>NC_137458.1:278593612-279288588 GCF_964235325.1 Thermobia domestica
CTGTGCGTCGCCGGTTGTCCACGGACTACTCTTTGAAAAACACAGTTCTATATGTTGAAAGTAAACTTGAACATTATGTAGCGTACTATGATGTTACTGCTTATCCTTCAACTGTCAGGAGAGATTTAAATGCGATATTTACTATTTATAAAGGAGTTACATTTGATATATCCTTTTTTTATGCAGCAACCTGGTCTCTCTCTCTCTCTCTTGTCTTTCAAACTTAATCATACGTATTAACATAATAAGTTGAATAATGCTGTTTGCTGTTATACATCTTTGGGCAACCTGTTAACGTTTTTAATATATTGAAGATTAACTGTTACTACAGTCTTCTACAAAAAAAAAAAAAAAAAAAAAAAAAAAAAAAAAAAAAAAATTCTCTAAGAGGGTTTGAATCAACGTGGTATTGGCGACTTGCATTTTTCAGCTTGTTCCATGTGCTTATTAGTTTTACTGTAACTGTTTTACTCTGCGTTATGCGTCCAGCTCAATTTAACTGCTATTTTCCTGTTTAAGCCGTCTGCTTCACTCGAACTATTCGATATGGTGTCACAAGTATCGAAGTAAACACTGACCTGCCGAACTTTTATTCATGCCAACTACGTTGCCTAATCAAATTCACTTATCTTGTCTTAGCGGACGAGGAATTGTTCTGTGGTTGGTTGATCTAAAAAGTTTTACATGTTTAGTTAGATAACGTAATAAAATCATACTAAAATTAACTAGCCTCAATCGAAAGTATTGCAAAAGCAAACTCTTGCAAAGAATCTTTTAAAGTGATTTCATAATTAACTCCGCACCCAAACGCCACGTTTGTTCGGCCGACGGCCTCGTACCTCATGTTTTAGCCTTTCCTTCCGTTCGTCACATGGCAAGAATATACGTATTAATGGCATTATTCTTTGTGAGAAATATAAACTTCGTTTCCTCTTACAGCATTCCAGTCAAGGTGAAATGATAAAAACCCATGTCGGCCCGAGTAGTAACTGTGTTCAAAAATTCATTTAAAATGGATCATCTTTTTTTATTATTATTATTATGGTAATGAGATTGATAACCTCTAAGTCATTTTTATATTTTGAGAAAAAAATGTCCTTCTCTTGTTAAAAGCGTAATTTCCGGAAATGCTATGGCATATAGCAACTTGTTTTGAATAAGGAGTTTAAGTACCAAGTCTTATATATCTAACATATATCTAATTTTAAGAAATTTCGAGATATGGCCACCTTATTATAACAATTGCAATCCCCGCGCTTTTGTCTTCCCGTCTTTTTCTTACGTTTTTAAGGTATATTAAACACTGAAACATTTCTTTAATAATGTTAGATGAAAAGTCTAAATACCAAATTCCATGTACCTAACCGTAAAGGAATTCGAGATATGGCCACCCTGTTATAACCATTTTAATCCCCGGCCTTTTTTTCTTCTAGGAGAAGTACATAAAACGGCGAAACAAATATCTAATTACTTCAAATGCGAAGTCAGTGTACCTAATATCATGTCTTTATCCTTAAGAGATTCGGAAATATTGACATTTTACTATAATTGCCACTCCTCTGCCCCTTCCCTCATACAATTTCCAAAAATCCTTCCTTAGTGGTACCTTAATTAACAAGCTGTGAACTGGCAAAATTTCCGAGTTTCTATCGTAAGCTGTTTAGTTTGGGCCTTGATCAGTCAGTCAGTCACACAGGATTTATTTTATGCATAGAGTTGACAAACTTCTTTATTAATTTCCTACTGTATTGAAGGAGATTGATATAATCTACACCATTTAGTAAGCATTACACATTTTATATAAAGCTTGCGCCCTTAAAATATGACAAGATTTGGGGATGTTGCACATTGGAAATGGGACAGTAAATAGTGTTTATGATTTTCGTCTGGCGGTTAACCCCGGTGGGCTACTTTGTAAAACTCATAAACAAAATCCCCGGAGTCAAGATCACCTTGCGCCATAGACATAATTTATGTGGGATCCTTTTAGCGGAATTTCATTTTAGTTCTTTCAATGATGAAGATTTTAATTTCAATTCACTGTGATGTTTCATAAACGAATATCTAACAGATTGATTTGTGTGTTGAAACACAACGATTTTGTTCTTTTGACGAAATAGAATGTTCAATTAAGGATCAAAATCCGTAACATCTAACAAGAACCAGTGAAGGCGACAAGACATTCACAGTTTGCCTGTAACGTATGCAACCAGCATCCCTTTTTAGTTTATTTGGTTTCATACAAGTTCAGGCGTAGTTTGCAAAACTTCGATGACAAAGTTTTACGTAGCTAAAAAACTATAACGAACATGCCAGTAGTAAAAAGTGCCTACGATTGGATGAATTTCTAATTGTGTTTTTTATACTAATTTTAGTGTGCTGAATTTAATAAAACTATATTTAAACCTATCCATCTATAAGAACCCAAGAAAAATGACCTCAAAGTTGATATCTTTGATGTAGCTTATAAAAGTACCCATTCTTGCAAACATTTATAATTTCACTTATTATACTAATTTGAAGGTGCTGAATCCAGTGGAATTTTTAGAACACACACACACACACACACACACACACACACACACACACACACACACACACTAATATATATTATGGGATTCCCAGAAAAGTACCTCAAATTGAGACATAAATAAATATAAATATTCCATTCTTGAGGTGTTTTTTTTTTTTTTTTCGTGACAAGGGATGGATGTGTTTGAAAATAATGAATTAGAACCATTTTACGCATGAATCCATGGAGAGATATGTTCAAAAAATGTTTAATTAGATTCAGCATCCTCATATTAGTATAGAAAGCGCAATTAGAAATTTATCTAAGCATGGATATCTTTACTAGTGACATGATCGTCGGTCCTTTGGGTTCAAACATTATTGATATGCGAAATTAAATAATGACCCAACTATAGTTATAGTTAATAAGCAATTGCCGCTCAAAAGCTTTCTTTTTTTATATGTGGTTAGAACATCGGCTCCGTGCGCTATTATTTCTGGCGCTCTTAACTTTTTGAGTAACTATAAAAGTTATCTTTTTTTTTCTCTCTCTCTAACTAGGTATAATATCGTTTCTATCCAGTACATATTGATATTCTATAGGGGAAAAAATCACTGAGAAAAGTAGTACTTTAGGAAAACAGGACTGCGTCTATTACGTAATTTACTGTATATATTAAGTGCGTAAATGTGTAAAATATAAAGTAATAATCGATGGTTCGACATGGCATTATAAACATGCATTTTTTTATCTGTGCCTTTCTGCTAATGTTTAGTTCAGTGGACTCAATTCGCGTGATTAGTTATGATCTTTAGCCAGTTTTTCTTATGTAGAATGTTAAACTAGAATTCTGAAAATTAACTTACTTCCGGTATAGGAACGATGCCCTTGGTTAAAAATATTAGTTTCTGTAGAACAAGTTTCCATATTATTAGCTCACGGCGTAAGCATACAGGAGCTTATAGTTTCACTATATATATATATATATATATATATATATATATATATATATATATATATATATATAGATAGATAGATAGATAGATAGATAGATATAGATATATATAATGGGGTATTTTATTTCTCGGTAACTACGGCAGGATTTAAAGAAATTTGGTGGGGTAAGTAGCTCATCGTCTAAGGCAGTGGTTTTCAAACTTATTATTACCGCGACCCACATTAAATAATAAAAAGTATGTTGTGGCCCACCTACTTTTATTCAGACGTATTCTACGTAATGGTAATATATTTCAAAACAATTAAATTTTGTAAACAAAATCTCTAATTCCAGTTCCTTCAATTTATTTGGGATGTTGCGAATACCCCGAGTGACCACCAGTGCTACAAAGTAGATCTCGATGCTTAAACTTTAATAAATCAAAATTTAGTTGGTTTCTTTAATGCCTATCGTAAATATCTCAATTTCAAACTAAACTGTGATGTAAATTTATGAATACCGTGGCCTCGTCGGTAAGAGAATATCAGAAGGTGACGATGGAGTAAGTGTAAAGTAAATTTCTTTCTCAATAACTGTACCATTTAAAATTGAACGCTTGCGCAAAGAGAGTTAAAGTTTTTCCATAGAAAGGCAACACAGAGCTAACACTACTCCCGACGCAATACCCTACCCCGTGACAGATTTTCACTGACCCAATATCTTCCCATCCTAACCCAGCATCTCTACTAACTGTATAACAGGGCAGGGCTCTAAGTAATAACTTATTCTTCAGCTCGTTAACAAACGCTTGCAATTTTTATTTTCTCAGTAATACTTCTCAACCAGGCCGGATTTAGCGAAGGTGCACCGGTGCACGTCCAACCCCCTCGTTGCAAATATACACTATCTAAAATGAGAACCTAGTAGTGAAAATAACAACACTTTCCGAAACTTTCTGCCATCATGTTTCCGTTTGGGGCTTAAAAGAAAGAGGAGTTTTGCAAAAGCGATAGTTTAAGTCGATTTTCTGAAGGTTCAAGGAAAAGGATTCAGCAAGCAAAGCAATATAACATTTGTCAAGTAGGGAAGAAAACAGAAGCCAGGAGGAGAGAACAATAATTTTTCCTGCATATCATTTGCGATTCCCCCCCCCCCTCCGTTCTATGCATCAGCGTTGTCAGCTGTAAAAAAAATATGTCACATGCCACTTTGAAGAGTTCCAATGATACTACTTATTTTGGTAGTTATGGTGCACAACCCTCAGAAAATCCTGGATCCGTCCTTGTTCACAACATATGTTTCTACATCAAAATAAATTTTTCATAATTGAAAGGAAAGACCCACCAAAAGACGGGCCACGACCCACCAATGGATCGCGACCGACACTTTGAGAAACACTGATCTAAGGAATAAATGTGGTTGTATTTGATGGCTGAGCTTGGCCAGGAGCAGGCTCGTCTGGGCTCGGCTCGACTTCTATGTGGTACTATATTTCTCGGTACTATTGACCAGATCTGAACGAAATTTGGTGCGCAAGTAGCCCATAGTGTAAGGAATGAAGCTCAGTATATTTGGTAACCGAACTCGGCAAGGGACAGGCTCGGCTTGACTTGAATATGGTACTTTTTATCTCGGTAACTACTGGCGGATCTGAACGAAATTTGATGGTCAATATCCCATCATCTAACGGATGAAGTTTGCTATATTTGGTAGGCGAGCTCGGCCAGAGATAGGATGAGCTCGGTAACAGAGGTTGTGTTCTACACCGCCTTTCACCCGAGAGCTTCTCAGTTCTGTTACATCGGCTTGTCATTTTTATTTAAGTTATTCTCACGGTTTTATATACATATATATATTAGGGTTCACCGTATTTTTCGACTTCCGAGTTTTAGTCTCACCTCGTATAATGATTGCTTTCAAACCACGATAACCCATTAGAGAAATTAGCTGAATTAAATAATATTAAATGATTCCTCGAGCCACTTGAATTTTTAAATTTTTAAGTGCATTTACAATATTCAATATGATATAGATACCCTGTAAGTTCGGAAAGACAATTGTAAATTAATACACATACATAATGAATGTAATAATTATTAACGGATTAAAGATAAGTTGGAAAACACGTCAGATGTGTATTTGTAGTGAAAAGCTAAAATATATTCGTATATTAGCTAAAATGTCCATTCTTCGGATGGGTTAGATAAAATATCTATGTAAACAAATTGAAGAACGAAAGAAAAATATCGGTCATTTTCTACTACCTTTACATATACCAGTAAACGCCCCCTGAGACCCTCTGGTTCAAATTTAAAAAAAAAAACGCCTCTGCCCCCAGCCAATGGGGGCTGTATTTGGAAGTTAACACTTTTGGGAGTATCACCATTCATCTCAGTGACCGCGAAAACTATGGATTTAACACTAATATCAGTCATTTTGGTTTTTTTTTTTTTTTTTTTTTTGCATGTCTCGGTATCCCCCCCCTCAGGTGATCCCCGGCCCGCATACAATGGTAGTTGAATTTGCAAGTCATCGCTAATAGAAATGCCACCATTTATATATAAAGTCGTTTGTCATTGAATAGTGTTGCTAATCCACTTTTTTAAAGATTCAAACTTTATATATCAACATAGTAATTCCTCTACATAACTTTTTCTACTTACATAACAGATTTTAGCGAAATAGTTACTTCTTGAACACTTCATAATTCTATCTTCGAAATACCATTTTATAAGTAGTAGAAAATTATAATTATATCAACATTTCGAAAACGTTTTTTTTTTTAATATTTTGAAAAACGTAAAAAAATTGGGTATAGAATGAAAGGTCCAAAGAGTCTCTGGTTCGACACAAGACATGTGAGTTTATGGTAGGTAACACCGTGTGTCTGTTCATTTTCTTGGTGTTTTTGTTTCAGTATTATTTCTTTGTAGTTTCTTATATGTTTAATGACAAAATAAACATCGGTTGTAACTTTTTCGATAGATGGGTGAACCAGACTTCTGTTTTTCATAAGTCGGATGTTAATTCAGTCTACACTGACACCACATAAAGAGTGATTAGTTGGTTAAGGTTTAGCGTCCCTTTTGAACATGATCCTATATGAGACGTGAATCTCCAACTGAAAGTGGAATCCGAACCATCAGATTTCAAATTTCTCCCACCGAGAATCAAACCCGGAATCCCGTACACCAAAGGCGCGTGCGCTAGCTAATCCTCAACCTGTCACAAGTAATCATTAGTTGCTGTTCCACACAATAATAAATTAATTTTTCAAGTTGTCAGTTGAAAATGAATGAAATGAAATTTGTAAGTTTTACGTCCCACGGTTATGCCGGTTAGGCTAAAGGAGACGGTGATAATGAGAAATGAATGAAATGGTGGAATGCAGAAAGTGGGAGGAAACGGGTGAACCCCCGAGAAAACCCACGCACACGGTGTTTGTCCACCACAAAGTTGGCGGGAGCAGGGTTTGAACCCGGGACCCCAAGCACCAGAGGTGAACGCTCTACCACTGAGCCACCGCGGCCCCAAAAGTTGTCAGTTGATAAATTAAAACTATTAATATGTCATTGATCATTCAAAATATTTCTTAGAATGGCAAACGAGTCTTCTACTTTCACGGTTGTGATCGAGGCACACGCAATAACATAAATATCAACTTTACTTGGTTCAGTTTAATCTTCTTTTGGCATAATAGTTTGTCCAAGTTCTTTTTAGCTGAAACAACTTGCTCAGTTTGCCAAAGTCCTTATTAGCTGAAGTAACTCGCTCGCATTTCTCGCAGCGAGTGAGAGATGATAATGAGAGATATATATGGTAATTTTTATCCATATATTGAGGTGGATTTACCTGGATATAAGTTAGTTTTTGTTATATATATATATATATTTAAATTTCTTGGAGTAGAGCAGCTTTCCTTGAAACAAGGCATATATGTAACTATCTCAATAAGAAAACTAAAAGAAGATTCAACACTGGGCATTTAAGCAACAATATAGGCAATATAGAGTGAAATAAATACAATGGGCCTTATGCAGAGTCGTTTTGACACATGATTAGTGCCATACTAAAGAATTCGACTAACGTGTCCTCTGCAGTAGTCAGACATTTAGTATGACGCTAATCATACTTAGAAACAACTCTGCATAAGTCGGAATAAATTTTGCTGGTAATTAAGCAGAGATTCCCAAATAAACTTTACGAAGTTTGTTAAGTCTTCATCCCGGCGAAATTAAAATACCGCTAATTTTACAGTAATTATGTGATATCTTCAAATAGATAAAAGATAATCGAAATGTGGAACAAGAGCGCCCTAGACAATATTATTTTACATGAGAAACCGTTATCATGACTCACTTATCTGCTTTCGATTTCTGGCCATTTTGAAAATCGGCATTTATTTTCGCGTTTCTAAACGGCTGAAAACGGGAAGCTACTAGGTGACTTGTGGTAACGGTACCTCATGCAAAATAATATTGTTTAGGGCGCTCTTGTTCCATATTTCAATTATCTTTTACCTATTTGAAGATATCACATAATTACTGTAAAATTAGCGGTATTTTAATTTCGCCGGGATGAAGATAAGGAATTTGGTTTACCAAAACTCATTTATATATTTGCCCTGTCTGTCCCTCCGTCGCGAAGAAAAAATCTCAAGAACTGTACTTGATGGAATATCATCAGTTTTGGCCAGGGTGTAGAAAGTCAAAAGGTAGGAGCCAAGTTCGTTGATGGAGGAGATATTCAAACCGGAAGTGGTAGAAATCAACCATTTCCGGTTTTAAATTGATCAGTATAGAGCAGAAATGGTAATAGATAGCTAGAAAGCGGTTTCCTTCAATCGCGTAAGTGTCCCCAAAATACATTTCATCTCCATCTTTAACTCTCTACTAAAATCTGAAGTGATTGCAATCCATTTCAACTTCCGGTTTCAACATTGATCACATAAAGCAAAAATGATAAGAGGTAGCGAGAATCGTTTATTTTAAAATTGATTTAGCATTCTAAGAATAGGTAACGTCTTCTCTCTCTTATTTAACCCTCTATTCAAGTCGGAAGTGATAGAAATTTAACCACTTCAGGTTTTAACTTTGACCACCATAGAGTAAAAATGTCGCAATACATAGCGTGAAGTGGGCCACGGTGGCTTAGTGCTAAAGATATACCACATTGACTTGATCCCTTGTCTTCCGTAGCAAGCGCTGCTATCGGCTGAAGGAATTCCACTCGTTTTCTCTCGCTTAGCAACAGCTGAACCCTTATTGGCTCAACGCGTGTGGGTGTGTGAGGGTGTGAGCTTTAGTTCGCATTTTTGCCACGGCTCAAGACATTTTGGCAGCACAATAGAGCGTTCACCTCTGGTGCATGGGATCCCGGGTTCAAACCCTGCTCCCGCCAAGTGAATTTTGTTGTGGACAAACACCGTGTGCGTGGGTTTCCTCGGGGTTCTCCTGTTTCCTCCCACTTTCTTCATTCCACCATTTCATTCATTGCTCATCATCACCGTCTCCTTTAGCCTAGCCGGCATAAATGTGGGACGTAAAACTAAAAAAAAATTCATTTCATTTTTTACATAGCGTGAAGTGGTTATGTATTACTATTTGTTAGGCCCAAGAATATATTTCATTTCCATCCTTAACTCTCTACTAAAATCGTAGGTGATAGAAATTCACTACGACTTCCGGTTTCAGTATTGTAAGGTTCCAAAACTTAAGAATCTTCATCCCGGCGAAATTAAAATACCGCTAATTTTACAGTATTTATGTGATATCTTCAAATAGATAAAATATAATTGAAATATGGAACAAGAGCGCCCTAGACAATATTATTTTGCGTGAGGTACCGTTATCACAAGTCACCTAGTGGCTTTATGTTTTCAGCTGTTTAGAAACGCGAAAATAAATGCCGATTTTCAAAATGGCTCGAAATCGAAAGCAGATAAGTGAGTCGTGATAACGGTTTCTCATGTAAAATGATATTGTCTAGGGCGCTCTTGTTCCATATTTCAATTATCTTTTATCTGTTTGAAGATATCACATAATTAATATAAAATTAGCGGTATTTTAATTTCGCCGGGATGAAGACTTTTAACGTGCAAGCAGCTACTATAAACGCATGCTTCAATCATAAACACGTATTATTGTGTGCAAAACATAAACATCAGCAGACGATGGGAGACGGATACGAAGAAGGATCAGAAGAAAACCGAAGATGGCCTACCTCCCCTTTAAGAGGACGTCTATAAAGAAGACTTCAAGAGGACGGGGACATCAGTCAACAACTGATCAATAACCTATCAACATCTTTCTTCTGGGGCCTCAATGGGCTATGGAGTTCCTTTAAATTTATCTTTGAAGGCTGCAATGATCTGATCTGTTTTTGGAATCAATTTAGCGTTATAAAAATAGGTATCATCTTCTCTCTTAAGCCTCTGTTCAGACTGGAAGTAACAGAAATAAACTCCTTCGACTTTTACCATTGGTCACTATAATAAAAACGTGTAATAGATAACAAGTAGCGGTTTTCTAATAATAATAATAATAATAATAATAATAATAATAATAATAATAATAATAATAATAATAATAATAATAATAAGCGTGGTAAAACCACAAGTGGTAGAAATCTACTACAATTTCCGGTTTCAATAGTAATCGAAAAATAGCACAGCATATATTATATCTGCACCTCTAACATTAAGGAATATGCAAATTGCCTAACATCCGATCTGTACTAATAGCAGTTGCATTCGACAAACCATTGTAATTCCTCCCATGAATAATGGTTTCGTGCACTTTTCTACCTTGTTCAATTTTCTAGCTTGCAACATATATTTGACTTTTCACGGTATATGTCTCGTGAGACTCAATGACCACGCTATTTCCGTAACGACTAAGAACTGTATACAATAACATTCGTTCAAGATTAATAATGCCGGTGTGCTTAAACCGATCTGGCATGTGTATTGTCTTGTCTTTTTCTTGTAAACATCCTGATCTTAGCTTTTATTTGTTGAATACAATCAATGGGTTTCTCTCTTGAAACAAAGGCAAAAAACAATCAGACAAATAACCTCATTTTTTTCGAGTAAGAACACAAACCACCGTAAATGACAATAATGTTTAGTATCACGTGATACACCGCCTATTGATTCCACATTCCAAACGATTCATTCCATACTTGCATTAGCGTTTAAACATGACGTTTCTATTGGTACGGAGAGTGCCGGGACGTTCAGTAAGTTCTAATTGTTAGAATTTACTTTTTTTTTTATTTCTCTAGATTTTTTGTTATTTTTATAAAGTAATAAGTATGTTAGGTAGAATAGTTGACTTGGTATTGAATTTATAATAGAAGTAATGGAGTGCTTAAAATCTTTATTTTCGCGGTATTTTTGTACAAAGCTAATTTTCTACTGTATATCAATCAGTAACGTCATCTCAGATTTTGCCGTAGGCGAAGGGCAAGATTGTCTCCACCGACATGAATTTCACGTTTTTTGCTAGTATATTAGTATCCAATTTATTAAAAAGCATGTGCTTCTCAGACTCGGGGAAGCCAATTGTCCGCTTGCCCTCCCTAAATTACGTCCTTAATATCAGTGCATGAGCATATGTGCTTTATACATATCGCATGTGAATTTTTTATAACTGTAGCCGTTACCTCGATAATGGAGAAAATTTGAAACATTAAAAGATATATTGTTTCGAAAAAAAAAAACTGGAGGTGAAGAGGGAACATTCCCCTATGTCTGGTGACGGTGTACGGAGAGCAGAAGGGGCTAAATATACCAGGTATGACTGTACGAGTAGTAAGAAAAAATGTGTTCATTTTTATATAATTAAAATTATTTTTAATAAATTTGATCCTTGATTTTTGGAGTTTGAATGGTTGTGTTTGTTTATATGCAGTATCCTGTAGCCTATTAGTAAGATACTGGCAGTGTCAAATGATTGTATGTTAAAGAATGATGTAGAAACAGCGGTATAATGTGTGGAATTGATTTGGATCTTGTTTCAATTAAGGATATTATTAGCAAGCGGATGCTCATCTTTCCCAAACGCCAGTTTGCTTTTCAGTCACGAATTGTTGCTCTTTTGCTTTTATCTTCCTTCTTTTCACATTCCTTGTTATTGTTCTCTATGGATAAAATTATCTTTTCTTTGCCGTGTCATCTACCTGCTTAATCATTGTTAAATTGATTCTACAATATTAATAATGTTTGATGGAAAAATATTTCATCGACGATCATATATACGGTACCAATTGATTTGTTCGTGTAAATACTAAAGCGTAGTTTTCGAAAAGAACTTTTTTTTTATATAAGCTTAAAAAATCGATGCTTTACGATAAACACACCATGAATTAAGATAAGGCTATCATTGAAGTATACCTTCATTGAACTTTACAATATGACAAGCAAGACGACAACGTTATCTTATGGTTAATAAAGTATAATCTGAAATTTTGATTAAATACGTAATTTTTGTGTAGCTATAATGTTGTCTAAAGATAATTTATATTAATTTAAAAATTGCTTCAGGGTAAATAAAGTGATACTCTTATAACGGTAAATTTAGAGGCGTAGTTTCTCGAGAAAATAGAGAAAAACTAATTTTTATGGCGCTACAGAGCACGTTCTTCGTTGCCAGTAATAATTTATAGATTTTATTCTGCTCGAACAGATGGTTTATTTAGTAACGAGACTAGCAACACTGCGAAAGAACCGGCAACGCTGATGACGTGAGACTTGGAAGGGAAGTGAATGAACATGTGATACACCATCAGTTTAAGTGGGAACTCGCTAACATCACATTGATTGTCGGTAGCGGCTGTTTTAATGAAGCAGATTTTGCTTGAGCGTTCTAACAGTGAGTACACAAATATCAAGCAGCAGTACGCTATCAGGTTTTACTTAAGACGTGGACACAGTGCAACGGAGACAAAATACTGTATCTGTAGGCCTGGCGAAATTTTGCAAAGGTTTTTGTTGCACTGTGTCCAGCCTGAAGCAAAACTTGATCACATACCGTTGCTCGATATTTGTGTCACTACAAAACGCACCAACAAAACTCTGCTCCTTTAAAACAATTGCTACTGACAACCAACGTTACGCTAGCGAGTTCCCACTTACACTGATTATGTATCAGAAATTCAATCATTTTCTCTCCAAGTCCTACGTCATAGGTGGCGATGTGCAACAGCAGGCACCGTACTTTTTGATCGCACTTCTCGCTAAACTGTTGTTGGTTCTCAGTAACGATTTGAAAATTGTGACCTGACTGCGGATGTTCATGCTATACAACTTGCATCGGACTGTGATTTGTAAGCTTGTACGTGGATGTTCATGTTATACAACTCGCATTGGGCTGCGATTTTTAAACTTGATCGCGGATGTTCAGGTTATACAACTCGCATTGGACTGTGATTTGTAAACTTGTTTGCGGATGTTCAGGTTATACAACTCGCGTCGGTCTGTGATTGTCGCAATGGGCTGTTCCAAAACTGAGTTCCGCAGTCACTTTTGCTATATTCGCTCTGTGGTTCTTGATGACAATGCTCCTCAATGTTTGACGTTCCCCGTCGCTGTACTATTACTAGTACTCGTCCCCCTGTACTATTACTCTTCGCTAATGTTGTTTTCCCGTGAGTTGTGTAGGACATCATCGTCTTGAACATCTAACACACTGACCAGCTCAGATATATTTGCACCAACTAATTGCGCACCCAATATTTAGCCTCTTTGGCACTCAGAGAGGTCTCCCATTTTGCATCAACAGCATCTTCCCCGGGGCTTTAAGTTTCGCCTATTCAAGATTCGCCTAATACCTCCTAGCTATGAAAACGTCAATCAAATTGATGACACAGACTTAATTTTCTCATTAGGCGAAAGTCGTTTTTTTTTTAAAAAAAAAAACAGTTTAGTTCGCATAAGTTGGTAATCCTGCATCTCACTAATACTTAACAGTTCCTCTTGAAACTATTTTTGCGCTATTATTAAATAGTGCAGTATGTTGGTGAAAATTTTGACAAACCCAGCAAAAATTAGTAGCTTAATGAAACTTGGAGGATAGTTTCCTTTCGTCAAGTATAGTAATATCCTAAAAGGAAGTCCTTGAACATTCCTCTTAAGCTTCATCCAATATGGCTGTCATATCCAATTTGGCCACCACCTCTATAGAACAAACATGTTTTCCTTGATTTCTTACCTTAGGTTCAATTCTAGTCTTGGAACTTACAAGAAAATATTTTGTAAATAAAATTTCCTTTGTGTGATATATAATTCATCTCTGTAGGTCAGCCAGATATAAAGTTACAAATGATAGAGTAGGCTTGTATCGCTTAATCTTGTACCTGTGTTTCTTTGAATCGTATTTTTTCTTATTTCCTTGTTTTTTATATACATATAATATTTGTATAAGTAAAAAATGAAGAAAATATGTCGACATGCCATAATTACAATTGATATATACAAAATATGGAACATTTGAAAATAATGGGACATTACACGGAAGTTTCTGTAAACTTATTTAGCAAAATAGTTCGTAGAAAAAACATTAAGCAACATTCATTTTTTTCTATAAACGATAGAAATAATTTATAGTACACAAAAGACACAAAAAAACTAACCTCTCACTGGCACGGTGCCATATCGGGACATAAACAATGCGGTTGGGTTGGATCAGGCAGGCCCCGTGCTGCATCAGACGAAAAAGGTCGGACGAAAAAGACCGAGTTTTAGGAAGAGTGTTTATATTTTAGTAATTTAGGTTTCATGTAATAAACTCGGCTTTTCGCAGAAAAGGAAAGACACTTCTCGTATAATTCTACGTAGTTGAACACTAAGATAACGCCAACATGTCACTTTCATCCTGTTGTTTTTATGATTTCAAAATATGATCTCTCTTCAATTAATGCGCAGGTCTGAGTAAAACCATCTTGAGCATGAACAGTTGGACGAAGTACTGAGAGTTTTACATTTCCAATACACCAGCTTCAAATAAATTTTGGTGCTGGTATATCCAAACAAGTAAGAAACGTTTGGTTAGCATTCTTCATTTTCTCCTCCGATCCCCAATCATTTGCTGAATTATCTTGCTCCAGCCAAGTTTACTCCTGATGGTACATCTTAAATACGTATCCTCTTCTCGCACTTGCTCTTGATGCATAAAAATGTAATTGGAAATGTTATCTCACTTTTGCTAGTTCTTGAGGATTCGTAGTAAATTGGTTGAATATACTCACAATCTGTTGTAATTAACTGCCTGTCTCTCGAGTAGTTTCTAACAAGTTTTCTACCCTTACTGGAACAGAGACAAAGTGTGTCACTTTCTGAAAATTCATGTAAAAACAGTATCACATTATCCATGTTTCCTAATTGTTTTCATGTATTTAAACATTTTGGCTGGTTGATGAAAGCTGCTTTCTTTATGAAAAAGTTTTAAGAAGTCAGAAAAATACACTTCAAAGAAAGATACAAGATTAAGCGACACAAGCCTATTCTATCAAGGGACACAAGCCTACGATAACAATGGAGACAGGACGACTAATCGAGCGGAAGCATGGTACTCCAAAATAAACAAGAAAGCAGGGAATCCATACTTGAATATATATATAGTTTTATAGATCTTTTGAAAGAGGAGCAGGTAGAAAATGAAATGACAATGTAACAACTCCAGATGGGGCACGTCACTAAATCAACGAAAGCAAAGTGGTTGCGCCTTAATCGACGTATTGTGGAACTTAAAAGAAGGCTTGAATCACAATAGACACAATACAGGGCGTTGATGCAGTGTCTCACTGCATTTCATTTGCGCGTGATTAGGGATTCTTGGTGTTTCGTTTATTTTATGATTTATGCAAACTCTCGTAGAATTTATGTTTTCCGTAATACATAACCTCATGTAATATTGTCATATCTCAATGCCAAACATATAATATCTAGTCATATACTGTAATTTTGCTTATGCTGTTTTAATATGTACTTTTTAAATATATGTTTTTAAAATTTAGAAACTACAATTTTGTCATTTCTTGTCAGTACTACCAACATAATTTCGCATTAGACAAATCTTGAAAGGCGAATCTTGAATTCAAGATTCGCCTACACTTTCTCTTAAGTTAACATCTGTAAATTCAATTGCGTGAGGTTATAGTCCTGGACCCATAGTATACCCCCGTAAAAAAAATCGAGGTCCAGAGAATTTGATTTTTGATTTGTGTTCTCGGATCATTATTGAATTAATTTAGCTTGGGTAGACATTTCTAATCCGGGCCGATTAGGTTCTGAACGTCATTTTAACCCTTTCGATACGGTGCGCTTTTTGATGTTTTCGTCGACAAAGTTATGCAGGTGCTGCAGCTTCCCTAATTATCCTATTGAAACTTTCTGTGGTGCGTTGTGTTGGCCAAAGACAAGGTTTTCAGATGTTGGTATATTTATTTCAATCTAGCTAATAAAAGGGAAATTATAGAGGGAAAAATGGGATTTTTTCAAAATTTTCACTTAAATCCGGGAATTAAAATTTCTCATGGCTGGAAACACTGCCACTAGATAGATGCAACTCATCTTAAAATAAACTTTGGTACACCACTAATATATCCTAGAAATATCATGTCGATATCTAACAAACTAAGGATGTAATTTAAAAAACATATCATTCTATCTTTTAAAAATCGCCATTTTCTGGACGTCATTTTTAAGAATGGCGAATATATTTTAATGATTACTTAATATTTCGTGAATCATGAAATCTACATTCAACATTCTTGTGTCAAAACGTAGATTATGAAGGTCAAATATGCTCATTAACATAGAAAATAACCTATCAGAGCACCTTTTAGTTATTTTACAAAATAGCGAATATTATATAGGAAACTATAATAAAGAATGTTATTTTTTGGTTTGTTTGAGTTATACCATACTGGTTAAATGAGACGTGGACCTATTGATTATAGACGAATCCAAACCACTTTTTAGTTCAGCTGTACCCCCGGGAATCGAACCCGGGACTATACACTCAATGCATGCGTGCTAGCAACTAAATTAACTGTAGGTCTAACGGAAAGTTATGATGGAGGCTATAATAAATAACGAATAGACGTGTATTGAAATAAACTAAATATAAATAGGTTTCAATACTTTTATTGTGATCGGCAAATAATGTCTAAGATCATGAATAGAAGTAATTAACACAAGTAGATAAAATACATAAGTTTGCCTATGGGTACACAAGTATACAAATTATAAAGAATACTCATTATAAGTAATGAATACATGTATATAAATTTGTTTGATTTACATTTGTATGAAATACGTGACAATTTTCTTAAGCTATATTAAGACATTAATGATGCAAAATTGCAAATCAAAAATGAAATTTTGTGAAACACGATTTCTTTTTACAGGCGTATATCGTGAAGCTCGATTTAATTATGTCAATTTGCAATTGCGCGTTTTTACAGTCACTTGCATTACATTTCCAGCATGACGAACATTTCAGAAGAGCGTATCGACAGGAGCATCTTTCGTAGCGCAGGTTTTGCAGTTACATGTTCACTGAGTAGAGGCTTTAAAAATTTAATAGTTTAAGAACACCATCAACGTTTTCCCATCGAAACTCTCAGAGGTCTTTTGGTACACTCATGTCCAAAATGGTTGTCGCATATCTATAACTGTCTTCTTGTAAGAATATAATTTGATAATGATTTTGCAGGGTACTTTTAATACTGATGCTGTGTGTATAATCGGAAAATGTATATTTGTGGTAAATTTCAAAGAAAAAGAATTATAAATATAAAAATGAGAAAGAGTAAAAGAAAATATTGCTAAATGGACAAGAAAGTTTTATTTTCGTTTTATTGTTCTTATTTACTGCTGTTTTGACATGAAACTTGCCACATACATACATGTCTTTGCCGATTATACACATACTAACATTATGAGAAATACCAGGCGGATTCGTTATCAATTATATTCCTACAACAACATATTTATAGACATGCGACAATAATTTTGGACATGAGTGTACATACGAACGATTCAAAACATTTACACATCTTCTGAGTAAATAAAATGTTCTTTTAATGTGTCCATGCACGGACGATGACGTTGGCGGAAGGTCACTTAGTGGGACTGATCTCTTGAACTCATTGTAGGAAAGTACATCAAAAGTGCCAACATCACACTTTGTTTTCCACATTCGCACAAGATACTTATCGACGTCTTTGAAGTCACAGTCGTCGTCAATCTCAGCAAATTCTTTTAGAAACTTCACTGGTTCAGCGGCTAAAGCTCCGCGCTTAGTTCCTATTTTGCTCATAATGTCATTACCTGTAAGAATATGGGCCTTGATGAGAACTTTGTAAATCTCTGAGTTGAATCTATGGTACAAAATATGAAGAGGGATGAAGCGTCTTTTTACACATGTTCCATAACATATCCATAATTCTTCCAATCCTTGACTTATAAGAAGTGGAACAAAATGAAGTAACAGAATAATTACATCTGTGTTATTCGATAGAACAATTATTCACTTCAAACCTTTTCGAACTGCTCACTCTACATACGAAATGAACGAAGATCAGCTTCCTCCAATTTGTATTTCAGTTCTTCCACAATATGGCCTGCATCGTTTGAATATATTTGTGCCGGCATCAATTCCTCATTAACAATCATTCCACTAGCAATAATTGGAAATTCTGAGTTTGCTGAAACATCAGTAATATTTCGCTGCATTAGCATCTCCAGATTAAGCTTGTTTGATGTAGATGATCATAATTTATCATGTTGCAAAGGCAGAGGTGTAGAATTTGTTATACATGCAAGTTTGATTCATCCAGTTGTATACATTCGCCTCATTTTCTCACACTCTTTGAGCGAAAGTTCAAGACAACTGTCAAATATGATATGCAGTTCTTGCAGAGTACATACTGATTTTGATATTTGTAGAACTCTCTCAATAACCTCTCCAAAATTTTTCACGGATGACAGCTTGACCGTTCGCAATTGGGACATATAATCCACAATAACAGCAGTGTTTAGTGCAGAAACCTCTCCGAAATAACAGTCGCCAGATGAAAGATATTTTTCTAATTCTTTAAAGAGTGTATGTTTTACTGGTTTTGTCGCAGCATCTCCATCAAATAACGCATTTGTTGGAAGAAGGTCGTGAGACATAATGTTCTTGATAGATTTCCCACTTTCTTTTGCCAGATCTATCTCTATGTTGACTTGGGAAAGAATTTTATTTGAGATCACCAGTGGAGCTTTTCTGGTTGCAGGTTCTGTTACACTGTTCTGATTAAAGCATGGAAGGTTAGCTTTATTGATTACGTCAAAAAACGATTTTATTTTCAATACAAACTTCTCTTGCTTCAGCTGTGTATATAATTCTGACCCATGTGAAAAAATATCTAATAGACGTGCCGTTACATCATTATTCACATGTTGTTTTGTGACAAACTTATGCAGCCTCTCAGGCTCAATCATTTCAAACGGATTTCCTCATCGCTGCATAAAATGAACAAGGCTCTCAACATTTCTATTGAAACGTTCTCCTCTCTTTCCCATTAGCTCATGGTGAGGAACAGTTTTACGGTGGTCTATTAATTTAGAATTAGTCACCTCTTTAAAAACGTTACAAATAGAAAGTACTACGTGGTAAACTAGTTGCCATTGAGCAACATAGTCACTTTTAGGTGTTTGACCGACAATTCCCTTGAAACGTTTCTGATCTCTGAATGGTTTGTTCTAATTTCATATCAGGAGCTACAGCACTGAATCGTCCTTCTTTGTCTTTGATCACGAAGTGTCCTTGAACAAATTTGTTGTGAAGGTACTTGTTTTCTACTTCTAGTTTTTTATTCTTTCCAAATATCAGGAGCCATATCTCACATAGTTTATACAATCGAATTCACGAAACACAGGAATGAGTGACTCCACAGTTTTTTTCTGCAGCTCCCAGTCACCTTTTCTACCAGCATGTACTAGGTCTTTCACTAGACCGATTAAAATTACATTTCCCCAGTACTTGCAAAGCTGACTTATCCTCGCACTCTTTGATAAACTCTTCAAACTTTTCTCCTAAGGTTTGAGATATTGAACGGAGTGTAGTGAATGTTGCCTGGCTTTGCATTGTGTGCCTTGCACACTTCTTGCATAACATCTGCGATATCTAATTTGTTATTCTTCTTCCAGAAGGCCAACGCAATGTTTCTATAGCCTCAGAGATGGCGAGCATACCCTGTAACGATCGAACACAATGAGTTCCGCTCAATACAGATTGCACAGTTTTGGCTCCAAAGATTTCAGTCTCAATGAGTGCATCTTCTATGCCACATCCTGTTAGATAACTTCCTACACACCGCAGTGCAACTTTTGTCATGTGAAAAATGCCCATCATTGGATAAAGTTCATTAAATTCTTCTGGATTGCTCATACAGATCTCAGCGACAATATGGAAGACACCTTTGCCACAGAATATTGGGAGGATTGGTTGATCTTCAAGCTGAGCACACACATTTTGGAAATTTTTTATAGCTGTTGCGTAGTTTGTCACAGAAGATGATATTACTGGTAAAAAGCCAACCTTTTTCAATAAGACGGTACTCTGGGAGATTAGAGCATGAATTCCAGCCCATGGAGGAACTGGCTTGTGCTGATCTTTCAGTCCATACTGAATAAGAGTAATAACAAATTCAGTTTCCTTGGTTTTACAGATTGCAGTATCGGGCACTACATGATGCATATCCTCAGCCACTTGGAAACTTTCTGGTAAATCGGGACGTGTTTTTGGCTTGTAGTAGTTTTGCACACACTAACAAGGCAGCTGTGTTATAAGTTTACAACTTCGTTTCTGTATATTTAATGCTGACACTGATTGTTACCCTGCATCTAACTCATTGGCACGGTCTTGAAAAAGCACCATTGCCGTATTATGTGTGCCATATTTGCCGGGCAAAGAAGAGCTGTCTTCAAAGTCAACATTATCAAAGGCTGCAATTGTAAATGCTTTGTTAGTAAAGTGACTGGGGAGTGGTGTTGGCCAGAGATATGAAAGACATTCATAACCTACGTCTGACATAAGAATGTTGAATGTAGGTCTCATGATTCACGAAATAATTAAGCCATCATTAAAATATAATCGCCATTCTTAAAAATGACGTCCAGAAAATGACGATTTTTTAAAAGATAGAATGATGTTTTTTTTAAATTACATGCTTAGTTTGTTAGATATCGACATGATATTTCTAGGATATATTAGTGCTGTACCAAAGTTTATTTTAAGATGAGTTGCATCTATCTAGTGGCAGTGTTTCCAGCCGTGAGAAATTTTAATTCCCGAATTTAGGTGAAAATTTTGAAAAAATCCCATTTTTCCCTCTATAATTTCCCTTTTATTAGCTAGATTGAAATAAATATACCAACATCTGAAAACCTTGTCTTTGGCCAACACGACGCATCATAGAAAGTTTCAATAGGATAATTAGGGAAGCTGCAGCCCCTGCATAACTTCGTCAACGAAAACATCAAAAAGCGCACAGTATCGAAAGGGTTAAAATGACGTTCAGAACCTAATCGGCCCGGATTAGAAATGTCTACCCAAGCTAAATTAATTCAATAATGATCCGAGAACACAAATCAAAAATCAAATTCTCTGGGCCTCGATTTTTTTACGGGGGTATACTATGGGTCCTGGACTAGTTATTAGGCGAATCTTGAATAGGCGAAAGTTGAAGTCACCATCTTCCCACTTCAAAACACGCTCCGTTCGCACCCGCTTGACGCACTACGAACGATCACCTAACACACTACAAACAATGGTCAGATATTGCAGTGCATCCTCAGTGTCACCACCCGATTCATTTTTACGTGTTGCAAACTTCACCAATATGTTATGTTACCAATATGTTGATAACCTTCTGTATTTAAGGATACAATCCTGCCATTTGCTTAATCGGATTAAGGAAGTATCCACTAAAACTTTTGCCAGGACGACAGCTGGATTTAAATCATATATCTTCCGCTTATAAAACAAGTATATCCTAACTATATATAAAACTACATGAGCTGACATAAATTATTGAGCACTTCCTGTAGGGCTACAATGATTAAATTTGGCATGGTTGTAGCTTTCCGGAAGTAACCCACAGGAAAATTGTCAAAAGTGAATATTTTTAATTTTTAGGAAGTCTAAAGAGGGGATGAAAAATTTCCCTATGTTATTTAAATGAGACTTTTTCTGGACCTATAATCTCATGTTTTAGGTACTTAGAATTGGAATAGAAACTTGAAATTCGGTATGCTTGTACGTTTTCGTTAGCTTTACCTAAGTGAATCATCAGAAATGAAAATTTCTAACCGTAAAGTGGTTTTATGGGGAACTGAGAAATCTTTCCCATGTTATTTATATGGGACACCTTTTACACCCTCAAATTATTGAGCACTTCCTGCGGGGCTACAATGATTAAATTTGACATGATTATAGCTTTTCGGGACAAACCCACAGAAAAATTGCCAAAACTGAATATTTTTAATTTTTAGGGGGTCTAAAGAAGGGATGAAGAATTTCCCTATGTTATTTAAATGAGACTTTTTCTGGACCTATAATTTCATGTTTTAGGTACTTAGAATTGGAATAAAAACTTCACATTTGGTGTGCTTTTGTTAGCTTTACCTACGTGAATCATCAGAAATGAAAATTTCTAACCGTAAAGTGGTTTTATGGGGAACTGAAAAATCTTTCCAATGTTATTTATATGGGACGTCTTCTATACCCCAAAATGTTTAGGCACTTCCGCCAATATTAGAATGATGAAATTTGGCATGATTGTAGCCTTCCAGGACTAACCGACAGAAAAATTGCCAAAAGTAAAAAATTCCAACTTTAGAGTGGTTTTATAGGGAACTGAAAAATCTTTCCCATGTTATTTATATGGGACACCTTTTACACCCTCAAATTATTGAGCACTTCCTGCAGGGCTACAATGATTAAATTTGACATGATTATAGCTTTTCGGGACAAACCCACAGAAAAATTGCCAAAAGCGAATATTTTTAATTTTTAGGGGGTCTAAAGAGGGGATATAGAATTTCCCTATGTTATTTAAATGAGACTTTTTTTGGACCTATAATCTCATGTTTTAGGTACTTTGTATTGGAATAAAAGCTTGAAATTCGGTGTGCTTCTACGTTTTCGTTTGCTTTACCTAAGTGAATCATCAGAAATGAAAATTTGCAACCGTAGATTGGTTTTATTTAGAACTGAAAAAATCTTTCGCATGTTATTTATGCGTGACGTCTTCTACACCCTAAAATGTTTAGGCACTTCCGGTATGATTAGAATGATGAAATTTGGCATGATTGTAGCCTTTAAGAACTAAGCGTAAAAAAAATTGCCAAAAGTGAATATTTTTAATTTTTCAGGGGTCGAAAGGGGATGAAGAAATTGCTATGCTATTTAAATGGGCGTATTCTTGGGATACAAAATCTTATCTGTCAGATAGTTGCGATAGGAAAAAAAAAGAAAATCGGTAGAATTCCGCTCCGCTGCAGCTGCCTTTGTCCCCACTTTGAACTCGTATTGCATACACGCCCTTATGACGCTCTGTGGAGGTCTCATTCACTCTGTTCTTACGCAAGTTCACAATGTAACTGAACTACCATAACCAGGTAGTATGCTGCACATACGCAAACAACAGCTGACCTTCGTCTTATCCTCATTCGCATTCAACTCACGGTGGGAGGTCCAATTGAACACAGACCTCCACAAAAGCGACAGAACTTTCTTGCTTACCTTTATAAATTAACAGAAATAAAAAATTCCAACTTTGGTGAAGTTTATTTATATGAACTACTTTTATATCTCAAAATTATTGGGCAATTTCTTTAGGATTACAATTACTAAATTTGGCATGTCAAAGGAAAATTGCCAAAAGTGAATATTTTTAGTTTTTAGGGAATTTTTGAAACGGGTATTACGGAACGTGTTTGTTACAGTTGCTTTATATGTTGTATTCTTGTTGATCTCTTGTTAAAATGCACGGTTATTGTTACCTTAAGTTATCATTATAGCGGTTGCTGTTAATTGTTTAATTTTATTTAATGTTATTTGTTTTGAACAGTTGTGCACTACATATCAAATTAGTACCTCCGATAATTGTAATCGTTCCGAGGACTAGAACCTGCGCTCTCTACACAGCGCATCATTCGCATATGAGCATGAATCTCCTTGACATTCCTGGAAACATCTGTACATGTTCATTACAGAGAAAAGTTATAGACGCCGTGATAAAAATTGGCAAATGATACTATAAAAGGGAGATTTTTCGATTATTTTTTCAATATCTCGGACCGTTTGTAAGATTTGAGCCTACTTCCGTTTGAAGTTTCTAATTCATGTATGATAAGTGTATTCTTTCTTCTTGCATTCAGTATGTAATAAGCAAACAGATTACATACATAATTAATTACAATGGCAGTTATAGATGGTGTCCAATGGGCAAAACACTGCAAAAATAAAAGTTCGTCTTAGACTGCAGAAATGGTTATCGTTCCTTTTCAATTATTTGGGCATAAAACAAACGTCTGAGACATATACAACACCAATATACAACGATGTGGTGTTGCAATGCATAATGCTTAGGATATGATGCTCTTTTTTTTTAAAATTTCAACACTTTTAGTGTACCCGTAAAAATGTAATAAAGAAGTAACAACTATACCCAGGGAACAACACCATTGGACTTTCATTTCGGAGTATGATACATGTCTGCTGCAAAAAATTCCTTTTCACTTATACTTGATAGTAACATAAGAGTCTACGCAAAAAGAAATCCCTTTAAGCTTCTTTATGGAGAATGCTTGGTGCCTGTCCAAATACAAATCATATTGAACTTCATTTTCACACGAACGTATGATACGAACCTTCCCAGACACAAATACCACTTACGTTCCACTTTTTTTAGTATACGAAAGACATGTCGAAGCAAAAGCTTTCATTCAAAGGAGTATGCGTGTAGCAGGATACTACAGGGGTGGTGTGAAAATACTACAAAGTTACAAGAAAAAGAATCGACCTTTGTCTTACAAATATGCAAGAGTTATGGTCGAACAAAAATCCCATATTTCTTTTTTGAAAATTATAAATAAGAAAAAAAAAACCCTCTGAAAATGAGAATCCAACATCATCATTCATTATATAATAAGTCGAGAAATTATGGTTGACAAAATAAAGGTTGCTATAAAAAAATAAACTATGAGTTATCAAGCAGAGTATTAAGGAGCAAAGGATGATAAATATGAGATCTGGGGATGTTGGGCCTATTTAAGGAAACATTAAGAATTAATGCACGAACATATGACATGCGAGGCCGTAGGCCGAGCAAATACGGGGGTCTGGGGACGAAGCCCCCAGCTGTCCAAAGGCTAGTATTTATATAAAAATGAAAAGCCTGTAAGGGATCAACATACTTAGATGTATTAGTTAGGTTAACACTCCACCGAGAATCTAGTTTGAACGCTCTACCAACGCCACTATGTGTATCTATTCTATCACGGTCTCTTTCATGATCGAGGGGCCGCGGTGGCTCAATGGTAGAGCGTTCACCTCTGGTGCTTGGGGTCTCGGGTTCGATCCCAGCCCCCGCCAAGTGAACTTTGTGGTGGACAAACACCGTGTGCATGGGTTTTCTCGGGGTTCTCCCGTTTCCTCCCACTTTATTCATTCCACCATTTCATTCATTACTCATCATCACCGTCTCCTTTAGCCTACCCGGCATAACCGTGGGACGTAAAACTTACAGATTTCATTTCATTTTCATTTCATTTTTCATTTCGCGCACCCGTACTTATTATTCATGATGGTGGACAAATAGTGTGAACGGTACGAGTACACGGACAACTTGTGGTAATTAGGATTGCCAGTTGTTCCGTATTAGTTGGAATATCCAGAATTTCATGCAAAGTTTCTGTCTCCCAAATTACACCTAAGAGCGATATTATATGGCGCGATGCGAAATGATCCAAAACACTTACAAAATATGCTAGTGATTTGTAAATTTTGACCCACGACGTGTATCTATGACTATCGAGGTTTCAATATGGTTCTGTTGCTAAAATTTTTCTTGTTGTTAGCTGTGAAATCATTACCAATGATGTTATTCTTTGTAACGACTTAAAAGCGTCATAAGTTCATTTCAATTAACCGCCAACAAGTTGAAGTTACGAGCTTTTAGTTTCGTGTATTTTGAATTTAAATTTTCACTGCAGCTTTCATTCAGGAATATATACCTAGATATATTTCTTTGTATTGCTCTTGATAGTGTTCAATATTCAAATTTAGGTATGGAAAACCTCCGATCCTCACATGTTCGACAACTGTGGCCGCAGTGTCCTGCTTTAGACTTATTAAAAGGTGGTAACCCCTTTGATGATAAAATTTTTAGTAAAGGAGAGCATAAAACCAGCTGAAATTTATAGAAAAGTTAAGTCACAAAACAGTAATGAGACAGCCGAAATAAGACATGCGAATAGCCAAAGCACTTCTAAAATGTTCGTACGGGTTACTGACGATCCCGGTCGGGGTAAAGCCCAGCCCACAGCAATCATTTCTTGGAGCATTTATCGCATTGAACAGCTTATTGGCAACCGCCACATATCCGTCATGAAATTCCAAACATGTAGTCGTTCGGTAGGAACAGTTAACACAATAATTCATGACCGTTTGCTGTTCCTAAAAATGACTGCATGCCGGGTTCCAAACAAGATTTTCGCTTTTGACCTCCACAGAAGAATTGAAGTCTGCATGAATCGGAGTACAGCTGTGGCAAGAGAGGTCAGCATTTCCATCGCATCATCACGTGTAACTAAACATTTTCACAGTGATGACGAAGTGAAGGAGACTCTCTTAAAATGGTTTGGATGTGCTGACAAATATCTGTATGTCGAAGCCTTCCAGGCATTAGGTAGACGTTGGGATAAATGTGCAACGGTAGTAAGTGCTATATTGAAAAATAAGTGCAGTTTCCATTCCTTTGAAATATGTTGTTCATTAGAAAAACAAGAAGTCCGAATTGATTTGAACGTCCCTCGTTTCTTTTTAAAACCATGTTATGACCCATAGATTAGAGTATTACCAGATTCAGAAATATTTTGCGTGCTGTTCGTACCTTCAAATTTTTAGCAGCATACACCAACAGACACTGCAATTAGCCCGCTTTCTACGTGCACACAATCTGTGGTGCGAATTCCTTTCGAATTGAATGATGTGTTCGAAATAAAGTATTTTTATGCGTTTCCACCATTGGTGCGTATGTATATTGGTGGAAATAAATTGACCTAAGAGTAATTTGAATATAGTTTCAGCTTTCTTAAAATAAAATGAAATTATAATATTGTCGCGCGTATAATTGCAAGTCGTTGTGTTTCTTTTGCAACTATCTTTATACATGTGTAAATACTTTTAATGATTTCTTTGCAATACTAAACCACAAATTAGTCTTACAGTTTTAGTACAGAAGATCACATGCTACTTTTTCACGTGTATATTGCGTGTGATCAGGAAAGTGTTGCTTGCCATTCGCAGGGAGGCAGGAAGGGGGAACTATAATAGCTATAATAACACTAACAAAGAAATAGTGTTCATTTAAAAGTCAAAACTATTTTATATTAAACCTTCACAAGTTGTGAATTGTAACTTTCTAAATTTTCTTGTATATTGCTAAACCTTAAAAATAGGTTTGCAATCTACCATAAACGTGACCGGTTTTGTGACGTAAAAGGCAGTTAGAAACTTCTGGAGGCATGTCGAACGGAGACCTCTTGTCTGGGTCGCGAACCCCAAAAATTCTCATACATGAAAACTACTGAATGGCCTTAACATCTACCCAGTTCCTCCAAGAAGTAATTTAAACTAATGCAAGTCTTGGGGGCGTAGATAGCGTAGCTCAAAATTAATTAGAAACATGGGAGTAGAATTTCAAAGATAAAATTCGATAACACAGAACTAATTTAGAATAAGAATTGAATGAACTGATCTTGAATGACTGAATAACTACAGAGCATGATGTGGACTGCTATGACTTAAAGACTAGAGAAGACAATGCATAATCACTTACTTTTGGTAACGATGATGAGCAGAATCTTTGATGGACAGAATGACGGAGTAACAAAACTAGTAGTAGAAAATGGATCGATCTGGCTCAACATTAGCCATACTAGGCCAACTCACAAGCCCCTGGGAAAATGACCACCGTGCACCGTGAGCCCACGGCCTTTTACGACCTAAAATTTAGGGGTGAATTTAATCCCTTTTATGAGCACTTTTAAGGGGGTGTATTCGTTCTCTTTTATGACCACTTTTAAGGGGTGAACTCGTTCCCTTTTACGAGCCCCCCTGGGAATTGACCACCATACAACGTGAGCCCATGGTCTTTTATGACCTCCATTTTAGGGGTGAACTCGTTCTCTTTTACGACCTCCATTTTAAGGGGTGACCTCGTTCTCTTTTACGACCTCCATTTTAGAGGGTGTACTCGTTCCCTTTTTCAACCCTTATTTTAACATAGCAGAAATTACGAACACACAGAAGAGAAGATAACACATAGCAGAACAGATAACAGATAAGAATATGAAACATAGAAGGGGGTATTCGTTTCCAACCCCTATGTTAATTACGAACAGATAGAAGAGCACATAAAACTACAACCTCCATTTTAAGGGGTGTATTCATTCTCCAACCCTTACGAACACACAGAAGATCAGATAATACATAAGACTACGTAACATTTCAAGGGTGAACTCGTTCCCTTTTCCAACCCCTATTTTAACATAGCAGATAGCACAGCTAATAAAAGAGCATGGCATATTTTTCAACCCTTATTTTAACATAGCAGAAATTATATAAGACTACGAGGGTGTATTCCACCCCTATTTGAACATTATGAACATAGCAGAGAATAGGGGTGGATTCCACCCTATTTGAACTTCGTTACCTTTTACGAGCATATTTTAGGGGTGTACTCGTTTTAATGTAACATAGCAGTTGACCTATTTTCAACCCCTATTTTAACATAACAGAAATGACATAAGAATACGTAACATAGCAGGGTGAACTCGTTTTCCAACCCTTATTTGAACATAGCAGAGAATAGGGGTGTATTCGTTTTGGATTCCACCCTTATTTGAACATAGCAGAGAATAGAAGTGTACTCGTTTCCAACCCAACATTATTTTCTTTTACGGGGGTAGGAACACCCCAACCCTCCTCCTTTCTCATCCAGGGCTTGGGACCGGCAATGGCGGAGTTTAAAAAAATAACATCATCATACTCTCATAAATGAATAAAGCATAATATCATTAGCATCAATAGTAGTGAGTGAGAATTTGTTTAAAAAATCCTGCATCGAATACCCAGATGCACGACATGCTAAATATAGGAAACAGTAATGTCCACAAAATTGAGATAAATCACCTTGAATACGTCTATTATTCCATGTATAATACAGACAGTTTCGTTTTAAAAACCTTATATGATGTTGTATATAGGGAGGTATACCATAGCTATCGAAATACTCTCCCACACACATATTAGATATATAAACAGCAACCCAATGTTCACCAGGCTTATCACTAGAATCAGTGTTTATAATTATGGCGGCTGGAAATGTATGAATAAACAAAGGTAACTCATCAGCAGCATATACACCAATAAAATGATCTTTAGGCAAATTTTGTTGTAATGCTTCATAAAGCTCAATTGTATTTAACATCTTTAATTAATATATATTTTTCTCTGGAAATCAATTTCTAATTCTGAAGAGAATACACCATAAATAATTGTTGTTACAGGAGATGGCAGTGCTTCTTTAAAATGAACCTCTAAACGTACACTTCCTTGCCGTTGCGGACTAGTATGAAATGCAGCACTTGCGCTTGAATCAGGAGTTAAATCAAACACCAGTAGAGTATAACCATTAGGATATTCAGCGAGTGAAATATTATTACCTTGATTAGAATAATAAATACCTGAACCTGTAAATAACGTAGAATATGCTTGTACATATAGCTTATCAAAATCTGGCTGTAAAGGTTTGAAGGGCATTGGATTTCCATCAACATACAATGTAAAAAATGACATACTAAAATGTTGAAAATTGAATGGATTTGTTTGATAAGTACCATTGAAAGCAGCATTAGTAACAAAACCAATAATAATACGTTTAGGCACTATGCCTGAAAACAGATCTGGAAGTGTACTATCCATAATTCCTTGTGGCAGAGTTTCTGTCTTTACCTGCACTTTTGTTATAGGATATTTTATTCTAAATTTAGGATTTTGTAATACTTTATTTTGTGCTATTTTAACTGCTGGTGATACATCAACCTTTTTCACAAGCAATGTTGCATCTGTAATTACAACTTTTCCATCAGCATCTGCGTCACCCATTAGACAAAATGTAGGTTTAGCTGGAATTAGTTTAATACGCAATTGTACACCATTCAGTAAAAATTTCTCCTGATTGAAAATATCAGCATGAATATAACCCAATAATTCAAATGACTGACTTAAAGCAGTGAGAAGAAAACGTTGTTTAAATCCTACATTAGCATCGGCTACACTGTCCATATGCCCTGCAGTATCTTTAAACCACATTGATGTTTGAAGATGCGTTGTTTTAGCTTCAGTATTATAATTTAGTAGTTTTTCAATATACGATCGATATGGATATGTATGTGAAGAGTAGGAAATAATTTGATTATTTAAATATAATTGCACTTCACTGAACATTGCATTGAGAAAATCATTTACAGGGCCGATTTTCTTATCGGCAGAAGTTAAATTAGAACCATCTGATTTAGTAATTTTACCTTTAACATATAACATTGTGTGCGGTAAGTCAATATAGTCATCCCCATGACCGGGGACTACAAATTCTATTGGTGCATTATCAGCTATTGAAGCCACAGGTTTATATGGAACTATTTTATTACCTATAATACTGGTTTGAGTGGGTAAACCAGCAAATAAATCTAATTCTGATTTCATACACTCACACTGCATTTTTCTCTTACTATTAATATTCACACATGGTAAAATTTACAATACCATATTACGTCTACGAAAATGTAATTTTACACATACACTGCCATATTGGAAAGGAAGTGGATTACCTGTACTATCTCTTAAATCAATAATAATTTGATCAAATTGTTTACGTTGCACAGTGACATAATGAGGATTATCAAAAATATGTACATTATTAATACCATACTCTGTAATATTTGTATTTATAATACGTAACAACGGAGCTACGGTGTCACCCACCATTTGTGGTTCTACAATATCACTGTAAATATACATAAGTGTAGGTAGCGCTTTTTGTAAATCAGGTGGATAACGAGCATGATGAACAAGTGCAATATCTTCTTGTTGAATATGATCAAAGCCTAGTATTCTGGCTAGTTCAGGAGATAGGCGTACTTCTATATGCTTCTCTTGATCTTTTTATTACTCTATTAACCTCAATTCGTTTCACTGATGCTTTGACTTTTAATTGTAAATTTAATATATCACTTTTATAATTAATTTGAGATAGAATATCATCAACATGATAATAGTGGCCTGGTAAGATTTGAGTTATTTTCCAGTTTTTTGTATTCGTGAGACGATAATAAATATTATTTGTATATTTGGAAACATTCTGAAATGAACTTGTATAATGCACTTCAACAACAGCTGTTTCCCACACTCCCTTCTCCAGTACAATAGGTTGATATAATTTAGTAGTATAACAAGCAAGAGTATTTTGAGGAAAATATTCCATAGAACTATTGCTAGGAAGTGTGAGATAAAAACTATCACTTTGCTCCATAATTAATTAATCAAAAATATCTTTGGATCTTTTTATCCGTTTTACACCACCAGCACCACTAAAATGAACTTTCTTTCTTTTTCTTCTTCTTCCAGATCCTTCCAACACTTGATTTAATTTATTTTGAGCTTTATTTTTTAAATTTGTTTTAGCTTCTTGCCATCGATCATGCAAAGACTCTTCAATAGGTCTATTATTATCTAGTACATCTCCTGCTACATTAATTCCTGTACGTATCAATTCTTTACCAACAGTTTTTGCACCTTGTTTTAATAAAGGGAATACAGTACGAAATAAACCTCCTAGAAAACTACCAATGCCATAATCTTCTTGATATGCTGTACCTCTATACACGTTATAATTACCTCCTGCTTGATATATGTAATAATTGAGGTAGGGCTCATTCATCTTTCTTTCTTTCTATATACTTAAAAATATCAATAGATTACAATAGAATATTATTATTATTGCTTATAAGTACACCATTTGCGTTTACGGGGTGGAGGACCATCCTCTTCGTCCTCTTCGTCTTCTGTTAGTTTTCTAATATAATCTATTCGTTGAGGATTACCAATGTACTCTAAGGGTATATTGGCTTTTGCTAATAATGTAGCAAAAGGTTTCCAGCCGGCAACTGAAATATTTTTCTTACGACATCTAACAAAATCGGATATCAAATCCACTATATTTGCACCTGGAATTAATTTATTATTAATATTCACATTTCCATTATCGTCCCATTGAATATTTGGATTTTGTTTCAATTTACGTAATAAAGGTCTCGCTTTACGTTTACAAATTTCAGGGAGAGTAGATATTATTTCATCATCCTCCTCGTCCTCTTGTTCTTCTTCCTCCGTAGTAGTTGTTGCTGTTGTTGTAACTGCTGCCGGTTTTTGAATTATATTTAAATATTTTTGTAAGACTTCTCTATATTTTGTCCATTTTTCTTCTACATTTAAACTTTTATTATTTAAAATTTCTTTCATTTCATCATCAAGATTAGATATCGTTTGATAATGATGTAATTTTTCTGGTGCGATTAAAATAAGTTTTTGTGCGTTTTGCATAATTATTTAATTAAACTAGATAGTATACCTCCAATAATAGGTGCAAGCAAAGCAGTAAGAAAACCACCTTTTTGTATAATTATTCGTTTTTTCTTTTGTTTTAATGACGGACCTTTTTTCACCAAATATCTCAGTTCCTTTTTATATTTTTTTAGCTTATTTATCTGTGTTTTATTTAATGGAACATTTCCCTGTAATACGTTATAGGAACATTCACAAATAGAGCGAATTAAATCAGGATCTGCATTTTGTAAAATTGCCTTACGTGCTTTCGGTTTTGACTTTGCTAAAAGTTTTAACATGTGTGCATTTTCCTTACTAATCATTTTTTACGGCTATTAAAGCATAAATAGTTGTTAGAATATAAACCATATTACAATTATTATTTTTTTACAGGTACATAAACATAATTAAAAGAATCTGTTGGAAAGATATTTGTTCGAACTCGCTGATCATCAGGAGTATTTTGTTTTAAATCAAAGAGTAAATAACCATGTGCAATTCGAGTTGCATCTTGATATGCTTCTTGAATAAATTTTGTATTACCTGGATACAATTGTCGTGCGAGATAATTAATTTGAGCTTGGTCTCTAGGATTTTTAAAACAAACAATATAATGACAATTTAACGAAATATCCCGCATTCCTTTTTTTTTGATGAAAAATATTCTGTGTGATAAATATTACACTTATATTTCTATGATGGCTACCCTTAGTAAATATATCTACAATCCGATGGTCACACTCACGCATTAAATCATCTATAATGACATGATGTGGACCCTCATGTGCTTGAAATTCATTATTTTGAGGTAAACCTTCTTTAAACGTACAGTTTGAAAGAGTATCATACAACGGTTGCCATTCACCATAACTCCATACAATATTTTTAAATAACTTACTATAATGGTCAAGAAATGTTTTAACAAAATATGATTTTCCACAACCTGTAGGACCTGCTACCATACATGTAAAAGGAATTTTCCATTCCATCTCTATTGCTAGAATTTAAAATATTTGTGACGATATGCTTTACCTATAAATTCTTGACTTCTCTTTTTTACAATATAGTATGTTTTAAATCAATCCAAGAATTTTCACTTTTCGGCAGACCTAACCATTTCACATAGGCCTTATTATTTTTCTTTCGCAAAACTTTTTCAATTAAATATGTGTTTGGAAATTTCGTTAATTGTAATTCATGTCCATAAAATCTTCCTTCAATAGGTTTATTATTTGAGTCTACTAAGTGATATGTTGGAGGATTAGTGAAGAAAACTTTAGCAATTCGAAAAATTTCTGTACTCCAATTGCGTGTAAAACCTCTATCAAAACCAGGACGCTTAAGTTTACTAATTCTTACATATTCACCTATCTTAAATTTACTTTTTCTTTTTATCAGAGAAAACTTTTTGCAATAGATGTTTGTCAATAGATGTTTTTTTTAATAGCGTCGATAGGTTTCATTTTAATAGTGGAATGAATAGTATTATTATATTTATGTAGTAATTCCGGCAGAATGCCAATCCATTTATAATTTCCCTGCAGTGTAAATTTTTTCCACATTAAATTACGTAATGATCTATTAAATCTTTCAGTAATACTTGCTTTCACATCACTGTACGTGGAATAATGTTTAATGTTATTTTGGTTCATCGCCTTCTGAAACTCTGAGTTATAAAATTCTCGACCCCTGTCAGTTTGTAAAAATTTAGGGCTTTTGTTTGCTTTTCTCAGTACTGTTATAAATGCTTGTGTAATTTCTTTCCCAGTTTTATTTTTCACAGGAATAGCCCAAGCATATTTAGAGAATGCATCTATCACAGTTAATAAATATTTGAAATTTCGATTAATTTTTGCTAGACCTTTCAATTTTCCACTATTCATTTCAACTAAATCAGCTTGCCATAAATCATGAATCCCTTTCGTTATAACGGGTATTCGAGGATAGTTTCGTCTTGCACTTTTATGTAATTCTGCAATTATTTGTTCTCGAACTGATTGTGACATATTTTTTAATACTAATATATCCAAAAAAAATTATATCGTATTTACAATATACAAATCGTACATTTTACATCTTTATTATTATAATACCCCCAAGGAACAGTGTGTATATTACAATTTAAAATTTTTCTTTTGTCATCATACGGATCTAATGCTAATTTTCTTACCTGATTTGTTGTTAAATTATGGTATTTTTTTAAATTTCAAATTGTGTTTTATAGATCGTTTCGTTTTTAAATATACATGATTTATAATCGTCAAACGTAATTTGTTCTTTAACTATATTTTTCTTGATCCCTTTACATTTTTTCAATTCTTTATTTTCACCAGTTTTTATTGCATAATTTTTTGCTCGTAACCCAACATATTCAATCATAGGAACTCCACCTAATTCGTCTTTCATTTTACCCAAAACGTGTTTATTATGTGTGCTATATAAAGAATTATTTTCAGGATAATTTGAGGTGTCAAAATACTCAATCATATCTTTTATATCGTTATAAATATTGTTAGTTTTAATTTGGTAAATGAAAGAGTCAGTATCCATATATGCAATTCTAATTTTATCTCCATATCGCGGTTTCATTATATTATAATGGAAGTTATATATAGCTAATTTTGATAATTCTAAAACTGTCGCTCCTACGTAAATTGGTTTATTAAGGGTTACCAATTTTTTTACCATATGAAACAATGCCAAATTATCAGCCAATTTTACCCAATTTTGAAACTGATTTTGCGCTACTAATTTTTTACACTTTTTTTCATTATTAATTAATTTTATATCAATTCGTTTTCGTACATTCTCCATTGTCTTTCCGTATACAGAATTATTTAATAACTTATAGAAATCTTTTTCAAATTCAATTGTAGCATGTGCACGGCGTTGAGTATTTTCTTGAATATAAGATGCAAGCCATTTAGATTGACGAAACCATAATATTTTATGTACTTTTACCAATATTAAACCTTGTTTTAGATAAAATTGTAATACCCTATAATGCAAGATATAATTCGATTTCGATTTAAGTGTCAATAGTAATTTTGAATATTTACCATTCGGTGGAACTTCATTAGTTGGAGCACACGGAAAATCAGAATGGTATTCGTGTAAATAAGTTGGATACTCTAAGTCCACTTCTAGAAAAAATCCCCATTCACTATCCGTGGGCCAATTGATAATTTTATGTTTGTCTTGCCAATTGTCAATTTTATCCTCCCACCGAAAACCACCATATGGTAAATAGTCAATCATTGATAGTCCGTACAGATTGTTCATGTCAATATACAGTAAATAAGATTTTTCTTTTTCCGCATCAAAATCATGTACGTAAGTTTTATTAGCTTTGGCATATCTTAACACAGCTTGAGTAATACCTCCGCGAATCGATTTTTCTACAAACATATACATATTGATATCTGATAAAAGTTCAAGTTCAGTTTTTGTTCTATATAACATGGCTTGCCATGCCAACCCAGGTGCAGTAAAACAATTAATCGGATCAATACAAAAAGCATTTAAACATGTCTTTCTAAAATTCTCCAACACATCTGCTGTGAGAAGTACATCACATTTTAAATGTAGATCGTGGTAGTCCCCTAAATTTTCACATTTAAATACACGCCAAATCAGTTTTGCATATTGATAATCAGTCTCGGAAATTTGTGTTCCATTCAATTTGCTACTAAACGCTTCTCTTCCAGGAAATTCAGTTTCTTTAAATGTATCTAAATTTGTTATGTATTCATAAAAATAAATTCCCTTACGGATAATTAAAGGAAACTTTTCATCAGAAAAATATTGCTTTGTATAGACAAATTGCTCAGGTTTTAATTTTGACACCAAATTTTCGAGACTATACGGTAGGAATTTAAATAAGTCTACAAAACGTAACTCGATAGGTCTACCATTAAAATTAAAGTGCTTAGAGAATGTTATGTATTTCTCAGTGCTTTCAGCAATTACAAAAATATTTCCAGGGGTGCAACCTAATTCTTTCACAAATAAATGTGCATCATACCCAGACAAATTATGGAAGAAGACAGGGATAAAATTACTTTGACGTTTAATTTGTAAATTACACTTGTTGCATACCGTGGCAATAAATTGACCAGTTAAATGGTTATGATGTTTAACTTTTCTATTGTTACTCGTATATTTACTATCACAAACTGAGCATTCAGTGGATAGGTTAAACTCCTGTAACTGAGAACTATTTAATGGTATTAATGGTTTTTCTTGATCTAATATGTTTATGATTTTTCTTAATTCATTCTCCATAGCAGACATAAACTTCATCGATACATTTTCTCCCCGATAAATAACTAAATCTGATTTCATATAGTTGTTACTCCAATATACAATATAACCAAAACTGCATGGTATATGTTGGTGAATTTGTATTGTATGAGATCCACTTTGTTTATTTATAGGTTTTAATAAACTTTCCATATCTGCAATTATTATTACATCATTCTGTAATAACAATTTCAATTTTCGAAATTTTAAAACTTCTCCTTGTTTCGGCATGTTAATTTTGGTTGGAGTGTGTTCTTTACATAATTTGTCATGTTCATCTAATTTTGATTTGTTATAAAAAGATATTAAACATCGTCTACAAATAAATGTTTGATGACTACCTAACTGATGTCTGACTAAACCATTTAAATTTGTAATTAAACAATAATGAGAGTTTAAATATAATAAATCAATATGTTTACCTACAGCTGTGTTTTCGCTTATACGTAACGGGAAAATAGTTTCATGATCATAGTTAATGCCATATATATTAATGGAAATTTGTTCCTTAGGAAATACAGAATTATACATATGTTCAAATTTGCTTATGTGTTCTATTTCAACGGGAAATTGTATATTGTTTTTTTCAAATAATGGTAATAAAGTATTAATATATTGTATGTAATTATTCACACGATATGGATTATCTTTTGTGGGATGCAACGCAGCTAGAATACTATACATAAAACTTCTATTATCGTTATTTTGAATATTTAAAACATTTTGTGGATAAAATCCATTGAGGCAATTTTACATAAGTTTTCTCTTTATGACTCTTCAATAACGCATTGAGATTTTTTATTAAACAATAATGAGAGTTTAAATATAATAAATCAATATGTTTACCTACAGCTGTGTTTTCGCTTATACGTAACGGGAAAATAGTTTCATGATCATAGTTAATGCCATATATATTAATGGAAATTTGTTCCTTAGGAAATACGGAATTATACATATGTTCAAATTTGCTTATATGTTCTATTTCAACGGGAAACTTTATATTGGTTTTTTCAAATAATGGTAATAAAGTATTAATATATTGTATGTAATTATTCACACGATGTGGATGTTCTTTTGTGGGATGCAACGCAGCTAGAATGCAGTACATAAAACATCTATTATCGTTATTTTCAATATTTAAAACACAATTCTTTTTGGATAAAATCCATTGAGGCAATTTTACATAAGTTTTCTCTTTATGACTCTTCAATAACGCATTGAGATTTTTTATAAGACAATAATGACTGTTGCAATTTTCTTCACAATACAGTAAATCTATACGTTTACCTACAGCTGTGTTTTCGCTTATACGTAACGGGAAAATAGTTTCATGATCATAGTTAATGCCATATATATTAATGGAAATTTGTTCCTTAGGAAATACGGAATTATACATATGTTCAAATTTGCTTATGTGTTCTATTTCAACGGGAAACTTTATATTGGTTTTTTCAAATAATGGTAATAAAGTATTAATATATTGTATGTAATTATTCACACGATGTGGATGTTCTTTTGTGGGATGCAACGCAGCTAGAATGCAGTACATAAAACATCTATTATCATTATTTTGAATATTTAAAACACATTTTGTGGATAAAATCCATTGAGGTAATTTTATAAAAGAAGAAGCGGAAAGAGGATCATATTTACTGATTTTAATTTCTAAGTGATGGTTTGGTTCAGAACATAAAGACCACCCTGATTTCTTAATTGCTCTATTTTCTTGTTCAACTAAAATTTTATTAAATAGTTTTTCTATTATAGAATTCACATCTGTACTCGGCAAAATAATTTCGTTACCACTATTTACAAAGAATCGGCATGTTTCTAAATCTACTGGTTTTACAAAAGTTGTAGCCAGAGAAAAATTTACTTTAAATGCTGAATTATCTTGTTCCTGTTTTAATATATCTAAACAGTCTTTTCTTTTATTCTTTAAAAAACATCCACTATCCTCATTTAAATCAGTATCACATTTTAAAATAAAATTTTTTAAATTATTATTAAATAGAGTATCAGAATTGATAATATTTGATTTAACCTTTTTTGTTGCCATTTTTTAAAACTAACTCTTCAAAGTTACTATAATAATTCTGAACTGCGTTTTTATAATATAATATTAATATTAATATTATAAAATGTCTTACTTACAAAAGAAAACAAAACCACACTATTAATAAACCACACTAATAATATAAACGCACACACACAAAAAATATCTGAACTTTACGCTTCACACGGTAAACATGAAGTGATTACAAAAAACATGTCGGTCAGTCTTTTATACCTGTCTGACAGCATTACGTCATATTGCGCAATAGTATGAGTCATCCTCGGGAATTCCCCTCTTTTTTTATACCTTTGTGATTGATTACATTACGTTCAGGGATTCCTATCGTTGAATGACAAGTTATTGTCTGTTAAAGAGAAAACTAGGTCAATGTTTTTTAAAATCCGGATGAATGACGTAATGAGAATTATCTACATATGGCGGAAGTTATTATGTAACTGATAACAAAACACGGAAGTTTCGCATTCCTGTACAATCTTTAAATAATCATCTCTGCTATGTTCAAATATAGGTTAAAACAAGTTCACTCCTTAAAAGAATCTTTGCTATAGAGTTCGATTGTATTATCTGTTATGTTCAAATAAGGGTTGAAAAATGAGCCATACTCTTCTACTAGTTCTGCTATGTTACATAGTCTTATGCTAAGGGGTTTAAAACGAACACACCCTTGCTATGTTTCGTAATTAAAATAGGGGTTGGAAAAGGGAATGAATCTTATGTATTCTCCGCTCTGCTGTGTGTTCACCACCCCTATTCTCTGCTATGTTCGTTATGTTCAAATAGGGGTTGGAAACGAGTTCACTGTTTCGTAGTCTCTGTCTGATGCGCTATGTTCAATTAAGGGTTGGGAAACGAAATCAGTGCTTTGTTAAAATAGGGGTGGAACGAATACAAACGAGTACACCCTCATTATTGTCTTAGTAGTCTTTGCTATGTAAGATGTTAAAATAAGGGTTGGAGTAGTTTTATGTATTCTCTGCTAAGTTCAAATAGAGGTTGAAAAACGAATACACCCATATTCTCTGCTATGTTCAAATAAGGGTTGGAAAACGAGTACACCCCTAAACAGTGCTCATAAAAGGGAACGAGTTCACCCTGCTATGTTACGTATTTTTATGTCATTTCTGTTATGTTAAAATAGGGGTTGAAAAATAGGTCAACTGCTATGTTACATTAAAACGAGTACATCCCTAAAATATGCTCGTAAAAGGTAACGAAGTTCAAATAGGGTGGAATACACCCTCGTAGTCTTATATAATTTCTGCTATGTTAAAATAAGGGTTGAAAAATATGCCATGCTCTTTTATTAGCTGTGCTATCTGCTATGTTAAAATAAGGGTTGGAAAACGAGTTCACCCTTGAAATGTTACGTAGTCTTATGTATTATCTGATCTTCTGTGTGTTCGTAAGGGTTGGAGAATGAATACACCCCTTAAAATGGAGGTTGTAGTTTTATGTGCTCTTCTATCTGTTCGTAATTAACATAGGGGTTGGAAACGAATACACCCCTTCTATGTTTCATATTCTTATCTGTTATCTGTTCTGCTATGTGTTATCTTCTCTTCTGTGTGTTCGTAATTTCTGCTATGTTAAAATAAGGGTTGAAAAAGGAAACGAGTACACCCTCTAAAATGGAGGTCGTAAAAGAGAACGAGGTACCCCTTAAAATGGAGGTCGTAAAAGAGAACGAGTTCACCCCTAAAATGGAGGTCATAAAAGACCATGGGCTCACGTTGTACGGTGGTCATTTTCCCAGGGGGGCTCGTAAAAGGGAACGAGTTCACCCCTTAAAAGTGGTCATAAAAGAGAACGAATACACCCCCTTAAAAGTGCTCATAAAAGGGATTAAATTCACCCCTAAATTTTAGGTCGTAAAAGACCGTGGGCTCACGGTGCACGGTGGTCATTTTCCCAGGGGCTTGTGAGTTGGCCTAGTATGGCTAATGTTGAGCCAGATCGATCCATTTTCTACTACTAAAACTAATTGTGAATGATCTGACTCGCTGAGTTTCGAAATCAAAATAGAACTTCTCATACCCGGAAGAGAATCCGGTAGTATTTATATGATTTTTCCGTCATGTCAACATTCTTGCACATTCTTTCTGAGTCTTCCTAGTTCTGGAAGTCATAGCCGGTCATTTGCATTGTAGAAGTCAAGGCACTCTAAATTTTCCATTGGATTATGAATCCTAAAGAATATTCAGACTGACTCCACTTCATACATTGCCTGTTTTATACACATTTTACAATTCAATTAAATATTTTGTTTCGTTACACATTGTGGTACACAATAATATATTTGCTTCTTTGTGTTCATACTGTAATACCAGTTGAAGAAGGACATAGTGGCTCAGTGGCAGAGAGCTTACCTCTGTGGTCTTACCATGGTTCGATCCCCAGCCATGTGAGTTTGTGGTAGACAACATTGTGTCCGTGGGTTTTCTCGAGGTGCTCCCGTTTCCTCTCACATTCTCATTCCACTAGTTCTATCATTCACTTGCCGTAATCAATCGTCTCCCTTAGCCTAACAGACATAATCGTGGTACGTTAAACTGAAAGATAACAGTGGAAGCTTATTGGTGCTAAGGAGAAACCTTTGAGAGGATAACAGTAATATGCTGAACTCTTTTTGAATTCTTCTCTTGGAGAATAAGCGGCTATATACTTGTTTCTAAAACTGGTTTGCTGAACTGAAGTAATTAATTGCTAATATTTCGGTTATGGGTTTTACTTTCATCAGTATTTATATTCATTTTTCATTACTCTCTTTAGATCAAATAGATTTATCTTTGTCTAGATTTGTCAGCATATCCGAGTTTTAAATATTCAGAAGAAAGAGAGAAAGGTGTTTCATGAGATTTAATAATAATAATAATAATTACTAGACTAAGAGGCAGGCAATAATACAGTTCAAAAAAATTCACTAAAGTAAGAGTCCTTTCTCGCCCGTTTGTATGTATTTAGTGTTATCATTTCGGAAGCTCCTTTTGTTTCCAAAGATGTAGAGTGAACAAGCAGAAAAAGAACAGAATGACAGAACAATCACTAGAGCTCATGAAGTATGCGAGATAGATTACGGTATTTAATATCAATTCCGGATTGTATTCCCAGCATTAATTTGGGAGTAGCAACACATACGATCTCTAGTAAGCATTTTATCAGTATTTAGCTTTAGGTTTTTCTTCATTTTTTCTTTTTGAAAAATATTTAACCATAGTTTCGTATCACCTTTAAAAATGAAAGCAGTTAAAGCTTTGGAAATGTTAGCATTATCAGCTTTGAAAATGGAAGTAGTTGGAACTTCGGAAAAGTTCGCATTATCAACTTTGAAAATGTTACTCATTAGCTTTTAAAATGAAAGTAGCTAGAGCTAGAACATTAGCATTAGAAACAAAAGCGCGAACGGAAAGCTATTAACAATTCATTATTTATCAACGTATTTTCTTTTCAACGTCTCAGTCTTACACCACTCGGTAATTTAACGCTTTATCAGTAAGAGTGAGGTGGAGGTTGGACTTCCAGAAGATGCAACTCATTAGGCAAACCCTTCCCAATGCGAAAAAAAAAAATCAATCTCTTCGTAATAAAAAATCATTTTATTTCAATATGAGTTTCATTGTAAATATTAAAGTATTACTGTATATGTATTATTTTCTTTTCAGTCTAATCTTTTGTTTCTTTATTTTCAGAGAAGGGTCGAGTTTTTGCATTCGGAAACAATGAGTGTGGGCAGCTGGGACTTGGTCACACAAGTTCAGTAGCAAAACCAAGCTGTATTAAAAGTAAGTATATTCTTAAATTTTATACATGCATGTTACAGTGAAACTTTAAAATATGATGATAACCAGAAATAGACTACAATGTCATTATTGGCCAAATTGTATCAGTGAATGTTAGACTAGGTTTTTATTTACTCGATGTTAAGTAATGCAATTTCCAACACACACTCATAAAAATCAGTGAATTGATTTCCCATCATCATCGCATTTGCAACGTTCACAGGTTCATAACCAGAATGGTAAAATACGAGACGGGAGTGAGATAACTGTTGGGGCCAAATTAGTACACAAAGCTTTCATAGTTTCTTAGTACGTAGTATTATGAAATAGATCACGTACAAACAGAAACATTTGAAATGCATTAATGAATCAGCATACTTTATTATGTTTTTAATAATTTCTGAGGATTGAAAATTGATTACAAAATGAATATGTAATTCTATCTAGTGAATATAAAGCATGCCTGCCTGCAGAAGACAACCATCTAGAACTTCCATGGAAAGAAAAAAGGGAAGTCATTCTGAGTATTTTTTTAAAGAAAACTTTGTTTGAATTGTTTTATAGCTTAATGCAAATCAAGCTTAGTCTATTACAAATAGTGCTCGGAATTTTCGAGTAAACAAGTACCCATTCGCTCGCTGGTTGCCAAATGCATTTTGGTTTTACCGGATCGAATACGTGCTCAGGCTTGGACCGTTCGACTTGCTTGGCTTGTTTGGCCCGTATAACCTGTTAAAACCGATGGAGCCGTTAGCTACTTGTTAAAACTGTTAGACCTAATAGACTCATTATGAATGCGCACATACAAAATACAAAAATTTGTGTTGTAATAGACTTCAAATTTTTTTTTTTAAAATATTGATGACAAATTGTGTTGTTTTCATTCAAATATCTAACATACTGTTAGATATTTGTGCTTAAAGAAAAATAAAAGAAAAACATTGAAAATCAAAAGTACATATTTTACTCTTCTTCAAACACTAATGATTTTTTACCGCTAGCGTTCCACAGTAGAAGTGTACATTCGTGGCTAAGGTGCAAAAGTAGTGCATCGTTTGGATGTTATCCTGGGTTTGATTTCAGATGGAGCATAAAGGGTCGAATCAAATTCCTGAGTAGGCCTGCCTACGAAACAAGAGTTTAGGCTGTATCTTCTCAAAAAGTGTCATGAGAGTAATGTCTCGTCTGAGAAAGTGTACCTGTTTCTATTGAAAGATCTCCCCTCGTTTCGTCACGCAAATTCTGTCTTAATCTCCCCTCGTGAGCAATTCCTAAGCACTGTTTTGTATCTTTTAAGCACAAGGTTGTCTCACGTAACCTCATTACTGAAGAAAAAAATTGGTCAGCACAAATAATTAATTTTCAGAATTTCGGTACCAAGGGTGACTAACCAGCCGGACAGTTGCCCAGTGCGCCTTCCCCATTATGATTTCCCGGCAAACAGCATCTTGATATCCTCCGATGTTACTGCTTAGGGTCGTAAATTGTGTTCCTGCTGTTGGTGTTACTGTGCGTTGGTACGAATGCGTTGGTATTTGAATATTATTTGCATACGCTAGTAAGTTTTTAGTATAAATTGCCATTTTGAAGTCAACAACACATTTGTTTGAAAAAAGAATATCATGGAATTTCAATATTCTTTTGCACCATACTGTACATTATATATAAACAAATAAGGAATTGGATCAGAGACAATTAGCTACATATAAAGGGCAGTAGTACAAATATTGAGAGGGCGTCATCAGGCCGGTAGCCAGGCCAAAAATGTAGGGGGGGGCGATCCAACCATATTATAGTTCATTTGCAAGTCTACCTTGAAAATTTTTGGGGGCAGTAAAAATTTTAGGGGGGCGGCACCCCTAGAACACCCTTGGATACGGGCCTGGGCGTCATACCGATTGGTCAGACGCTCTCGCCTTCGGTGCGAGAGGTCCCGGGTTGGCTTCCCCGTGGGGCACTTGTCAAAAAAAATTAAAAAGCTTTTTCACGCCAGCCATCTTGAATGAGGTTTTTCTCATTCATATCACACAAGTGCCTGAGTGGTACCTAACATATAGGTCCCAGGCCGCTTTCTTCTTTCTCTTTCCCTGAATAATGTGCTCGCCGAGGGACGTCATGCCTCATACGTGATGGGCTAACATGGCCATAGATGCTTAAGTCCAGAAATCTAAATTCTAAAATCTAAATCGATTGGTCAGAAGGGGTGTATCGAAAAAAAAAAATACCTTCTAGAGATTATTCAGTCTATGAAACTATCTACCACATACTATAACACCAACAGCAGGAACACAATTTACGACCCTAAGCAGTAACATCGGAGGATATCAAGATGCTGTTTGCCGGGAAACCATAATGGGGAAGGCGCACTGGGCAACTGTCCGGCTGGTTAGTCACCTTTGGTACCGAAATTCTGAAAATTAATTATTTGTGCTGACCAATTTTTTTCTTCAGTAATGAGGTTACGTGAGACAACCTTGTGCTTAAAAGATACAAAACAGTGCTTAGGAATTGCTCACGAGGGGAGATTAAGACAGAATTTGCGTGACGAAACGAGGGGAGATCTTTCAATAGAAACAGGTACACTTTCTCAGACGAGACATTACTCTCATGACACTTTTTGAGAAGATACAGCCCAAACTCTTGTTTCGTAGGCAGGTCTACTCAGGAATTTGATTCGACCCTTTATGCTCCATCTGAAATCAAACCCAGGATAACATCCAAACGATGCACTACTTTTGCACCTTAGCCACGAATGTACACTTCTACTGTGGAACGCTAACGGTTAAAAAATCATTAGTGTTTGAAGAAGAGTAAAATATGTACTTTTGATTTTCAATGTTTTTCTTTTATTTTTCTTTAAGCACAAATATCTAACAGTATGTTAGATATTTGAATGAAAACACAATTTGTCATCAATATTTTTTTTTTAAAGTTTGAAGTCTATTACAACACAATTTTTTGTATTTTGTATGTGCGAATTCATAATAATTCTATTAGGTCTAACAGTTTTAACAAGTAGCTAACGGCTCCATCGGTTTTAACAGGTTATACGGGCCAAACAAGCCAAGCAAGTCGAACGGTCCAAGCCTGAGCACTGAGCATTCGATCCGGTAAAACCAAAATGCATTTGGCAACCAGCGAGCGAACGGGTACTTGTTTACTCGAAAATTCCGAGCACTATTTGTAATAGACTAAGCTTGATTTGCATTAAGCTATAAAACAATTCGAACAAAGTTTTCTTTTAAAAAATACTCAGAATGACTCGTGTTGGTTTGATACTAGATGAAACAAGTTTCCTTGATTAAGATTGAAAAATCACCCATCCAAATTCAGCTACAAAACTCTTTGACGAGACTTGCTGCTTTTAATCAATTTGTTGTCAAAAAATCTCCAGTTAATACTTCAGTTACATGTTACACACTTAAGGGGATGTTATACCTTTTACCACTGGTTTCTCAGTCCCCATAAGATAACATGTAAATTTTACTTCATGAATATCTAACGAAATATCGTACATAACAACATAAGATCTTCCATATGCACAGAGAAAATAAATAGAAATTAAATAGTTGTTTCAATTTCACGCTTAATGACGTAGATCGCGAGTAATGAACATTTTTTGGTAACATTGTAGTGGACTATATATTACATAGTGGCTGAATGTATCTGCTCCAATTTGGTCTTCACGAACAGATGTGCTGCTGACAGGCAGGGATTTACCTCTCCCTCTCAGTCCTTTTCCAGTGGGTGTGGTAGAACGCCCCGGGGCGCCACCCTCATCCTATTTGTTTCCTTCGTTTCTGCAGAGCAGGTAGATTTTCTTGTAAACGCCAGAAAGAAAGAAAACGACAATTTGAACTCTTTGCTTCTTACGATTTCCTGCTGCTGCATTAGTTAGTTCCAACTTTATGATAGCATACCTCAACTGTAAAAAATATACTGTGGGTAGTAGGATCAACAGTTCGATACAGATCATAGCTGAAATTTAGCGTTCCTTTGCAGCACTAAGTTTATATGAGACATTTACGTGAATACAAAATACATAATTCCCTCTAGTAACTGGGATTTGAAATTCGTAGTGGGTAGTTACTTCCACTTCCTGGCAACATTATTCAAATTTTCAGGAAGTAATGAAGTATCTGTTATTATCACAGTTACTAAAAGTAACCAACTGGTTAGTTTAGTAACTATGATAATTATATTCTTATAACCTTTTTTTTTTTTTTTTTTTGCAAATATAGTAATAAACACACTGTTGTGGTTATGGGTGTCCAAAAAGTTACTTTTACAGAGGTTGTTCAGTCTACATTTGATCAATTTCGACTTACCTAAAAATTTAGAAGAATCCATGGCGCCAGGTCCGTAAGTGTTCGATGTGTTTCCCTTGGTTCCTAACAATAGCCCGACAGCATAATTTCCAATGTAATAGGCTTCTCTGAAGAACTGGGAGGGAAATCTTGTTCCATTTCCTTTCCAAAGTCCTTCCACAATTGTCCATAGGACTTGCATCTGGAGATTTAACAGGTACCTCATTGAAAGGTATCACCTGTATACCACTTGCCTTCTCCATCTCCCTGTAGAATGCGAGGGACGATCGTGAGGTATGTGATGAGGCCTTGTCCATGTGAATGCGCACCAGATAGGCGTCATTTTCGTACTGTTGGAATCTCATGCTCGTAGATCGGCCGCATCATCTGCTCCTGAAAATACTGCGAATTTATTTTGCAGTTCTTCGCCACTCTACGAATCTTCAGTTTACCTCGGTAACAGTAGCCAGTAACGACCATGAACCCTTTTGGGAAGGATTCTTTACAGAGACGGACCCACCTTCTGAAGTTCTTGGCGCCTTTCTCTCGGTACATGATGGCTCTCGGTTTGCCGCAGTCGGAAAGGTAAATCCATGCTTCATCGAGCGTTACGACGTACATCCACCTTTGTTTTGCCAGATGCCGTTCGTACAGCTTCTGGGCGTTACACTTTCGATCCTTTTGGTGGGCATCCTTGAGAAGATGGCCGCGAGCTTTCATGACTTTTTCCAGCTTAAGTTGATGGTGTAAGGTGCGGCTCACAGTCCCAAAGACACGTCAAGACGATTAGCCATACCCCTTTGTGTTGGTGGATTTTCTTGCATTGCAATTTTGCGAAGTTTCCTCTGCATGATGGAGATGGCCTTGGTGCATTCCGGCTTCATAGGCAACTTCGTTGGTGATCCAAATGGTGGAGCTTCGTTGCCCTTGAACTTTTTAATAACATTTTTTATTCCACTTAAACTGATGTTATAGGACGCGGTGGCTCAGTGGTAGAGCGTTCACCTCCGGTACTTGGGGTCCCTAGTTCGATCCCAGCTCGCTCCGTGTGGACTTTGTGGTGGACAAACACCGTGCTTGTGGGATTTCTCGGGATTCTCCCGTTTCCTTCCACTTTCTTCATTCCACCATTTCACTCATTTCTCATCACCGTCTCCTTTAGCCTAACCGGCATAATCGTGGGACGTTAAACCTTAAAGATGTCATTTCATTTTCATTTAAACTGATGTTGCAACCATTCTTCTTGCACTGTTTTCTAATGACAGAAACACTAAAGCGGGCGTCATAAAGAGCCGCAACATAGCCTTCCCAAAACCGGCTTAGTTTGGGCGGCATTTTGGTCATAGAACGGAAACCCACACACTTGGAAACAAATTTAACACAACACTTACAACAATGGTCCTGTTTTGTGCGTTACTGTCGTCCGCGCGGAAAAATAACTCCGTTCCCAGGAAGCCACTGCACAACATTGCAGGACGCCACGACCCAGATCGGGTGAGCCCATTCTGCCCGGGAGGAGGAAGGAACGAAATCGGCCAAACGTAGGCTGAACAACCTCTGTAAAAGGATGAGAACTACTTTGATGATAGCCTATTTGGGTTAGCTTGGTGAGAGTAAAATGACTGTCACCTCCAAAGGCAAAAAAAAATAAAAAATAAAAAATAAAAATAAAAATAAAAAATAAAAATGCAATACCTGGTTAATCAAAATAGTCATCTTCTGGAAGCAGACAATTTTGCCATTGCTTAGCTAACGATAAGATTCCGTGAGGAATGAAATCTGGAGTCTGTGATTTGAAGTAATCCTCAACCGCACGTGCCGGGACATAAGGTAAAGTCTTCCCTACCAAGAAGTGATTGAGATGCCAAAAGAGGTGGGTTTCAGTGGGAGAGATATTAGATGAATATTGTGGGTGAGTAAAGAGTTCATACTGCAACTCATGGAGAGCCAGGACCGTCCTGTGCGCGACATTTGGGTCAGCATGGTCGTCCAACATGAGGATACCATGTCTATTGAATATTGATGTGTTTGCAGTGCATTTCATGGAGTTCAGCATTGTAACAATTTGCATTGATGCTTGCGGACAAGTTTGCAGTACATTTCATGGAGTTCAGCACTGTAACGATCTGTATTGATGGTTGTGGACAAGTTCGCAGTGCATTTCATGGAGTTCAGCACTATAACGATCTGTATTGATGGTTGTGGACAAGTTTGCAGTGCATTTCATGGAGTTCAGCACTGTAACGATCTGTATTGATGGTTGGGGACAAGTTTGCAGTGCATTTCATGGAGTTCAGCATTGTAACGATCTGTATTGATGGTTGGGGACAAGTTTGCAGTGCATTTCATGGAGTTCAGCACTGTAACGATCTGTATTGATGGTTGCGGACAAGTTTGCAGTGCATTTCATGGAGTTCAGCACTGTAACGATCTGTATTGATGGTTGGGGACAAGTTTGCAGTGCATTTCATGGAGTTCAGCACTGTAACGATCTGTATTGATGGTTGCGGACAAGTTTGCATTGTATTTCATGGAGTTCAGCACTGGAACGATCTGCATTGATGGTTGTAGACAAGTTTGCGGTGTATTTCATGGAATTCAGCAGTGTAACGATCTGCATCGATGGTTTTGCTTTGCCTCAGAAAGACATGAAGGATCGTTCCCATCGTTGATCACATACCCATGAGTCCAACGTTTTCACCTTATCGATTGCACGGGGCCAACGAACTATATAATAGTGGTATGGTGTATACCCAATTCGTGTGCAGTGGCACGAAGACTTTTTGTGGGTCTGCTTGCATGTAGCACCTGAGGACTCAAGTATCTACAAGGGAAGAATTATGAAAATTACTACAAGAGCAGTTTGTTTTTGGGGGGGAAGTTTTCTTCGGATGAAGTGTTCCGAAAGGACCTTATAATGTTGTTCATATTTCATAAATAAATGTTGCAGTAATAAATACAGCGTAATCTAATTTACTCTAAGAAGTTGGAGCTAGTTCAGTGGTCCGTACCTCTTATTTTTATTCATTTTTATCTATCTTAAAACGATGACATGATCCAGAGAGCTGACAGCATTAAAAAAATAATAATAATAAAAAAAGGCTGCAGAGTAGAAATGAGAATTTGTTGCCCTTTAAGCCTAGGCAAACACGCAAGATAGACTGGAAAACTGGAAAATACAGGCGAAACAATTAAAAGCAATTAACCAGAATTCAATGTGGTCACGCACACAGGTAGCTGGCCTGATACTTAATGCCTCCACATACTTTTCTTTGTAAATTCGTGTACAAAATTATGACACAAAGCGGAAAATAGAAAAGGCATACATAAACATTACCTGACTGTGCATTCCGAGAAAAAGTACTTTCTGTATAGCAATTAAAGCATGCAAGAAAGTACTTCAGAATGTTAAATAATAATAATAATAATAATAATAATAATAATAATAATAATAATAATAATAATAATAATAATAATAATAATAAAGATCCGTATAGTGCTTCGAACCCCTTTTAAATAGATCTTATCGTCGGTGTTGTAAAGAGTCGTTAAACTCATAGCAATCAATAAATTCTTTGCGCTTAGGTTGCTTCTTATCGAACAATGTATGATCTCTAGGAGTGTTTAAGGTAAAATTAAATTGATAGATTTGTAGAAAATTGTTAAGATGTATCACTTCCCATTTATATATATTTATGTATGTTTGCGTATTTATTCGCATATATATTTAGTATCAGTATAGTACTAGGATAAATCTAGTGCTTATATAGAATGAAATTTTAATATATACTTTCTACATTAATATACAGTGTGTTTCAAAACAACACCGACAACGTTTGGAAAGTGATTCCTGACACCAAGATAAGACAAAATATGTAGACCAACCTGGGTGCAGAAATCCGTGATTTGGGAGTTATAGGCTTCTGAACATGAAACATGAAAAAAATGAAATTTAAAGATCCGTAGCTTCCATACTATAGGACCTACCGTAATCCGGTCAAGACTTCCAGTTAGGAACTAGTATGTGCCCTATCCAAATATCCATGTTTTGAAATCCTGCAGTACTTCCGCAACAGTTTTTATAGAGGTAGTTGGTGAGTACTTCAATTTATATACCTGTAGCCAAACTCCCTCTACAGAAATTGTTGGTGAGTACCGCAAGATTCTGAAACATGTATTTGTGGATAGCGCACTAGTTCCTAAGTGAAGTCTTGACCCGACTACGGTAGGTCCCATAGTGTTGGAGTTAAGGACTATTAAAGTTAATTTTTTTTCATGTTTTCAGAAGCCTATAACTCCGAAATCATGGATTTCTGTACCCAGGTTGGTCTATACTTACTCTCTCTCTCTCTTTCTTTCTTTCTTTTTTTTTTTTTTTGTCTTGTCTTGGTGTCAGGTATCACCTCCCAAATGTTGTCGGTGGTGTTTTGAAACACTCTGTATATAGTTTAGAATTGTTTATACTGTAATTGTCTAGTATATATATTTGGTTATGGCATACTGTAGACATATTTAGGTCTATATTTTTTCTCTTGTATTTTATGTAAGCCGAAACAATCTAATAAAAGGGTAAGTATGAAATGCTGGTCATAGCAATCTCCTGCTATAGGTGTAACCAGAACGTTTTTTAATAATTGTTCACAAAAGTAATTAAAGCTTACCCACCATTTCATTCTAACATACTTATGTGCTCATTTTATAGGTTTTAAGTGTATTACAAATAAGATAAAATGTTGTTTCAATGAATTGAAGAATTACAAACAACATAATTTTAGAATACATGATAATTGAAGAAAAAAACGGAATCAAATCATTTTATTAGGGTGTGCATAGGGTAGACCTATGTCCCTGCAGTGCATCAAATGACTGAAGTTGTCTACCATAAACTAGTTTTTCCTAATTCAGGTGCTTGTACGTTCGATAGCATTAGCAAGGTCTAGGAAAAAGGTACTCTTAATCAAACCATGTTTAGGTTATATTGTTTATAAAAAGAATTTTAAAAAATTAATGAGCAATACCGTGGAACTTTATGCAGAACGTAATTGAATGCTCGTTATGGTGCTTGGGAGAAAAGTTTTGCTTACTACATGAAAACAAAGAAAAAAGTTAAATGCCATAACAATGAAATTTGTTGTTTTTTTCGAATTATAAATTATTACAAATGGTTCAAAATGACTTGTAACTGAGACTGTCACTTATCGAAAATTAAACGGGACATTTAGAATTTTAATAAAATTCCAAAGAATAAAATGTTTCATGAGATAGTGTGATCACTACGGACAGAGATGCTGTACACATGCTCCAATGCTGCTTATAAAGTTGATAAGTTAGTGTGGTATAGAGTTCCATTAGTCCACCAGTGCTGTTGACAACTGCTGAGTGGACATGCTGCAAGACGCTTCTCCATAGTATCCCAAAGGTGTTTGATGGGACTTAAGTCGGGCGAACATACAGACCAATCCATTTGCCACGAGCTTCGCCACTTGCGCTGTTCGATGCGGTTGCGTATCATTATCCATAAAAAAGATGTTGGGCTGACTGCATATCTGAAAAGACGCACGTGTCTCAATAACGTTGGCCGGAGAGTTTACCCCATTCAAAAATTGGGAAGTCGGTTTACCCATGCAACATTATGCCTCCCCAGAAGAATGTCGGACCACTGCGTGTTCCCACCTTTGGCCAGAATCACTACTCAAACTAAATATGCTCTCATCGAAGAGAACACGACTCGGCTCCTCCTCGTTGCAGTCCTGATATTCTTGGCACCACCGATGTACGGATGTTGTCGGCCAAAGGAACCACCTCCATGCAGTCCACGTGCCACTGTGGAGCGTGAGATTTGGCGACTTGCAGTCCTCTGAGAAGTGTTTGCAACTACACCCGTTGTTTGAAGTCGGTCCCTTTTTGTCTGTTTCATGACGTAGCGGTCCTCCTGCTATATTTGACCGTGGTCCACCGCAGCCTCCTCTTCGCACAGCATTGCCTGTGGTTCGGAATGCTCCTCATGCACGTGAAACAGTGCTGTGAGCAATACCAAACTGCTGGACCACAACACTTTGTCTTCCTTCCAGGTTTCCGACGATTCTTTTGCGTGTGAAGTCATCCAAATGTCTCCGGGCCATGTTGTTGTAACACCACCACAATGCACCTAAATAGCTCTATGATTGACTCACACAGTCTCGTCCCTTTCATTCAACTGCTTAGTCTTGGGGAAGAAGATCCATTCGACGCTATGGTCACGATATGCAACATATGTGGAAACCTCTGGCAACTTGCTACCGGGCTTTTTTATTCATTTTCATCGACTACACATTATTTAATGTTACTTTAACTATCTCATTAACTAATATTATTTTAAGTTTTGCACACCATTGTATTATTGATAGTTAGAAAATGTACGAAATATGCGGTTATTTTTTTTTCATTCTTTGTGTGATTCGACTGTGATTTGTTGCGCATAGTTAATGACTAATTATACTCATTTTTGAAACAGAGAATGGGTAGAATTGATATCATTTTTTTTTTTTTTTTTTTTTTTTTACTTGGTCATGAATATAGTACTTTGTAATTTTGAAGCATTTTACTTTGTGAATGTATTTAATTTTGCAATACAGAGTATTATTTATTGATTACCAACGGAACTCGGTCAATGTAATTATGTGCTCTGTTTTATTTGCGTGAGTCATTCCATGTGAATTGCATTCGATGTAACGTGTATGTCTACTACTTCGTGATTCTAAGTAAGGAAAACTTTCTTATCATAAGAATCCTGAAGTAGTAGTTGAGTGCTCATATTATGTAATTCGTCAGTTTTTCGTAGTTTCTTAAAGTAAGGAAAATGAAAGACTAATATAGCAATTTTGATCTTAGCTTCTAAAGCAATGAATAGATAAATGTCAAAGAAGTTGCGAAAGCGACGGAAATGAAGCTGTTGAATAGGACGGAATAAAAGCAGGAAGCATAGCTGCACTAATTAGTGGGTTCAAACATGACGTACTTTCGGCTGTATTTCCGGCATAAACAGTTTCCCGTGAGTTCAAAGCAAATGTTACATATGGAACTTACAGGGGTTATATTTTCTGTTAACCTATAAACATTGCAATGAAAGACAGAATTGTAATTTTGATATAAATTTCCGAAACAAGAAACTGACAAAATTGTGTAGATCAAAGATAAGAAAACGTATTAGATAGAAATAAATGTGAATCATATACCAGACTATACTCTCTTCTTTTAAGATCCATGTTGTTTGGTACCGAAATTGCAATTTTTATAACGTTGCACTTCCGTTATCACCGGAAGTGGACAAAATGACTAATTCTGTTGAATGATAATTTACACATTATGCAGAGTATCGTAATAGCACTGCTTTGTAGCGGTTTCTGTTACACCGAAGAATTTACACACTACTCAAGTTGTATAAATTAGCTTAATCATGGAGTATAAATTGGTATGATATATACGTTTGTTTTTGTAAGCTAACCAAAAGTTTCGTTCGCTTATCAATGTATTAACTTGCACCCTCAACGATTCCACGTATGAAGCAGCACAGTATTTCTATTATATGCACATTCGCATACTCCTGTTGAAATAAAATCTGTAATAATATTTTTAGGTAGCATCTTCTTACTCTGGATACTGCTTCGCACATAATCATCAAATACATATATATTACATAAACCACAGAATAATACGATATCAATTTCATTATATGCCAATTATACCGAGAATCTTTACTTTTTGAGAGAAAATAAAAGGTGCTTATACAAAAGATGCTATAACGCACTGTCTTCAGAATAAAAAGTATTATTGATAACACTAGTAAACACAATTTTTGCGGCCGCGGGAATTTCAGTGAAATTAGATTAGATTTGTCATTCTAAATACGAATATGACAGTAGTTTTCCTAGATGGGTTCTAGTATATCTGCATGAACAATCACTACTAGATATAGACGCATGTGATGTGAACACGTAGCCGTATATCAAATAACATTTAATATGTGTCAAAGAACATTCAATCACATGGAAATATGCATAGATCATGAAGAGTGAGACAAAAAAGAACATGCACCTGATTGCACGTAACACAAGAATAAATTTAACATACAAAAGCTCATTTTGCTGGATTTTCGTCTGTGTTCGTCAGTCGGACAATCACACTGCAGGGTAAAGCAGTAATCAGCCATCATGTTTGTGTCCCACCGTCCTTGATATCTTTCTGCCATCACTTTTAGATCTTGATGTAACCGCTCAGCGTGTTCCTCACTGTAATCGCCAAGATTGTCGGGAAATCTGTCCAAGAGGCTATGGAAGTAATATAACTTGATACTTATATACATATTTCTGAAAGCTGCAAGCATGTTTCGAGCTAGTTCTCCATAGTTGTTTGACTTGTGGTTCCCGAAGAAGTTCTTCACTACAGAAACGAAACTGCACCATTCAGCGGCTTCCGTATCGTTTATGACAGTTACAAATTTCGCATCATGTATAAGCTTACGGATGTCAGGACCATCAAATATACCTGCCTTTAGTTTTTCCATACTTTTACCTTGGAAGGATGTACAAACTTATCTGAAACATTTGCCATACTTGTCCAAAGCCCGAACATATTGTTTCATAACTCCCAACTTAATATGTAAAGATAGGAGAATGATTCTGTCCCTGGCAACTAATGGCTCGTTAAGGATGTTTCCTGCAACTACTGACATATTTTCTCTTAATGACAATGTGTCCTGCTCCCAATGCAGATGTTTAGCTCTACTATCCCACATGCAGATAAAGTAAGGGTATTTGATGTATCCACTTTGTTATCCGAATAGTAAATTTACCATTTTAAGGTCTACACAGGTATACCACTGGTGCTGACGATAACGTAGCATCTGTGAGATCTGCTTAATATTTGCAATAACACGCACTTGAAGCTTGTTGAGGAACTGAGTATGAAGAGCCGCGAATCTTCTGGTCGATATTCTGGTAATCCTAATTGAAGAAGAAGTTGTGGAATGTTGTTACAGTACACTACGTCTTCATCGTTCATGAAATATGGGAGTAAGTCTGCCTCTCTTGTTCGATAAATTGTTATTTTACTTCAAGGCTCAGACAGTTCTTTTTCTTCAGTCTAGATACAAGAAGTTCTGATTTCTGTTTTGATAGATTGAGTTCTCGTGTAAGGTCATTAAGTTCATTTTGCGAGAACTGTCCATTTCGCCCCTTCCCGTCGTCAAATTCGCTTTCACTGTTGTCATTTACTGACCGTCTTTAACATCGGACAATGTAAGTGGAGGAAGGGAGGTAAACACTGGAAGGCACTGGAATGTCCTTACTGTGAGGCACTGGTCTTCTCGCTGATTCTAAGTCAGGATATTCCCATTTCTGTTTTTTGTAACGACTGAAGCCTTTCACGTTTATGACACAAAAATAACAATCATCATGGTGATACTTCTGTTCTTTCCATACCATAATAGGCACACCGAATTTCAACCCTGTTCTTCCACCTTTTGTCCAATACCGTAAGCACTTGACACAAGTCTTTCAAATCTTATGGGACGTCCAACTTTTGTCTTGGTCTCTAACCTTTATACCGAAATATGCACAATATGCGTGCTTGACGAAGTCAATGATGTTCCTCCTTTGTTTTGGTTGAGAGTATTCGCCACAGATGTAGCAGAAAATATCTGGGGCGTTTCTACAGCCTCTTCGTGAAGCATTCATCTTTCATTGAAAGAAATGAAGAAGCAAACATAATTTTAGTAACAGGAATGGAACCATTTACATATTTACTAAGGCAAGTACTATTAATGACGAATCAAATTCGGCACAAAATTATGTCTACAATTTCACAACTTTTACCGCATAGTAGCGACATACATGTCATATTTCATTCACGATACATCTATATTGATGCCCATTATCTCAACACCTAAAGCCAATTTGGCAAAACTAACGTTATTTTTGGATTCAGCGTTCACAATATATTTAGAATCCATTAAAATTAACCGCAGACATTTTTAATTTTTTTGTTGACCAATGTAATCGATCTGCAGATTCTGGATGAACATCCTCGATTTAGGTGTCTGTTTTTAATGGGATGGCCTTATGTTAATGGTATCGACCAGGCCGGTTCTAGACATTTCTTAAGTGTAAGCAAACAATATTTAGGCGCTCCCACTTAAATGATAATAATAGAGTAAAAAGTTGTAATGAACAAAAATTCTTCAAATAACACTAGTTAACAAATTTAAACTTTTTGTTTGTTACATGAGAAAAATCACCTGATCTTAAAGGAACTTTTTGCGCTGAATTCGAATATGCACTCGGTTTCTCTCCATCACGTACAGTTTTCCCGTAACAGAGGAATTTTCGAGAAATTCCCTCAAAAATTTCCCTTTTTCAGATATTTTATTCCCCTAGCTCCTGTCCCCTTACATATAGTAGCATAGAAATTATACCTAAGTATACCTTGATTTATATTTAATAAACCCTAAAAGTTTCGTAAAAATCGCTTTGTTCTTTCTAGAGAAATAAATATATTTGTATGTATACTGTGTGCACTGTTTATTGCACCTGATAGTAATGCTTTCAGATCTGAGTTGGGGTAAAAACGATTTGCTTTATTACTACAAACACAGACATAAAAATGAATATTTACAATAGTCAACGACACACTTGTATTGCTCTCTGTAAATTAGAAACGTGTATAAAAATAGAATGTACTTCCAACGTATATTTTTTTAAACGTACAGTATATGTATATCTTAATACATATATATACAATTCTCCAAGTTTTTTCGTTTTGTTCATGAAATGGTTATCAATATTTGTTATCAAATGTAACAGAATGCAAAAGAAAGAAAGAATGGAATACTGACTCATTGTTGACAACAATGAACTAATGCAGTCTGAATTTTCCACTACGGTATCGTTTCCCCCCTCCCCCGCGCATTTCTTTCTTGTGTTCTTGACACCTGTTGAGGGAGTTTTGTACATTTTTATATTGACGTGTGGTTTAACACTACTTCACTTTCAAAGTTGTCTTTGCTGCTAAGAGTGCTTTCATGTTTGATCGTAACGGCATTATACCCAACTAAGACCAGAAGTTTAGTTTGTGATCAGTACAATGGCGTCAAGAGGACGGCGTTCGTGTGTTAACTCACCAAATAGTTTTTGTTATGTGTGTGGCCAGTTTATAGTTAAAGGACGGTGTAGATCCATTACGCCATCGGTGAAACTAGCATATTATATATATTTCGGATGTCGTGTGGGAGATCAGGACAAAACTTGGGCACCCAACATAATTTGTGCGTCGTGCTACGTCACTTTACTTGCATGGGCCAAAGGGAAACGGAGGTTCATGAAATTTGCTGTACCAATGGTGTGGAGAGAACCCACCAACCATCTGGATGATTGTTATTTTTGTCTCTCAGTAGTTAAGGGACATTCTAAAAAAAGCAAATACACAATAAGTTATCCCAACGTTAAATCCGCAATTAGACCTATTCCGCACGGGGATGAACTTCCACTTCCCGAGCCCCCTACCAACTGGGAAGAGATATGGCCAAAAGACTCTGATGATGATCATGACCTTGATGAACCATCGACATCAACATGTACATCCAAGGATCCAACGTTCATCCCTGACTGTGTTCGCGAGCCACATTTCATCCGGCAATGTGAACTTAATGACCTAGTCCGTGATTTGCACCTGACAAAACAAGAGGCGGAACTTCTGGGATCAAGGCTCCAGCAGTGGAACTTATTGGATGCAGAAACGAACATATCAGTGTACAGGAAAAGACATGTTCAATTTTCAAGCTATTTCTCAATGCAAGATAATGTGTGCGTATGTACGGATATAAATGGGTTGATGGCGGAGCTAGGAATTCCTTACGTTCCAGAAGAATGGAGGTTATTTATCGACGCGTCAAAGGTCAGCCTTAAAGCTGTCCTTTTACATAATGGAAATAAAAAACCTTCTATACCGCTTGCGCACTCAGTGAAGATTAAGGAATCCTATGACACCATGTCAACTTTGCTAAATCTTATAAATTACAAGGACCATTGTTGGCAAATATGTTGTGATCTCAAGGTAGTTGGTATTTTATTAGGACTGCAGTGCGGTTACACGAAGTACCAATGTTCTTTATGTTTATGGGATAGCCGAGCTGATGACAAACATTATGAAGTGAAGGAATGGGAACCTAGAGTGAATTACGTACCTGGAGAATGCAACGTCAAATACGCTCCTTTGGTAGATCCTAATAAGATATTACTACCGCCACTTCATATCAAGTTAGGACTTATGAAAAACTTTGTCAAAGCCATGGACACATCTGGTGAAGGTTTCAAGTATTTGCGAGATAAATTCCCTAACCTGAGTGATGCTAAGATTTCAGCGGGAGTGTTTATTGGTCTCCAAATTAGGAAATTAATGCTTGATGATAGCTTTGACAGCAAGTTAAACAGTGCTGAGCTAGCTGCCTGGACAGCATTTAAGTGTGTTGTGCGCAACTTTCTGGGCAATAACAAAGCTGAGAGTTACACAGAAATCGTACAGGACATGATACAGAAATACAAAGAGTTGGGTTGTAGGATGTCTTTAAAAATCCACTTTTTGCACTCCCACCTCAGCTTCTTTCTTGCTAACCTAGGTGGTCTCAGCGACGAACAGGAGGAAAGATTCCACCAAGATATAATGGCAATGGAGAAAAGGTACCAGGGACGATGGGATCCTTCAATGATGGGGGACTATTGTTGGGGTCTTGTTAGAGAATGCAACATTTCTTACAAAAGAAGGAAGTAGTGTACGTTTTTGTAACCCAATGGAAGTTTCATATATTGTGATAGTTTTGATTGTCTTTTCATGACCTTTTGGTACATTTGTATTATTGTTTATTGTAAATTGTCACACTTGTAAATTATATTGTATTATATTTTATATATGTGTTTGTGGTAATAAAGCAAAACGTTTTACCTCAACTTAAGAGATCTGAAAGCATTACTATAAGGTGCAATAAACAGTACACACAGTATACATACAAACATATTTATTTCTCTAGAAAGAATAAAGCGATTATTACGAAACTTGGAGAGTTTGTTAAATATGAATCAAAGTATACTTAGGTATAATTTTTATGTTAGTATATGCAAGGGGACAAGATCTTGGGGTGTAAAATAAACGAAAAGGGAAATTTTTTAGGGATTTTCCCGAAAATTCCTCTGTTACGGGAAAATCGTACGTGATGGAGAAAAACCGAGTGCATATTCGAATTTAGCGCAAAAAGTTCCTTTAAGAACAGGTATTTCCTTTTATGTAACAAAACCTTTGTTAACTAGTGTAATTGTCACAATTGCAAATTGCTTCAATATCTGAAGTCACCCTGCTCGTATTAACGAAAAATGGTGAAATTATATCTAATTGACTGTGGATCAATACTGAACAAAATTCCAATTTTAATAGGCACAGGTAAGATATATACCTAAGATGTATTTTGACAAGTATAACTGAAACATAAAAGTCGCAACAGAATAAAATTCATGCTTCAAGTCTAACATTAACACAAGTTTGATGTTACTTTGAGGGAAGAATCCAGACTAAAAACATTTGAGGATAAAATCCAGAAGGAAATTTTCGGAATGAGGAATGGCGGAAACCTCATAACGAAGAACTTCAAAATTTATACCGTTTAACAAACATTGCTAGGATCACCAAGTCTAGGAGACTCAGGTGGGTAGCTCATATAGCCACAGCGGAAGAAAATAGGAACGCTTCCAAATTTTAACTAGTAACTCAAACAAAAGAAATACTTTTAGAAAGACCTAGGCGCAGATGGGAAGACAATATTAAGATGAACCTCGCAGAAATATAAATGCAAAGGAGGTGATGAATCCAGTTGACCAATAACAGAAGTCAATGGAGAGAGAGCTTTTGTAAATGCGGCATTGAACCTCTGGATTCCATAGACGATATAGTTAGTTATTAGATCATTAAAAATCTTTATCACAAGCAAATGTCTAAAATAGGGATGACCAATTCCGGCATTTTTCTGAATTGCGGGGTTTTTCTGAATTCGGAAAAGTGAAATTTCCGATGACGGAAAACAAATTTTCCGAAATCGAGATTCCGGAAAATTTTGGTCATTCCTAACTCTAAAGTATACTTATCGCTTATTAAGCACATACAGATACATTTATGTAATATTCTGAGGGCGCGGTGGCTCAGTAGTAGAGCGTTCACCTCTGGTGCTTGGGGTCCCGGGTTCGATCCCAGCCTCCGCCAAGTGAACTTTGTGGTGGGCAAACACCGTGCTCGTGGTTTTTCTTGGGGTTCTCCCGTTTCCTCCCACTTTCTTCATTCCACCATTTCATTCATCATCACCGTCTCCTTTAGCCTAACCGGCATAATCGTGGGACGTAAAACTTAAAGATTTCATTTCATTTTCATATGTAATAATCTGTGTTACAATTTCTGCAATACATCTTTGCCCTCATTATCTGTGATTGCAACTGTTGCCTTCATGAGATACATTATCTGTAATCTAGATTATCTGTATCTAGATAATGTGTCTGGTAAGGGCAATGGTATCAAAAGCGTAATAGAGACTGTTAAAAATAAGTACTTTGATCAAATTGGATTGTATTCAAATCTTGCGCATACTATGGTAAGAGAAATATACGTTGGATAAACGTGAAGCGTCCACTTCAATCTGATCAAAACTAATTCGCTCAGTATGTGTTTTATGCTGGACAGAGATCGTTCCCACGTATTAATATTCCATCATTATTAATATACATTTATCATCATCATCCTCAGACAAAAGATTATGATTTCGCGTTAACTTCTTTTTAAAGGTTTTATTTAATATTCATTCTATTCAATTATGACAGATAAAGATTCCTTGAGGTGGATGGTACCAGGGTACTGGGGTACTGTTGCATGCGTGGTCGAGAACGAGACAAATGTAAGCATTTGTTTCTGTCAAACCTTGGGGAAGAAACAAAAAAATGAAAGAAAAGAAAACAAGAAGAAAATAATGCGTAGATAAAAAAGTGGAACAGTACTGCCAATTTATTTTTACGGAAGACCAGAAAATCATTGATTTCTTTTCCTTTGTAAGTTCTGATTGGATGTGTAGATTGAAAACAAAGAAAAAAAGTTTGTATAATAATAACTTCCGGAATTTCTGTATAAGTAGGAAATATATTTTTCCTTAATTCATTGAGAGGTATTAGTAAGTACTCATGTACGGTACATCAACAAGCTATACCCTCCTTATTACTAGCCGAGTTCATTGTGAGTAGATGCCTAGGTTAATATTGCTATCACATTTCTGCTTTAGTTCCCAATGAAACCATTTTACCCTTAATTTTCCACATCTTAAACCACCATACCATTTTTGTAAGTTGACAGTCAATAAATATTCTACACCCAATTTCCTTGTTATATTCGATTTAGCATATCAGGTCAAAGAAGTAAAATTAATAAATCTAAGTTAACTTAATTACACGATTTAACTAAAAGAAGACTAACAGCTAATGAGTTGTATCGTTTACTTTTTATGCCTCAATCTAACCTTTAATGGGTTGTATCGTGCACTCTTGTTTAAATAGCAATTAGGGATTTATTTTTGGAGATTATACGTAACTGTTCAAACTCCATTTTTATGGCGCTAACTCAATAACCAAAAGTCTACATAGGAAATATTTCATATATCTACTTAGTAGGTCAATATTTACTACTATGGTAAGTTCGATGAAATCCGTTGAGTTTACTTGAGGACTTTTTTTCTTTCGAAAATTAAGGACGAAAATTTACAACTTCAGAATCCCAATCCTTAACTTCGATGTTCATAACCCAGGAATAAAACATCTGCGTAGGTAAACATTTCACATAGTAAGCAGATTGAGTTCTAGCATTAAGCAAAATTTTATGAAGATCGGAGGTCTATTTAAAGACTATAATTGTCCTTGTAACTGATTTCTTTTTCAAAGAAAAAAATATATAAAAAAGGACGAAAAAGACCTGCATGCAGTTAGCCCCCTCTGACGCTAAATTTAAATTATTTTCGTGTCAATCATTTGATCAGGTATAATAAACATTTCTAATGTTTGATCAGCTTTACCAACATATATATAAGCTATTTTCAGTAGAGGGTTTACTACACACTAACCCCCCCTCCTTTACGGAAGATTAGAAAATGTCTTGATGCTAACTATTTAATCTTCGTTTGATCAGATTTGTTCAACAATTTCCAACGTTTAATCAATTTTACTAACAGAGCTATAAAGGTTAGATTAACCCATCGATTCGACTCTTTATTGTCAATCGTTGAAATGAAATGTTTCAGTGTACATCCACGATTATGTCCCTTTAAGCTAAGGGAGACGGACGATTAAGGCAAGTGAATTATGATGAAAGAATTGGTGGAATGAGGATGTGAACAGAAACGGAGTACCCCGAGAAAACTCACTGACGCGATGTTGTTCACAACAAATTTACTTGGCCGGAGATCGAACCATGGCTCCTACGCGCCAAAGGTAAGCGCTCTACTATTAAACCGTGACCCCCTGTCAGTCATTTAATCATTTTTTGATCAGATACCATCAACAATTTCTAATGTTTGGTCAACTTTACTAACATAAATATAAATTATATTTAGTAAGAAGGCTAACTACGAGGGGCATCAAAAATTTCGTGCAATCACTTAGAAGAAATATACTCTGGAAAATTCTGACAAGTGCTGGTATTAGTCCTTCTCTACGTACTCATCGTGCCTAGCGACACAGCTTTACCAGTGGTTCTTCACTTTTCGCTGGCGATTTGTAAGTCTGCAGTTTGGCTTTGAAACCACAGTTGAGCCTCAGAGATGACGTCATCCCTACTATCTAAATGGCGTCCTCTGATGGATGCTTTATTTTGGGGAAGAGAAAGAAGTAATTTTTGCTACGTCCGATGAATATGGGTATGGAACAGTATTTCATATCCTAATTCCACTGCCTTGATTATGCATGTATGGGCGGAATGAACTGTGCATTGTCTACCAACAGCAGCACCCGCTTTGTGATCAATTCACGGACGTTTCTTTTTCAGTTCCTTCTCGTAACTTAGTCAGGAGATAGGAACAATAGGTACTAGTAATAGTTTGTTCCTGTGGTAGGTAATATGTCATGATGACCCCTTGACTGTCCCAGGAAACGGAAAGCATCGCCTTGGCTACAGACTGCTGCACTCGTGCCTTTTTAGGGGAGGGGTGTTTCTATCGTTTGCTCATTTCCTTTGTTTTTGGATCATAAAGGTAAACCCAACTTTCAGCCATTGTCGCTAGTCCGCCAAAAAAGTCGTCTTCATCCGTCTCAGAGCAATGCAACATTTCTCTTGCAGCGTCCTTGCAATTTCTCTTCTGGAAAGGGGGCTGACACTTTTCCACCGTGCTGACACTTTCTGAAGATGCAGCTGGTTGTAATTTATATCCCAGCCAGACCTATAACTCATTCCTATCGCAGATATAACACTTTCAATGATTATCCTCCTATCTTCCATTATTATCTTCTCAACTGTGTCTGTCAAGGCGGCATCATCAGTAAAAGTTAGTCTTCCAGCTCTAAAAGTGTTCGCTATGGTCATGTCCCCAGTTTAAAATTGCCGTTTCCACTTGGATACCATCTTATAGGATGGGCTTTCGTCTCCATAAACTTCGTTAATCTCTTCGTGGATCTACTTTGCTAATCTCCATGAAGATTCATCGCACCTTTACCTGTAAAACAAAGAAAAAGAAAGAAAGAAAGAAAGAAAATTGTTCTAACGAGTCCAGAATTTGCATGGTTATCATACAAGGACCTAACTATAAAATGCGTGTCCGAGGGCGTTCGTAGTTCGTTACCTTCTAGATACTTGCACGAACTTTTTGATACTCCCTCGTACAAGCTAGCATCCCCTTTACACCATATTCAAAATTTCTCGATGTTAATCGTTTGATCTTCGTTTCGTTTGATTAGAAAAGGAGGCTACACCTCCGAATTAGACTCTTTAATATGTCAGTCAATTGATCATAGTATGATCAGGTATTACACTGTGCAACATTTTTAAACTTTTTTCTGTCCTTCAAATGAAATTATGTGATTTTAACTAAATGGCAGGTGCTGAATTCATTGGTGAAAACCAAAATGTTCTATCAGGCCATGTTTTTGTTGGACAGACCAAAACACATTACACGAAATGTACATATTTACGTATATTTGCTATCCAATGTAGGCTAGGAAAGCATATTATACTATTAAATTTTTTCGACTTAACCCTTTAAAATACTTTCCTTGGTCGCTTACGCTTGTAGACATCTTCTGGAGTTTCTCTGACAATAGTCCAGCAATACTCAGCAAGCATACTTTCAGTCCATTTTCCACTGTAACGATTTTCAAATGTGGCAATGTCCTGATGAAACCGTTCTCCGTGTTCATCACTTAACTGCGCCGAGGTTTTGAGGAAAAAAGCCGAGATGTGAGTGCAAAAAGTGTAATTTTAATGACATGTTGCATCCCATGAGTTGAAATCTGCGCACCATGTCACTAACAATAACTTCATAATTTTCATCCTTTACATTTCCAAGAAAACCTGAACATACCGATTTAAATGACAGCCAAGTTGATTTCTCAGTTTCAGAGAGTTTAGTTTCAAAGTCTTCATCCTGCATGACTGTTTTAATCTGTGGACCAACAAATATTCCTTCCTTAATTTTTGCCTCACTTAAGTTTGGGAATTTCTCCTTAACGTGAGTGAAAGTAATACCTTCTCTATCTAGTGCTTTAACAAAAATCTTCATCAACCGAAGTTTGATATGTAGTGGTGGCAAAAATACATCTTGAGGGTTCACAATTGGTGTGCGAGATACGTTCTTGGTGTTGGGAATGAAATCATGTCTTTGAGGCCAGCATTTACGGACGTAGTGGTTTGCTTTGTCACGGCTATCCCACTCACATAGAAAACAATACTTGGTGGATCCTTGTTGCATTCCTGTGAGAATACCAATAATTTTTAAGTCCCCACACACATGCCATTTGAATTTTTTACATTCAATGAAGTTCAATATCGCACTCATAACTTCATACGTCTCCTTTGTGTGAGATGCATATGCTACAGGAACAGATGGGTGAACATTTCCGATATGGAGAAGCACTGCCTTCAGACTTAGTTTCGAGCTGTCAATAAACAAGCGCTACTCGGTAGGGTTATGTTCATGTCCTAAAGACTGAAATAAACCATCTACATCTTTGCAATAAATAATGCCTCCATTTTCAACAAAATAGTCCTCAAAATTACTTTGTCGTTTTCTAAACAAACTTATTTTAACATCTTGAGCTAAGAGATTCCAACCTTGAAGCCTGGAGCCCAATAATTCCGCTTTTCTTTTAGGAAGATTTAAGTCTCGAACAAGATCGTTAAACTATTTTTGTGTGATCAAATGAGGTAACATTGACTTGGATGTAGAAGGCTGAAAGCCTACATCTTCTTTTGCTGCTTGGAACGTCTGAGGTATCTCCTTCCGAATCAATAATGTAATGTTCTGGAGGTTTAGGTACTGGAAAATCTTCACTGTGGGGAACTGGTCGGATAGCTGACTTTAAATTAGGATACTGAATCTTATGTTTAGCTTTAGAGGGGGAAAAAACCCTCTACATCAGTCAAACAAAAGTAACAGTAAGTTACATGATATATTTCTTCGCGCCAAATCATACGAACAGCAAATTTCATAGAAATACGTTTTCCTTGTAGCCATCTTCTCAAATTCCTGGAACACGTAGTGCAACATGTGTGTGGGGCCAAGACTTATCCTGATCTCCAACTCTGCAGCCAAAGTCAGTTCATAAGCCTTTTTAACTAAAGATGTAAGGCTACTTTTTTGAGTTTTAAATGTAATTTCATCACACACATAACAAAATAAATCGGGTTTACTTCTACACACACGGGACATTGCACTTCACTGCATGTGACTAACCGTATTTTCAGCACTTTCTTAAAATCCAGATGCGCAACAAACACTACTACAAAAAGACACAACGCGACAAATCCGACCACTCCAAACGAAACACACCTTAGTAACTAACAAACAATCGAACCAAAAAATACTTAAATGCTAGAACATCTGGCAGCAGAGTTAGACAACACAAATCTGAACTCGCTTATCACTAGATGTTAATGGGCTACTACCTTAAATGAAGATAAAGAGTGAGGAGAAATATGAGAAACTAGTGTTTCCTATTATAACGCAGAAAAAGACTCTTACGCAGTAGGAGAAAATTGGAGGATGAGAACCTCTCTTTAAACAGCGTATTCCTTCTGTAAAGAAGAAAAAATTGTCGTTTGGATGATGTTTAAATGAGCGTAAATTGTAAGGTATATTACATATGCAATAATTTTTATCTTAAGTACATTTCTGCCTCTTTACTGATCTAGTGGGTAGCATGTGCGCCTTTGGTGCATGGAGTCTCGAGTTTGATTCCCGGTAGGAAAACAGTGAGCGACACGGAGGCTTGGATTCAACCTTAAACTGTAGGCCCACGTCTAATATAGCCTCGCTGCTAAAAAGGTACGCTAAGTTAAATTCCAATAACCAAACCAAAATTTGATCATATTTCATCACATCCCGTGAAAATACGGGATTTCACAGTACAAAATTTCAAACTTTTCAATTTTTTACAAAATTGGTACGTGATACATAAAAAAGTAATCACAGATTTGATTTTCTCATGCAAAAATACATAAGAAAAATATTTTTCATGTAAAGGACATTTCGTGTTGCACAGTGTTATCAACAATTTCTCCGGCGCAGGAGTCTCGGGTTCGATTCCAGTTAAGAGTTCATGTGACTCAGATACCACGTTAAGCTGTAGGTCCACGTTCGTATAGCCTCGGAGCTGAAGGGACGCTAGCTCCAATCCAGTCAACAAATTCATTTTTTTCGTACTCAAAAGTCCAACTAAAAATGTTAAGAACTTCGCACATATTTCCCATACGAAGGACTTGTTCCTCCATGGTAAACCTATAGGTTTATTAATTATATTAATATATTTGCTGATATCAAACCTCAGATTTCTATCTGTATACAGCAACACAATTTAATATGTTAAGTATATTTTTAAAATAGAGTTCTGACCAGAACAAAATGAATTATTTAATAACTATACGTTTTTTTTTTTTTTTTTTTTTGTTACAGTTTCAAGGACCTAACGTCCTTTTCATCAGATATTGAGAAAAGACAGATGACAGCAAATATTATACTTGAAACTATAACAAAAAAACGTATAGTTATTAAATAATTCATTTTGTTCTGGTCAGAACTGTGTTTTAAATGTTACTGTGATTATCCAGAACCATGGAGTTTATTTATTAAATATATTTTAAATAACAAATTACAAACAATTAAATTACAAATATTTTTTCTTACAGGCTTGAAACCGGACAAAGCGTGTCACCTCGCTTGTGGAAGAGCGCACACCCTCATCTCAACAGGTAAAATTTTATACCATATGAGAATCAATAACAGTATGTATACATAAATGAAATTTATTATATATTTTACGCCAAAATTATTTCGTTTTCCTATTCATTTTCTCTGGAATTCCTTTAGAACTCCCCTAAAAGAATAATTATACTCTCAGCTCCGTAACTTATGTGTAATTTTCGCTTTATAGTATTTCTGACTATTTCGAGGTTCTTTCGAAGCAGAGCTTGCGCGGATAAAAATGGAAACAAGATAGAAGAACCACGTGTGAACACCCATACAGTTTGTTAAAGATCGTATTACAACAACTTGTCGAATGAAGTAGATCCATCATGCCCTGCGCGCTACTTTCAGAGACATCGTATGACGTTGTCCATTTTATTCATCAGTTACTGTTACAGCCAACTTGCACAGAATTCCATCAAATCTTTTCGCCGTTTGTTTAATTGATCTACTTTGAAATGTAATGAAGTTTTTTTTTAAAAAAAAAAAAAAAGTCTGATGTACCACTCTTTATTAGTTTATTTAAATTATTTTCAGTTTTATGCAAGTTTCTTCTCTCTGGAGAGTCCCGAACTGGATTCTCACTTTTTTTTGTACCCCTGATATGTTCCTTACATTAAAAGTAGGGATTGTCTTCTTTTTTAAAAAAAATTTTTACGAAAATTCAAAATTCCGAGAGTATACAGCTGTCTTGAGATATCCTGTAAATTTTGTTTAAATCCCGAATTTTTATGGGTTTACTGTTTTAGCCGCAACATAACATACAGTTTTACTTCCTTGAAGTCTTTGTCTTTTTTTAATTACTGTAGGCAGTAACATCCCACTGGCAATGAACATCAGAATTTCATCAATAAAAAATAACTATTTTTTACTGACGTGAAATATAAATGTTAAGAAGTAAACTATCATTTGTATGGCATCACTAAAATAATTTTTCAAAACTGTTACATGTTTTCGATAATTGTTTCATTCCGGTATACATGGTGCATTAATGTCATTTGTCTTATTATCTATTTGTGATTTTACAATATCATCCTACTTATGTGCTTTGTTATTGATTCTTTGCTTTATTATTTTTAAAACAGGTAAATATTGTAAAACTTCTTGGTAGATAGAGCTAGGTTTAATAAAAATCAGTGTCCGGAATCTACTTCCATTACCGGTTTATTTATAAAATTCTCTATAAAGCAGTATTTACAGAAAATACTACAAAATGCTTTCTCTAATTTGTCAGGTAGAATCTAGGTAGTTCTTAACCGTGAGGCCGAGGACAGAATCTCGACAGAGCCCTGAAGCAGGCTAATCGGAGTGGCGTAGGAAACCCCAATGCTCCGAAGCAAGCAGTGAGGGGGTTACTAGTCCCAGAGCCCCGAAACAGGCTAAGCAACTGAAGTAGGAATCCCAACAGAGTCTCGAAGCGCGCTAAGCCAGGAGGAAAGGAATAGCCAAGAGTCCCGAAGCAGACTAGATTCTTTGAGGATAGATTACTCCTAATGCTCCAAGCCAAGCAGAAGGACGGACACCAGAGAACTGGTTCTGGTCCGCTGGTTGCCATCCAATTTATAGGCATTCAGAGTGGCGGTGGCGCTGCTGCTGTCCTGTCATCATGTGTTTCGTAGGAGGTACCAGTGGTCCGTCGTCTGCTGCCTGTAGTAATCCGACGTGGTGTGTAGTAACTCCATGTGGTGATGCTTACAAACAAGAGTGCATGGCGTTGTTTGTATACAGAAGCACGCCTCCCGGTACATATTCTTTAGACCAGTTTCAGCTAGAAATGCAGATCATCTTCTTTAAGCCCGTCTCTTTCGAGCATAGATTGATTGCCTTCCTCACTTTTTTTCCCCATATGTTGAGATTTACTCGAAAAGAGTAAGCAGACTACGCATAAATATATCGGAACCTGCTCTAGGTTTTGCATACCTTTGTAATAAGTGTATTATTTTTCCCTTTTTGCTGTTATCTTTATTCTAGCATGTATGTTATTTACATATCGGTCCAAAATTACAATTTTCCTTTTTATATATTTAACCCGGGAACGGTCGGCAGGTGAGCGCAGCACTCACCCTTGTTTATATTTTTTGTTTGAAACCCACCCTCGTGAGGTTATAGACCTAAGGCGCCGTCTAGCTGTCTTTTGATGTGTCTAGTGTGTGTTAGTCAAGTGTCACCTTTACATTATCCTCAGTTGGAGTAGCACAGGCGTTATGAATGTGACTATGCATAATTTGTGAGCGCCACGCTCACCTGTCGACCGACGGCGTGAGCGATTTTTCCAAGAGTATGGGCAACAACAAGGAACAGATTTAGCTCTGACTTACGAAAAAAAATTTTTAAAAAACTGTATGATGTGCTATCTGTGAAGTCCCAATCTGCGGGAAATACACTGTCAGCATCTGCTGGATATGTAATGAGTGACATGAAGACACCTCATGAGACATGGAGTAGAACGGTGTTCTTCTGAAATACTTACGACTCGTGTAGAGCTAAAACTTTGTCCTCTTAACATTTTGCTTAAAACCACTTGAAAGGGGTGAAATCAGGGCCTACAGTAGCAACATTTTTGGACATTGAAGACATGTTTGGGAAGAGGAAGCAGTTGACTTAGAGGTCTGAATTTGTGTGTGCATGTAGTCTGGGGTCGTAAGTTTATACTCAAAAATTTGCAGACCTGTAGTCGCTCCCAAAGGCCTGAAAAAATATAGTAAAGTTGGGGAATTATGCCAATTTAGCATATTTCACTGTCCAATATCCAATGAGTCTGGATAAAACAAAAAATCTGAAATTTTGGGAATATTTAGTCTTTTAGTATACCATAACACACAATAAAGCGCGTTTTGTGTTTTTGAGCAGAAGGGGGCCAAAGTATTAAGGGATAATGCCATCCTCTAGGAGGTGTTTTGTTCACAAATTCAACTAGAAATTCGTTGTTGTTTGTTGTTGTTTGCTATATCAATGATATTCAAACATGATTATGCTTGTTTTAACTGTCAACTCAAGCAGGAGACTGTTGTCCTTTCGTTTGATTTACATTCCCCAGTCAGTGAACACTCACTCACTGTAAACATGACTGGGGAATGTAAATTTAACGAAAGGACAGCAGTCTCCTGCATGAGTTAAAACAACAATAAACAGAATTGAATATCATTGAAATAGCAAGCAGGAAAAGAAATGAGTACTTTTTTGCTAAGCATGCATTTTGACGGGAAAAAATGAGCTTGAGAGCCTTAATTGGACTAGTCATTCATCGTACTTTGTTTTACTTCACAACAACAAATTTCCAGTTGAATTTGTGAACAAAACATCTCCTAGAGGATGGCGTCATTCCTAAATACTTTGACCCCCTTCTGCTCAAAAACACAAAACGTGCTTTATTGTGTGTTATGGTATACTAAAGGACCAACTATTCCCAAAATGTCAGATTTTTTATTCAGGCCCATTGGAGATATTGGACAATGAAATATGCCAAGTAGGCATAATTCCCCAACTTTACTATATTTTTTCAGGCCTTTGGGAGCAACTACAGGTCTGCAAATTTTTGAGTATAAACTTATGACCCCAGACTACATGCACACACAAATTCAGACCTCTACGTCAATTGCTTCCTCTTCCCAAACACGTCTTCAATGTCCAAAAATGTTGCTACTGTAGGCCCTGATTTCACCCCTTTCAAGTGGTTTTAAGCAAAATGTTAAGAGGACAAAGTTTTAGCTCTGCACAAATGGGACACGCCCAGCAATTTTCAATTTGCTAGGACAAATACATGCTGAGATATTCAAAACAACGTAAACACCTGAAATCGAGAAAACACAAAATGGCGGCATAAGCTGCGTCGCTACGAGATGTTTTAAAAAATAATTAACTGTAGTTTTGAAGTACTCTGATATAGTATAAACATTAATGAAAAAAAAATGATTTTTTGGAGGTGGTCGAGCGGCACATGCTTGATCACTTAGAATGGATTGGCTCTAGTATGAACACATGAAGAGTATATACTGAAAACTCGTACTAATGTAAATATTTTTTTAAAAAATGTCAACTTTGTGTGATAATGATAAAAAAAATGAAATTTTTACGTGATGATGTTAATTAACTAAGTGTATTATTTATGGGTTAACAGAAATTGTTTTGATAAAAAAGAGAACTTTCATAATAAAAATAGATACAACTTATAATAACAAATAGTTTTATATAAACACGTTATAATTTTATTTGCGAAGATAATAATAATAATAATAATAATAATAATAAAAATCACAAAATGCCAACATATAGAAATGTGTTCAAAATAAATTCCATATGGAGTTTTAAACAGCTATAGAAACGATTATATTGTAAGTGTCGCCACGCTCACCTTACCTGTCGACCGCTCGCATTACAAATCAACACTCGACCGTTCCCAGGTTAATATATGGCATTACGAAACAATAGTAATGTACATATTTTAACAGTTTTTGTAGCAAAATCTGACGTGACCTGCTGATTTAAAACAATACTAAAAAATTTGATGGATGAGAGTTACACATTGTTAAGATACTGGTTGATAACTTTTTCTTTTCTCAAACTGAAAATAGTTCTGTTCTAACCATAATGGTAAAAATTTTATGATTTGATTGGTTTCTAACTTTGTAACTTTACATTTCTTTAGTAATGATTAAAATTCAATACATTTAATTGCTAATCCCAAAGATATGGATGTACGTATCCACAAGGTCAATGAAATTAACGTATATTTATTGGTAAAAGTAAGATAAAAGTAAAAACTACTTGATACGAGATTCAAACTTGTGCAAAGGACACAGTCAACAGGACTGTAACAGAAACAAACGGAAAAGGCTAATAGTCATGCGCTCTTGGTCTAATGGATAACGTAATTGATTCGCGTGATAATATTTATTTTTAACATGGATTCGAATCTTTTTTTTTTTTTTTTTTTTTTTGTAAATAAAGAATCTCAAGAAATGTATAAATATATATCACTGCTGTGTAATATTGTACAGTAGAACACATAGAGGATGTTTCAAAAGTCCCCTGACATAGGGTTTGTTATTATCAGAGTTACTACAAAATGTAAGAGGAGAAACTGTCTCCAAATATATCTTCTCAATCTAAAGTGAAGGATTATTTTTAAATCGGACGACCCGTTTGTATCTGTACAGTCTTTGTACGCCCAATATTAAATGAAAATGCAATGTTGCCATTACCTGGACCCATAAGATAAGTGAATGAGGTTATTGTCTTTTACGCTAACGTGTCGATGGCTAGCCCCCATTTCAAACATGCCTCCATTCCGGCGTGGGAGATCCATGTTGGATTCTCGGCGGGAACTCATGTGCTTCATATTCCACGTTAAACAATATGTCCAGGTCGTAGATAAAAAGTGGAAAGAACGCTAAACCCCAATACAATACAGTCTAATGTTTACCCTTGAACAGAAAGCAATATGGAAAGATGTTCATCCTAGGAAGTAATTCTTTAGTAATTCACACAAGCGGGGACGTCATTTCCGGAGGGCAGGTGGGAATTGCCCCCTCCGAGTTTGAGATGCTCAAGCAGAGTTTAAGATTATTATTTCTTTACTATTAGCATAGTTAATTTAAGTTAATAATAATAATTGTATATATATATATATATATATATATATATATATATATATATATATATATATATATATATATATATATAATATAAAATGATCGGAAGGAAATGCGAGAAGAGGCGAAAGTCACTTGGAGCGAGATGTGGGCTGTAGGGAGGGTGGTCGAAGTTGATGCTGTGTTGGGTCGGCCACTGCGCTCCTCGTCGGCGATGTTTTCTCTACCAGCCACAAACTTTCGACACCATTCTGCGACATGTTGACGAGACATGACAGTCTCTCCGTAAACTTCTATCAGCTGCCAGTGAATTTCAGCCACGGTTACATGTTTCGCACACAAAAATCGAATAACTGTGCGGAGTTCTTCACGAGATCAGTTTTCCAAACGAGTAGCCATTTGTGTTTACATACAACTTGCGCCGTAGGTAGCGGATGCAACTCCATGTATTAAAATTACCACATACTCTTCATTCCTCTATAACAGACGAAACTCCAAAAATATCAGCCTTGTAATCTTAGTTTCTGATCTTTCCTCGTATTAAGGTGCTCCTTACGTTCCAACTTTTTAGTGTTTTTAAGTCTCATCCTTTAAAATGGTTCTTATCGAACCAAAGTAATCCATGAAAATAATAATAATAATAATAATAATAATAATAAGCTTAGTTGAATAATATTAAATGGTTCCCCAAGCGACCTCAAGTTTTGAATGCATTTACGATATACAATATTAAGAGGCAAAGGTGGTTTGTAGGTTTGGAACGGTTAGAAGAAATAATAACAGCATACGTTGTTAAAGGTAATGAAAGTGGAATCGCATGTATTCCTGTATAGTATCACGATTGTCATCTTAAAGTCTACCATCTTGGACTCAGGTACTTTTTTTTTTAAATTTATTTTTCAACAGGAAAGGGGTCATGGGGTAGCTTTTCATCACAAACACACATTTGACGTTATTTCCAAGTTATTTCTAATCATGTAGTAGTTATTACCTTGATAATACATGTTTAAAAACGTATACTTGTCTTTCCAAAGTTACAAGGTAAGTTTGTATACTGTAAACACATTCAAAACTTGAGGTCGCTTCGGGCATCATTTAATATTATTCAACTGAGATCATGTTTCATTCTCATTGATTACTTTAGTCTGATATGGAACCATTTTAGGGGTGGGACAAAAAAAAAACCCTCAAAAGTCGAAATGTAAGGACGATCTTAATATATAGTATATAGATATTGCACGTTAGATATGATGGATTGTTACTTAATCATTACTTATCGTTACTTAATCATTAAGTCTATAGGCCGTAATAATCAAATGTTGAGCTTAAGATTTCGTTCCGATCATTATATATATTGTAAAATTCTTCCTATGAAGGGTAGGTAGTGCTTGGTAGAGTAAAATTATATGTCCGGAATCTTTTCTTACTATCGGTTTTATTATAAAAAATCCACTGTAAACAGTATTCTACAAGAATAGTACAATAATGTAATTTCTGTAATACAAAGTAGGGAAAGGATGACCCAAAACCTTAGCAGCCTGGGCAGGATTTCCACAGAGCTCCGCAGCAAGCTTGGTGGAGTGAATTAGAAATCTCCAATGCTACGAATCAAGCTGAGAGGGGATTAAGAGTCACAGAGCTCCGAAAGAAGCTAAGCTGAAGGAAAGAAAAATCTAGAGTTCCGAAGCAAACTAGAGGTTTTGGGTTGGGTATCTCCTAGAGTTCCATGCAAACTAAAGGAAGGGTGTCCATGACTAATCGCAGCCTGGTGACTGTCCGTGGAATCCTCTCCGTTCCGGGAGGCGGTGGCGCTGCTATTTCCTCGTCGTCACGTGATTATAAGTGTCGCTGATGTCTCTGTTGTCTCCTAATTTATTTCTAGTACCCCAACGTAAAGCGTAGCATTCCATCGTAAAGTGCACATGGTTGTTCTTTATAAATAGGAGCACGTGAAGAATGTTTTGTAAACACAATCGCGCTCGTTTTATAAATTTAATCGTATATGTTTCGATACTCTTTGATCATCATCGATATTTGACTGTTAAGATTTTTTTCTTTTGTTCGGATCCTCACATAATGGTAAATTTTCAAACCCTAGAGAAAAAAAAAAACACTATTATACATCTTTAGCAGCTAACAACACAATTATGAGTTGTTTATTGGAATAGCAATTCAGAGTTGTGCTTTTTTTTCTGTTTACGAAATATGATAGAACTTTTAAGGATGAAAATTTACAGTTATGGGAGTCCTCGAACTAATGTACAAATTCCTTAAGAGCCTAACATATTAAAAATAATTAGTATGTTAAACGGTAATTAATATGTTAATATTAAACGGTACAAAATTTACCGTTTTTCTTTTGCTTGTTTTTCATAACTGAAAGGAGATAATGAAGTGTAACTTACCACAATCATAGATAATGTTATTCTATAACAGAAAATATGAACCTGAAGAATTTTCATTGTTGCCATCCCTAGAAATTACAGTGTTACCAGAATAACATTTCCCCCAAAATCTAAGATAAGGGAGAAACTAGAGGAACGAACTCAACTGCATTTGATTACGTACCATGTTGTTTTGGTATTCTGTAAACTACTTTTTAAATAACATTATTATTTAATTTTAATAACTGTATGTTAAAACTACAGGGTGCGGCACGTAAAACCGGCCCGTAAAGTGAACACATAAAATGAAATGTAATGTATTGAATATGAGTAACTACAACACATAAATGAAATGTAATGTATTGAATATGACTACTCACCTTCACAGCAGCCTTCACAGCAGGTGCTGAAAGTGTCCTCCGCCCACTTCAACACACATGTGAGCACGATTGAGGAGATTCATATATACCCTTGTCAATTCTTGTGTTGTAATGCTATTGGTGACATCCTGGATCCTGGTCTTGAGTTCTTCAATTGTGTGTGGATTTGTTTCGTATACTCTTCCCTTTAACAGTCCCCATAAGTAAAAGTCACACGTGGACAAGTCTGGTGACCGAGGAGGCCACAAGCCTTTGCTGATTGTCCTCTCTGGTGTAAACATCTCATGCACAAGGGACAATGATGCAGCTGATGTGTGGCATGTTGCACCGTCCTGCTGAAAGTAACATAACTGACGCTCCTCTTCGGTCAAGTGTGTATAAAACTCCTCCAGGATTCCCATATACACGTCAATGTTCACTGTCGTCTCAAAGAATATGGGCCCAATAACGCGTGTGGCGGAAATGGCACACCAAACACCAATCTTCTCATCATGCAAGGGTACCTGGTGGATTGCGTGTGGATTTTCTGTCGACCAATACCGGTTGTTTTGGGAATTTACGTACCCAGACAGGTGGAACCACGCGTCGTCACTCATGATGAGCATTAGTGGATCCAAGAAACCACTGGCAACATTGCTCAACAGCCATGAACAGAAATGCACCCTCTTCTGCAGGTCAGGCTCCTTCAGTTCTTGCACAACACTTATCCGGTACGGTTTCAACTTCAGTCCCCTTAAAACACGTCTGCAACTTCTCTCATTCGCATGAACCTGTTGACTCAATCTCCTGGTTGACTTTCGAGGACTTCTTGTCATTATCTCCTCCACCTGCATCTTTAATTCAGGTGTGCAGACAGATGGTCGTCTGTTCCTGGGAGCATTTCGAACCGATCCTGTACGCCGCCATTTTTCAATCAATTCCTGAATGGTGCCTTTTGCTGGCACAGAACGTCCTGGAAATTTCTCCCGAAACAAATTCTTTGTTTTCACAAAAGATCCAGTGAGAATGAACCCTTCAACAATGGCCACACGCTCGGGTATCGAATACGGCATTATCACACGCTGACACTCACCCGGCTTAACACAACGAGGCCGTTTTCTCAACTGGTTTCGACAAGTTTCACTGGCTGCGGCTGCACGTGACTGCTGCAGGTCACGTAAGTCGACCCGACCTCGACACGCCATCTCTTGGTAGGAAGGTAGATTATTTAAGTGTTGCCAAAAACACAATATACCAGAATATTATGACGGGCCGGTTTTACGTGCCGCACCCTGTATTTGGTTTATTACAAACTAAATTCAACTATTATTTACGAAGAGGTTCACCGGATTCCAAGACAACATGATACGTAATCAAATGCAGTTGAGTTCGTTTCTCTAATTGCTGCCTTAACTTAGATTTTGGGGAAATATTATTCTGGCAACAGTGTAATTTCTATGGATGACAACACTGAAAATCCTTTAGGTTCACTTTTTCTGTTGTAGAATAATATTATCTATGATTGTGGTAAGTTACATTTTATTGTTTCGTTTCACTTATGAAAAACAAGCAAAAGAAAATTGGTAAATTTTGTATTATTTTTAGTATGTCAGGCTCTTAATACTCACGTACCTATGATTATGACAAGGTGTCACCGAATTGTGTACGATTAAATTAATAAAACAGATGCCTAAATGGAGTTCAAGTTTAGTATTTCCTTAGTAAGTATACATCCTACCAGTCCAATTAGTACTTATACTAAAAATAATAACCAATGGCTAAGTTACCTTAACTAATCACTTAAAACATTTGATTCTATCCAATTATGTAAAATGGTCATGAAATTCTGCAGTTAATTCGTTTCTATTAGTTCTGTTCTTTCGCTCGTTGTTGATTTTTACTATTATTAGAAATTATTTTTCTTTTTTCTGTACATTTTATTTTACTTTTAATTATTTTTATATTTTTATTTTCTTTAATTTTCTTCGCTTCTTTTCTGTTTTGCACTAGAGCCTCCCACAATCCTTTCACATTCGTTTATCGGCTTCACTTGTGGTAACTCAATGGAGAAAATAGAGAAGGTAAGAGCACACGACTACGTGTGTATGTATGTGTGTGTATGTGTGTAATTGTACTTTGTGGTAATTTATGATCAATGTTTGTAAACATTTCAATCACTGAGAACAGAAATCAAAAATGGAAAAATTTCATATTTAGCATAATATAAACAGTATGACTTTTCTTGTAGATGGAATTCTGTTTTCTTTAGTTAATTAAAGGCGTTTTTAAAACGTGAGTTCTATGCTAGTAGAAGGTTTTATTATTATTATTATTATTATTATTATTATTATTATTATTATTATTATTATTATTATTATTATTATTATTATTATTATTATTATTATTTAAATAATTCATAACTATTCTCCAGTGTTTCACCCACTATTCGATGGTTTTCAATACACCTGTATTCTGAAATTGTATCAGAACTTGTATATGCGTAATTTTTTTTCATGTCCATTTTCAGTAAACACGTATATTCAAATCAAGTTTGAAGAAAAAACAGAAATCAAACGCAAAACTGACTGTTCACAACATAATGAAATAATTTCAAACTTAAACTTGATACACTCCATTATTGTGCAGGGTGTCAGTAAAGTAAACTTTGTGATCAGACTTATTTTTAAAACTTCTACCCGATTAACAGTTATATTAGTTCCATATCTCCAAGGGTGTATCCTGAAAATTTGTTCATGTTTACCACAGCTTATATAGGACATCGCCTTATAATGGCATTTCTAACTACATGCGATATTTTAATATATATTAGCGCTTTACACAAAAACTATATCCGCAATATAGCTACTAGCTAGTTGTATATTATCATAAATATGTAAAATGGAGTAGTTACTGATGGCCAGAATAATAAAGTAACAGTGTAACCTTAGGAGTTAGCCTTTTATGTCACTTGATGGCTACTTTCTCTGGGAAAGAAAACTGACTGTATATTTTCTCAGCAAACTTTCAATGGTGCAGTCACAATCTACGCTGCACTTTTGAGATGTACACTGTTCCGCAGGACAAATAGTTGAATTTGAAATTTGATATGACGTACACACAATAAAAACAAACATCAAAAGAAAATAAAAGAAAGAAAAACTTCTCTACCCTGACACGCAATGAACACTTAAGCTCACAATCACAAATGTTACTACTTCACCGTACTTGATTTTTTTTTTTTTTTCATTGTTTTGTGCCTCCCATACCCCCATCCTTACCTCACCTTTTCTATTTGAAAGAAGCCAGTGACCAAGAAGTAACCCGGAAAATCGAAACAACATATGAAAAATATGAAGGTCTTAGCAGTTTCAGTGTGTTTTCTCTTTGTTTATTTTTATCTTTTACAACTTCCAAAGTTAGTATAACGGAAAATAAATTTTAGTATATTATAACAACTTATTGAATGTATAAACCACGTTTCAAAATATACACAGTACTCAGCTTAATTTGTTCTGTAGTGATGATCAATTTGTCATATTCTCGTCAATGTTTGAGGTTTTTGATAAGAGCCAATCACAAAGTATTGTTGCGTAAGTTAGATAACTGTAATTTCTCTTGTTCCTTGATCAAGTTGTTCTCATCATATTTAAGCAATAGCAAACAAACTGTTATCTACAAACAGTATAAATCAACTGATTATATAGCATGCTCTGGAATTCCACAGGGCTCCAACCTAGGTCCGTTATTGTTCCTTTTATTCATTAACGATCTTTCTGATCATATATTATTGACTCAAATTGCTTTTTGCGGATGACCTCAAAATATACGGTAAGATAAAGACCATTCATGACTGTCTCAGTTTTCAACACGACAAGAAAAACATTGCTAACTGATATTCTCGTAACAAACTTAGCGTAAACGTAAAGAAATGTAACATTTTATCGTTTACTAGAAACAACAATCAAATTGAGTTTAATTATTCAGTGAATCAGATCTTACTAAATAGATTAAATTTAGTCAAAGATCTTGTAGTTACATTTGATACGAAACTGACATTTAATAATCATATAGTTGATATATTATAGTTAATGGATTTCTTAAGATGTTAGGGTTCATAATTAGAACTGAGGAGTTTAACAATATTACCACACTAACAAAAATGTATTATTTCTATGTCAAATCTGGAATATGCTGCTGTGACCTGGAACCCATCGCAACAGCAATACCGACACCAAATGGAAAAAGTTCAATCTAAATTTATCAAATACTTGACATACAAGAGAACTGAAATCTATCCATCTTATGAAAACTATCTAACATTAATAGACAACTTCTGTATCCCTACACTTGAACAAAAGCGAAACGTAATAGATCTGACTTTTCTCCATAAAATAGTACAAAACAAGTTTAATTGTACGGATCTGATACCGAAACTAAATTTTCATGTCCCAACACTTAAAACTCGTGCTGAAACTCTGGCCTATTCTATTGCAAAAAAGCAAGAACCAACGTATTATTGAAGTCACAAATGCTCGTCTTGCAAAAAAATACCTAAATTTGTATGTGTCGAACACGAAGAAATTGTCACCAGTAATATGAATTATATTGAAGAAAACTATTGTAAATTTATTTTGTAATACACCAACATTGTAATTGGGCTTATGCCTGTTGTGTTTATGGCAAATAAATAAATAAATATTTCCAACATAATGCACAAATGCCGTTCATCAGGATGTATTTCGGAAAGTGCGTGAAAGCAATGCGTATTTTTCTTTCACACCAGAATAACAATAAATTCTAGCATTTAAACGCGATATAGTCTTGGGGATCAATGTTGTCATGACAAATTTGCAATCAATTTGGTGATATTTTTAAAAGTATTTTCTCCCACTTGCTATATACACAATATTTTTTAAATATCTTCCTTATAATGAAATCTTTTTTAAATACATTTAATAACTAAAATAGTAATAATACAATTTTTTGTCAACTACATTTGTACAAAATTATGTAATATTTTGGTTGTCTATTGTAAAATTCCCATATGTAAAAAGGATTTTGTGAATGTTAATTTTTATTAATAAAATTTCTGATAATATTATTCGACTTTTAGACAATATTTCCTTTTCCAGTATTATGTGGATTGTATACCATCTGTCAAATAAGTAAATGTACCCCTATTTGTCAATCTGGCATCCCTGCACCGACTGGTGTAGAAAATTTGAGAATTAAATCAGTCAAGTATGTAATTTGGTGTAAAGAGGTAATGGAAGTCTGAAGCACACAGTTAAGAGGGACGGAAGTTGTAAATACAAATTTAGCCATGTTATAGAGCAGCACAAAACAAGTGACAACAGCACAAAAGAAATACGAAAGAATTTATCAAACAAAAACATCGTAAAAGATTAGAAGCTGTTGCATAGACTGGAATTGTCATTAAAGACGTCAGTGACCAAACCTTCAGGATAAAATGGTCGTGGTCTAATGATTAGGACAACAGACAACCAGTCCTAAAAGCAGGAGTTCAAATCCATAAACGGATCATTTTTTTTAGTTATAATTTTTGCGGTGCTTGATAGACAATGTCAAACTTTTTAGTATTTTACGCTAAAGTGAAGTAGATATGCTATTATTGTTGACGATGAAAATTAAATTTATATGATGAAGAATACGATTATGTTTAATTTAGATCCTTGTCGTCTGAAACTCTTAAAATATTTCGAATAGATTACTCCAAACTTTGGCATGATTTAACTTATTTTTTTCTTAATTTTACGTTTTTTCCGCACTGAGGCTATATGAAGATAGAACCTATGGTTCAACGTGGGTTCCGAACTATTCGTCCCCACAGGAAATCTAGCACGAGACCAGGCGCACCAACTGTGACATGGAAACAAGTTACAAAATAGAATTTTCCCCCAAATTTAAGAGTCTTCATCCCGGCGAAATTAAAATACTGCTAATTTTACAGTAATTATGTGATATTTTCAAATAGATAAAAGATAATCGAAATGTGGAACAAGAGCGCCCTAGACAATATTATTTTACATGAGAAACCCTTATCACGACTCACTTATCTGCTTTCGATTTCGAGCCATTTTGAAAATCGGCACTTATTTTCGCGTTTCTAAACATCTGAAAACGGAAAGCCACTAGGTGACTTGTGATAACGGTACCTTACGCAAAATAATATTGTCTAGAGCACTCTTGTTCCATATTTCAATTATATTTTATCTATTTGAAGATATCACATAATTACTGTAAAATTAACGGTATTTTAATTTCGCCGGGATGAAGACTCTTAAAGGCTCACTTTTGTATAAACTACTTAACAGATTGAAAAGTGTTTTACACGACTTGAAAGTTCCACAAGAACTTGTGATAACTTTTCAGTTGCATAACAAATTTTTTATAAACACGATGGGCATCATATTTCATAGAGGAACATATAGTTAATTTAAAGTGAAATTCAAAGAACCTACAGACACGAGGCAAATATACTGTAGAGTGTTATTCATTGCTCACTGATTCACTCGGATAGAGATTTCCAGTTTTCCTCTATATTTTTAACTGATACCCAATGTCTAAGAGGGTTACTTTAAGAAAAATAAGAAAGTGTAGATCTGCCTGCATTTAATGCATCCAAAACATTACTGTCTTTGAAATACACTCATCTGACAGAAAGGGATCTTTTTCGTTTATTTCAAGTAATTAAACTTCAGAACTTGTTCTTTTGTAACTAGTTACATAGTGCATGAATATAAGGGCCATATATTCAAATTCTCCCTAGAGAGATATTTTCTTAAAACAGAACAAGAACCAAAACAGTTACAAATTTCGACTCAAAACGAAGAATTGATCTAGTTTGTAATAGCGCTCTTTTATCTATCCTTGTGCATGTGGCAACACAACACCAAAGTCTAACTGAACAGACAATTATAGCCTGAAGTCACAGTAAAGGGTTATATATAACTTCTGTCCTCTTAGGTAATGTACTCCAGACTTTCATTCTTTCTCTCTCTCCCCACAAATCTGTAACTTTGACTAATTTAGTTCTCATATTCTCCACACCAGTGGATGTAAGAATGCTAAATTAAAAAACAGGTGTACATTTAGTTGTTTGACAGATAGTACATAATAAGTGAGAAAAATATATATAAAAAAAATCACAAATTGGTTACAAATTTGTCATGGCAACATTGACTCTCAAAGACTATATTGCATTTAAATGTTAGAATTTTTTATTGCTTTGGTGTGAAAGAATAGTACCCATTGTCTCAACGAAGTACATTCTGATGAACAGCATTCGCGTATTATGCTGGAAATATTGATGAGAATTTAGGACAAAATTGATTATCACTATAGAACACATTAAGGTGAGTATTATGTACTGTATATTTAGCATATGAGTTAAGATTTTGTACTAAATACTCATTCAATTACTAATTTTGTATAGATGAAAACTCAGATTTTGCGTCGTCTGCTCATGAGTCGACTACTAAAACTGCTTCCCCTTCCACAGAGGAAAAGGCAGTTGAGCAGAAGACTGAATGTTCACAAACTTTAGCGATAGACCTGTCAGTTATTTCAGGCGCATTCAGTCTAGGAGAAGATTGTTTTCGTCAAGTGGGTTAACCAGTAAAAGCTGGTTGTTCGGCTTTTCTAGCGGTCAGCCTAAAACTTTTAATAATTCTTGTATCCACTTAGAAGTTCTGTTGTTTTAGTCTTGTACTAAACCACAGAGGAGACATGAAAGCTATGGGAGGGGACATTTTAAATTATCCTTAGATGGTCAAAATTACTACAATAAATTTTATTATCATCACTAATATGTGCGTAAAGCATATGTGTGTCAACGTTAGTGAAAGACAAACAATAGTCTCGTAGTTAACATTGTATTTTGCTACATGTGTTGTACATAAATAAATAAATAAATAATACTTTATTTTAGTAAAATCAAAAGTATTAATTATTATTGGCAACGAGGGACACTTTTAGCTCCGTAAATTTCATTTATTTTATTATTATTTTCTCCAAAATTACACACGAGGACTTATTCTCAAGAATGTTACCTTGTTTAGCTCCATGTGATCTATCGATTAATATACAGGGTGTTTAAGATAAAACGTCCAGTGCTTATAAATCCGAAACGGCTGAGAATAAAAAGATGAAACAAAAACTGAGATAGGAAAATGTCATAGGGCGCATCACATGATGTTGTTGCGGTGACCCACAGAGCCCTCCTTCGAGGGGACCCAGGGGCCAACTTCAAATTTTCAAATAGGAACATGTATTGAATCATACCTCATTCAATAGTACTTGAAAAACGAAACAACTTTTGTAGGAAACAATTTTCGATTTGGGCCACCGTTTTTAAATGGCCGCAAAAAGTGGGTCCTATATCAGATAAAACGTCCAGTGCTTATAAATCAGAAATGGCTGAGAATAAAAAGATGAAACAAAAACTGAGATAGGGAAATGTCTTAGGGCGCATCACTTGGTGTTGTCGTGGTGACCCACAGGGCCCTCCTTCAAAGGGGCCCAGGGGCCAACTTCAAATTTTCAAATGGGAACATGTATTGAATCATACCTCATTCAATAGTCCTTGAAATACGAAACAACTTTTGTAGGAAACAATTTTCGATTTGGGGCAACGTTTTCAAAATGGCCGCAAAAAGTCCTGTATCAGTTTGAAGTTGACACCTGGGCCCCCTTCACGGAGTTTCCTGAGGGTCACCACAACAACACCACTTGATATGCTTTATCATCGTTTCTATCTCAGTTTTTGTTTCATCTCTCTATTCTCAGCCGTTTCTGATTTAGGCCTATAAGCACTGGACGTTTTATCTGATACAGGACACTTTTTGCGGCCATTTTGAAAACGGTGGCCCAGATCGAAAATTGTTTCCTACAAAAGTTGTTTCGTTTTTCAAGTACTATTGAATGAGGTATGATTCAATACGTGTTCCCATTTGAAAACTTGAAGTTTGCCCCTGGGCCTTCTTGAAGGAGGGCCCTGTGGGTCACCACGACAACACCATGTGATGCGCCCTATGACATTTTCCTATCTCAGTTTTTGTTTCATCTTTTTATTCTCAGCCATTTCGGATTTATAAGCACTGAACGTTTTATCTGAAACACCCTGTATACATATATATATATATATATATATATATTAGTCAGTATGACAGTGACTATGTTTGTGACTTTAATAACTCTTGAACCACCCGATCAATCTCGATCAAATTTTCAACATAAATGAGGTTCGAGCGTAAGATTTTTTTTTTTTTTTTTTTATCATTTCACTTTGACGAAGCAACGTAAGGGAGGGAGAGGAGGAGATATATAAATAAACATGATCGAAAATGACCGATATTAGTGTCGAATACATAGTTTTCAGGGTCGCTGGGATGAACAGTGACACTTTCGATGCCGTTTAAATTCAAATTCAGCCCCCATTAGTACTCCTAAGAGGGATGGTGAAATGTAAAAAGAATTGAAAATGACCAATATCAGTGTCGAATTCATAGTTTTTGGGATTCCTAAGTTGAATAGTGACCGTTTTGGTGCCCTTTATGTCCAAAATGAAACGTATTCTTTCCGTGTGAGGAACGGACATTCTGCTAGTATCTTATATTTTGGGCAATATTCTGGTTTAACATGATTTAAAATTTAAGGTAATTTTTAATTATATCTCATTAACCATACTATGCTAGCGTTGTAATGAAAAGCTTAATTAGTGTGTATTTCAGTATCAGTTTCATCTCAATAAGTGGTAGAACCATTCTTTAGGTTTACAAGTTATTTTTTTTCTCGAAAACTACACATACGGTTTTACGCTCACGCGTATCATTTTGTTCAAGCCAATAAAAATATCAGTTGATATATGTCTCATCTGTGTACTTTTCTTTTTCGTTAAATCCTAATAATATTGTAGAATTTGTTTGCCACCAATAAATGTGGTAACGCGGTGCAATAATTACTTTTTTTTTTTTTTTTTTTTTTTTTTTTTTGGAAATACTAACTTTGTGAAAATATAAGAGGCCTATCTAGTTTTGGTTATTATTGTTGTTGGGGTTCAGTGTCGTTTCCCAGCGTCAAAGCTATATGAGACGTGGACTTACAACTTGACGTGGGATCCGTACTATATGAGCTTTCACTGGAAATCGAACCTGGTTCTTTCGATCTGGAAGTATGTATTTGGTTCTGGCGTGCCGTGGAAAATCAGCACCCGCGGCGAGGTATACGACGGCGTCCCCGTACATATAAGTGAGGTCAAGAAAATTTTCAAAAATAACCCCTACTTTTTCTTGATTTTGAGCACTTTTTTATTACTTTTTTCCTTCCGTTTATATATGCATGCATGCATTTTCCAAAACTGAGTAGTATTATCTGCTGTTAACATAAAATATTCCAAGTAATTTTTCCTCTTTTTTCTTTTCTTTTTCCTCCCGAATTTTGTGCCCAGGGCTGTTGCCCCGCTCGCCCCCTTCCCCCTCACGGCATGGCATTGGTATTTAGTCACGAGGGAACTCAGTTTTGGTTACTGTTTTTCATTATTGTGAAGGAAAGCCTCCTTGACCTCTTCAAGCCATTTGTTTGAAGTGTATGTAGATTATACGTTATTTCCTTATATAGCGGGAGAACTAATTAAAGAAACACCAATTTCATTTTCTTCGCAGTTCTTTATATGTGGTGAGTTCCCCACTAATATTAATAGCATCTTCATTCCGTGTAGGGGAGGAGCATATGTTTCTCATGTATCCTTTCTGCACTCAATTTGAATTTTATCATCAGCCACTGTAAAGACTTCGCTCATATCCAACTTCTACGCACAAGATGCATTTTATTTATTTATTTATTTATCTAACTGAATTTTGACAAAAATACACATAACTATTTTCTGATCTCGCTGGTTGAATTTAAAAAACTTGTTGAGAATCTAACAAGATAATTTGTACCTTATTGATCTTTCTGCTTTCAGATTTAACATTGAATCATCTGAGTATCTAAGCAGGGCAAATCAGTAAAACGTATGTCACGAGACAAGTAACTAATATGTACTATTTTGATTTTATTTTTATTAGAAAGCTAAACTGAATGAACATAGTGAGTTTTTAAATTTCTTTTCTGTTTCAGCCTCAGGGAAACTTTTTGCCTGTGGTAATAATTCAGAAGCTCAACTTGGTGTTGGTGATACAAAAGAGCGGCACGTACCCACCGAAGTTTCAGGGATCAACGAAGAAATTAAACAGTTAGCAGCAGGCTGTAATCATTCATTTGCTCTTACAGGTAAATAAACATAGTTTTTTAATACAGCATATTTAAAGGCCAAACTTAATATATTACTCACTGGTCATTTTACTTTGAAATCTGTGAACATTGGACGCTTTGGAAAACAGTTCCTTCAAAATTCACTAAATAGGCACGTAACAATTAACATCAAAATAATTCTCAAGCTGTAAGCAAATTCTACGAGCAACATATATACTCAGAAAGATATAATAATGAATACAATACTATGCACTCACTACTTGGATGGTGGTTTCCATTGCGATTTCGCTATTCCTAAAGCTATTACCTAGTTCTAGTCAGAGAACTCACGCTGAGAGCACAGTGCTCCGTAGAGTAAAAGAGTATTTAAATTTCCTTAGAGTAAGTCAAAATCAGAGTTGGAGATTCAAAGCTATTATGGTTATTCAGTCATTAGCAGAGAAGCTATAATTCTAATACTGTATTGAGTTTATGTCCAATAATTTCTAGAGTCCTCAGATAATCCGCAACGTATTAATACGCATTCTATTGGTGATAATTGTTAAGCAATAGTGGTACTGCACTTTAGCCCCTAATCTCAGTATGAGGGCAAAAAAATTATGAGTAGGTTAAAAGTATTTAAATAGGATCAAATAATTTCTGAGTTTCTATTCTGTTACAAAGTATTTAAAATGTGTCATGCGCGTACTAACCAAGTCAAAGTCTACCTTCATGCCAAGTTTGGTCAAGATTAGATTATTTCAGTAGCTCGCGTGTATATTGTATTTATTTATTTTAGAAAAATCAAGTAAAGAACGAAAAAATAAAATAGAGAAAGAAGTATAATCTTGGTCTTATGCGTTCAATAGAAGACTTCTGCTTTAAGTATTAATTGTTACCAGAGGCGTACACAAAATTTCATATCAGAATTTCATGTCGCTTCAGGACACGCCCAACTTTTCTATTTATATTCGATATGATAAATGTTTATTTTCCCATAATATCTTGTAGAAGAGGGGCTTAAAACCTGGTAACTGCCCCTTTACGTACGCTGATGATTAGTATGTTTTCAAATACTGTAAAGCTCAGAAAGATAGCTAACAATCAACAGTGCAGTTGTAGCTTCACGACTTCACGAGTCAATGTGATGCCTGTGTTTAGTCTACGCATAACTTAACCACTTTAAATCCCAATTTATAGAAGAACCCTAGTTAAATTTAGCATATACTTTAGCTACATTGATGATACGATATTTCTATTGTCACACTAAAGCCAGAGAGCACTTTAAAAATAAATTAATAAATAATATTAATAAAATAAACTTGTCATAACAGTAAATTTGCCGGTAACGAACATTTACAAGAAAACCAAAACAGGCACACAATATATCAATACAAAATCTCTTGAAACACTACTCTTGCAATAAACTAATTTGCAGTGGGGATCAGAAAAAAAGAAACTTAGATTTAAGTATCTTACACAAATGGCTTTCTATGACATATATACAAATAATACAAGTAATCAAAATTCTCCTTTCTCTCCCAAAAATACCTTGATAGACATTTTGTTAAATCCTGTTACTTTAAGAAGAGTTCAGAAACATTTTTCGAAAATTGAACTTCATTTTATCTTTGTGTCTACTGAAATGTCGATTAAACTTCTTACAAACTTCCCCATGCTTAGTACCAAAAATTGGAGCATATAAATAATTATTTTAGGATATGATTGACGCATATTTATAGTAATTTGTAAACGTACTCTCTTATTTCTGCGTCTAATATATAATATACTATTAACTGTACGGTTTGGGTGTTTCCTAGCGACAAAAAGTATATAGCCATGACAAAGTAAAATATTAAAACCTGGATTAAAGAACACATTCGAGATGCCAACCACTCTGCACGGATTTCAAGTTTCCTAAGGTGTAAAACTTTGATACTGACACCAAACACCACATTGCCAATATGAAAGCTTCACATAAAGCAGTATAATCATAAATAAGAATTATTTTCGAATCATATTTTATTAGATCAGTGTATTTTATTAGATCATTGTATCTATTAGCACTGAGCAAAACACTACGTACTGAACAAGCGAAGGAATTTCAATATATGATAGGCATAATTGAGAATTTTCTTTCTTTTTTTTACAAAGTTTATTAATAGTTAGTTTCTGTCGAAGATATGTTTTTCATATACTATAAAAAGCCAAATATCATATGCACGTGAATTTCCAGCGTAGAGGAAAGGAGCTTTCCAGATTTTTCTTGATCTCCAGGCTTTAGTCCTGAGTAGTTAGACACATAGGCTATAACTTGCCTTCGAGTTATCACTAAGGCAAAATACGAATAATTATAGGATCTAATATCGCTGTTGTCTTGTACAAATTAACATGACATTTTGCATTCAATAAACAAATCAAATCCTTTGTTTAATTTTAATTATATACCAAAAGTCTCAACTTAATGTTCCAGAAAAAAGTATCTATTGATATATATATATATATATATATATATATATATAATATTATTATGACTGACTAAAGAGGTAAATTGAAATAATTTTTCCTTTCGCTGTTATCAACAAAACTATTCTAGTATTTGTAAAAAACAAATTCTGAACAAAACATATACTAATTAATAAATAATATCTTAGTTTCGGCTAGGTATATTTGCTGAAAGTGAAACTATATTATTTATTAATAAAACGTTCTACAGTTGTGATTCATAATAAATAAATAAATAAATACAAAAACTTACTGTTTCCTTTGTAAAAAATAAAAACTAAAACTCTTCGCAAGTGCAAACAACAATAAAAAAAAGTAAAAGTAAAATTAATTATATGATATACGTGATAAACAGTAACTTTTGTTCCAAAATAAATAACTATAAAAACCCTAACAAACTTTACTAAAGCATCATTCTTCTACAATCATGATTCAGTCAATCATCATTCTCTCGTCGTTCTGGCTATCATTAAGTGTTGGTGCTTTGAATAAGTGTAATGCAAATTACAACCATGAACTCATGTGAATTGTAAGTACGCCTTTCATAAATTCTTTGTTTACCATAGTATAAAGAAATAAACACTTGACAAACTTGACTCGCACACGAGATAGTGAACCCTGTGTCATTCGAGATCACGTTAGTGACCCCAGTTTTAATAAGCTATGTATTGTATTCATTAAGTTTCCCTTTTGTAAATCTTTCATGGTGTTGATAACTACAATTATTTATCTTTATCAATAAACTCTTTTGGTGATGTTCATATAAAAAATTATCCTTTTATCTTTTCGACATGCTATACTACCCACAGCAACAATTAAGTATTTTAACATGTTTTATTAAATAGTATATGCTTTGGTGAGAATTTGTTTCTTACTTTATACAAGAAGTTCCAAAACTAGAATGAGTGGTGTTCTAGTATTTTTGTTTATAATAACTTTTTTTTTTTTCAGAGTCTGGAAGCCTATTTGGTTGGGGAAGCAACTCTGATGGTCAGTTAGGACTTGGTGATGCTTCTGAAGTGTTAGTTCCTACAGTAGTACCATTTGATTCAGAAGTATCTCACATAAGTTGCGGGTATTATCACACAGCTGTAGTTACAGGTAAGCATATATTACAGTAGTTGGGGGTTGCAAACCAGAAATGTGTCTTCACATTTAATTACCTACGTTTAAATAAATATTTTATTCATGCTTTAATGTATATTCTTTTTATTCAGGAATACCGTGCATAACGACGCTGTTAAAAGGTTCCAAGAAACGTACGCGCTATGCTAAACCGCGTTATTTAAGGTCTATTTATTATAGGTTTAAACTGATTTTTTTCATCACAAAACATTTAGGACAATAAACAAATTTAAAATATATATTAAAATTTATATGTGTGTGATACTGTAGCGTCCTTAGTTTGCAACATTGCATGACAAGTGTGATGGATAAGTTTTCTTCTTACATGTAGATTTGAAATATACAGGGTGTCTCAAAAGTCCCCTGACATAGGGTAACGCTGTTATTATCAGAGTTACGACAAAATGTAAGAGGGGAAACCGTCTGATGTTCTTAATCTAAAGTGAAGGAATTTTTTAAGTTGGACGAGCCGTTTGGGCTATACTCTCTTTATGCACTCAATTTTAAATGGAAGTACAACGTTGTCATTTACCTGGATTCACAACATAAATGAATGAAGTTACTGTTTGAAATGGGGACTGGACATCGACACGTTAGCGTAAAAGACAGTAACTTCATTCACTTATGTTGTGGGACCAGGTAAATGGCAACATTCCATTTTCATTTAACATTGGGCACATAAAGAGTATGCAGCCCAAACGGCTCGTCCGATTTTAAAAAATTCCTTCACTTTAGGCTGAAAATATCGTATTTGGAGGTGGTTTCCCCTCTTACATTTTGTTTTAACTCTGATAATAACGAAGTTTCACTATGTTAGAGGACTTTTGAGACACCTTGTATGATAACCTGACGTAATGTCATTTTTAAAGATATTACTTTAGATTATGTTGTCAACACTGTTTATCTTGTGGTATCAGAGGGTATGTCGAACAATGCCTCCCTGTCGATATTTGCATAGTACAAAATTTGAGTTTTTTTTTTGTTCGTTAATTTAAAAGTCACTAGGTCATAACAAGACAAATGGTCCGTCAAATACAGATAATATTTGTTGAAAATTATGTTATAACAGAAACTTTTTTTTTCAATGACTTGCAAATGAAATTATGTTTCCGTTACTAGTAATGTTTGTGCAGTTTTTGTGTTTTTTGTTGTTGTGTGTTTGTTTGTTGTGCTAGCACAATCTATGGTTTAAGAAACCCAAAATAGAAACAAATATTTGTCAATGAATTTCTGTACCAACTGAATCCAATCTAAATATAATCAGGTCCGTGTTTATATATTGTGCGCCCCTGTGCTCGAAATAATCCCTCCCTCCCCACGAAAACGACTAATATAGTCGTTTGAATTCATAGTTTTTGGGGTCGCTGAGATTAATAGTGACAGTTTTAATCCAATTCAACGTCAAGGTCATACTCCACGCCCCAGGAAGGGGGCGAGATTTTAAAAGTAATCGAAAACGACAGATACTAGTGTTGAACTCATAGTTTTCGAGGTCACTGAGTTTAATGGTATCAGTTTTCATGATGTTCAATTTCATCCTCATCCTTCTGCGGAGGATGGGAGAGGATGACTTTTTAAAATAATCGGATAAGCTAACTAATTAGTAATTACTGTGATTAGAGCGAATTAAACACATTAACATATTTCCTCGCGGTTGCGCGGGACTCGGCGGGTTGCTAGTTTTAAACATTACTTTATTGTGAATCTTTTTAAAAAAATCTAAGGCCGTGGTGGCTCAATAGTAGTGTTCACCTCTGGTGCATGGGGTCCTTGTTTCGATCCCAGCTCGCGCCAAGTGAACTTTGTGATGGACAAACACCGTGTACGTGGATTTTCTCGGGATTTTCTCGTTTTTTCCCACTTTCTTCATTCCACCATTTCATTCATCGTCATCATTACTGTCTCCTTTAGCCTCGCCGGCATAACCGTGGTACGTAAAACTTAAATATTTCATTTCATTTAATTTTAAAAATCCAAAATTTTGCAGCCCCCTAAATTCTGCCGCCCTGTGCTCAAGCACAGAATAGCACTTACGGGCCTGAATATAATTAGATGCTAGAAATCCTGCTTTTTACCATTCTTCCACCTTTTTTCCTTCTCTACTCATGAGTATTTTCCCCGAAGTTGTTTCAATTAGCAGCATACTTAATTTATATTTCGCATGTGAGCAACATCTCTCCCACTCATTGTAGACAGTTCTCCGAAACTATAATAGTTTTGTTAGTATTATTGCTTCTCTCAAGAAAAATTAAAATAGAAAATATTCTCAGGTGTGCAGATCTTGAGTTTTTGTTAAATAAACATTTAATTAAACATGTTCTAATTCTTTTGCAGTTAATGGCTATTTATATACATGTGGTGAAAGTGACAATGGAAAGTTAGGCCTTCCAAGTCACACAGCGGAAAATTCAAGAACGTTACAAAAGGTTGCCAGCATTCCTGAAAGAGTTACAACAGCTGTTTGTGGCGGAAATCATACGGTAGCTTTAACAGGTAAATAGTCATCATGATTTTTTTTTTTTTTTTTTTTTTTAACTTACGATTCTAACGAAAATTAAAATACCTTCATCCGACATTTCACCACTTCCCCTACTGACTAAAGGCGTTAAACTAAACTGAAGTCCCTAATTTACAGTTCACGAAGATCCAGGGTTAGAAAAAACTGTTTTTTAAACAGTTATTCGTTTAAACTTGTTTTGTTTTGTTTAAGTAGATTTCCTTTATTAATTTAAATTGCCTAGGGATAAGAATAAATTTGTTTGCCCTTAACTTCTTTATACAACAGCGGGGTTATGAAGAACGGAACCTCCAACTTAAAGTGGAATCCGAACCATTACTCGGTTTGCACCCGAGAGAAATTGTGCTCCACCAGGACTCGAACCCGGGATCCCTTGATTTCAAAAGCGACGAGTCTTTCGCCAAAGACAACTGATAGAAATATATTGTACTGATCTTGCGTATTTGTTAATATTTTAAGTCATTACAGAAGGGCAAGAAAATACTACTGCACAACTTAAATCACTGGACAGAGCTATTCACATTATTGACATAAGTGGACAATTTTAAGAGACTTATATGGACCATATAATTTAGTCCAAGTTAGTTCGACTTAATTTAATTTTCATATCAATAAAAATAGTGAATAAAGACACAAATTATTTTAAGTTCACACTGGCTTTGAAGCATTCATACATATACATATGCAGAAAATACTTCTGATTTCAATAAATCACTTCCAGTAATGTTTCCTGAGTTTATAATGTATGATGAAAGATTTAGATAATTTGAGATATGTAGAAATAATCTTATAGTAATAAGTTCACACAATTTGTGGCATTCTTGCTTTTAAATTTATTTATTTATTTTCGGTTTAAACCTTTTTTTTTTTTTTTTTTTTTTTTTTTTTTTTTTTTTTTTTTTTTTTAACTAGCCAACCCTACCAAGTGTTATAGTTAGCCATGTAGATCATATCCAGTTGGGTGATGTATAGTCAGTATATCGGTTCCGTTATTTCTGGCCTTACAGACTGGAGTTCATTAGCTCTTAATTCAAGTAGCTTCTGTATTTCTTCATGATGTTGGATAACACTATAACACTATAAGATACTATATATTCTTAGCAACAATCGAACTTGGGACTTCCCGTTCAAACTAATCGTGAAACTGACACCTATATGTAGTACTATTCGATGTTTAATATCAATGCTATTTCAAGTTCTGTTTAAGGTATTTTTACTTGATGGATACTAATGATTCTTTCTCGTATATAATAAAGTCAGGAAAAGAATATTAGAATATTAAATAATGGCTTATTAGTATAATCTTATAACATCAATGTATAAAGTTAAATAACATAGTTTATAGTAGGGATGCAAATAAGCAACAAAATTTTACTAGCCCAAGAAAAAAGCTACTAGACCACATCTCACAATAGAAATCATTTACTTACCTTCGGCATTTTAATAGTGATATTAAAAACTCGCCCGCATCGATGAACCACTCGCCCCGGATGAGTGGGCGAGTGGTTATTTGCATCCCTGGTTTATAGTTAATGGGCCTATTCGGTTGCAGTGATGTGAATAAACTTTGGGGAAGATGGCTGAGATTCAACTCAAATGTAGAAGAGACTATGTAAAGTCTACATTCCAAAAGCAAATTGTCGTAAAGTGGAAGGAATATAGTCAAAAAGCATGAAACACTAACATTGATGTCAGTGGAAAACAAAATTGCTCCACTTATCTCAAAAACCAAAAGACGGTGATGGCTGAAGTTCAGCTCAAACATAGAAGACTATGTAATTCTACATTCAAAAAAGAAATTGTCCTAAAATGGATTGAACATAGTAAAAGATCACGAAACATTAACATTAAATCAATGAAAAAAACTGAAGTCGTCCACATATTTCAAACACTACAATAAAGAAATTGCTAATTAAAAGCTAAATGCAAAGACGTGATGAAGAGCTTAAAAACAATGCATAGCACGCAAGGTAAATATGGATAGAACTCAAAAGTAAGTTGAGTTCAATCATAAAATCAATAATAATGATAAAGTATATGCATCTTTTCGATATTACCCAGGGCGTCCCACGCGGAGGTTACGTGCTTGAGATATCTCATATCTGGATTTGGAATCTCCAGACTCGATTTAGCACGCAAAATGACTTTTGACCTGAACACTTGACATAGTCTGATCCTTATGGCAAACCGGATAGGGCCTTAATATAATCATTACTTATTGAAAGATATTATTTGACACATATGATACTCGTAGAAGTTTTCTATTTGCAAATATATTTAATTGCATTAAACTGTTTCGGCAAACTGTTACCTTCGGAGGTAGCTCTGGAAAATTCATATTATTTTTATTTGTTTATGTATGTATGTATGTATTTACTTATTTATTTATTTATTTATATCTCTCAGAATTCCATTTTTTACTCTTTTCGTGTGCCAAGTTGAAAAGTGATGAATTATTGTAAATTTCTTGTACTCAAACAACTCTTTTGAACGATTTATTACTGTAAATACTTTGCACTAGAACTTCTGTTGTAACTTCATGTAATGTAGTACTAGTTTTATAGAGTTGTGATCACCATTACAAAGAACTTGTGAAAATACTGCTATGATTTTAAATTTATAAGATTACATACTTTTCCAACTTACAAGGACAGTAGGTGAGTTCACCACGAACGTGAGTCGATCTAATTCCTGCAACCAATAGAGTTAATTGCCTGTATAACACACACTTTATATATATACAATATGCTCATCTGGATTGAGTTTTAAAGAAAATCGCTCTCAAACATTTTCCACAAATCTGGAAAACTGGACTCTGTATGGAAATTTCCAACATTGCATAATGAACCCTTTCTAACTGTTGCGAACCACAGCAAATCTCATTGCTATCCGTGTGACCGTTAATGAAATAAACGAACTTAAAATTTATGTTGAGTAACCTATGTTTGCAAGAACATTGTTGATTTATTATTAACAGATGCTCACATAGGGGTTAAAAAGGTGGACACGACATAAGTGAGTCTGGTATTTCAAATGTTCAATATCAACTAGATGGCGCATGCTTCAAGTAATGTGCGTCAAAGACTACTAAATGGTGCTGCACCGGCTACCTTGCCAGTTTTTGCTTCCCACGATACATTAGACTCTGGCAGTATTGATAATAAATCAACATTGTTTCCAAATATAGCCTACATAAATTTTAAGTTTATTTATTTCATTAACCGTCAAACGGATGGCAATGAAATTTGCTGAGATTCGCAACAGCTAGAAATGCTTTATTATGCAGTGCGGAATATGTTTGAGAGCAATTTTCACAAAAAGCCAATCTTGATGAGTTTTCCGTTTACAATATGCTACACAGCTCAATTAGCTCTATCAAATGCATGAATTGGTTTGACTCGCCGTGGCGAACTCACGTATTGCCCATGTTAGCACCCACTCGAAATTCCTATTGAGCAATAGCTTCTTACCGATTTATATTTTCAGAATGTTTTAAATTTCAAACCATCAATGGTCCATAACTTCTTGATCCTGCATTAGCATTAATCGCTATAGGAAACTTGCATTCTACATTTACAACCTCCATTTGGACGGTTTTTTAATGACAAATGTCTTTGTTAATTCTCGTGATCATTTCAACAGAAAGTGGGCACGTGTACGTTTGTGGCAGTAGCTTTAGTGGACAGCTTGGTCTTGGAACTCACATACAGGAAAGTACTTTATTCCAACGAATTACTTCTTTAGAGAATCAAGTGGTCATCGAAGCAGCTTGTGGAGAAGGACACACTGCCTTCATAACAGGTAAGAACATCATCTGTAGCAACTAGATATGTGAATAACGAGAAAACATTAATTTCGTATTGCGAAGCCCTTTCTCTGTGCTTGGTTGCTGATTTCGATAATGGATCACATAAAGCATTAATATTTTAATACATTTCATTGTGATATTTTTGTCGCTTTGGAAAAGGAGTAAATTCGTCGTAGTATTTTTTGTATGTTGTTTCGACATTCTAGAGTATTACTGTATAATTGATCGGAGTTAATCCCACTGAGGTTATATGTAACGGAATCAAGACCATTAAACGGGCTTTTGTACTAGGCAAATATACTCATCGTAGTTTGAACTTGAAATCATTTGCGTTAGTCACTTGACCACAAACGGGCCAATATTTGTGCGTATACTGAAGTACGATAGGAAGTTATAAATTGATTCGACTGAACCGATTTTCAAAATCTTATGCGATTACCTCAGCGTTTCTTTTGGACTACTAATCATGAAAACAGTTCAGCCAATTATGACAAGACCTAATGTGATCACTGCGGGACTAACAGTGGAGCCGATCGTCAGCAAGCTACTTGCTCACTTTGACATTTGTTTTGGTCCACCAATCTTGTAAGGAAGTCATCTGATCGTCATAAAGTTCTGATGTGGTTAATTCAGGAGTTCCCAACCTGTGTGTCACTCAGTCCCATAAGTTGTGTCGCGAAATTTAGAATTTAAAAGTAAATTTTATGCCATTCAGAAAATCTCTATACAGTGAAGCGTGAACTAACTTTCATTGTGTAAAATTTGGGGGAAATATACAAAATAGAAAGACAGAATAAAATACATTATTTGAATCGGGCTCACGAACTGGACTTTCGAAACCACGCCTGTCAACCATAAGGCCAGTAAACTTCACATTGGTTTTGGTGGTGAGTTATATATTTGAATCGGTTTTCCGGTATAGATAGGTCGGTATTCCAGGCGTTTTCAATGTCTTTCTCTAACGCCGCTCGACGTGCTGCTTGTAGTTAGAAAAATGCACCATTTGCGCGTTTACATCCGCTTATACACTCGATATCTGATACTTATAGTTAGATATTACTTACTATTTATTTATTTATATCATCATCATCATCATCATCACTAATCAAAAACAAATAAGTGTGTCTTGATATCGTGAGCGTTCATTGAAGTGTATCGTCAGTCAAAAAAGGTTGGGAACCATTAGATTAATTTGATGTGCTTTTGGGGCGGCTAACCGTGGAATTGCTGAACTGATCGTCAGCAAGCTCGTATGCAGCCACTTCAACGTCCTTATGGGTCGATTAACTATGGAGACGACTCAAACTGATCATTACCATATTGTTATGCGATCACTTAGATTCTTTTACAATCGAACAACTGCTGAAACAGCTGACCGATCCTCACTTGTTTTTGCATAGTGATACTTGTCATTGCAAGAGTTTTTCGTGTTAGTGAGTCCGAAGTAGACGGAACTTTAAGAAAACTCATTTCGGAAGATGATTTTCGTAAAATAGAATGAGTCTGCTGTTTTCAGATGTGAGAGAGCCATTTAGCTATGCCTCGATTTCGGGAAAACATCTATGAGCTACTTGGTAGTTATTAGTTAAGAAAAATGGAGTAGTGTGCATTTGACTGCAACCAACGTTAAATCGAGCCTATGCTATCCATAACTGATGAATACATTTCTTTTCTGATTTTTCCTTATCTTTCCAAGAATTCTTCTTAGGAATCTTTGTTCCTGAATTCTACTCACTCTAGTTTTTCATTATCCATGTTGTTAGGATTTTGTTGGATTTTTAGACTATGACAAGAGTCTTACGTCAATTAATAGTTACCCTTAAATCTTTGCTTAATCCAGGGCTCATAGCGAGTCACTTTTTTAACTAAAAGTTACTTTTCTTTTTAAATTTGTCACTAAAGATTACTTTTTGGGGGTAAAGTAATTTTATCGTGTGATTTATGTTTTGCATTGGCAGTTTTCTAAGAAAAATATTATAAAAATAAATGGAAAAGGCAGAAATTTGTTACTTATTACTCTTCTGAAAACTTTAGTACTTGCTGCCATATGCAGCTGTGCTGCCACATGTGAACCAAGTCAGCTTTATTCTCACTTCAGCCTTTTATTCCTTCTAAAGCACAATGGGTGGTTGGTGGGTGCTTAAGCTCTCAAGGTGAGTTTGAGAGCCCTTCTGTGTCTCTTCTTTCTTCTAGTTAACATTTGTAATTTATTTTAAAAGTTCATAATAAGGGTATAAACATAATCCACATTATTTGCTTTGATCTTAATTGTGTTAAAGGAGAATGACATATATATTAAGTGTTTACAGTTTACTTTTCATTGTATGCAGAATGTTGGTAGAAGTCATACCTATGTTTACCAATCATGTGGTATCAAGACAAACTTTGTAACAAACCAATTGTACAAGATAAAATCGTATTACCAGTTAATGGTAATTTAGATGCTATGTATTAATTACATTAATTTTGTATTATTAGACATAATGAAAATATAGAAACTTGGCCTTACCCCATCCAGATCTAAGTTGAAATACAAAACCGTGCAAACTACGTAATTAATAATGAACCTCTAAACACAAGTAATACAATTTTTTATTAGCTGACAAACTTAAGTAAAACAATTTTTAATCGTAACGTATTAAGACAATACGTATTTCAGCCATCATCCAGCCGGCCCTATTTTGGTTGAAAAAAAAAATAAAATTCAATTTAAGCCGAAGTTGGGCATCAAGACTTCAAACTTTTTAATGAGATTTTGGTCACTTTTCAACTATTTAGAAGAGACCAGACCGCTATGAGCCCTGTCCTCTCAAAATATATTGTTGAAGAAGAAAGTTTCTATCTGTATATATGATAGTACGTTTCGGAGATACGTATATACGTTAAAGGTAAAGGTTGCAGGAACGTCCAATGATTAACGGCCGATCACCCAATTTTCTTTGTGTTTCTTTTTTCTTATTGTGCAATACGTTCTCTGTATGGTAAAAGAACTGCTATCTAAAGTTATTCCACAAAGCATTTATGAACAGAGAAAACTTTTCATCGTAATCGTACTTTACTTACTTTCTTTCGTTTAAATCTTTGATACAGTAAAATGTGTCGAAGTTGCAATCTTTTAGTTCCACAGAAAACGTTCAACACACACAAGTAGCCAAATTAGTAAAGCGTTACTATTTCTAGTTGATTTAGTAGGATATATATTCAATATTCATTGAAAAGTACTTATCGCAAAAGCACCCAGAATAATTGTCCAACTATGAACATTTCGACAAAATGTTATTAATTTGCTCAATACAGATTCTTTTAGAAAACTAACATTGTATGTGGAGGTACATCCCGTTGATATGTTCTTTCGAATAATAACTTTTACAGAAATTTTTCTTGACTTTTATATTTGTCTTCAAATAAACTCTAACTAATATCTTATATAGCTTGAAGAGGCAATAGCTTTTTGCAAACGTTCACGGTTAGATTATTCTATGGGCTTTTAGGGTAAGTGCTTTTTGAATGAACACATTATAATATTTATATAGTTCCATCAGTATGTAGCTAAATAAAGTAGGTTGCCAACTAACATATTTTATTTTATTCTCTTTTCGGGGCTTATTGTTTTGACATTTTTAGTAATTTATTTATACCATATAATTGTATTTATAGCTATTTATGTACAGATTTATAACTATTTACAAGTGTATTTAGTTTTGTCTTTTTTCATCTTCGATAAAATTATATAATTAAAATGAGAAACTGACTTTACACTGAAATAAATCTAAGATTAGAGTACCACATGATACAGGTTTGTAGCAGAACAGGCAATTAATCTCTAAAACATTTGAGTTAACTCTTAAAGTATGGGTGTTCGAATCAATTCGGGCAGTAAACACTTTCGGTGAAATTATAATCTACGAAGACACAAGGTGTTCTGGTTTATTGTATTCATATTCGATTATTAAAAAATCAGATAGCATGTAAATTCAAACTTCATTTTTGAAAAAATGTGTCAAATTTTGGCTTTAAAAAATTATAAAATTTTTGCTGTAGTCCTCAGTGTTATTCACGGAGAAAATGTTGAGGTTAAAATGTAAATATAAGAATTGAAGTGGAAATTCGGAAGAGTATTAAATTAAAATTCTCGGGAGGATGTGGTGCGAATGAAGAGCATCGATCTCGAGAGTGAGAGAGTGAGTGGCTCTTCTGGGAAACGGACTGGATGGCATAGTCGTTAACGCATCGACACAATATGTCGCAGATCTCGGGTTCGAGTCGCGATCCTGTTAGTCATTTTTTCACTCTTTGTGTGTTATGACAAAAAGATATTTAAAAATGCGTGTAGAAAAATGTTAGGAATTCAGAAACAGAACACCTTATATATCAGTTATTTCGAAGCATTTGAAAGAAGCATAACACTTTATTATGAAGTCAAGAATTTTATTTGGAGTAAAAAGGAAATTTGAAGGCCAGTTTTTGAAAATATATTTATTCTTAAAAGTTGTTAATAAACGGTTGGTTAATAAGTTGAGTTTGAGTTTAACGTCCCGTTCACTAGTGAGGCTATATGAGACGTGGGCCTACTGATTAATGTAGAATCCGAACCACATGAGCTCCCGCCGGGAAAAACGGTTGGTTAAATAATAAATGGGAGACAGTTATTAAAAATTAAAATTATAAAAGAAGTGTTGGCACGGTACAAAGAAAGGCCAGAGAGTTCTTACTTCCATCATGTTAGAGATGACCTAGGGATCTACAATTTGGCCCACAGACACGTCGTCTATATATATTTATCTCGTATTGCCTTACATTTTTCATAAAAATGAATCAATCTATAAATGCCGTCTGCATAAAAGTCTACGGAGTTGAGGGCAACTAGATTTTCACCTCATAATAATCTCCTCATCATCCGCAAAACTCCTATCCCACAAATGTTTCTTTATATTCGGCAAAAGAAGTAATCTGACGGAGCCAGGTCAGATGAATGTGGTAGGGTTGGGGCAAAGATTCGTAACCACATTGGTGCACAAAAGTGAATGTTTCTGCTTTCCGGTGTGCTGGAGCATTGTCCGCTAGCAGCAACACATCTTTCGAGACACATTGCGTCTTTTTGCTTTATAGCATCCTATAACTTTTGCAACAAGTTCTTGCAATACGTTCCTGTGATTGCTTGCAATACGTTCCTGTGATTGTAGCATCTTTTTTAAGTTTCAGTCAAGATTACACTTTTATGGTCTCAAAATATGGACAGCACGGCCTTGCTGGTTTCAATGTCAATAGATGCACCCAGCATTCATCCAAAGCCATTGATCTGTTTACAAAAGCATCTTTCTCCTAGTGATATAGCTCCAAAATACTTGCACACGGTGCTTTTTTTATTATGAAAATGTGTCAATGTGTCAACAATTGGGGAACCCACCTTGCTGCCACTTTGCTCACATCCAAAATTTCATGTAATATGGTGAACGGACCCCATACTAATGTTCTCCTTAGCTACAATTAGTAGTCACACACACACTGATTGCTCGACTTTTTCCAGTACGCTTGGGTCTGTAGCAGTTGGGGGACGACCTTCTCTTGGGTCATCGTGGTAGACTTGTTTGGCCATATTTAAATTCTCTCCTACAAGCTTTCGCTGTACTATCAGATGGGCATTCCTTACCATACACAGCTGCCATCTTCTTCGTGTACCATTTGTGTCGATTTTCCTTGAAGATGGAGGAACCTAATCACAGCTCAGTTATTTGAGTCTGGCCAACCTGTTACCGCCATCTACTTTTCTGGTTGTAACATCAATTCAACAAGACCTATGAAAACACAAAGTACACACATTAGTGTGATGTCACTTGTCGTTTTGCATTACTCACACATTTAATAACTTCTTGGCCTCTTCTTGTAGAAACACCAGTAGAGTTGGCAATTTCCACTTATCAAACAAAAGAATATCCAGCCTGACTTCAGCCTATAGTTAATTAGTGAGTGAACTACAGCAGTATACTGAACAACGCGTTTGAGCACTGGTCTTTCTTGTCCGTTATTTTTTCATTGTGTAGTTGTTTTTATTGCTATAGGTCCTGTTTTATCTTCCGTGAACTAGCTTCAGGCTAAGGCTGAAAGCTTGGAAATGCAGAGATTATTTAGAAACTAAAGTTTGAAATAAGTGAAATGATTGATAATATTCCTGAACGTATCCTCATACAGTCTCCGAAAAGTAACATAATAGCATTGGAAACCAAGTCATCTGTTAAACGAGTTTCCACAAATTCAGCAACATTGAATAGTACATTTTCTAAAATATGCAAATAATATTTTATTATTGTTATTTTCTATTTTTATCCTTATATCCACTTTTTAACCTCAGCCGTTCCTTCGTGAATAAACCTGACAGTTACATTGGAAATATTGAATTCAGTAGTTGATTACACAGGAGATTTTGAGGTAAGTTTCTATCCTCTGTGTATTTTAAGAAGACAAATCTGAATATACAGCTAGCTTAAATATATGAATGAAAATTATAAATTGTTATCTAAATGCGCTTAAATTGATTTTCCAGATGATATTTCAACTGCCCTGCTCAGCCTTCTTCCTGTCTATCTTACAGATATTTGTTAAAATCAAAAGATCTTTCACATCCTGAACACAGTACAGTGACCTTAAGAGCCTGACATGCTAAAAAAAAATACATTTACCATTTTTCTTTTGCTTGTTTTTCATAAATGAAAAGAGGTAATGAAATGCAACTTACCACAATCATAGATAATGTTATTCTATAACAGAAAATATGAACCTGAAGAATTTTTAGTGTTGCCATCCATAGAAATTACAGTGTTGCCAGAATAACATTTCCCCCAAAATCTAAGTTAGAGACTAGAGGAACGAACTCATCTGCATTTGATTACGTATCATGTTATTTTGGTATCCTGTGAACTACTTTTAAAATAACATTATTATTTAATTTTAATAACTGTGTGTTAAAACTATTTTGTTTATTACAAACTAAATACAACTATTATTTAAAAAGTATTTCCTATTTAAGAAAAAATTCACTTCAAGATGTGAAGAATAATACAAATGGTTGCAGGAGAGCAGCCGAAATATCAACTGAAAAATCAATTTAAGTATATTTAGATAGGTAATTTATATTAACTTAAACTTTATTCACCTTCATGGTCCTTATAACCGGCAAACAATTAGTTTTCTCCATATATTTCGAATAACTCTTTCGATTTATTCCGAATAACTTTACTCGGAAAGTGAGTAAAGTTGAAGTTAATTTAAGTAAATAAAATCCTTATGTTCTATTAGTAACCATATCAATTTTATAATTTTCATTCATTAAAGTATGCACTAAATATGAACCTTAACCTACTAATTTAAATATAGTTTAATATTTATTAGCGGCGATTTGTATCTAAAAAAGATTTTTGGAATTTTTTTTAAATGAATATTTTTTTACAATCTTTTTGTGTGTTTCCAGACAGGGGGCTTTTATATACCTGTGGAGATGGTAGACATGGGAAGCTCTGCTTAGACAATGAAGAATACTCAAACCAATTTGTTCCAACAGTAGTACTGAAATTCAAGGGCTTCACCGTTAAAAAAGTATGCATAATTCTGTGTATATAAACATAAATTAAAGCTCATTATAAATTATTCTTCATCATTTTTAAAAATATTGTAACAGTTAATTTTATTATACTATAAACTAAAATTTAAAAAGTATAGTTTTTGCGTTAAATCAAACGTAATTTAATACTGTGTATGGAATATGGTCAGTTTGTAACCTAAAATACATCTACTTATGGTCCTCTGTTGCATAATTCCGTATTAGAACTCAGTACAAAAGGTATAAGTGTTTATATACTCTCTTGTGTTACTCCATTTCACTTAATTACTTGAAATTTTAGGTGAAATATTTGTACTTGCGCTGAATATGTAGTATGTGTCATACAAAAAGGATATCTTTTCTTTGTAATGTGTGGTAAGAAATGAAAAGGTATAAAACAATGTTATAGTAATTACGAAGTTTACACTAATAGCTCTTTTGTACTTTATGTGCATGTTTGTAAACTTGTCATTCAGCTTTTATACAGATATAATGCTAAAACATTAATAAAGTTATTTTTTAATAAATAAATAAATGTAAGTGATTAGGCAGGTGGTGCACATTTAACTGGATGCTGCGTGATTGAGATTCAACGCCATTATTTCTAGTTTTCCTAATTTTCCTGTTCGTTGTTCCTTAATATTTGTAGTTATTTCTTCATGATCCTGGATCAACATAAAAAAATATATACTTCCAGCGGGAATCAAACTGGAGATCAATCTCTCTGACCATTCGGAAACCGGGAATGACCCATTATTTCTAGCGTCTGCGTCCCACAGTCGTGTCAAGATATAGTTTAAATAATCAACTGAAAAAATGAAAATTTAAGGTTCCGGGTTTCTGTCGTCATGTAAATTACAGTAGCTCACAGGATTTGCAACTTAGTGATTGAACGCTATCCTCTGCAGTGTATAGTCGGTTGTTCCATTCAAGATTCCTCCGCATGTACTTAGAGGAACCAATACATTTTAAGGGTTTCTGCGGTCTTCGTATCTTTCCCTTTTTATTTGTGTTTTATACAACCTTTTTCAAATTCTGAAGTGGAATCATTGAACGTAACACTAAAATTTAGAAATCGTAAGTGTAGGTTCTTATAAAGGTGCAGCAATTTACCTGCTTCCGCGCTTAGATATTGGTAAGATACTTCCATTACACATTCAACTTGGGGGCCGCGATGGCTTCGTGATAGGACGCTTATCTCTGGTGAGTTTGGTCCCTTGTTCGATGCTAGCACGTGCCAAGTGAACCTTGTGGTGGCTAGGCAAACACCGACTTCATGAATTTTCTTGGGGTTCTATTTCCTCCTACTTCCTTCATTCCACCATTTTCCTTCATTATTATCATCACCGTCTCCATTAGTCTCGGAGCATCATCATGGGACGTTTGAACTAGAAATTTCATTTCATTTTTATACATTCAATTTAAATTACAAGCAGATACCGTTCAGCACATATAACACCATTCCTTGCTTACATTTCTCCTCCCTCTCCCATCTTACAGTATTTAAAGTGCTCATAATATCAAAACATGCTCATAATATCAAAACTTCTTAAAATGTTGTATATTGACTGCATTCAGAAAGTCAGTGTAGTAACCCTATGTAAACAGTTTTCTGAAATACTACTATCTATTATTTATATTAGATTATGCTGTCTATTATCATTTCCCTTTATACAGTAAAACTTGTTCAAAAGCAGAATTGCAAGGGACCGAACTATTTTCCAAACTAACTATTAGTTTTCGCATTATACGAAATTGCACAGAGATTACTATAAATTTGAATATACTAATTTTAAGTGCATATCAATAAGCATACTGCTATTTAGGAATGTAGATTCTCCCTGATTTCATCTTACACTGATACATGTGGTAAAATCTCGCAGTACATTTATCAATCACGTAATTATTTATTATACTTGTACACTAGATTTCATACTGTATTTCACTGAACAACACAATCTTATACTACATTAAACAACACTGCAGTATATTTTAGCAGTCGTTTTGTAGCAAAAATGAAAATTGAAATGAAATCTTTGAGTTTTACGTCCCACGGTTATGCCAGTTAGGCTAAAGGAGACGGTGATTATGAGAAATGAATGAAATGGTGGAATGAAGAAAGTGGGAGGAAACGGGAGAACCCCGAGAAAACCCACGCACACGGTGTTTGTCCACCACAAAGTTCACTTGGCGGAGCAGGGTTTGAACCCGGGACCCCATGCACCAGAGGTGAACGCTCTACCACTGAGCCACCGCGGCCCCCTCGTTTTGTAGCATTGGTCCAGATATATGCATATTCTTTGACCTGGCATTAATGAGCCATCTTAAATGACTTCGTTAATTTCTTTGTTGCCTGTTTCCGTTGGTTTCCTCTTGATTTGATCATTTCCATTATTTTATCTTGACGTTTTAGAGCATCATAAATTATTATTTTCCGTACAGAGAGTTTGTCTTTCTCTATAGCTTCGATAACATTATCAGTAAAAGATAAGACATGCAACTTAGCTGTGATGTTCACTGTTAAAAACTTGGAAACAGATTGGTTCGCCAAGATGTAAAAATGTCAATAGATTGTGTTGTAGGGTTAGTAGGCCTAATAGGAATAGAAATGGAATTTAGATGTTTCTATTCTCCACCACGTTCTGATCGTTGGTTTGGAGGATTATACAAAAAACACTCAGCATTGACAAAGCGAAAAGCAATGCTGTTTGGTCTACCTGTCACGCACCGATGTTGCTACTCCTGTCAAAAGATGTTCACGAAATTACCTGGAAACAAAGCGGAGTAGGCAAACAAGATGAAAGCTGTGAAAGTACTGGAATATAGAAAATATAAATTTTTCCATTGTGGGTTATTCTGAATTTTTTTCCCGTAATATAAACGTAGTTTCTGCTGAATTATTCAATTATTGCTTTCTGTTTCCGAGTTGGATAGATTCCGCATTATGCAAATAAATAAATAACACTGCATAACCTATTTTCTTGGCTCGGACCGTGCAATTTGTTCACAATGGACAAATTACCACCATACCTACGTTCCATGTTGTCACGAAGGAGCATCTAAACCTCACTTCCGTTATTACTATTGTAGAATCAGCATTAGTTGTTTCTCGATGTTTGTGATACTGTAGCGTCCTTAGTTTGCAACACTGTAAAGTAAGTGTAGTATTGTGTTACCGTTTTGCACATAGATTCGAAATATGTAAGAATCTGACGTAATTCCATTTGAAAAATATAACTATGTTGGGTTGCAACATTGTTAATCCGGTGGTAACAGAGAGTATGTCAGTGTTCCCCTGTCGATATTTGCACGGTACGAAATTTCATGTTATGTACCTATTAGTTTAAAAGTTAAAAGGTATATCAAGATAAATGGTCCACCCTGTATATACAAAAGGCACAATGTGTATCGTCTTACTGTAAAGTTGCTCAGCTCATGTTAATGATGGACATGGATCTTAGCCTAAATTACAGACGGTGTCATTACGGTATTTAAATGTCTCGGCCATAACTAGGGAGACTTGTCAAAGTAGTAGATTGAATCCTGGGTTTTCTGAGTTTAAGATAAGTACAGTCACTACAGTAAATTCCTTGAAATACTAGTAAATACTAGAGCTCATGAAAGGATATGGTTGACCAGATGACGCAGTTCTTCTGGGTAATGTGTGGTCAGTGCATCCGCTTCCAACGATATTACTTTTGCTTTTATAGACAGGAGATCGCTACATCTTCATTCTAGTAACTCCCAAATTGTCTCACAATACTAGTTTGCACTAAAACTTCTATTCTTCTAACAGAAACAAAAATTGGCACTAAATATGTGCGCTAACCATGCACGCTACCATGATTACATTATCTTGTTCATTGGCAAAACAACAACTCGACCCAAGGATTCATTCATTCTTGCAAATATTTATTTCATGACGGAAACCAAGGGAAATAAAACTTAGAATGTAGTGTTCACCAATTTTAGCAGTCATCACTACAAATACATACCACCTTTGTTTTCTTACTTCGTTTTTCCCCTTCTTTTAATAATAATTTCGTAACTAGTTCACTTAAGAACAAGTTTCTGTAACTTAAGAAAGAAGTACTTGTATATCCCGAAATTTAAGAGACACTCCTTTCCTTGAGGCTAAGATCAAAAATAGAATGCATCTTGTACGCTGATACAGAAATTTTGATTATTTCAATTGCAATAAGTATTACTAATTCTGTTATTTAATGTGTTCTTTCTTTCCTTACGTGTGCAACAGCAGCTCACTACAGTTCACTGTCTTAGTAAATAGTTTGGATACAATCGCTTTATTTACCGTTTCATAATGTGTGTATTTCTCTCTGATCGCATATACACTGTAGATATTCCGAGACGCGCGTGCGTCTAGATTTAGTGAAGCGTTAGTAAGTCCTCATATATTTCTTGTTAAAATATAGTTTTGTGCTGTATTTAATAAATATGTATCGGGAAATACAATAATTCATTCACTTTGGAAGTGACGAAACAAGGCCAGAAAGTTATATACAGTAAAACTTGTTCAAAATGGAACGTAGATATGGCGCAAATTAGCCCATTGTGAACAAATTCTATGGTCCGAGCCAAGAAAACAGGTTATGTAGTGTTATTTCTTTATTTATTTATTTTGCATAATACGGAATCTATCCAACTCGGAAGCAAAGTAATAATTGAATAATTCACTAGGAACTATGTTTATATTACGGAAAAATTTTCAGAAAAATCCACGATAGGAAAATTTATATTTTCCATATTCCAGTACTTCCACAGCTTTCATCTTGTTTGCCTACTCCGCTTTGTTTACAGGTAATTTCGTACATATCTCTTGACAGGAATAGCAACATCGGTGACCGACAGGTAGACCAAACAGCATTGCTTTTCGCTTTGTCACTGCTGAGTTCCTTTCTGCATAACCCTCCAAACCAACGATCAGAGGCTGGTGGAGAATGGAAACATCTAAATTCTATTCCTATTAGGCGTACTGACCCTGGTTGGGACATTGCCTGAGAAGAAATTGTATCATGAGGGATGTGCTAGAGGGTATGGTGGCAGAAAAGAGAGAGCGAAAGAGGCTACAATTAATGGACGATATGAAAACAGAAAGATCATACGTGAAGACAAAGAGGTTAGCGGAAGACCGTGGAGCATGAAAGCTTCTCAGCTACTGCAAGTGACCTGCCAGTAATGACAGAATACCTATGATGATGACGACCCTACAAAAAATCCATTGACATTTTTACATCTTGGCGAACCAATCTATTCCCAAGTTCTTAACAGTGAACATCATAATTAAGTTGCATGTCTTATCTTTTACTCATAATGTTATCCATTCTCAGTAAACCAGACAAAAAGGAACAAGAAATCTTAAGTTGGAAAACTGTAGTGACCAGTTCCGTGCCGTGAAAAATCGGCACCCGGGGCGAGAATATACGATGGCGCCCCCCGCACATATGAGTGAGGTCGACAGACCAGCCGCGAAGCGCAAAAAGAATTTCAAAAATAAATCCTGTTTTTCCTTGATTTTGACCACTTTTTATTACTTTTTTCCTTCCATTCTATATTGTGCACATGCATTTTCCTAACATGAGTGACATTATAGGACCACTTCCCAAAGCAAGGAGAGGATTTAAATACATACTAGTAATATTCCATAATTTTTCCTCTCTTTTTTTTCTTTCCTTCTTTTCTTTTTCCTCCCGAGTTTTGCGCCCCCTTACTTCGGCGCCCAGGGCCGTCGCCCTTCCCCTACGATAAGGCACTGGTGGTGACACAACCAGAAAAATCGACGCTGTAATTAATAGTTTTGCACATATACTATACGTAGATCCATGACTTGGGGGTACACTGCAATGCTTGTCTAGTTCATTATCCTTCCTCGTCATTTTTACTCTTTGCTCTATCCGTTTCTCACTGTCGTTTCTCCAAACGTAAGAGAGATACTTGACGCTGTACATTGGGCAGTTGGAAATGATTTTTCTAAACAATCACTAGGTCATTAATAATTAAGAGCTCGACGTCTCTTTTCAATACCGTGACTACATGAAGTGGAACTTACTGGGTAAAGTGGATTCGAATCACTAATCTGGTATATATCCATAAATATACCCTCACTGGAGATTAAACTCTAAACCGCATGCACAGAAGCATACTCAATATCCTCCCCTGTCACGAAAGAGCATCTAAATAATCATATGAATTATCATTCCGTTTAATTTAATTTTGATATATCTACTCCAGATTCCTTCTTTCAAAATGATTTTATCCCTCCATCCCCCCAAAACTTGGAACTTGTGTGAGAACTTGGTCTATTTGATAGATAGAATGAATATAAACTTTATTCAAAGCATACCGCTTTTAAAAATTATAGTAAGTGTAAAAAATTATGAAATTAAAGGATACTACCTTATTATTATTATGTTTAGGCAAAATTTTAGGAAAAGCACAGCTGAAAACATACTTATAATCCCCCCCCCCTTCCTCGAACATTATAGATACACTAAAGATACAGGAGCTAATAAACACCCAATTATAAAGGTTTAGTGTAGTAACAAAATATAATAACAGGAAAATAACCACAAATCTAAAAATACGAAAGAACTCTATAAAGAATAATAAAACCTTGTGCTTTATTTCATTTTTATACATTTGTAGAAATGTATTCTAACTGAATTTTTTGTTACAGGTTGCTTGTGGAGGGTGCCACACTATGGTTCTTGCGGTTCGTGCAGCAGATGAACAGAATGTGGATAATATTTCAAGCTTGAATGGTACACAGGATTGTGACTCTGCTGCAAGGGTGAGGAGACGACTAAGAGAGGTACAAATATTGCATTTGTACCCCTATACTGCTGTTATCTATCTGAGTGCAGTTTTCACACTTTATTTGCATATTTTGTGTGTACTGCATCTCTCTTGTTTTATTGCTTCACACTCTCTTTACTTATGTTTATTGCAGTTGTCATAATAAGTTACACACTTTGATCTAGTTTGGAAAAAAGTTCAAATTCCAGATAAAGTTTATAAGTTCTCAATGAATGGAAACACACGCACGCCCTTTTAAAATCCATCGCCGCCCATCAGAAAAAGATGGGAAGACGCTTACATTATCATCCTATTCGCGAACCTCACTCGTGCTCTTAATAATATATGATGACTTCGCGCTACCTCATTACCTAGTTCCTCATATGCTGTTATTATTTTACATGTATCATTACTCTTGTTTTTGTATTTTGTTATCTTCTGTACCAGTGATGAATAAATGACGACCACGCGAATAGCAATGACTTATTTTATTTTTATTTATTCTATTTAACAATCACCAGATACAGCTCAGAGGCCATTTTATACTGGATATCTAACAACAATAACAATGAAAAGGATTTGGGAAGGTGTCGGCCAGGGCCTGTTTAGTACGTGCCATCCCGGCATTTGCCTGGTAGGACAGGAAAACCCTGGAAAACCTGTCAAAATGGTCGGCAGCGGGAATCGAACTCACGACCTCCTGAATGCGAAACCAACGCTCCACCACTTGAGCTACTTCGCTCGAATATGAAATGTACGATATGTTCCTTTTATAACTCGCTACGTAACAGAAGGAGTGTAACAGTCTCATCATACTGTTATCAAGACTTGATTTTAACTGTGAAAATATTCTCTTTTGTTACCAAGCTCATTCTGCAAGATAAGGTCATTGGTCCCGAGTCGATTTTTAGAAAAATGCAAATTTCATAGAGGTACTGTCAAATGTTCGTAGCTCAGATCCGTTCAAATTTTGTGTATATTTGTCAGTTCTCAATCAATTAAAAAAGAAAAAATTGTTATTTTTCTCGTTTTGAGCTAAGATTGATATCCTTGTGTTAGACAACAAGTAGCAGAGCTACGTATTGCGAGTTGACAGACATTGCAGATTTAAAATATGTAATAACCTGACGTAGTGCCATTTCAAAAATATATCTTTATATTGGGCTGGCAACACGTCAACTTTGTGGTATTATAGAGTATGTCGAGCAATGTTCCCCTACCGATATTTGCATGGTACAAAATTTCAGCGTTTTTGTCCATTAGTTTAAAAGTTACAAAGCCGTATCAAAATAAATGGTTCACTTTGTACATATGCTATAATTTATATATCATATATAATACTTGTCTAGAACACAAACACACACACACACTGATTACAGTAAATTAACATTAGGCTCTTAAGTGTTTTGAATGGCTCGCCGTCGTAATGTGTATAAGAGAGAAGAAAAGATAAACAATGCTACAGTGTGTGTCTATGTATTGTCTTCAATATATTCTAAATTCATAAGTAAGTACTTTGTATTTTGATTTTCATATGCCTACGCTGAGATTTCTTTGTTCTAAACGCATATTTATGTGTATGACTACAGTTTTCTAATGAGGAAATATAGTATTTGAGTCAGCTGTATGGTGTATATATGTACGTATGATTATATAATATTGAGTTTTTGATAGCCTATATTTAGTTCTTAACTTGTAAGGGAAGAATTAAGAGACTAATTATTGTAATTGAAGCATATTGATCATTACTAAAACCATAAATGATTGTTTGCACATTATTCAATTTATAAACAATAATTAGCTTTTGAAACTTAAATGCTAATTAAAAATCAAGAGTTGGTAGTTATACGAAGCTTCTTTGAGTGTTATTAATACAGAGTGGCGAGAAATTTGGAAAATCGGGAAATATCAAGGAATTTGAGGAAACAAGAAAAGTCGAGGAATTTCGATTTGCGAAGAATAAGATTTTAAAAGCATTTAAAAATGAAAATTTTAAGATGATTTTAGATGCGGTTGAGTGCTTTATTATTATTATTATTATTATTATTATTATTATTATTATTATTATTATTATTATTATTATTATTATTATTATTTAATTTACAATTTCAAACTTAGAAACTTATCTGTGTCTTCCACACTTACATGTGTAACAAATTTATGTTCTGCAGCTGTGCGCATTATCTTTTACTTTTCGCTTGTGAAATGGAATATCATATTACGCAAAATGCAGTTGCATCAACGATACAATGGTAAGTTCATTTTCGATGCACGCGTAATTCCAATTCTTTCCCTGTTTCGTTTTCACTAGTTTCCTGGTTCACTATTGAAAAGAAAAATAAATGAAATCTTTAAGTTCTGCGTCCTACGGTTGTGCCTGCTAGGCTAAAGGAGACGGTTATTATGAGAAATAGATGAGATAGAATGAAGAAAGTGGAAGGAAACGGGAGAACCCCGAGAAAACCCACGCATACGGTGTTTGTTCACCACAAAGTTCATTTGGCGATAGTTGAGATCGAACCAATGACCGCATGCACCAGAGGTGAACGCTCTACCACTGAGCCACCGCGGCCTCTCCATTTTATTGGAGTTTCCTTAATGGACTTTCGGCATTAAGTAAAAGTTGCTTATCACAAAAAATGAAATAATTTTGGAATACAGGTACTCGTATTTGAGCTTCTGTGTTTTCATTGTAATATATTTTAATTCGCAAAGTAGTTTATTTTCGAACTGCTAACGAGTTTACGAAAATTGCCTGTAAAGTTGCACATCAGTGTATGCAGTGGATCAGTATGTAATGTATAGCGAGATTAATTTAATCTAACTTGATCCTTAAACATGAGGTACGTCCACAGATATCAAAGTGTATTTTCTACTTTGTGCTTGTAATGCAATATTTATTAGTTGTTATATATTTCTAGATACATATTTAATTATTCTCCATCAATAGTTATACACTTGTATTGATTTATTACGTATGATACGTTACGTAAATTTAAAAATCTCTATTGCTAATTCTCATTTTAAACTTATTCTGACATTAAAAATGAACTAGTTTGCGAACAATATTTAATTTATGGTACATGAATTCAAATAAAGTTCCATTGTCTCTTTCTTTCTCCCTCTGAGCCGAAGTTTTGTATGCTTTTTCAGTGTCAATACGAAATATCCAGTTTTATAAAACAAGATTCTCTCAGACAAAATGTGCAAAAATATATTTGATAACTGCAATGTAGCTTTGGGGAAGGAGGCATAACAACTGTTCTGGGCTTGAAGGACGTACCGCCATGGGAACAACCCTTCTAGCACCCATCGCATAAAATATATAAGAAGATTAGATTTCTTTGTTTAACAATTCGCATTGAAATGAAAGAAAAGAGAGAGGAACAGTTAGAATTTGCGATTCAAATTATTGTAAAATAATAATAATTTGTTTATAGTATACTGTGGAAGTAACGACGTTTCATAATGTGTAATTCCTGTTTTAATGTTGATATGTTCATATGTTATTGTACTATATCTTGTTTTTCACCAGAATCCTTGAGTTTTAGAACTAGGGTTCTTTCTTGCTGACGGTCCATTATCATATGTTAGATCGAATGAATGAAACCGATTCAAGGGATCGATCATGTGGCATATGTCATGGGGTTTAAAATATTTTGTCGTGTTTATACTAATTTTTTTAAAAATTCGGTAGCATACTTGATAGAGCGTTCACTTCTAACTCCAAAGTTCCTGCCTTAGGTTTTCTGGTAAACAAACACTAAGTGGGCGGGCCCTCTCGAGCTTCTCGTTTTCTTCCCTATTTGCATTCCTTTCGTACTTATATCATTAACTCTGTAATTATCATCTCATTTGTGGGACGTTAAACTAATGATTTACTTATGATTCATTGTAAGTCAGTGTCCCACTGAGAGTTTTCCCTTTTCGAATGTGACGAAAATTTCTTCATGTGACTAAAGTTACAGATTAAAGTTTCAGGGAAGATGTTTAATTTCTTGTTGTGTGCAGGAATTTTTATTAGTCAGTGTTCTATAATTTCATAATTTAAAAAAAAAATAATAATCTTATTTATTATTCTAGTTGATTAGGGAAAAATATATTACTTATGTATCATCGTTATCTTGTTTTCTTGATCTTGTTTTTGCATCAACAAGGAAATCCATTATTAGATCCTAAATCTAATTCACTTATCTGCCAAAGTAATTATTAATTAATTTTATTCCTAATTACATATGAGGGAAATTTTTAAAAAATGTTCTGGAAAACCAGGGAAAGTCAGGGAAGTCTTTCTTGTAATTTTTGTAGCCACCCTGTTAATGTCAATAATTAAAAGTACATTTTGTTTGAGAAAATTTAGACACTAGAGCTCTGGTTCAGTAGTGCCGATGCCGAGTGAGCATCTGTTAATGGTTTAATGTTCTCGTTCTACAATCGAAGGATTGCGAATTCGGATTCATGCTTCTCCATCCCCGTTGAGAAATACTACAAAATAACAATTGTGCTATAAAGTGAAGCTTCCTTGTTTGTATTTTGGAGAACCAATACTTCAACCAGGTGATAAAGTTCTGTTGATAGTTATACATATCTTGAAGAAGAAAGATTTTTTTATTTTTATTTTTTTTATTTTATTTTTTACTTTTATTTTTTTACTTTATTATTATTATTATTATTATTATTATTATTATTATTATTTGTCTATACGTGTTGCAACTTCGTAGATCTTGTTAACTAAGTAAATTGTTCAGTTTAACGTCCAACGATTATGCCCTTTACGCTAAGGGAGATGGATGTCTAAGGCAAGTGAATGATGATGGAAGAATTAGTGGAATGAGAATGTGGAAAGAAACGGGACACTGAGAAAACCCACAGACACAATGCTGTCCATCACAAACTTCGGTGTCCTGGCCAGGGATCGAACCAGGAACCCCACACGCCAGAGGTAAGCGCTCTGCTACTGAGCCATCGTGCCCCCTTGCTCACTAAAAACTTACACTACATGGCTGTGCAGTCAATGCAAGCTTGTATGCTGATCTCTGCAATATTTTAATATATATATATATATCGTGGTTCTCGTCCATCCTTTTTTTAATAATTCTAGTTTTAATATACATGTGCTCCGTCTTATTTTGAAGAATTCTGAAAGCACATAATTTGCGTATAATCTAACTTCAAACTATACGATTTTTTTAATCCGTTTTGTCTCACGGGGCAGTTCTTGCAGGCAAATAGTTTAATTCTTGATATAGCTCCCCTTTGTTAGAGAAGATAGCTATAGTGGACGCCTCAGTGGAATACTCATGGTGTGGCAACGGTATAATACGTGCTCGTTTCATATTTTGCTCCGAAGATAATTAACATTGGAGAGTGACTAAAGCTCGCCTCTAGTTTAAATAGACTATTATAAGAAGCATATATGGACCTCATATAAACATTCTACCATGTAAGTTCAACTAGCAAAAACACAAATGTTGGCATATATTTCATTTTTAGAAAAATGTGTTTGTGAAGATGTTAGAATGACTAAAGCTCGAGTCTAGTTCTAAATAGACTGTTGTAGGAAGCATATATGGACCTCATATGAACATTCTACCATGTAAGTTCAACTAACAAAAACACAAATGTTGGCATATATTTCATTTTTAGAAAAATGTGTTTGTGAAGTTGTTAGAATGACTAAAGCTCGACTCTAGTTCTAAATAGACTGTTGTAGGAAGCATATATGGACCTCATATGAACATTCTACCATGTAAGTTCAACTAACAAAAACACAAATGTTGGCATATATTTCATTTTTAGAAAAATGTGTTTGTGAAGATGTTAGAATGACTAAAGCTCGACTCTAGTTCTAAATAGACTGTTGTAGGAAGCATATATGGACCTCATATGAACATTCTACCATGTAAGTTCAACTAACAAAAACACAAATGTTGGCATATATTTCATTTTTAGAAAAATGTGTTTGTGAAGATGTTAGAATGACTAAAGCTCGACTCTAGTTCTAAATAGACTGTTGTAGGAAGCATATATGGACCTCATATGAACATTCTACCATGTAAGTTCAACTAACAAAAACACAAATGTTGGCATATATTTCATTTTTAGAAAAATGTGTTTGTGAAGATGTGTTAACTTGCTCAGCTCCGAATTTGACAAGTTAGAGAGTTTAAACTAACCCAACGTCAGAATAATCGGGAGGAAGTACGAAAGCGGATCAAGAATTTTATTAATGACACTTGATTCAAGGAATATTTGAAATTTAGTGCTTTTCGTCATGTTTTATGTGGAAAGTGGAGTTTAGGTAATGCAGTCCATTCATTTATAAAAATCATTTGAAGGTTTCTATTACTAATAAGCATACAGTAACTATGCTTATAAAGCCTTCCAACCGTCATGAAATCCTTGTCTAGTTCGCATAAAACTTTCAAAAAAACTATTGAAGCTGAATGGCAATTACGTTATTTGGCTTGATTTTAGATATGTAACTGGCCTTTTTTTCTATTTTTTATTTTTATTTTGTCAAGGAATATTATTTTTCTCTTTCGGATAATTTGTATATATCATTGCCGAATTTTGTAGTCAAATTTCGTTATGCAGTCATAAGTTAGGAAAAGAATAACATACGCATTGATACAGTCGGACACAAGTGAAGATTGTGCAAAAAGAATAAACTTTTTGACGATATTATGAAAGGTATTCAAGGATAAAAATATTTGACCTTTGAGGAATTAAATGGTAAGCGAAGGACTAAACAGCACAATATTGTGTATTGTAATATATTGACGCTAATCATGGATTAGGATATTCCATATTTGAGCTGAAGTTTAGTGGAGCAAGACATCTAAGAAGGCAACGAAGCTAGTCCTCTTTAGAGGTAAGTGTACACTGATTTTAATGATTTATTACCTAGCTCATATTAAACTGTTTAAAAATAACGAATAGCACGTGGTGTGTAGAACGCATATTAAATGCATAATGCTTATTTTTAAATCCTGATTCTCATCCTAATTGATGTAAAATCTCACAAAGTGAATGCTGAGAGGGTAACTTTAAAGTATTAAATCACTTATTTCTTTTGAAGATCAGTATGATCTGTTTCAGCTATTTCGCTTCACGTGCTGCTTTCATGTATGTGCTATATTTCACTTGCAGTAGATGTGCTATCACTTTTCGTGCAAACTCTTCACCATACCGTTTAATGAATTGTTCTACTTCGGCGGACTCTTCTTTCAGTACTGAAATATCTGAAGTAGTTATTCCTTATTTGAAATAAATGCAGGGGACACATTTTTTGAATAAATAAACTGCTTCCCTATTTAGCGATGTTCTCTTTTGAACTTGTTTCCTTATATAGTTGCAACAATTAACGATCTGTCACCGTCAAGAGGAAGGATGAGTTTGTGTTACAGGGTAAAAGAAAGTAAATATATTTATGAAAAGTTACTCTTTTATATATGTTAAAAAGAGCAAAATTTCCATACAGCATGTTTCTTCAATGCACCAAAAGACTGTAGTCCGCTCAAGAATTGGAAACTTCCTAAAATAGAGCCCCTGATTCATTTGCTGAACCTTCCGTAGCAAATTCTCAAATGGCATACATCATTTTTTGCTCGGAGATCAATAACCAATGCTGTGAATACAGTATTGTGGGTGTTCAAGAAGTTATTAGGAAAGTCCTTGTACTTGAACAGCAGGCCGCGCCCTCTACATCCTAGTAAAATCGACGCTGTTTTAATGTATTCGTTTTAGCATACAGAAGATAAGGAACTCACATATGTCACTTCCCACGATTAATCTAGATGTCTCTCACGAAAGAGACTATTTTCAAATTCAAACCTACTATATTTTATACAGCATTCCAGCAAATTATCTCAGTCGTCGTGGCAATAGGAAACCTCCTCTTCAAATATAGAATATATAAGAAGAAACCACTTCTATTGAGGTATTTTTACAGTAGAAAAGCAGTACATGAAACGTACCAAAGACAATAGCGTTAGCTACTTACCCTCGAGAGAGCTTTTGTCTTGAATTAAAGCCTTTAAAAGATGCAAAAGTACTTTTACTTGATGCCAAATAAGACTGAATGATTTTTCAAAGAAAAATGAGTGGCCAAGATTAACATGGTTGTATATTTCACGTATTTTTTTTCTTTAAGACAGTTGAGGAGTTTGATGTAATAAGGGCGTAAGCGTGTTTACGCCCTTTTAACGTCAAACACATTTGTGGCTTTTGTCATGCTTGTTTAGCCTCCTGGTAACATATCAATTCAATATCGGAATAACATGCTGCATATTACATTGTTTTATGTAAGAAAAAAACACTACTTAAATTTTCTACATCGTTTTCCTCCAACTAAATGTTTCAGACTTACGCTCTTATTGCATCAAACTCCTCAATTTAGAAGGTATGTAATGTTCCCCTTGTATAGTACTGTTTTTCTTCCTTTTTCTTTCTTGCTTGTGCAATATATATAGATCTTCACAGTGACGTTTTACTATTTTAACACTCCTTACTATATAACATAATATAACTTTGCATTAAGTACGTGTCTCATCCTCGTTACTGAGTCTTCGCTCTTTTGTTTCAGTTAGCTATTCGGTTTTATTCTTTTGACTGATACAGAAAAGGTCTTGTAGTATTTGAAATTCTTTACTAAAGCACCAACATTAGTATAATAAAATTTGGCTATATGTCTTGCACTTTGTCTTATTATCCTTAAACCTTGGAAAATGATGTTTCCCTTGGAAATGCGTACTTTGAGTAGAACAAGGGAGATAGACGTATTTGATATGAAAGTTAATATTTAACGTGTTTCTGTCTAACTGTATATTTGTATCAGTCTTACTAGGTAATATTGGGATTATATTTTTAACAAATGGCTATAATAAATTCATTTCTTTACTCCTTATTCGTATATGGAAGTTAAAAAAAAATGAAGTCTTTAAGTTTTAAGTCCAAATGTTATGCCCACTAGCTAAAGGAGACGGTGATGATGAAAAATGAATTAAATGGTGGTATGAAGAAAGTGGGAGGAAACGGAAGAACCCCGAGAAAACTCACGCATTTGTTCACCACAAAGCTTACTTGTCGCTAGTTGAGATAAAATTAACGACCGCATGCACCAGAGGTGAATACTCTGTCACTGAGCCACCGCGGCCCCGCCATATGCAAGTAATGATTTAAGTTTTAAGTAGGTATTAAAAGATGTAGAGGAGAATAAACACCTTCATATTTTTGAACATCACGTTTTTATTTTTCTGAAACAACTTTATTTTTTGTCATACGAGTTAATTTTTTTCTTCTTTTTTAACAGCCCATTGAAGACAAAAATGTGTCATCGGATGATATGCAGGGACATTTAAGATCCTCCTCTGCAAATACGTGTACGAATATTGCTTGGATTTCTAATGTAAATGAGCTCCAACAAAGGGAGTCGACAATTGAAGAATTACAGACATCTCAAGATCTCTCACCTAATTCATCTGGAATTACTGAAGATGAGTTCGACACGTTTGGTAAATATATTGCTTCAAAATTACGTGAAATGAAAAAGGATAACAATAACCAACGCATCATTTCGGAAAAACTAATTTCCGATGTGCTGTTCCACGGGCAGTTTCAATCTTTAACGCTTCACACCAGAGTCTGCATTCCAGCTACCCAAACGAAGACCATATCTGTAAATACTTCGGAAATTATGGATGCACAGAGGGAAATACATACAACAAAAGACCGCTGTACTGTAATGTAAATGATCACGATCTCATGTAGCTTCAAACATATTCGTGCATAACAAATCGATAACATACAAAGTGATTACAGAAGTTTTTCCTTTTGCATATTTGTGTGTACTTTTTTTAAAAATTATAATTAATGAAAAAATCCCTTTATCTTATTATAAGCATGTTTGTGAATAATGCAATGGAGGATGACTATTAAAACTGTTCATTGTGTGTGATCTTTTTATTATTACCTTATTTATTTAACTTAAAATTAAGCAAATAAGTATAGGTCATATACAATATAATCTCTCTTTATCACTGAATTAATGACTCGACATGTGTGAGGAATTACACATTTTCTAGTCCGTGGTGAAAGTACTTACACACAAACAACTCAATTTTTTTTTATCATATTCCCTGTTGCTAGAAAGCGTGACATGATGCCGATTTTTTTTTAAATCTTGTTTTTCTGAACTTTATTTTGTTTTCGTACTAAAAGATTGCGCCACTAGATTTGAACCAGAACTTTTCATATTCTTACATAAGTCCGGTGTGCATTGCTTAAATATAGCTCATTTAGTAAGTTCGAGTGGTTGTGGGTTTCTTAAAACTCAAGAACAACTTCAATCATTCGAAATTTGTTCTATTAAAACAATATCAAGCTGTTTTATGTGTGGATAGCACCGATGATTTATCAGCAAGAAATGTCAACTACCTGAACTCAAAGCCATTATTTGCAACAAGTTATTGCCAAAGAAATGTATCAGAATTGGTGGAAACTCGAACGAGCTTGTGTACGTGTTTTCGTTGACCAAGTGATGGACCTCCTTAAGCGGAGAAAGTGGCTATACATAAAAAATGTACTTTTGGTAGGAAATATCAATAATGATCGTAAAAGAATAAGTTACTAAATTTGCACATTCAGGTTGAATAATATTACAATTCTTTTATACCTTTTAAGAACCGTGAGTGCATACACGGTTCCTAATCACTCATAAGTGTTCAGTGGTCACTGGTAAGTCATTGACTGCAAATTGAAAAGTTCCCTTCCCATACATTGTGATCACTGGTTAGTCATTGATTGCAAATTGAAAAGTTCCCATGAACTGTGATCACTGGTAAGTCATTGATTGCAAATTGAAAAGTTCCCATGCATTGTGATCACTGGTAAGTCATTGACTACAAATTTAAAAGTTCCCATACTCTGTGATCACTGGTAAGTCGTTGATTACAAATTGAAAATTTCCCATGCACTGTGATCACTGGTAAGTCATTGACTACAAAGTGAAAGTTCCCATGCATTGTGATCACTTGTAAGTCATTGACTACAAATTGAAAGTTCCCATGCTCTTTGATCACTGGTAAGTCATGGGCTACAAATTGAAAAGTTCCCATGCACTTTGACCATTGGTAAGTCATGTGCTACAAATTGAAAAGTTCCCATGCACTTTGATCATTGGTAAGTCGTGTGCTACAAATTGAAAAGTTCCCATGTACTGTGATCACTGGTAAGTCATGGGCTACAAATTGAAAGTTCCCATGCACTGTGATTACTCACTACTTTTCATCATTGAATTTCCTGAAGAATGAAGGATACTCTTTATCGTGCAAGTTCAACGGAACTCATCCGATCTGGATGCGCTTGGCACCGTGGTCTTGACCTGCTGTACAAGAGTGTGAAATATTATGGTGTTGCAGGCTTTTGATTCCTGAGTTATTCGGCATCAAATTCAGGCCGTGAACTCAGTGAAACTTTCGCAAAACAATTTTAATAAAGATTTACTTAAAGAAACGTTGAAACACGACTTCAGAAAACATATATTAGCTCGTCTTTATATGGGAGGTAACCACTTTAATACCGCTTTCTTAAATTGTAATTTTCATCTTCTCGCAAATAACTCGTTAAGATACATTTTCTTCCTAATATCCATACTACTTTCTTTGCTTTTCAATTATGTCTGTTATTGTTATTGTTTTGTTTTGTTTTTTCTTTTTTTTTAACTCTTAATACTTTTTTCGTTAATTTTTTGTTCCACTAAGATAATTCTCTTCTGCATACTCACATTTCAAAGCTTGTAATTATGTTTAATAAGTCTCGGATTATGCATATATATATTCCTTGCAACAGAAGTGATTATAGATACATAAAATTCGATGTTTCTTCTTTTCTTTCTTTCTTGAACTCGCTTTTATTACGCTTTTAAATTGCATCTTTATTTTTACAGCATAGTTTTAAAACATAACAACGAGAATAATAAAAAATGTTCAAAACGTAGGAGCATAGCTAAAAATATGATAAGCTGTTTCTGTAGTAACGATATAAGATTGCTTATATTACGAGCCTGCCGAAACTAGAATAAGATTGTACGTAAATTTAATGTTATTCAATGTTACTTTGTAATATAAGTCAGTTAAGCTATTTAAGTGGGAGATCATAATATACAAGTCAGTTAAGCTATTTAAGTGGGAGATCTTAATATATCTCTGAAAAATTTAATGATACGATGTATAAAAAATTGTGTGCCCTGGCTGGCTAAAGTTGTACATCCTTAATTGTGTTTTGAATTTTGCAGCGTTAATTTATTTAAAGGAATTGCTCTACGGTTGGAATTCTGGGCTAAAATTAAAATTAAGCAATAAACAAATATATAGTCACGTTTGATAACAAATGGATGTGTACACCAAGTTTGAAATTCACAATTAGAGTTCAATTTTTTCAGTACATTGAACAACAAATATATATATACACGTATTTATGAAAATTGTCTTTCTATTGTACACCATGTATGCATTACATATATTAGTAATAAAGTGATTACATAAATTTATTAGATTGTGATTCTGGAAAAATCCTGTTTTCTTTTTAAACTTTTTTTTTCAATTTCTTTATACTGAGTATCCAGAAAGTCCCAGACGTTTTGAAATCAAAAAGTAACAGAATGAACAAATCAAATTGTGTTACAGTGAAACTTCTCTAAAGCGAACAGCCGTGGGGAATCAAAAATTGTCCGCTATAGAGAGATGTCCGCCTTCAAGAGGTTTCAGTATTTTATGTAAATTAGTGAGCAAGGTAATATACAATTAGAAAAAAAAATATTTTTGCATGAATCACGTATTTACGAATATTACATGCATTATCCTCTGTCATCCAATACTCTATGTTCGAGGCACAACATGGAAATAACATGTTATAGTTCTCTTCACTTTACACTTATCATTACTTCCTTCGTTTTCAGTATGGCGCTTTAATTTATGGGGTGATTGCAGTCCTGAAATGTCCTTTTTGAGACAATATATATACCTGAGGGCAAAAAATACTAAACTTGTCTCCTGGTTGGTTAGAGACTCCAACGGGACAGTAGCATAACGTGTCATCCGTAACGGCGGGCAATTGTCAATCACTTTTGTGTCTAAAACAGCTTGGGTGGGAGTGGGATGCAAGGTAAGGACATAAGAGTGTTGTTAAACAGAGACGCTTCATCTGGGTTACTGAGCAGACAGTTGAGGAGGCAAAATATTGTCACAATGCTTCCTTGGTGACACATGTATGAATCACTAAAAATGTATTTTTACTACACTTTTCAACTTATTTCTAGAGAAAGTGTCCGTAATACGGAGGTAAAAATACCTATAAAAGACAGAAAAGACTGCCCGCGTCCGTACTAAAGAGTGTCCGCTTTAGAGATGTTTGCCAATATGTTTTTTTCCTATTTACAGTGTTTGGGGATTACAAAATATGTCCGTTAAGGGAAGTGTCCGCTTTATAGAGGTGTCCGTTAGTAGAGGTTTCACTGTATATACATTTAAAAGTTACACCCTTAAGCTATTTTTCCCACATAATCGTCTTGCAAATTAAGGCATTTATCATACTGTGGCATAATTTTTTCAATACGTCGCGGTAGAAATCTGCCGCGTGCGACTTCAACCTATGGTTTCACCGGCAAAGCGTTGTGTAGCGAGCCATGTCTTCATCGCTGGGAAGAGGTGGTAGTCGCTTGGCACCAAATCCGGACTATATGGTGGGTAATCGAACACCTCCCATCTAAAACCATCCAAGAATTCTTGGGTACACTTGGCCGTGTGTGGACGTGCGTTGTCGTGAAAAAACAACACCTTCGCGCTAAGTTTTCTCCGGCGCTTGTTTTGAATCGCGCGCCTTAACTTTCTCAGTATTTTTTCCCAACAAAAACTTAATCACAGAACGCACCTCTCAAGAAGTGGGATTTTCTGTTGCAGTACACATTGTAACACGTCATGGAAAGTACAGTAAGAGCGTTAAAGTCCTCACGCTACCACAACTGGATGGTATTGAGTGTGGCGACATTCTGACACCAAGATAGCGACTCTAGCCCCGCCCACTGCCGCGATAGGCCAAAACGTTTGGGGCTTTCTGAACATCAGGACAGTACCAAAAGGTAAAAATAGGCAAAGAATAAATTGTATTTGGAACCTGACAAGAATGAAACTGATAAGCGGAATCCTAAAGTGAATACATAATGTCTGTACACTATGTCCATATTGAGTTGTACGTGCGACAGACCAGTTACAAAAATTCTGTAACACTGTTAACGGTTTAATTCTTAGTGTAAAGTGAAAATTGTGTTTACCTTATTTGTGCATTATAATGTTCTTCCTTCCAATATTTCGGCTTAAATTTCTGCTAAAGCTATCTTCAAGGAAACTATTAGAGTCCTAGATTTGCTTCGTAGATTTCATGCCTATGTTCTTGAAACTACGATTTATCCTAAGCCCAAAGATGGCTTTAGTAGTAGAATTTAAATATATGAGTGCGTAAAGCAGTATGAAAACATTATTTACATTTTAATTCTTGTTAAATTTTTAATACAATAGTTTTTAATGTTTCTTTTACATGTATTTGTCGGTTTTCCAATCCATTTTAACGTTTGTTTGTTTCAAACTTTCTGCCTTGTCCTGATGAATGCAAATGTTTGCTCAAAATATATTAACTGGCAATGTTTTTGTAATGATTCGAAAGGACTAGACGTAAAAGCAATCTTCTTTTCTTTTTAATTTGAGTATGGTTTGCCTGTACAGATTAATAAGAAAAAAATGAAGATACAGAATCGAGTGCGAGATAGGAACACAATATAGAAGTTTCAAGGTGGCAACAAACCTGGAAATTCGAGAAATGTCAGAGAATTTGAGAGATCATGGTAAAGTCAGAGAATTTGCTAAAGATTAGGGAATTTCAATTTGCTAAGAACGAGATTTTAAAGACATTTACAAATGAAAAGTTTAAAACGATTTCAGATGTAGCCGAGTGCTTGCTTTTTATTTGGCAGCTTCAAACTTAGAAACAGGGTTCCCACATTCTAGAAAGTCAGAGAATGTCAGGGAAATGAAAACATGTCAGGGAAAGTCAGGAAAATCATGCATTTTACGTAAAATGTCATGAAAAGTCAGAGAACGTAAATGTGCTAGTGTAACATTCTTTTTTTCAATCTGATATAGTTTCCTCTATCAGTTGTACAGATTGACATGAGAAGAGGACCATAATGCTACATCATTTTCATGATGACAGTGATGCAGCATTGCTATTTCGTGCTAAGAGAGTGAGGTACTCTCTCTCTCTCTCTCTCTCTCTCTCTCTCTCTATATATATATATATATATATATATATATAATGTGTGTGTGTGTGTGTGTGTGTGCACATCACACACACACACACACACGACAGAAACAGAGGGGATAATTGATCATGTAAAAGTGGAAACCGAAGTATGACTTGTCATCTTCGTGAACATCGGTTTTAAGACGGAAAAAACTACTGAAATAACTGAAAGCATCAGATAAAGATAAACTAGCGTTCAGGCTTGACTGTCGAAACTTTTTGCTGGGTGGAATTAAGAAGTTTCTGAAAAAAAAAGCTCTCTGAAATACAAACCGGTACGTTCTCTGCCAGCCAGACTACAAAAGAATAATCCAGAACTTGCTCAGACTGGGATGAAACGCATTCTACAAACTCTGCATGAGCATAACAGAATATCTGATTTTGCAGCTGAAATCGCAAAGTGTCAATTTATGTTTTTCTGTACTGAAATTCCGGCGTCTCATGACTTCATGGAATACGAAGAGAAAATGGGCAGCATCAAGTTTGATGACTTCTTTGCAAAGGTAATGTCCAAGAAACAAGAATATTCTGATTTGTGGAATATTATGAAAAAGTTTAATTCATCCCACGGTATTGTCTCAGTGGAGGGCGGCAGCTTAGTCAATAAGACACTTATTGTAGAAAACCAAATCGAAGATTCTCTGGTAACACAAGGGCTTGTGCATAATGAAATTATGTACTATGGAGGTGTAGTATCTGTTCCTGTTGATCGAAGAATGCTTCTCTCAGTTCGTTCAGCTCGGAGACGCTATGATGAATATCTTAAACAGAAACGAATCAAAAGTGCAGAGGAAAGTAAAATCAAAGGTGAAAAAGAAAACTAAGTACTGAAGTTAAGCAATTGGAAACAAAGAAGAAACAAATGGAATTTTGGTACAAACAAGAACAAGAACAATCACGCTGTCGTAGAACAAATTCAAGAACTGAAACAAAACAAAATTCTGTTTAAAAAATATAAATGTGATTATTAACATGTCTCAGAGTTGGCAATATTAAAACTGATAGTGGGCCACGATAGCTTAGTGATAGAGCGTTCACCTCTGGTTCATGGGATCCTTGGTTTGATCTAAGCTCGCGTCAGATAAAAGTTGTGGTCGACAAACACCGTGTGCATAGGTTTTCTCAGGGTTTTCCCGTTTCCTAGTACTTTCTTCATTCCCCATTTCATTTATTTCTCATCATCACTGTCTCCTTTAGCCTATACGGCATAGCCGTGGAATGTAAAACTTAAAGATTTCATTTCATTTCATTTTAGGAGTAATAGGTGTCAGGGAGAGTTGGCAATATATTCTTGACTGTATATTATATTTCTTTTTATAATTTTTTCAAGCAAAAATAAAGAAGTTTAATTTGCAATGTCAAGTTATGTGGTACTGTACATTGAGATAATATACAGACATAGGGGTGCCCTTCCCTATGTCGCATTGTTGATTCGAGCGTGGTCGGATTGTTGATTCGAGCGTGGTCGTATTGTTGATTCGAGCGTTGTCTCGATTGTGGGTTCGATTCGAGATTTCCATTTCTACGATGGCATGGCGTATTCCGCAAGTTTCAGTCAGCTAATATATGTAAACAAACAATACGCACATATCAGAACTCTATTTGTATACAACGTACAAGCATCAGATAACCAAAATGGTGTTAGTGTATCCAATTCGATTATCGATTTTGTATCCATTCGTGCGTGAATGGATACAAAAGTATGATAGGATAAAATTAAACTATGTTTGTTATAAAATATAGAGATTCACTTTAGCAGACGGTTTTACCAAATTTTGACACATTTCTTACAGTTTCAGGTTAGGATAGAGCTTTATATTTCTTTTAGCAGAATATAAACTAAATGAGGATCTCCATTACTACTTCAGGATTGACTACAGCAGATTGACTTCAGGAGGGCACTATATAAACATATTGTGTACGTATGGCATAGCAATTACAGTGCATAAAACACGAACTTGAGCTAGATGGCCACTAAAAAGCACGAATGCTATGCTACCGAGTCGTAACAAGAGGCCCAATCGGAGAGGGTGGGCCAATATGGAGCAGGCGCGTCAGCGACGGAGAGTATACGCATTAACGAGGATAATGGAAGAGCACACTTACACATACAATACTTAACTAGCCCACCTTATCTGTACCATGAAAATTTATAGGTAAAATACGATGTGAAACATTCTTCGTGAAGAGTGGAAGTGTAAATATAAGTAATTACTGTCAGTGCACAGCATATTGAAATGAATTTAGTGTGATAATGAAAGTATTGTGTGTAAGTGTTTCCACTATCCTTGTTTATGCGTATACCCTCCGTTGCTGACGCGCCTTCTCCATACACACGCACCACCTCGCATACCGCTCGGGTCCCCATGCTGCTTTCCTGTTCTGACTCGGTTGCATAGCATTTGTGCTTCCTAGTGGCCACCTAGCACAAATTTTTTCGTGTTTTATGCCATTCGTCCACATCGTATTTATACAGAACCCTCCTGAAGTCAATCTGCAAATAGTAATGGTGCTCCTCATTTAATGAATGCTCTGCTAAAAGAAATACAAAGCTTTAACCTACCCTGAAACTGTAAGAAACGTGTCAACATTTGGGAGAACCATCTGCTCGAGTAATGCCAACATAAATTTTCAATTTGGTAGAATCATCTGCTAAAGTGAACGTGAACCCATTTACAAATATACTTTTTTGTACAGAATATCGATAAATAACGTGCAACTTATGTGAGAGATAGGGCTATTGTTCCTTTTAACAGTGACTTAGGATTATTTTACGCAGTAATTGCCACTATTAGTAATTTTTAACGTAAGCAAGTAGGCCTACTCCCTCCACAACAGTTGCCTTGCCAAAGTGTCACAGAACACTTGTACGTTACATAATTTTGGCAAAATTTCCAATAGCTCATAAACACACAGTTCAATAAATAAGCAAATTTAATAGTACTGCAGTTTGGCAGTTCTCTAGGTAGTATCTTTACGAGCATTTTGACAGTGGTACATTGCATATACCACTCTTACCCAATGTTATAACAAGTACACAACCACATTATATAATTGGGTGTTACATTGTAAAAGAAGGAAGAAAATGACTATATCTGACATATTATTAAATTCCAAAGAACATTGATTTTTTCCGTCATACAATTTGTCCTAGGAACACCTATAATCAACAATAAAACAAGACATGAATTACTATGGAGCATTACGTGAAAACTTTTTTTTTCCTTTCTAATATAGCTGATCGATTCGATATATGCGAGTTCGATACCGTCAAGGATCTCTCATCAGGGCATCTTTAGGTCTTTATATCAGCGGCGGCTGGTACTATATGTTGCATGGTTGTGCAACCGAATATTTTTTAATACTAAAACTATTTTTAAGTATTAAAGTAGTGTATTAGTAAAAAATAAACCTCTGCTCTTGAGCGCAAAACAGTATTGATGCATTTCTGAAAAAAAGTCAATTAAAAAACGGAAAGAAAGAGAGAGATTTACATTTCCGGTGGCAGCGAACGTTGCCACTGGAAGCAGTAACATTGAGCATATGGCAGCGAGCTCCTATCTTAACATGGGGAAGTGGATTTATTCTTGCATCGCTCCTATCTTCCCCTATTGGTCTCATGCGGTTGCCTTTCTTACCGCAACTGGTCAGCTTCTGTAATAGTTACGAATTCCTCCGCTTAGCAGCGCTTGACTCAATTGATAGGGTGAGCGAGATACAGACGCTTGGAAGAAAGAAGTTATTCACAAAACAAACTCGCAAAGAACAAATATAAGTCTGGTGGTAGCAGGGACGGATCCAGGCTGAGAGTTTGGGGGGCGGTCGTTCGAAGTCAATAGATTTTATTTAACATTTATAATACAAAGGTGAAAATTCTTGGGATAAGATTTATTTAAAAAAAAAAAAAATCCTATTCTGGGGGGTCGATCGAGTCTCGAAGAAGAAAATGTCTTACTACTGGTCTAATTCCTAGCTCTGTGTCTTTCGCGCACATGATTCTGTGTTCGATTTCCGGCGGAGAGCATAAATTAATATCAAATCATTCACTTCCAATACTCATCTGTCTTCTTTAGCCTAATTTGCTGGAATGTTAAACTACTTTATTATTATTTTTTTTTCCATTTTCGAAGGAAAACATCTTAGATTTCATGCTTCTTTACAGACAAAAATACGTGGTTCCTGAAAATGGACTTTTTGTACCGTATATTTATACAAAGAAATGCTAACAAAATGCATATTGTCGGAGGAGAGAGGTGTTTCTGGACCCTAAAGAAAATAAAGCGAAAAATATTTGCGGTAGCGATGCTTTCTATTCAGAGAAACTTGGCGAGCAGCATTTCAGATTTCAATAAAGTCATAGAAAAATGTGAAGCCCAAAAGATGGAAGAGAAGATGGACCTTCCATTCTAAAATAATGCATAGTTTATATAATTAAATACCTTTGTTTAACTGCGTGCATGCAATTTTCTTGCTTTTTTCTTCTTTTCGGATTAACGCCATCATCCATGGTTTACAGCACATACTATATATTCGATTTATCTAGTGTTCAATAACATGAGTGTAGAGGTTTTGTATATAAATAGTGTATAAACGTACATTGATAGTACATTAAATCAATATTAGAGAAATAATTTAATCAATAACATACAAATAGAGCTTAAAAGACTTTCCTCTTCATATTTCCTGAATATTTTTGGATAAGACTCAAGAATGCTGGGGGAGGGGAACACTTGCGCGTACCTACATACCTTTATATTGCAACATTGCAACCGGTGCTTGTACAGACTACGAGCCGCTACTGCTTTATATTATCTCAATGGTACTCTATCATACATATATTATTATATACTTACATGATAAATTTTGTGTAAATAACAATTACTCATATTGAACATAAGAAATATGGTAATTAAAGGAGTGTTGGAAAGGTATGGGGATGGAGAAGCCCGTTAAAAAGAGAAGTGGATGATAGAACTTGCCCCATATCTTGCCTTTTATATTCAAGAATTTATGTCAGGGAAAACAAGAATTTGTGTCAGGGAATTCGATCTTCACTTTTTTGTGGGAACCCTGTAGAAAGTTTTCTGTGTTTTCCACTAGTAATATGTAAGCGGTACCATAAGTTCTGAAACTGTGCACATTATCTTTCGCTTTTCGATTGTGCGTGGTGTATCATCCACAAAATGCAGTTAGATCAAGGATACAGTAGTAAAATGAAATAAAATTTTTGAGTTTTACGTCCACGTTTATGCCGGTTAAGCTAAAAGAGACTGTGATTATGAAAAATGAGTGGAATGGTGGAATGAAGAAAGTGGGAGGAAACGGGAGAACCCCGAGGAAACCCACGCACATGGTGTTTGTCCACCACAGTTAACTTGGCGTGAGCTGGGATCTAACCAGGGACCCCAATCACCAGATGTGAACGCTCTACCACTGAGCCACCGCGGCCCTTCAACGATGCAATAGTAAATTCAGTTTCAACGCACGCATAATTCTAGCCTTTTTAATTGCCACTAATTTCAATTTTATCGGTATTTCTAGTCCTTTATTAAGTGAAGCTAGCTTCTCATTCAAATGAAAAGATTTTGGCATACAGTTACTCGCATTTTGTTTCTGTGTTTTCATTGTCATCGAGTATCTTAATTCGCAAAGAAGTTTAGTTCGGAAGCCCTTATCAGCGTACGGAAAGTGCTGATAAAGTTGTACATTAGTGAATGCATTGGGTCAATATTCAGTGGATAGCTGGACCAGTCTCATCGGAACCTTGATCCTTAAATATGAGATACGTCTTCAGATACTGAAATGTATTTTCTAAGTTGTACTTATAATGTAATAATTATTATACATTTGTAATGATTTATTAATGATGATGTGTCTTATAAGTTACAAGGAAAGTAATATTTATTTTCATTTTAAAATTATTTTGGCATTAAAAGGGATGCAGCAGTTCGGGAATAATATCTATGTACAAGAATCCAATAAAACTTCATTCTCTCTCAAACAAAATTTAGTATGCTTTTTCGATGCTAAATATGAATTGTTCAACGTTTCACAAAAGAAGATTCTTTCAGACAACATGTGTATAAAAATATTTTGCACCTGGAATACAGCATTTGAGAGAAGAGGGGGGGACAAAAACTGTTCTGAGTTTGGACAGCGTGCCTCCACGGGACATCCCTGTTAGCATTTCTCTAAAAATATTCATTTAGCAATTCGCAGTGAAATAGAAGAAAAGAAAAGGGATAATTAGAATTTGCGATTCAAATTATCATAAAATAATATTAATTTTTTGTAGTATACTGTGAAAGTAACGAAATTTCGCAATAAGCAATTCCTGTTTTAATGTTGACATGTTCATATGTTGCTGTTCTATATATTGTTTTTCTCCAAAATATTTGGATTTGGAACTAGGGAAGAAAACAAATTCTTTCTTGCTGACAGTTCATTATCACGTGTTACTTTGAATGAAATAAATTGACCTAAGAGATCGATCATGCTTCAGATATTATGCAGGTTTAAAATATTTGTGCATGTTGATATTCACAAACACAAACTCGGTGGCATACTCGGTAGAACGTTTACATTTGACGCCAAGATTCCTGCGTTCAAACCATGGGTTTTGTGGTAAACATTTAGTAGACGGTTTTTCTCGTTTTGCTATCTCGTTTGTAGGACGTTAAACTAATTATTTAATATGAAGTACAAATGTTAAGCAACGAGCTTTCGTGTGACAGTAACCGTAAAGCACCTTCAGAAATTATAGTACTACGAATTTGCAATCATTGACCTCCTTCACAGTGCGAAAAATTTCCCAGAACACGATTTTATTTTCCCTTAGGAATAAGCTGTTGCTTGGTCGCTTTCTGGCGTGAGAGTTTAGTTTATTTTCGCGATAGTTTTCGTTGCCGGAAAAGAGAATTTTGTAAATACCCAAATGTGTAAACCTAATAGTTAATACAAAGTAATAAAGACGTACAATCTTGTACGTAATTTTGAAGTACGGTGAAAGGATAAGTGTGCACGCATTATTTGATATCGACGTTTTTAGTGTATTCTACAGCTTCTGATAATTTATTCACTTTCAGAGAAGCGCTGTCACCCTTCATCCTTTCAAGTCAAATATCAAGATATCGCAAACGACCCTGTAATACTTGACAAAGGAAGCTGTGGGCTACTTACTTTGCATGAATCATTTAAGGCTGTAATTGAAGTAATGAACTGGAGAATCATTGGATTTCTAAGAGCTCTGTATAACTTATTTAAGGATTTCCAGCACGCCGTTGCGAGTACACTCACTATAGTGGTTCAGAAAATTTTCCAGTAAAGTTTTGTTTTGTGTTGGCTTGAAAATAGTAGTAACTGCTAAGCAAGTCATTGACATTTATCCGTATCTTCTGGTGTATATTCAAGGTGTTAGGAAGGACAAGAAAATTGTCTAGTTGTTCGAGTTACCAGATTGGCCAAGTATGTTGGAAGAAGATAGAATGCTTATTCTTAAGCTTACGTTTTGAAAACTACATGCTACAAAAGTTTTTTAATTTCACACTAACGCTCGTCTTGGTCCATTTCTTTACAACATTTATCGGCTGTGATGAGGAATGTGATATAAAAGTACGTAAAATCAGAAACTTTTTCTTCACTTTCATGTATACGAATTGATGTGGAAAATCAACAAAAACTTCTTCCTGTAAAAAAACATTGACATTGGTTTTGGTAGACTTACTACCTTTAAGAAGTGTCAACCAATAACTGATTTGAACACTTGATTTTCACCGAAATTGCGGAAAGTGTCTACAGAAATTTGCTAACTACAACACAACATTGCTTCACGTCTTGCAAATAAGAACAGAAATAAAACACTGAACTGCTGAACAAGACTGTAGTATTCATAAAAATAAATACTTTACATGTTACGTTTCGATCTTCTAACCAAGATCCTCATCAGACATACACGTCTGATGAGGATCTTGGTTAGAAGATCGAAACGTAACATAACATGTAAAGTATTTATTTTTATGAATAGTACAGTCTTGTTCAGCAGTTCAGTGTTTTATTTCAGAAATTTGCTCTTAAACTTCTGGAAAAGTCACCATTAGATTCTAAATTGACTAGAAAATCTTTCGTGTTTGGATCGTAATGTTTCTGCAAGATCTGATGGAGCGAATCTCATGAAGCCCTTTTTAGCTGAACTAGTTGAAAATAATTGGTTAGATGGCAACAGAGGAGATAGTTGTGAGGCAGTTCAAAGATTTGCTCGAATCCAAATTGTAAAACAAATATGAGTCAGCATTGTAGGACTGGTCAGCGTGTGGATGACTTTTAACTAAAGAATTTGAATACTTCAAAGTACAGTCATTTAAAAGAGGTTGTTAAAATGGTCTTGATTTTCTCTCATGGAAATTCAAATGTAGAAAGAGGATTTTTAATTAATGTGGAATGTGCAGCATATAATTTAAAAGAACAAACCTTTAGTAGCACGCAGACGTGTGCGATTGTGGCTTTGAGAAACTATTCGTAAGTAAATCCATAATTCTGTATGCACGAAATGCTCTTACTCGTTTCGCAGAAGCAACAAATCAACGACGAAAGAAAAAGAACCTAAAGATAGAAAAATAAAGATCGTTCTGAATAAGTTTGAAGCTGAGGAAGACTAAAATAATAAAAGATGTACGCAATATTCATGAGGAAATAAAGTATTTGAAGAAGCGAAATGAATTACATAATACCGTTTTTTATTTTTTTATTTTATTTTTTTATTTATTTTTATTTATTTATTTATTTATTTTAAGAATTGTCGATAATATACCGCAGCCAGTGTTAAGTACATACTTCTTCCCTTTTTCGATGAGTATCTCACAATAAATTTTTCCTTTCATATTTGACGAAACTTCTATCATGTGACTAAAGTTATAAATTAGTTTCAGGGAAATGTTCCTTGTGTGCGCAGGAATTTTCATCAGGTCAGTGTTCTGTAATTTCATAGTAAAATAGGTTTTATTTGTTTTTATGTTATTCACTATACCAGTTGATTAGGGAAAAATATGTTACTTACATAGCATCATTGCCATGTTTTCTTGGTCTTGTTTTTCCAACATGGGAAATCTGCATGGCTAATTTATATATCAGCGATCGTGAAAACAGGTTCGATGCACCATTGTTATCTGCAAGCATAAGGTGCAGTGAGGGTCGTGGGCTTCTTATTAGGTAGAATTTGACCCCTACCAGGACTAGAAGTGAAATGCTTGCATCAGTACATATACGCCGAAGGGTTTATTTTCCACAGGAAGTTTACCAACGACAATCTTATGAAACATCTTCGATACAGCGTTTGACCATCGTAACAATGTGTGCTCATGCCTTAATGACCGGTTACAGTCAAAAAGGCCCGTGGAGGAACTCAGCTATCAAAGGCACCGGGAAGAGGACTCCAGTGAAAGTAACGAATGAAATGTTGCGTGACATACAACAGGTGGCTTGCCAAAAAATTCTGCTCTTCAAGAACAGAGATCCATGTGCCTCCAACTAGTAACAACAAAACCATCTATCAACGTCTCAGGCTGTAGTGTTATTGTAAGGCCCTCCTACATCATTATATCACTTCCACCCTCCCCATATTGCTGAACGAAAGACTAACTACCAGAAACCGTATAAACGGCATCTGGTATAAGTGGACGAAATAATAAATAGAAGTATGTATTTACGCTTAATAAGACATAAATACCATCTAACAGTGTCAAATACAGTCTATTACCTACCATTTTTTTCAGTGCAAAAGAACGTATCGGCCTGGACTACTACTGTAACTGTTCCAAAAGAGTTTATGATCGATGGATTTTGATACGCTGGAGGATGGTGATCTGTAAGATTGACACAAGGGTAAAAGTGAAACCCACACACTTTCTTTATTTTTCGCACAGATAACCCACGTTTGTACGGACGAAATACCCCAAATGTGCACATGCATATGGATAAGGCATCAAGCCACTCTGTTAGAACACACCTCTTCATTTATCCAAATGATGTAGAAAACAAGTATCTGTGCTATTCCGTTTGCTGACATTTCGTTAAACAGGCCTGATGCCTGTCTGATATGTTTCTATGCCTTTGGATTCCTAAAATTATGTTTCCAAACATTTCTATGTCCGAACTATACGTAGTCTCTGGGAAGTTTACAGAAAATACCCCTCTGCCTATTCTCCAGTACTGGTTCTTACAATGGAAATTACAATGTCGAATGATTGTTTACGATGTTGGTGACGATATCGGATTTCTTGATATGAATGCTATGTCAAACTTGTCCGCATGTATCCGGAATCTGTACTACCTGCATTTGAAGGATTTATTAAAGAATTTAAAATACTTCAAATTCAACCTTTTCGCCGTGTTGTGATAGAAAACACTTCACACAGTCTGTTAAATACTTATGAGTAGCTGATTAATCCTTGTCTGTCACTAACCATTTTGTTCAGTTCTATAGAGCTCTTACCTCTGGTGCGTGGAATTCTTGGTTAAATCCCCGACCAAGTAAGTTTGTAGTGGACAACAACATGCCCGTGGGTTTCCTCGGCGTACTCCCTTTCCTCCCATATTCTCATTCCACTAATTCTTCCATCATCATTCATTTGCCTTAATCATCCGCCTCCCTTAGCCTAAAGGGATAATCGTTTGAGATTAAACTGAAAGATTTCATTTCATTTCATGTTCAATTCCTACAGTGTACCACAAAATAAGTAGATGTCTAGTCACAATGAATTGCTCACATTTTTTAACAGTTACTGTCAAGAAGGTTGATGTTCAGATATATTTATTGATTTTTCATAAGTCCTCTAAATGCTTTTAAATTTTTTACTTGTTTTACTTTTTCAAATTTAATCTGTGGTACATTCCATATGAAACGTTGACGACAGCGAAAGAAGTAATTTTACACTCTGTAGTTTTGTTGTTGTTCTTCTGCACTTCGGTAACTAAAATATGGAAACTGTACCCAAATCTTTCGACTCATGAAATTATTCAGACAACAAATTCTATATCCAACTTATTCAGTTTTGTATACAGTTATGGGTAGAGATAAGTGGCAAGGAGCGCGGTGCCTGAGTTACCTGTTGAAGCTAATAGTTATGCATTTCAGTTTATGGCTGAATTTTAATTTTTGTAAACATGACATGCCTCTTCAAATAACACTCTCTAAAGGCACATAATATTTTATGATACAATCTAAAGAGATGACTATCGGAATCCGATAACATGAAGTTATTTATTTGCTATTTTTTTTAATTTTATTTATTTATTTTATAACTTAAGAATGATGTATTGTTGACTGAAAACTTGCAAAGCTTAATGGGTTTGGGTTGCTTTAGAGTTCATACATATTAATAGATAGCCTAACTTATAGTGTAACATAAATGCGAATTACATGGAATCATTAAACTCGGGTCTCCTGCACCAAAGATGAGAATGTGGTTAGAACAAAGAAATCCTGGCGTGATCATGGGAAAATCAAAATAAATGATACTGATAGTTTTGAACACAAATATATTGAAAATATTAAATACACAACTTAGGTTTCAAGCCTCGAAAGACTCGTAAAATTGATTTTATATGAATATAAATTAAATACACACTGACAAAGCAATACACAATTCTTATTTATTAAAAAAAAAAAAAAAAAAAAAAAGTTGTTTCGATACTGCATCACTATTTTCATCAGTCACAGAGCGCTTCTAAAAGCTTTGAAGTTGTTGCCTGTCTTGTGCAGTGAAGAAGACACGCTTTCTGTTTGCAGTTCGACAGAAAACTTTCACTTTTCGTAGGCACCAACTTGAGAAATCACGTTCATTTTTATAACCAAAATAACTTACGATTGGGAGATCATATACAATTAATGTATAGGTAGAGTGACACTTGGGACAAAATAATCTTCAATATTGACTCTTTTTTCTTTTTTTTTTTTCTTTTTCTAATTGTTTCTTCAATTTCTGTTAAAATAACTAGGCCTTCATTCCAATTCATTGGTTTTGAGATAGCTTCTTTTATCCTCTTCGCTTTTTTCCCACTTCCTCACTTTTTCTTTCCATCCTCGTTCTACAAAGTTTCCCCTCCCCCAGTTGGCTTAGTGACCAGTATCCTGTATATGTTTATACATTCTCTCGTCTTACATCGTCTTTTGTGTTGTTTTATTCTGTCTTTTCTATCTTCTAGTCTCTTCTTGGTTTTTACCTATGTAACATCTCACAATTCAGTTCATTGGTAAACTACTTCTTCTTGCTTGTAATCTCCATATTTCTTCTGGTCAAATCCAAAATCTTGCTACCTCCTTTTCTGTAAGATTTAATTTAACTACTTCTAGAATCTTCACTCTTTTCTGTGAACAGTGAAAGTTTTCTGATAACTAAGAGTTTATCACTCTCTTTGGTTCGAGTAATTAAAATCTAGAATTTCAGTACAGTTTATTTGAAAGAAACTTAAGGTAAGTTATGAAAATACTGAAAACTTCCTGCTATTAAGAGACTTTAAATTAACAGCTTAACTCGTTGAAATGTATGTAACAGTTGTGAGTATTCTAACATACTACGCGTCTGTACACACCGATTATTTGTGCTTTCTTTAAATGGCCTTCTCAAGATTTTATTTTTGTTGTAGGATAACATAATGCCACCCCCAACAAGAACTCTTCCACCACTTCGAGTGCCTCCATTGAACAATCCAGAGAAGCTAGGCCTTCTTCATGATGAACCAATGAGGGACTCAGAAATTAAGATGCTTGAGCAGTGTCTTAATGACAAATTGGCTGAAGAAAGCGAAATCAATTCTTTAGTTTCAGAGATAAATAAGGTAAGTATCATACGTTTTGCTTAGTTAAGTATGCAGTAAAAAACCGAAATCTTGAAATCCCACTCAGTTCTTGGCATCCTAAAAAATTCAAGAGAATATTTAAAAAGCGCATGTAGAAGAGGGAGGAGTTTCCAACGATGTCTGGTTTCATGCTACCGTGGTTTCTTATAACTTACTATTTCTGCTTTCATTGTATTTATCCGTTTTTTTCTTTCTTCGAAATTAGGACAATAAATGTGTAGTATTAAAGTACACATAATTTTAAAGATGTGAGATATTTTGAAAACACTGGAAATACCCTGGTATTGGAGATTTTAAACGGAATAGCGTAGTTCATTAAAGTATATTTAACAGTAGGAATATTTGCTCGACTAAGAGCTGGATATTGAAAATTACTCAATGGTCTCACAATATTATGAGTGTAACAGTGGAAATTATCTCACAATGAAATTATGTAAGCTTGTATTTATTTTAATGTCATTAGAAAGAATTATTTTCATCAATGCACAGAGTGAAAAAGTGGCTTGACTGGACCGGGACTCGAACCCGGCGTACCATGCCGATGCGTTAACAACTATGCCAGTCAGTTCGCTCCCAGAAATGTATGGTTGTAACTTCGCTTTTAAGAAGGAAAGGGGTTTCGTTTCTCTAATATTCAAATTTCTTTCTTTATTCAGAAAATTTCGCTTAAGTTTGAGGTGTGGAATTTGACATATACGCTTTCACAAGTAATGAAATTCGTTTCAGCGTTTCAAAAAAATTCCGCTCCTAAGGGGCTCATTTCTATATCCAAACTTCCCTTTCTTTCCTTTATTTTGAAAGTACCGTATGTAAGGATTCATTTAATATGGAGGTGTAAAATTTGGTAAATAGATTTTTACTTAAAAACTAGCTGAACCTGCGATCTTTACACAGCGCATCAAACACATATAAGCTGAATCTCCTTGTCATTCCTCACAACATCTGTACATCCCCCTTTACAGCCACAAGTGAAAGATGTCTTGATAAAAATCGGCAAGGGGTATCATAAAGGGGAGATATTTTCAATATCTCGCACCGTTTGTAAGATTGACCCTACTTCCGGTTGGAGTTTCTGTATGAACAGTGTTTTCTTTCTTCTTGCGTGCAGTATGTAATAAGCAAATACATTACACACACAATTAATTATAATGTCAGTGATATATTGTGTTCATTAAGCAAAATACTCCAAACAATAAAGATTCATCTTAGCCTGGAGAAATGGTTATCCTTCGTTTTTCATTATCATTTGCCCACGAAACAAATGCCTGAGAGATATACAACCCGTGTTCTGTTGGAATTAACACTTCCAACGTACCCCTAAAAAATGTAATAAAAAATAACGGCCAGGTTTTTCAAATATTCAGTCAAAACACAAAATTTGGAATCGACCAGCGGAAAGGGCACGTTTCTAGCGCTTGTGGTTTTCGAGATATCATTGTCGAAAGGATTGGAGACGAACATAAACTTTTATTTGGAGGCAAACATATAAACCTAGCATTGTAATATATAGATGAGGAAATATGTGTTTCAGTGTTTCTAAAAATTAAGCTTCTAAGGATGGAAAATAACTCATTTCTATAAAATCCACATTTCCTCTTCTTCATTCAGAAAATGACCAAATAGTGGGTTTTCTAGTGGTATCCCTTGTGTAATTTAATGGTAGAGTATTGTGGATGGTATCATTTTGTTCCTTGTAAGGTAGGGAATGAGAAAAGTGATGGTGGACATCTCAGACCCGCGACTGCGACTGGGAGGGGGAGGGGGGGAAATGATGTGTCATCGTTCGCTTAACCCCTTATAACTTCGTTCCAAATCATTCGATTTTATTTATTTATTTTATTTTATTTTCCAAAAGAAAGGACAAAGTACGTTCTACACATTATGTTGTTAGCACCTTTTACGTAAGTGTAGCCGTTTTGGTTAAAATTTAAAAAAAATCCTAAGAAAAAATATTTCATTTGACGAATAATTATTTTTGTATTATTCATTTATGCCAAATAGCTAAATTTATAAAAAGGAGCATGAAATACGAATAATTTTTTATTTTCAAAATCGTTGTTATATAAAACGTAAGGAAAAGAACAGTATACAAAATCTAATATTTCACTCAAGGGAAGCAATTAATATTTATCATCACACCTGTTCCCACAATTTATTATATTATGTGATCTATATTAATATTAATTCTGTATATGTTCATAAGTATTTTAGAAATATGTTTTAATAATCATGCAGGGGCGGATCCAGGAGGCGATCGCCTCCCTCCCACAAGAGGAAACTTTCTTATTTTATATATAAATAAACCAAATCCCAGAGTTTGGAGCTCTTAAAAGTAACTCTAAGTAGCAGTATTATAACCCACCGCCCTCCGAAGTCCGTCCTGGATCCGCCCCTGTTATCATGGAATAAGTACTCCAGTCACGTGTTTTTTATTATATTTATTTACTGAAAAATAAAGGATACCCTTCTTCTGGTGTGAATCCACACGTTAGTCACCGGGACACTTCCAGAATACGAAGTTGTCCTTCTTACTTCAATCTTCATAACATTAATTCTTCTTAATATTTTAATATACACTACACTACACTATGAGACCACATTGAGAACGCACTAAGAAAAAACAAGAAATGGTTAAGAGGGGAACAAAGGAAACATATAAACACTTCCTGATTTCCGTTCCTTCACGTCATAGGAATTTTATGCTGTTCAACCGATCGGCAGCAGGTCCGAAGACGAACGGACTGGTTCATAAAAGGATATAATAAGAAGTCACATAACAAAGGGATTCCCTTAATCGAGTTATGACAGTGCAACGTTCCTTCTTGTTTCTAGAGAGATTTCCTTCGCACTATCCTAGTAACAGGTTCCATATCTACGTAGTCGGCTTCGAGGTACCCATCTAATAACCGTGATTCAAGTTAATCGCTGAGAAAAGCTCGTTAGGCCCACAAGGAATATCACACATTATTAGCTTGTATAGCCCTTTCCAATTAACAGTCCAACCCCAATCAGTCACTATACGTAGTTCAGGATTCGCAATACACGTGAGATTTCTATTTGTATGATATATCAAGCGTTATGTCACAAACGAGCTCATGCTTTGATTAGCTTGCATTCTCTCACACGGACTAATATCACCAGATCATTTCATGGTAAAACGAAAACAAGTTTCTATAATACATTTACGAACGCTGATGAGACAGTTCTTGATGTCTTGTCATCATTGGGAAAAATACTTTTAATGAAGAAATGTTCCGAGTTCTGGAAGCATTTATACACTCTGTATACATAAGAATCCCGGATATAACATCAATGTAAGAGTTGCAGTGGTGGTTTTTCAGTGGTGGATCCAGGACGGACTTTTGGGTGGACGGTGGGTTGTAATACTGCTACTTAGTTTTAAGAGCTCCAAACTCTGGGATTTGGTTTATTTATATATAAAATAAGAAAGTTTCCTCTTTTGGGAGGGAGGCGATCGCCTCCTGGATCCGCCTCTACATGATAATTAAAACATATTTCTAAAATACTTATGAACATATACAGAATTAATATTAATATAGATCACATAATATAATAAATTGTGGGAACAGGTGTGATGATAAATATTAATTGCTTCCCTTGAGTGAAATATTAGATTTTGTATACTGTTCTTTTCCTTACGTTTTATATAACAACGATTTTGAAAATAAAAATTTATTCGTATTTCATGCTCCTTTTTATAAATTTACCTATTTGACATAAATAAATGATACAAAAATAATTATTCGTCAAATGAAATATTTTTTCTTAGGATTTTTTTTAAATTTTAACCAAAACGGCTACATTTACGTAAAAGGTGTTAATAACATAATGTGTAGAACGTATTTATACCCTTCTTTTTGAAAAAAAGAAAATTAAAATCGAATGATTAGGAACGAAGTTATAAGGGGTTAAGCGAACGATGACTCATCATTTCCCCCCACTTCCTCCCAGTCGCGTGTCTGACATGTCCACCACTTTTCTCATTCCCTACCTTATAAGGAACAAAATGATACCATCCACAATACTCTACCATTAAATTGCAGACGGGATGAAAGAAGTAACCACTAAAAAACTGACTAAAATTAAACACGCTCAAGTTGAGGGTGTAAAGTTCGGTATATAAACTCTTAATTAAAAGTAAGGAAACTCTTCTGTAAGGAAGAAAATGGGAAATTCATAAAATATTCGAATTTCCGTTTCTTTATTCCGGAAGTGCTCAATATTGGGATTTGCTTAAATTAGAGGTGTGCTCTGCGGTACACAATCTATTCATTAAAATACGTGATTCAGCATTTAAAAGAAATCCATATTGGAAGGAAAAAAGGAGGACATGTTAAAAATAAACATTAGCATGCGAATCCATTACGTTAGCTGCTAGAACAAGAGCACATGACTATTAGCCTTTTCCGTTTGTTTCTATTACTATTCTGTTGACGGTGTACTTTCCACAGGTTTTAATCTCGTATCATGTGGTATGCCATTTTTAATTTTTTTAAATTTTATTTATTTATTTATTTTTGTCATTTTATGATTGTTTTCTACATGTCACCTGAATATTTACTCGAAGGCAATGCTCAGATGGCCTATTTCTATTAGGGAACACGCACATTGCTCTATAACAGAATCGAGGGAAAATAGATTTCCCTTGTAAGGAGATCCGAGGGACGTAAGAATCTAGGTTCAGCTTTTTGGATTTAATCTATAAGAAGTCCCACTTTTTATGACCAGAAGTGTACAAGCTACGTGACCAAAGTGGAAAAACACTGAAAAGTGTGAGAGTATATGACTGTTCTGGGGGCGGACTGGGTAGTGGTTAACGCATCGAATGGTACGCCAAAGTTCTCGAATTCGAGTCTCGGTCCAGTTATGCACGTTTTCACTCTTTGTACCTAGATATATTATGGCATTCTCATCTATAGAGGATTTGATGTAAGTAGGTTGTTTCCTCCTGTCATTAATATAATTATTTTCATTATTCACTTGCTATTTGAGAAAGACCGTTAAAAGTTGGGATACCGGGATTAGTGTGACCACCAGGAATTCTGTTAACTATACAAATGTAACAAGTGAAATATATCCTTTACACATACCAAAATAAAATATTGCTGAAAAACAAAGAGAAGTAGAACAAGTGTCTAAGATATCTAGATAGTTTTAAAAGCAACAAGAAAATGGCGAGAGAAGTTTTTAGAAAAGGAACAATGTATTTTGTTAGTATTTGAATAAAAAGGTAAGATATAAGGTTTCCTGTCCTTTCCTGTCCTTTACAAGGCGAAGAAATAGACACTACCCAAAAGCTGTGCAAAACGATTAGAGGTTTTCGAAATGTATGTGTGAGAAAGGACATGTGCTAGTCCAATCAGAAAATTAATGAGGAATTGTTAGGAATAGTAGGAAAGAAAGTAATTTAAAAAAAAAACTAAAAAAAAAAAAACTAAAAGAAATTATAATAATATAAAACTTTTATCTCCTACTTCAAGATGAAGAGGTTAGCTGAAGACAGCAATACATGGAAGATTTTCAGCTTCCAGAAGTGTCCTGCCTGCATGTCAGAATACCTACTAAGTATTAATATTTCTACTAATAGTAGTATCAGTACTTATAGTAGTTCACCTCCCCCTTTTAGCCCTAGTACTACTACGGCAATGACAACGACTAACGAAGTTTGTGAAATCATAGATAATGTACTGTCTGTGGGATATAAATCGTGCGAATATGTGCACGTTTCGGAATATAATTTATCTCGGAAAAATGGAGAAAGAATAATTTACCCATATAAAATGAGTGTCTTCCGCAGTTGTTCGAGAGCACTAGCGCGATGTATTCATATCCTTTATTATTAAAAGAAGCTAGCTTATTGGAAATGAAACTTCTTCCTCTTCCGTAGAAAAACTGTTTCAGTTGGTAAGCCCTATTTTCGGAAAAGCAGTTATAGTAGCGATTCCTATCAGTAACGATACTAAGGAGCATTTTGTGAGAGCCTTCCTAACTTCGACAGTGTGTCTTATCTTCTACTTTCCTTTCACATTCCATCCCATGCTTGCACATATTTCATTCTTGCACGTTTCTGTATCAACTTACCAAGTGCACAAATTTCACAGGCAAGACGATATGGTAGCAATTTGCCTTTTCAAGTTAGCCATGAATTTTATGACATAAAATTTCCATGTACATCTTTTTTTGAATGAACACTCAGATAGATGGAAGTTACTTTCATCTACTAGGAAATTTGAACAAAATTTACTAGTATCAGCACTACCACTGTTGCACTGTTTTTCCTTTTCCAAACTTGCAAATGTTCATAGAAATAAGGTACCTATAAAAAAAAAATAAGAAATTGTCTATACGATATGGGTACATGATAGTCACGTTATATAAATAAAAATCTACGAGGGTCATAGCAAAATTAGTGAGCAACATTAAGAAAATCAGAAGTTACATATACACGTAAACGAATTAAGTTATCGCAATCTACAGACTTCACTAAAATCATCGAGGTAGTGTGACATCATTACCTACGATCTTGTGAGCGAGTGCTTTTAAAATGACTGACAGTGTCCTTTTGACAATTTGCTGTAGTTGAATTTCTTGTTAAAGAGGGAATTCCTGTTGCTAAAATTCACAATAGACTTCTACGTGCATATGGAGATGTATGCATGGATGCTAGTAATGTTAGAAGATGGATAAAACATTTTAAAGATGGAAGCACCAGCATCATGAACTGCCTTCACGGAGCACAACATGGAAAGATTTCACCACATCGCTGAAGAAGATAGACTGGTCCCGCTAGAAGATGAAACTCCGAATATAGATTGGTTATTACAAATAAGTTGATACGTGTCCTGACGTTCTCGAAACTTTCTCTTTAAAGTAGAAAGTGGACAATTTCTATGTCCGTACTTTGATTTCCCATTTTTTACTCAGAAAATAGTCAAAGTGAGATAACAGTTGAATCATATAAAAATGACTGTTTGAATATGGGCCTAGTTAACACTTGGGTACACTTGGGATTTATACTTCGGTTGAAATATATATCCTAATAGGGCGGGGGGCTTAAATATAGCTTTCAAATGTTCTCCATAGACCTTCCATTTTCTTGTGAAAAACGTGCATTTCAGCTAGTAAAATATATATAAGAAAAAAATTATCCAAAGTTTTTACACACGAAAGACTGAAAAGATCCTTTAACGGATTTTTTTTTTTCAAAATACATTTTGAAAATACTTTTTTTTTTTTTTTTTTTAATTGATTGAGTTTCCAGAGCATCCGACCTGAATCCAATGAAAAATCCAGTGACATTATCATCCTCGATCGCGTGAGCGTAGAGAGTGCTTTCAAAATGACTGACAGTGTCCTTTCGACAACTTTCTGTGGTTGAATTCCTTGTCAGAGAGGGAATTCCTGCCGCTGAAATTCACAGTAGATTTCCACGTATGTATGGGTGCTAGCAATGTTAGAAAATGGATAAAGCATTTTAAAGATGGAAACATCAGCATCACGGAACACAACATGAAATAATTTGACATCATCATTAAAGAAGAAAGACTGTCCTGGGCACAATTGCACCAATACTTACTTGCTACAGCACAGTGCAGTGCAGGAAATAATTGCAAGGTTAGGTTATCGGAGTGTTAATTGTCGCCGGGTCTTACGCTTATTGAGGGCTGAACACAAAGTGTAGCAAACAAACACTGCTCAAGAAATTTTTCAGAATTATCGAAAAGATTATGAACTTTTATTGTGTACCAGTGATGAAAGTTGGTTCCGTCATTATAAATCTGAAGCAAAGCTGCAGAACATGGAATGGCATCATTTCACGTTACCGACAAACAGGAAAACAGACGGTGCCATCGGCTGGTGAAGTTTTTGAATCTGGAGACACCATAAACCCTCGCTATGTGGAAATACTGCACAAGTTCCGTTGTGCATTGCGGGATAAATATTCTGAAAAGATAAATAAATATCATTCAGTTCAATAATAAACGTACGCACTCTGTTTAGTTCATCAAGGAGGAAATTGAGAAATTCTGTTCCACTTTGCCTGCAGTTACTATATTGTACCGTTTGATTATCATACGTTCCGTTTCGTGAAGGGCCAGATAAAAGGCCAGCGCTACCAGACAACGGAGAACATACGAAAAGCTGTGCGTCGGTGTCAATTCTGTTGTGAGGGTATGGGAGAATGGAGATTGAAAGTTTAAAAGTTTGTGGATTAGGATGTAGTTTGTGTTTGTTTAACAAAAACTAGAATTTGGTTCATGAAAAATTGTTGTTCATGATCTTTAATAGTATGACCGTCCTAGATAGAAGCATTTCTTAAAACTATTTTCTATCAGTTCCCACCCAGCTAAATCACGGTAGAGAAAGATTATTCAAGGTCAATTAAAGCCTTTGTATATTTAGGAGTATTTTCCATTTTCCAAACTAATGTATCTATTCTAAACATTTAGATCGCAGGAGAAGAGGATGTGGAAGAAATTGATTTGAAGAAGAGTGTTGAAGAGGAAGTTGAAGAACAAAACGACGAGGCGCAAGAAGAGGAGCAGGTTCCAGAACCGGAAATAACAGTGGACGAAGCTGAACCAGTGGAAGAAGCTGTAGAAGCAACCGAAAATAATGAAGAGGAAGTTAAAGAAGAGTGTGAGGAAAAGAAAGGTATTCTGTGATTCCTTATATTCGTATTGTATTTACTTTGATTGCAGTACATATTTTTCTTTTTTATCATATAGACATTTCACACAACATTCCGTGTAATTTTAAAAGCACAGAAAGCTACAATTGTAATGAAATACAGCATAATTAAATCTCAATAAATTTTACTTACGATAAATTCTATGACGAAAAGAATAACAATTGTCAAGAGAAATAAAGCTCCATTTCTTTAGATATAGTAAGAAGAAAAAAGAAAGAAAATCAAGATAACCTTATGATTCATGAAATAAAATTTAATTGGGTATTTAAATTTAATACACTTCTATTCTTCCCTGACGGCAAAGTTTCCAATAACATTTGTTCCGTATAAAATAAAATGGTAACTTTAGTTGATTCACCCATTTGTATGTTTATCAACCGTATTTGTATAGTTCCGAATACAACAAGTTGGCTGAAACGGAAGCACTAACAAAATTTACACGTAACAGCATTTACAACTTACTTTTGTACAATGCATATCGGAAAATATATTTTTAAAAAATGTATAGTAGGTGGAAGTCTGTTGAATTCAATAAGAATTTTGTACACGAGCAACTTCCGGATTATTACTAGTCTAGCCCTTTTCGACCCATGATTCGTTTTCGTACCATAATGCAGTGTTGTCTTTAACCACTTATTTAGGTCCTATAACAGGCATTTAATGCGGTTTCTTTTTTAAATTGATCAAGTCAGACACAGGCCAAAGAACACCCCGGATGCGTTTTACAACCAGATGGTCAACTTGATGGCGCCAAATGAGGACGGGGGGCGTGACATCACATTTTTTTCCTTGGAGTAATTTTCAAACATTTTTCTCGCCCTTAGCTTTCAAGATACCATATTAAACTTTTGCATATGCATTGTGTACACCTCTAACTATTTATCAATTTTTTTGAGGTCTCTATTGTGTGTGCAAGGAAAGGTGACTTCTGACAGTTGGGTAGAGCACGTGGAGTATTGGAGGCGCTGTTGCCAAAGGCTCCGCAACACACACAGTAGCTCTGGCGACAAACTTAAGACGGTTAACAAGTCGTCTCAACTACCGGCAATAGCGCGGTCAACGATCTTCGTTGCCTAGAAACAGCATGAAAGAATACTGCTGTGATTGGCGAACAATCCTCTCTCTCGTTTTGTTTACAGCATGTGCAGCTATCTGTCAGAAGCCACCTTTCAGTAACTCGATAATACGTCAACCCGGGCCCGAGGCGCTCAGAATTTTCAAAAAGAGAATTTTTCGGAAAACTTCCGAGATTTTCCTAATTTCCCGTTTCTGATGTATCATATGGGCACGTGAGTGACACCTTTTGAAAGGTTGCTTTATACTGAAAACAACGAAGTATGAACCGTGATCCAGGGACAAGTAGTCTTGTTTTAGGAAATTTTTACTATATATATATATATATAGTAAAAATTTCCTAAAACAAAAGATTGGTCACCTTGAGATTTTGAAAAAAATCCCGTCCTTTGTTTTCAAGATATCACATTGAAATTTTGCACACATTTATGTACGTAACTACCAGTGATTTTTCCAGTGATTTTGAGATCTCTAACAACTCAGGCCCAGGCAAGGGACGCAAAATTTTTGAAAAAAGTTATTTCCGAAAGAAAAAAAAACAGGTTTTCCCCGATTTTCGCGTTTCAGGTGTATGATACGGACAAGCGAGTGGTACCATTGGAAAGGTTGCTCAATTGTGAAAAAAAAAAAAAGTATGAACCATGATCCTACGATAAATAACAATGAAGCAGTACCTGCTTGACTGAAAATCTAAAATTTATCTCAAAGAGCCAGGATCGTATAAGAGCTAGGTTTCAGAACATAGAATGATACATGGAGTACGAGTGCGTACTCGGAAATTAATTAAGTTGATTTTAGTTTAGCGTCCCTTTCAGCAGCGAAGCTATGTGAGACAAGAACCTACTGATTAACGTGGAATCCGAACCACATGAGCTCCCGCCGGGAATCGAACCCGGTGTAAGAAGCAGAGAGTGACAGTTTTTCTTATATATATATATATATATATATATATAGATAGATAGATAGATAGATAGATAGATAGATAGATAGATATAGATATATAGATAGGTATAGATATAGATATATACTGGTGAGTCTATTAAAATTACTATCTCATGTACTACCATGAGCAAAATAAATGACGCCTCTCTTTATTTTGAAGTTTTTTGAAAATGTCTCCATTTTCCTTATATGTTCGAAATTTCGGAAGGTTTCCCCAGCATGGCAGGCTAATAACAAACCCATTTTTAATATTTGTGTTAGATATTAGCTTAAAATAAATAAATTAGAAGCAAAAAACTTTAAATCCACAGAAATCTCGAGAATTACCAACTCTGCTAAAGTGGGAAATTTTCAAGAACGCGAGGGAATTCTGCAGTTAAACACGAAGCAGCAACATCTATGTCATTGAGAGAAGCGTGGATTAGGTCTACAAACGAAAATTTTAACGAAATATTTCTAATATGTCTTATTACACGCATTTTCAGCGAACTCCAAATATATGAATCTATGCTAAGTATTAACGTATAGATGGAGCAAATAGTGGAAATTACCTATGGAAAAAGACGAATTGTTAGCCCAATCGTAATGAAAAATCGTCTTTACTGTAGAACAGGTTCAATTTACGTAAGAAAGCAGATAGCTCAGTTAGTTAAAGCAACGAGTCTGTATGCCGAAGGTACTGGGTTCGAAACCGCGGAAGTACTTTTGTCATTTTTATCACTAATGTTATTTTATTTATTTTTTATTTGGGAAAGAATCAAATTGTAACATATGTGTAAAACTCATGACGACACGAAAAAAAAAAGACAAAATGTCGCATTTGCATTACTGTCTCTAATTTTTGTTTGCAAACAGTTTCGTAATTATTTCCCCTGTGCTCACTGCTCACTACATGCTCACTGATGCATAACGAATGTTTTCCAGTAAATGTTAATTCTAATTTGGAGAATTTTATAGTTTCACAATGTTTCTCACTACATAGTCTTCTATCTACGTGTTTGAATATTTTGATAACAGATTTCCCTATTAAATGTTTAATTTTCCCTATAAATATTTGTCTTAAATTGAAATTGTTTTGAATTTACTACATAAGGAAAGTTGCCCCAAGGAGGAGAACTCAAGTAATTGATATTCTACGTAAAAGCAACCTATTGTAGAATGATGATGCTTCTTACCTTCAGCACATAATCTTAACGTTAGAGAGTCAGAGAGAGAAAAATCCTGTTTTTTCCTCCCCTATGACCACTCATCTTAAAGCTTTACTATAATGATTCGTGTCACATAATTTCGGCCCTCCAAAGACATTCATATGTATTATTATTATTATTATTATTATTATTATTATTATTATTATTAAACCTGAATATGACACCCTTACATAATGTAGTAACTTTAGACATCTTAGTTTAAAGTGCTTTCTTTAGTAATAATTTGAGCAACCACGTCACAAAATTTAAAATGTATGAGGAGACACGACGTTTTATTTGCCCCCTCTCTTTTCAGCACCCTCCAACAGAAAGTATATAATTTCTGAGAAGCAGGGCAGACAAAATGAATAAGAAATATATTTAGAGCATCCTTTCCTCCTTCATGAATGGAATATCACGTAGCATTTTTTATTCTACTGAAGACGACCCTAGGCCGTTATGGTTAGGTAACAAAAGAAATACCTAATATATTTATAGCGCCCCTTAACTGTAATATTACCTCTTCTTTATTTGTTCGAGGCTGCCCTACACAACCGAGGGTGACAAAAAGAATAGGAAAAGTGTCTAAAGATTACAAAGCACTTTATATTTTGTCAGAAACAAGGCAGCATATACACAGCATTGCTTTCATTAAGAAGTGTTTCACCCTTGAGTCGCTTATAAAATTAGGCAGAATAAACTTTTGCCGATCATTGTTCTAGAGGGATTTGTCCAGGATGGTTTGGTGTCGGGCTATTAACGATGAGTATGTTTATTTACATCACCGTTAAAGAAATACCAAACTTTCTGAAAGGAACTTACTTAGGAAACAGATCTTCCTTCTACTTAGCCAGAGCCCACTCTGAAAAATTGCATCTGGCGTTCTGAGTGAAAGTTCTATGGGACTATTAGAAAAATATATATTCCCGTTTCCACGCTGATGGTAGAATTTCTTAAGCAGTTATTGAATTACGTTCAAAGCATAGGCGTAACCCCCCCCCGCAGCCCTGTGGCGTGGGGACCGCACAAGCTGCAAGGCCAAAAAGGCCAAAAAATATACAGAAAGTACGCAGGGGCGGAGCAGGCCAAATTTTCACACGGGCAAAGTGACTTTTTGGCGCCCTCCCCCTAGTACTAGGCTATATTTTACATTTTATCATAGTGTTTTTAATATTTTAAACACATTTTTCAAAAAGAAATTCATCACCTAGGAAAACTTCACAAAGAATATGGCCCGCTATAAACAATACGAACTCCGCCTCCTCTGGTCTAGTGGCTAGCACGCCTGCCTTCTGTGGTACCGGGTCCAATTCCCAGTGGATTACTGTTGAACGATAAAAGTGGTTCGGATTCCACTATAATTAGTATCCACATCTCCCTTGGCCATTAAGATATAATCGTGGAACGCTAAACTCAAGCAAACAAACAAACAATACTTACTTCCCGGCACTCTTTATTCTTAGTACTATGAAACTCTCTTCTTCCTTAGTGAAATGGAAAAAGATCATGTAATTGCCACTACTTTACAAGAATATAAACCAAAAACGTTAGTAGAAAACCCACTATAAAATTTACTTTTTGAGGCTCGTTTTGGCGCCCCTCTTTCTCTGGCGCCCCGGGCAGTCGCCCGGCCCTTGGTCCGCTCCTGAAAGTACGGACGCATAACTAAGGACTGCGGAGGAGAGGTTAGCCTTCATGTTATGCCACTGGTTTGACGTGTTTGAAATGTTCAGTGAGTGATCGGTTAGTGAAATAATTTCGACGGTTACTGATGTTTAAAGTTTAGCTAAGACAAAGCTATCTAACCAAATACATTTGATATCGCGATGTCACAATTTGATTTTTCCTCACATAAAAAGATAAAAACAATAGTAATAAAAACCCTTACTCGAACTAACAACCTAATTCGTACAGACTAGTTGCTCTGACCAATTGAGTTTCGATTTCTCACGCGAAAGAAGTCTGCTATATTAAGAGGCATGCTTTTCATTATCAAAACTGTTCGAAGTAATACGAACATGGCTTAAGAACAGAGACGGAACTGAATTACCACTCGATTGACCTTGAGAGCAAATCACCAAAGGGTAGCTATAAACGTAAGTTCAGCACGCGTTTCTGTGGAGTTCTGTTCAGTATTCCTATCTGCCAGTCATGCTTGTTCGTAGGAGTAATATTTTACAAACCTAAGGCTGTTGCTACCTCTTTGTCAAGTCGAGTTTTTCCCTATCTAATAACATTGGAACATTTTTCGAATTTTTCTCAGTAAGCAATGAACAAATCCCTACAAAAATTTGCATGGAGTCAGGTCAATAATAAAGGATTCCTTATATGAACCTATAATTTTACTAAAAGCCTCCAATTAAGTTATTCATTCCCCCTTTTTTTTTTCATGTGAAGATTTGCAACAATGCGATCTCTCTTTCTTCCTGTTCGTGTTAGCAGCGTGCGAGAAATTCGGGCTAGCCATTTAAAACAGGTTTTAAAACTCTGTCCATAACGCATCTGCGGAATGAATGTTTCTAGCCCTGTCGCCTTTTTCGAGGACAGATTTATGGCACTCAGGAAGAGTGGGCGCTCTTTATTTTCTTTGCTGAACCTATTGCTTTTAGTATATTCGTCCAGTCTTATTGGAAGTTTTTGTGGTTACTTTCAAACCTAGCAAGGTGCCTTTTGCATCTCGTGTATTTCAAAATCTTAGATTTAGTGATTGGTTATACAAATATAAATTAACAGACGGCTGTGATACCAGATCAATCTCCTGTGTGAAATAATAATAATAATAATAATAATAATAATAATAATAATAATAATAATAACAATAACAATAATAATAACAATAATAATAATAATAATAATTATTATTATTATTATTATTATTATTATTATTATTATTATTATTATTATTATTATTATTATTATTATTATTATTATTATTATTATTATAGGGAATCCGTAGAATAAGAGCCTGTAAGGAGCAGGGAATCTCGGTGCGGCTTTGACACTAGTAACCTAGTTAAAATGTGAGGTCACCGCATCGGTTCTCCCTTGCCGGTAATGCTCGTTTCCCTGCCGCCTTTAGCGTGGGAGATCCTTATTCGATTCCCGGCGGGAGCTCATGTGGTTCGGAATCCACGTTAATCAGTAGTCTCGTTTCATATAGCCTCGCTGCTGAAAGGGACGTTAACATCAATTCATTGTTTCCGTGCCGACACCAGTTGGGTTTTGACATTGAATACACTAGCGCTCTTTCACTTTTGTAACCTCACGGACAGGTAAACCAGTTAAGGTAGCATTTTGGACTAATAATTATAATTATAATATGTATCGCTTTAACAACTTTGAACACTATTATAGAATTTTTATGCTAAATAGTAATCATTTTTTTGCCACATGCGAAGAAAATTTAGAAATAAACTTTCTTTTGTTACACAAATTTGTTCTTAGCGTGAATGCTGTCGAATTCTATTCCTAGTGGTGACAGATTTTTCGGTATTGATTCAGTATCGCGAATCAATTGGGAAATTGAGGAACTGACCACACATTATCCTTCTTACAGAGCGTATTTGTAGGAGAAAGTGAACTGTAGTATCAGGGATTCTTTTATTACACAAGAAAGACATCTATACATAATGAAATAGATATTTTTAATGTAGAAAGAAATATCATTTTCTATTATTATAACTTTTCGAAATATGAATAGGGATTTATCTCTTGGTTACAGGATATAGTGTAATCTGATAATAATAACCTTGAAACTTACGCATTCTACACATGGAATATTTATTTCCAAATGGTGGAAGTGAAATTTCATATATGGCTACAACACATACAGTATTATACAAATAGTACAACATATATTATTAACAGAGTAATTTTATTTTATACATTATCTTTTGATGCTTCATTTTAAAATACAGGCCTTACTTTTTATTGAAGTACACCCGTTTGTCAATGTCATACTTATTCAACTAAAACATTTTCGCATGAGTATAAAAATATGTGATGGAATACTGTTTCATCAAGCTACCACATTAATGAAGTTATTAGAAAAATAAATAAACAAGCAGTATAATTAAAATGCTAAATAACAGCGAAGCACTGTTCACAATTTAAATATCTATTAGCATGCTATTATTTCGAATCAAGAAAGTTATATCTATTCATGTTACGAAAACAATTTATAATAATAAAGTGATATTCGCTTTGGTATACACTAAAAGTATCTTTATTCAATAGAGACAGTTCGCTTCTAATTGCTTACAACTGTCTATCCATGAACGGGGGAAAAACTAATGTAAAAAAGAATGGATTTGTTCTAATTGTTTTTATTTCTCTTTTTCTGCTTTCAGCGAAGAAAACGTACTCCAATGCCTCCTCACTAAAATGCCATAAATATGTCATTCTTGAAAAGAGTCCCCTCACAGCTGTGGACAATGTTCAACCTCAAACTAACCCTCCGCAACCTGCTAGAAGAGAGAACCGAGTGTCGTCAATGCGTTGTTGCGAATCTTCACATGAAAAAAGGGGGGAATGAATAACTTAATTGGAGGCTTGTAGTAAAATTATAAGCTCATATAAGGAATCCTTTATTATTGACCTGACTCCATGCAAATTTTTGTAGAGATTTGTTCATTGCTTACTGAGAAAAATTCGAAAAATTTTCCAATGTTATTAGATAGGGAAAAACTCGACTTGACAAAGATGTAGCAACAGCCCTAACCTTTCGATAGAGCACAATGGCAGAGAACCAATGGAAAGGAATTCTTGCCCTTGTAAACGTGGGATACCACCATGTGCAATAAAACTGACGAGTCTCCTTGAAGTAATATTTTATCGAAAATAACTCGTTTTCCTTTATATAGTCTATCCGAAGTTTTTGAGGGTTTCAAAATGAGGAAACGTTACTGACAAACAAGGACGCATTTAGGGGTAGGTCCAGGGGGTCCGGACCCCCTCTGAAATCCCAATTTTTCTGTAAATTTAGCCTAATTTTGGGGATTATCTTTTAAAATTTTATTATAATTTATCCTGATATTGAAGTCGGACCCCTCCCGAAATAAATTACTGCATACGTGTGTGCTGACAATTTTCAATATATTCGTTAAATAATAAAGTAAAATAATTAAATTAGGAGCAAAAAGCTTCAACACGGGCTAACTTTTGTCCACTGCCAATATTGTTAGAAATGTTATTAATAGCAAAAACTGCTAGTCAATGCTGAACCTTGGAACGTCATCCCGAACAACAAGCCTATTATTGAGAACTACATATGAAACATGTTATCAAAACTTATCCAGCTTTTATCTGGCATGAAATTATTATATACACCAAAATTCACTCTCCTAAAATGTGTATCTAAACATTGCTCTACGTATCTACGAAGCAATGAATTTTTTTTAAATCGAAATATGTGAACAGGAAACTCTAACAGCCAGCCATTTTATTTAAATCGTAATAAACCCTGTAACCGTGCGTTAACGTGAAGACAAAGCTTGGTCCATTGGTAAAGTGTTGGAAGAATAAAAACTCAATGTTCGTAGGTTCGAATCTATCCACTCACCACAACATTTTATTCTTATGTGTAACGATGAAATAAGAAAAAAATGTATAACCGTTAAGACAAAACTTCAACCAAGTCTGAAGAGAACAATACTAAAATAGTAACACAATGACGTCAACCAAGAATTATTTCATGAAGCGTTTGGACGAAATTATAGCTGTCAACAATTGCAGAAGTAGAAACAGGCTGATAGGTGTAATGCAGTCTAGATTTCTGAATGCATTTACTCCCTGAAAACTTCCGTCTCGTCATTGGTATGCCGTTAGTCATTGTAAAACCTTTCAATTGGAAGTGAAGTGACACAAACTAAAACAGTTTTAAATCAATAAATGTCTATGTGTGAAAGTAGGTGTCTCTGAGTTCCTTTTACTTTGAAGTGACAAATGAGAGAAGAAAGTATGGTGTTCGAAAAAAAAATCAAATTTGAGATTTCAACGAATTTACACGTATTATAGCCCCTAACACCGAAAAAGTTATTTTTCGATACATGTTCATCTGTTCGTCCGTCCGTTCGCTACACTTTTCTGTGCACTCGCCTAGAGGCCATACCGTTCAACTTATCTGCACCAAATGTTAGTTTAAGATTTTCATAGTATTTCCTATAGTTTTTTTAATTTCCCTCCTACTCCCAAAACAAGGGTAGTTTCCTGTACGATGAAAATAGAAAAAAGATATTTTCTCATAACTGGCTGTAACGATCTTGTTTTCTTTCTTTTTTATATAAATCAATATTTAATTAGCAACCCTATTTTGTGGTATAAGGCATTTATCTGAGAAAAATCTACAAGGGGTAGTTTATACTAAGGGGTGAGTTTTTTCAGTGATTTTCTCAAAATGGATTCAAGTGTTTTCGTTCATATTTTATAAATAAATATTTCATTAATAACTTAACAATATGGTATAACTCGTTTGGACTTAAAAAAATGCGAGGGGTGGTTTATTCTTGGTGGTGTGTGTTGTCTGGGCGATTTTCTCAAAAACGACTCAAAATAGTTTATTCATATTCCAAAAATAAATATTTCGTTAATACCCAAACAATATGTCAAAACTCGTTTGTCCTGAAAAAATATGCGAGGGGTAGTTTAATCTTGGGGGTATTTTTCCTCCACGGTTTTCTCAAAAATGAGTCAAGCAATTTTGTTCGTACTCAGAAATAAATATTTCATTAAAAACCTAATAATATGGAATAACTCGCTTACCCTGAAAGAATCCTCAAGAGGGGAGTTATTTTTGCCTCACGATTTTCCCAAAAATTACTCGGACAATTTTATTGATAATTCATAAATAAGTATTTCATTAATAACCCTATATTTTAGTATAAGTCATTTCTATGAAAAACAATTACAACGAATAGTCTATTTTGGGGGTCAAGGTTTTTTCCCCGACAATTTTCTCGAACGACAGGCGATTTTGATCAAATTTTGCAAATAAATATTTCATTAATAACCAAAAGTATATCTTAACTCATTGTTCAAAACAATTCACAAGAGGTAGGTTACTCCTGACGTGTTCTTTTTGAACGACTTTCTCAAAAATGACTCATTTGATTTTTTTATATTTCACAATGATTGCATTAATTGGTCTATTATATGTCTAATGAAAATGTGCTCAAAGTGTGAGTTAGTTTTGTAGCGTGGATTTTCTTCAATCGACTGACATTCGATGTATTTGAATAATATAATAATTTTATTCGTATTATCCAAATACACACTTCAGTAACAAATGCGGCCTAACACAGTTAAGAAATTGAATTTAAAAAGTTTAGTGCGGTGGCCCTGTAATTGAATATTTTTTGGTAATCTCCCTAGCTTTTTGTGGGAAACTCAGGCTTTTCTTTTTCGAGCGACAAAAGAGAGAATAAAATATAGTGATTGTGAAAATAATATATCAAATTCAGATTTCAACGGATTTACATGTTTCATGGCGTCTACATACCGAAAATGTGACTTTTCGACACCCGTCCTTCCGGTCCGTCCGTTCGGTACACTTTTCTATGCACTCGTCTAGAGGCCATACGGTTCAACTTATCTACACCAAATTTTAAACTTAGGGTTTACATAGTATTCCTACAGGAGATTTTCCAATTTTTTTCCTACCACCTAAATTAAGTGTGGTTTACCAACAGCCGAAAATCGAAAAAAGCTATTTTCTCAAAAATGGTTTTAACAATTTTGTTTATTTTTCATTAATCAATATTTAATTAACAACCTTATATTGCAGTATCAGATATTTCTCTTAGAAAAAATTACGAGGGCTAGTTTATTCTTGGAGGTGACTTTTTCTCGACGATTTTCTCAGAAAAAACTGGCGAATTTTGTACACACTTCATAAATAAATATTTAACCTTACAACATGATATAAGTCAATTGACCTGAAAAATATATGAGTAGTAGCTTATTCTTGGAGTTGAATTTATTCCCAGTGAGTTTCTCAGACACGACCAGTTGGCAACCCTGTATCTCGACAACGAAGCTAAATTCGAAAACTACAAGAGGACCATTTGTCTCCTTTTGATGTCACGAATCATCTTCCGAAGTTTGTGGACATCTTTCAGGTTCACCCTTAATGAAGCTTCTTTTCGAAAAGTTAACTATTAACCTTATGCATTGTTAATTTTTTTAAGATCACAAATACCGTTATTAATTTTAAGGCAGAGAGCTACTTCTGAGAGAATAGATGTTGAAAAATAATTTTAAAACTTATGCTTTTGTTTTCGAGACATTCCAGACAAGGCGAGACATTTTACAAGCTATCTCGTGTCCAAAACATTTGTCTCGTCTTATCTTGGATGTCACAAAGCGCGTCTCGTCTCTTTCTCGAGACATGTCTTATCTCGTGCGCATTAGTTAACACTTGGAAAGAATTATCTTTCTACTCAAAACATTGTTTTTATAATGGTTGCATATTTATGATAATTGCTGTCAACATAAATTACAGTCCTTTCAGTTGAATTAATTTTTATTATTATTATTGAAATTAAAATTAAATGCAATATCTAGTTTAATGTTGCACGATTATGCACCTACGCTAAGGGAGAATGATGATGAATGAAATGGTGAAATGAAGAAAGTGGGAGGAAAATGGAAAATCCCAAGAAAACCCATACCCATGCACACGGTATTTGTCCACCTCAAATTTCACTTGGCGCGAAGTGGAATCGAGTCACGGACTCCATGCACCAAAGGGAATGCTTTATTATTATTATTGTTAATAATAATAATAATAATAATAATAATAATAATAATAATAATAATAATAATAATAATTGAAGCGAGCTTAACGAGTTGACTTGATTATGAATTTAGCGTCCCGTTCAGCAGTGAGGCTATATGAGACATGGACCTACTGATTAACGTGGAATCCGAACCACATAAGCTCCCGCCGGAAATCGAACCCGGGTCTCCCACGCCAAAGGCGCGTACGCTACCGCTTAGCCACGGAGGAGCTCCGAGCTTAACGAGCTTAACGAGTTTCAACCGTCCGACTCAACCAACGTTTGGGTGCCTGTTCGTTCGTCTGCTCCATGACAACTTCTCATAAAAGACATTTCATTTTAATGAAACTAGTAAGTGCCATCTTTTAGCTTTGTGAAGTAACTATTGCTTGGAATTTGATTCTGCAAAATATAAGAGGTAAAATTAACCAAATGGTGCAAGTTTCCACTCATGCATATAAAACAATTTTGAAATATCAACTACGTGAATCTTGTCCCATAAAGAAGCCGAAACCTCTACACCGAAGATCCCTCCAAGATTTGATCATTGTCCACACGGACTGAAATTGTCATTTGAAGCCAAGACTTTAATATGAAGCCAATATTTTTTTTTTAAAATAGACGAAAAATTCGAAAGTTATAAGCATTTTCATATTTTTGCCTTTTCCCATAAAGGAGCCTAGCCCCCTATACTGACGAGCCCCCCCCCCCCCCCCCGAGATTTGATCATTGTCCACTCGGGGTGAAATTGTCATTTGGAACCAACACTTTAATAAAATTAACTCTATTGCCTATGGAACCCGGAGGTTCAATGCCGCGTTCACAAAAGCTCTCCACTAATTCTATCCTTAGCCAACTGCATCCAGTTTCTACTTTCTATTCCAATCTCTGCGAGATACCAACACTTTAATACGAAGCAAAATATTTCTTTAAAATAGACGAAAAATTAGAAAGTTATAAACGTGTTAATATTTTTGCCTTTTCTCATAAGGGGGCCGTATTAGATATACACTGAAGAGCCCCACGAGATTTAATCATTGACCACTTGGACTGAAATTATCATATGAAACCAAAACTTTAATATGAAGTCAAAAATTAAACTTTTACATCAATATAAACTGACTGAGTTCCGGTTCACCCCACTATTGTTTAGTTTAGTTAAGTGGTAATTTGTGACAGCTTCACATCATCAAAAGAATCTTTCATTTCCCCGCCCCCAGGAGTTCGTGCTGGATCCGCCACTGGATTCAATAGACACTTTTTCTATTCTTTTTGTCACCCTTGATTGTGTAGGGGCTCCCTCGTACAAATAAAGAAGTGGTAATATTATAATCAAGGGGCGCTATATATTAGGTATTTCTTTAGTTACTTACTCCTAACCGCACAGGGCCATCTTTGGTAGAATAAAAAAAAATGTTACGTGATATTCCAATCATGAAAGAGGAGAGGATGCTGTAAATATATTTCTTATTCATTTTGTCTGCCCTTTATCAGAAATTACTTCTGTTGGAAGGTTCCTGAAATGAGAGGGGCAAAATAAAACGTCGTACCCCTTCCTACATGGTTGCTCAAACAATTACTAAAGGAAGCATTGTAAACTAAGATATTTAAGATTTAAACTAAGAAACTAAGATATCCTTACATTATTTAAGGATGGCATATTCAGTATTATTATTATTATTATTATTATTATTATTATTATTATTATTTGAATGTTTTTGGAGCCCTGAAATTTTGTGAGAGGAACAATGGTATGTAGAGGTTTAAGATGGGTGGTCATAGGGGAGGAAAAAAATTTTCTCTGTCTGACTCTCTAACGTAAAGATTATGTGCTGAAGGTAAGAAGCATCATCATTGTACAATAGGTTGCTTTTACGTAGAATATCAATTACTTGAGTTTTTCTCCTTCGGGCTACTTCCCTTATGTAGTAAATTCAAAACAATTTCAATTCAATACAAATACATTGTAAAACTTTTCCGTAATTAAACATCTAGGGAAAATTAAACATTTAATAGGAACATCTGTTATCAAAATATCCAAACACGTAGATAGAAGACTATCTAGTGAGAAATATTGTGAAACTTTATAAAATTCTCCAAATTAGAATTAACATTTACTGGGAAACATTCGTTATGCGCCAGCGAGCATATAGTGAGCAGTGAGCACAGGGGAAATAATTACGAAACTGTTTGCAAACAAAATTAGGGACGCTAATGCAAGTGCGAGAAATTAATCATATTCACGGAGAAGTTAAATGTCGACTAAAAGCAGGGAATTCGTGTTACTATTCGGTTCAAAATCTCTTATCGTCGCGAATTCTGTTGAGGAATTTGAAGCTTAAAATACACAAAACGATAATCATGCCTGTTGTTCTGTATGGTTACGAAACATGGTAACTTACTCTGAGGGAAGAACATAGACTGCAAGTATTTGAGAACAAGATCCTGAGACGAATATTCGGACCCAAGAGGAACGGGAATGGGGAATGGCGGAAACTTCATAACGAGGAACTACATAATTTATATGGTTTGCCCAACATTGTTTGGGTCGTCAAGTCTAGGAGGCTTAGGTGGGCGGGTCATGTAGCTAGAATGGAAGAAAGTAGAAACGCTTTGAAAGTCTTCACTGGAAGACCAAGCGGAAAATGACCATTAGGAAGACCTAGGTTCAGATGGGAGGACAATATTAAGATGGATCTCGCAGAGATTGGAATACAAAGTAGAAACTGGATGCAGTTAGCTAAGAATAGAAGTCAGTGGAGAGCTTTTGTGAACGCGGCATTGAACCTCCGGGTTCCATAGGCCATAGAGTTAGTTAGTTAGTTAGTTAATGCAAGTGCGACAACGACACTTTTTTCTTTTTTTGGTAGCGTCATGAGTTTTACACATATGTTGCAATTTGATTCTTTCCCAAATAAAAAATAAATAAAATAACCATAGTGATAAAAATGACAACGCCACCTCCCTGGGGGATCGAACCCACTACCTTCGGCATATACGCTCCCTGCTTTAACTAACTGAGCTATTTGTTTTCTTACGTGAACTGAGCCTGTTCCGGTAAAAACGATTTTTCATTACGATTGTGCTACCAATTTGTCCTTTTCCATAGATAATTTCCACTATTTGCTCTATCTTTACGTTAATACTTGGCATATATTCATATATTTGGAGTTTGCAGATAATGCACGTAATAATTCATATTAGAAATATATCGTTAAAAGTTTACTTTGTAGATTTAATCCACATTTCTCTCAATGACATAGATGTCGCTGTTTCGTGTTGAACTGCAGAATTCCCTCGCGTTCTTGAAAATTTTCCACTTTAGCAGAGTTGGTAATTCTCGAGATTTCTGTCGATTTAAGGTTTTTTGCTTCTCATTTATTTATTTTAATCTAATATCTAACACAAATATTAAAAACGGGTTGGTTATTAACCCGTCCTACTGGGGAAACCTTCCGAAATTTCGAACATATAAAGAAAACGGAGATATTTTCAAAAAACTTCAAAATAAAGAGACGCGTCATTTATTTTGCTCATAGTAGTACGTGTTCTTTCCTAATTGCAGTATCAAGGCGAAGTTTAGGATCTCGTAATATTTTAAATTCAGCTCTTCATTAGCTTTGTAATGACTAGTGTTAGGATTTTTGTGATTTTTTTTTAGAGAGAGAGAGAGAGAGAGAGAATAAAGGAGCTCCCTGCAAGTACCTACCCTATATGTCAAATATTGCTTCCAGTTAGGAACATGGATAATTTTCCAGTAACTTTTCCGTCTTTTTTGGGCCCATCCTTCACTCCCTCCATCTTTCCTCCCAATCCGATTTACTCCACATTTCCTTTTCTTGTACTGCTACTTTTTAAAATTTTACTCCAATTTCCTTATTATCGTGAATTGAATGCACTGTTTCTTGTGCGAGAATTTCGACAAGATCAAGTAGTTTTGTGCTTTCTCTGGATCCAAACAACGAAGGTGCAATTTCGAAGGCGCACCAAGTTGTTCAACCAGAGAAGAGAAGATTCATGGTTTGCAGGCAGAACGTAGTTTATAATAAGTTGTCTTCAATTACATAGAAGGGCTACCAAAATAACTGAAGAAAATAACGCCTTTCTTGCTCTTTTTTCTGCCTTATTTTAATATCTTCCTTCCTTTATTTCTATGAAAACTTTTCTTAAAATTTCGATCGCTGACAATGACTCCATCAGCAATTTCACGAAACTTTCAGTTACAGAGAAAATCAAATATTTTAATGTCCCATAACGACAAGGTTACGCGGCATATTTTCCTTATGTAGGATAACGTATCACCGGTCACCAATGTGCCATCTATGCTTTTTTTAAAAAAAAAAAAAAAGTATTTCCATGAGAAACTCACATTAAAACTGTTTTTCTATATCTGATTTTTTGTGACGAGATTATTCAAATAAGAAGCAGCTTTAAATTAATTACATATTATTTTCTTTAACACTGTATCCGATAATTAAATTGTGTGTGTAGAATGAAGGAAAAGATTTTTTTTTTAAATCAAATTACATTACAATTTAGCATCCATTACTTTTCTGTTTTGGTCATTTTTCAAAGAAGGAGAAAAAGGAGGGACACTATTTAGGACTTCAAACCCATCAGAGTATTGAGCTTTATTACATTTATTGATCGGCATCCTCTTTGGTATTAGGAAAATATTCTAATTACTGTATTTTCGTTTCCTAAAATCTATTTTATTCATATATATATATATTTGGTTAGATTCAAAAAGAAAAATTTCATGTAATGGGTAGTCTCTAAAAGAAAAATAACAAATAATTATCAATATATATATATATATATATATATATATAAAATGCACATAGACTCACATGCATTGGAATTTTAATTGTAAGACAGGTTATCCACACTCAGAATCAAAAATGAAATGAAATGAAATTTCTATTTTAACGTTCCACGATTATGCCCTTTAGGCTAGAGGAGACTGATGGTTCATGAAAATGATTATGAAAGGCTAATTGGTTCATGTTAGCATTTCTGTCTCAAATAACTTGAACTAGAAAAACAAATTTCTGAACAAAGCAACGCTTATATTGAAAATAATAAATGTGTGACAGTTTCGCCAACTAACTGAACATATTGGCTTCATCAAACACCGTAAACACCATAAAGTTACATCTAAATATAACAGGATCCTGGAAAATGGTTCTAAAAGCTGATTGACTGATCAAAACGGATTCAGCCAATCATAACAAAAGTTGACAAAAGTGAAACTAAACACCACAAATTCCTTTTCCTCCCTGATCAGGTAGAAAACAAAGCTACAAATTAACCCTTTCCATTGGAATGCAAGAGTTAAAATTGACGAACAGTGGGGCAGGTTATCAGAAAGACTTGATTTGTAGCTTAGTTTTCGGCTGGACAAAGGAGGGAAAGAAATTTATGGTGTTTAGTTTCACTTTTGTCAACTTTTGTTATGATTATCTGAATCCTTTTGATCAGCCAATCAGCGTTTAGAACCATTTTCCGGGATCCTGTTATATTTAGATGCAACTCTCTCTTGTTTTTACAGTATCTGATGAAGCCAATATGTTCAGTTAGTTGGCGAAACTGTCACACAGTTTCATATATCCCATTCTTCAATACGATAAGCAATATGCACATCGTGTTAATATAGACAAATATATACAGTGGAATGACTAAAAAGTAGCATTTAAGTGAACGAAAACAAATTTTGGGATTTATTTTGAGTACACATATAGATAGAATGTTACAATTTATTATTATTTGTTTCGTTATACTTTGCAGAGGGAAGAATGGCGAGATTTTTTAATTCCTTCAAGAGGAAAAAACCATCCTCTGCACAATCAAGAAAGGAAGAAGAAACATTAGAAGAAGTGGAAGAAGGTAATGTAAATAATGCTTTCAGGTCTTTCGAAATACGTGTATTTAAAAGAAACAACACAACATTGTACATTCAGATACTACATTGAAACCAAATATGAAAGCAAATACTGCCTTTTGAAAATTAGTTTATTCTTTTAAAACATTCAAAACTTAAATATCGCTAAGAATTGATTAAATAACAAACAGTGGAAGTCTGTAATTAAAAATGTATTGAGTACTAGCACGATATCAATATGTACAATATGAGATAACAACGAGTTATTTCCACCAGGAAGTTGACCACTACTTGACAAGTAATCGTAGCATAGATTGGACAAAATATTTCTTCACTCCTCTTCCCCATTGAGTCCATTTATTTACATTTTCTTGCTGTCTTTATTATTTTATTATTGTTATAATTAATTTGACTTCTATTCGTATCCTCGTGAACAAGATTCCAGGAAAGGGTTGAAAGTTTCAAAGTGCATGGATTATTCAGGAATCAGAATTAAAAGTGAGATTAGCAAATAAGTCATTTTCCAAAAATATCTCTCAGTACATATCGTACTTTTATCGTCCTTTGAGGCATGGGGAGATTTGAAGATAACAAGATGGACTTCCTTCTCGTTTTGAATCATCTTTCCACCAATTGAATATTACCTCAACAGCGGGTTCCACAAATTATACCAGTTTCAAATAAAACGTCCAGGGTTTATAAATCACAAACGATTGAAGATAAAAAGTATGAAGCAAAAAGTGAAATAGGGAAATATCATAAATTGCATTGAATGAAGTGCTCTGCTTACCCCATAGTCCGAGGGAAGGGGATCACTTGATAATTTCAAATAGTGATATATAATTTTTGATATATATTTGGTATATATAATTTATATCATTGAAAAGATCATGAAAAAACAAACAACTTTCGTAGGAAAATGTTTTTCACGTAAAGCGCAGTTTTCGAAATAGCCAATATTTAACTGTTCTTGCACAATCAGATACAATGACCAGCGGGAGATAAGTATATAAAGGGGAGGGGGGATAAAGAGGATAATGTCTTAAAGCTCACCGAATGAAATGGTCTGCTTGCTAAACAGGAATCCCTGTCATGGAGCTTTGATGAACCACCCGAAAATTTTAAATGGATGTAATTTGACACATAATTGAAAGGACCCTGAAAAACAAACAACTTTTGTGGGGAAAATGTTTCGTTGTAGGGTTCTATCTAGGAAACGGTCACCTTTTAACTGAGTTTTATTTTAAAGTGGAAGAATTCACAACTCAATGGTAGTCATTATCGTAAACGGCACCCCCCTCCCCATCCCTACAAATCCTATAGAACTCGTTTGTTGTTCTATGATCCTTCCAATTATGCACCAAATTACATACCGTATCGTTTAAAATCTTTGGATATCCCCCGGAGCCCTGTAGGGCAAGCAGAATACTTCATTTGATGCACCTTTTAACATTTTCCTATCTCACTTTTTGTTTCATCCTTGTATCTTGAGCCATTTTTGATTTATAATCATTGGGCATTTTATCTTAACGTGCAAGAACTTACAGTTAAATTGTTGCTACCGGTAAACGATGCTCCACACAAAAAACTTTTTACTACAGAAGTTTGTTTTTCCATTATATTTTCAATGATGTAAACAATTATATACTGTACCTTCCGACTTAAATTTTTCGAGTGACACTGTGACACTCAAGTAGAGCGTTCCATTCGATACGTTTTCTGATATTTTTCTATCTCATTTTTTTTGTTTCACGCTTTTCTCTCCAACCGTTTGTGGTTTATAAGCACTGGACATTTATCTGAAACACCTCGTATATAAATGTAATGTTTGCGGGGGAAAAAATCAATATAAGAAATATAATGTTATAAGAATTACTTGTTACAAGAATCCAATTACCTTGACAGTGTAGATGTGTATTGGTCGTCTGAGCTCAAAGAAATATACAGTAGGTAACTTTAGATTTCACAAGTTGTGGGCACTTTTCGATTGAATGCCTTTTTTTTTCTTTTCCACTATTCAAAAATCGTCTAAAATTTTGCATGAAACTCTGGAAGTTAATTTCTATACTTGTATGAGATAATCTCGCATCACTACTCACAAAGTACATTCGCGAAGTGTCGCCTCGGCATTCGTTTAAAATTTATTCAAATGCAAAGTTCTCCGCGGCCCAATGTGTATTGTACTAATTTTAGTAGCACATACCGTTAATTTGCATATTTACGAGCCTTCATATATCCAGAATTGAATCATATACTAGTATAACGCTGAGACACAAAATTACTTTTAGTTTCTTTAGATATAACTGGACATTAATGTGGGCATATGCAAAACAAATTGGATCAAGTACTGCTTCTCTGACACATGTTACCCATCGCGGCCGCCATATTAGATTCAACTTTTTTTTTTTTTTTTCAAAGTAGGAATAGGTGCAAGTGATACATCATATTCATGTACAATTTTCTCGGGAATTCATTGTTGTAGTGTGTTTTACCGTAGCTTCTATCGTTTGCAAGGTATTGCATGTTAAATGTCAGGCACTTCACGAATATTGATCCAAATAGGAAGTTGTGCATGACTCTGTGTGTATATGTAATCTTTTACGTGATTTATCGTTGACAAAATATTCTCTGAAAGAACATACATACAGACACACAGACGTCAATACGGAAATGGTAGGTCTTCATCCAAATCTGGTCGTATCTGGATTTACATTAGGCATTTTGACCATGATACAACACTTCCTTGTTATAATATAACATGAAAGTAATAATAACTCACAGAGATGTAATAAGGTTATGACATCAATGTTGTAAAGAGTTTGTTTATACCTACAGTCAGTAGCGTACGCAGGAATTTATCTCGGGAGGGGTCCAAAATCAATATAAGGATATTTTATATTAAAATTCCTAAAATTGTCCCTAAAATTAGGCTAAATTTACACAAAAGTAGAAATTTCGGGGAGGGTCCGGACCCCCAGGACCCACCCCCTGCGTACGTCCGTGCCTACAGTATTTTTCCAGTTAGAAATTCTTTTGATTTTTCAACATCAGAAACATAAGCGTAACTGATATTATTCTGCAATGTCTATTTGCGAAGTGCCTGGAGGGATTTAACATGCAATACCTTCCAAACTGTACAAGCTACGGTAAAATTCATTACACCAGTGAATTTCTGAGAAAATTGTATATGAATTTGATGTACCATTTGCACCTATTCCCATTTGAAAAAATTAAAGTTGAATCCAAGATAGCAGATCCAAGATGTCGGCAGCGGTGGGTAACATGGTCAGAGAAGCAGTACTTGATCCAATTTGTTTTGCATATGCCCACATTCATGTCCAGTTACATCTAAAGAAACTAAAAGCAATAAGGAACAAGCAAAGAGACTAATACTCACCACAAAAACAGCAGTTTTCTTCTACATGAAAGAAGCACTTTCGGAAGAACCTTCCTCCATCATCAGCTTACTTAAAATTCAAAGAGGATTTAAAAACATGAAGGAGAATGTGGAAATGCAAAAAATGGTTAAAAGAATTAAGAAATGTAAAACACAAATCTTCTGTCAAAAATTAAACACATGCGAATGGGCACTCACTGTCATTGTTTTTGCGGTGAGTATTAGCCTCTTTGCTTCTTTGGTATTAAATGTTATCACTGCTCCCAAAATTGTGATAAACTAAAAGCAGTTTTGTGTCCGAGCGTTATAGTAGTATATGATTGAATTCCGGATATATGAAGGCCTATAAATATGCAAGTTACCGGTATGGTTCGCTAAACTCAGTACGATACACATTGGTCCAGCAGACTGAAATCACTGCTGTGAAACCGGCAATTATTCAGCCATAGATTCATTCGACACAGATTGCTTTGTGTATATGAGGATGAGATGTTGGACCGGAGCAATGTCCGGTAATGAGTACATAAGTTCCACAGTGGTGATTTCAGTCTGCTGGACCAACATGATACGGCAGACTATCAACTGCAGTGAACAACATTAACAAAGACTATATTGACAAATATGTAACCACAGACAGCATTTTGAAGCGATTGGGTTTTCTGTGGGTGATACTCTAACAGTAATACAGTCTTTAGGTTAGAAAACTTTGTGCCCATTGAGTGCCTCACCCGCTTACAAGCGAACAGAAACAAATTCACTTTGCCAATCACACACAGCAGAAAATCAAAAGTATGGGATGGGAAGTGGTTCTCAAACTCCTTCTAGTCCGGATCTGATCCTGTTTGGTTTCTTTCAGTTCGGTCGTCTGAAGGCCTATCTTCATAGTAGACAGTTTGCCAGTGACCAAGAACTCTGTGTGAAACAGTGGTGTAATAGTCAGCGTCCGAGGTTTTACCGAAGTGCATTTACGGCATCGAAAGAACAGGGGCTTAATGTGTCACAGCGGATGGAGAATACATTGAGTAACATGCGTACAAAATTTCATGGCTCTAGTGCAATTATTTAAATAATAATAATAATAATAATAATATGGCCCATTGTGCAAACATTTTGAACGCCTTTAATATATATGTCTGTTATGCCATTATCTACAGATGCAAATAGAAAGGAATGTTGCGGATGCGATGCGATATTTTGTATCCACTCGAACATCTAAGTTTCGTATGTACTTAAATATGTTTTCTTTACTTCTTCCACTACAGGATTTCGCGCTTCCCAAAGGGTTAAGTGTCTTCATATCCTGTTTTCTTTCCGTGAAGGAAATTCTTACGTCCTGCTGTTCCTTCTTTGTGCCCTGAGAGTTTTTGTTTGTTATTATTCATATTGCATCTTTTCTTCAGTTTATTACTCAAATTAATTGATATCTCTTGTTGCTCTCCTTTTTCTGTTACCAAAGTGATGTTATCTGTAAATCCTATTGAAGAACTCCACGTTTATCCTGATGCTTTATTATTACTATTTTGCACGAATAGATATTAAATAATATGAGGATAAAGTCAGCATCCTTGTCAGACATCTTCCCTATTTTTCACCTTTCTGTCTTTTTTTTTTTTTTTTTCCTTTCAGCTTGCGGTGTCCCTTTATGTTCATATATTCCGTTTTTCCAGTAGTTGATAATGAAGTTTCTTATGTATCGTAAATATTTTGTCTTTCCCATAGGTAAAGAAAATGAAGAATCACCAGAGGGCGGAGAGGCCGAAGATGACAGAGCACAAAGTGGAAAGTCAAAAGCCAGTCAACTAGGTTCAGAAAAAAAGGTAGGTAAAAAACTATTTAGCAATTACAGAAATAAATTTCAGTTCTGTAGAAACTTAGGAAGAGAAAATATTTTGAGAGTGTGTCTTATTAGCATTATTAAGAATAAATATGTTTTAGTAAACTTATATTAAATGTTAAACTAAGCCATTCATCGTTCATTTTCTAAAGCATCAATCGAGAAAAAATAATTATCTTGCAAGTATTTAAGGAAGAAATATTAATACCTGTCCAAAATTGTGTTGAATAGTTGTGTATTTTTTGAAGTACGAATCAACAAAATTTTGAAAACAATGTGTATGGTTCATGGTTCAAAATAAATTTTTCATGCAGAGATTAAGTACTGTATATTGGGAAAATATTTGCATCATTCTTTAGCCAGATGGTAGTTTTTCCTTTATAGTAATTTGTACACAGAGTATTATGTAATTAATTGCAACATTTCGCAATACCAATGAACAGTTTGTATGCTTCCTTAGATTAAGAGAAAAAACACACACTGTATCTTGCAAAAATTGTACAACACGTTTTCTAAACTTCCGAACTATGCTATGCGTAATGTTGAAAATCGTACATAACGCCTTTGTTCATCTGTCTGTCTGTCGACAGATGTCAGAGCAAACGGCAAGAGATATCGAGAAGTGGTTTTCTGTAATCGATTAAACATCCCAAGAATAGTTTCCATCTCCTCCGTTAACCTATTATTCACACCGAAAGTGGTTCAAATTGGCCATTTCCGTTTTCAACATTTAACGCCATAGAACGAAAACTATAACATAACGAGCAGCTTTAGAGAATATACCATCAAAACCCGCAACACTTTACCAAAACCAGAAGTGGTTGAAATGTACTAGTACCGGTTTCAATACTGATTTTCGTAGAACGAAAGCAGTAAGAGATATCGAGATGCGATTTTTTGCAATCAATTCAGCTTCCCAAGAGTAGATTCCTCTTGTCCATTATCCCTCTATTCGAACTGAAAGTTGTTCAAATTAATCATTTCCGGTTTCAACATTTATCGCCGTAGAACAAAAATGGTAAAAGGTAGCGATAAGCTATTTTCTCTAGTTGCTTTACAGTGTCAAGAGAACATACCATCACAACCACAACACTGTACCAAAACCAGAAGTGGTTGAAATTTACTACCACTTCCGGTTTCAATCCTGATTTCCGTAGAGCAAAAACAATAAGAGAGATCAAGATGCAGATTTTTCCAATGATTCAGCTTCCTAAAAGTAGGTTCTATCTCCTCCCTTAACTCTATTCAATCTGGAAGTGGCTCAAATTAACTATTTCCGGTTTAAACATTTATCATTGTAGAACAAGAATGGTAATATATAGGACACCGGTTTTTGATATTGAGCAGGGTGTCAAGGGAACATATCGTCATAACTAGCAACACTCTACTAGACCGGAAGGGTTAAAAAATACTACTTCCGGTTTCAGTACTGGTTTCTATGGAGCAAAATTGGTAAGAGATATCGAATGCAGTTTTTTACGATCGTTTCAGCTGTGCAAGAGTAGGTTCTATCTTCTCCCTTAACCCTCCATTCAATCTGGAAGTGGTTCATACTATCGATTTCTGGTTTCAGCCTTCCTCGCCATGGAACAAAAGTAATAAGGGATAGTGAGTAATGACTTTTTAATATGGATTCAGCGTCCGAGGAACAGTTTCTATTGCAACCAATAGATATAGATGTACTACTTCAAGTTTGAGTATTGAATTCACATAGTTTGGAAGCTGACTGTAGTTTCACACTGCGAAACGAAACTCCCTTGTTAATAAGAAGTGTAATTGCCATAATATTACTCTCAAATGTAACTGAAAGGTACAATTCGTCTCTGATAGCAACCTAGTTGCAGTATACGTAATGAAATAAGACAAAAGTCGTTATTTGAGGAAACTGTTAGAACTTATATGCACCTGAAAACCCTTGATGTCAAAGACAATGTGAACATCGAATTTCTGGAAATTTGAAATATCGATGCTCAGTGTTCCTTAAACGTAATAAAGGGCGTCAATTTACGTATCCATCAAATGGTGAACATCTCTAGAAATGTCCAAACTCACGAGTCCATGTGAGAATGAGTCCAGAGAGGCTGTAGGCGCGAGCACAACCGAGTGCCCCCCCCCCCCCAATTGAGAATAGTGAATCTGAGCCCAGGTGAGCCCGAATGATCTCCTATTCCAAAATGAACACCTGTGCCGTGAACATGCCTGGTAATACACATACCACCTTGAATAATGTCGGATGCAGAATATTTCAAAGAATGATTATGCAGCAAATTATTCATTCTTTTTAAGGGCTTCAGAGGGCTGAGTCGCGATTCATTGAAGCAAAATCGAGCATGCGTGTGTTAACTTGGACTACTACTACTTCCCCAACGTGGGCTACTACTTCCCCTCTGTTGACAAGTTCATTTCTTCTATGCTTTTAAAAAGAGAATCGCATTTGTAATGGTTATGTTGTTATTCTTTGCCGTGCCAAAGATTTCAGCTTTCCAGATCAAAATGCAATGAAAGCATCAAGGATCTCACGGCTATGAAAATAATTTCTATGCGGTGGGAGTAGCCGCATTGGTTCTCCCGTCAAGGGGTTCCGAAAGCCACTGTATGTAGTACAAGCTTCCAAGAGCGGTCAACGTGCCGTGGCCCGTATAATAATAATAATAATAATAATAATATTTAATGATACTCTCGGTAACTAGTCTGTAAGGCTTTACCTACAAACCGGACTACTCAGGTTCAATCCCTGGTGTCGCGGAATTCATTCTATTGTTCCTTCCTCAAAATGCCTGTGGATTAAACATGTTTTCTGGAAAGCATGCATCGATAGAGTGAGTGAATGTTAGGGCTATGATTTTCATATCAATACTGTAAAATAATCGTCATATTTTACATTTGCTTAAGTTTATGAACGAAATTTCTACATATCATTATAATAAAATCATATTTCAAGTATATCAATCATTTGTGAAAATTATTATTATTTTAAGAGACATATTTCAGCAATTTTGTCCATCATAATGTGGAATTGTGGGATGATCTTGCATAGGATTTAGCTTTAAGAAGAATTTCATCCGAGTGGCAGGATTTTCAGAATGAAAAATTCCATTAAGAAGTTATACATTTGCAGCGCAGCTGAAAAAGTTACCGAGAAAGAGGAGAGCAACAAAGCCTTGAAACAGTGTATATGATAATTTATTATAAGATGGAAGACCTTTTTACCGCTTTAAATACTCCGAAACGCTAGGAAAGTAAGTGTAAGTTCTAGCATAATGGTAAATATGCAGAAAAAAATCCATAGCCCGGATCAGATGTTTTCAAATCAAAACCAGACCCGAAGGTACAAATGACACCTATTCTGCAGGGGCATAGGACAAATTAGGCAATCTTTCACAATGCCACCCAAGCCTCTCGAAGTTTGCCGCCGTAGACCAAATTTTGCTGATACCAGATACAAAGCGCAAAATGCTTAGTAAGTGCAGCTTTAGGAACCGCTCAAACGACGAAAACTGTTCACTTACCAAAGGTTTTATATATATATATATATATATATATATATATATATATATATATATATATATATATATATATATATATATATATATATATAAACATACGAATAAATTCAAAATAAATACAGAGTTTGTCATTAAATAAGTTTTAATGGCGTTTACATTAATAACAACGTATTAATAAATAATTGGACTACACTGTCATTTAATAGGTTTTAATGGCGTTTATATTAATAACAACGTATTAACAAATAAGTGGACTGGATGTTTTTAAAAGTTTTAAATGTAAAATGTGATTTGCTTTGCACAACACGAATACACAGTTCACAAAAAAGGCGAGATGGAAACACTTCGATGCCTATCCACTCGGCATGAACATTACATAAACAGTGCTTAGTGGGGCCGAAATAACAAAACTTGATCACCTAAAAGCCAAACAAATATTTGAGGATTGAAGAAAACTTAACACCGGAGCTCTCTAGTGGAGAGAGTGGTACTACCACAACATATTTACAGTTTCAAGTTGAAGCTAACTAGTCCGAACAAAAACCTTTCCTGAGCATAAGACGCCTTCGTCCAGGAGACTTCACTGCGGCAGACTGACAAAAGGCAATTGTTCTGACGATACCAAATTAACCACTTCAGATCTGGTGCAAAGCAACGGACGTGGAGGAAGGATAGGTAATGTCTCCAGTACCCTCTCATACAATCGACACTCAAGTTTGATAGAAACAACTTGCTTTTATGGGGTGTATAGCCAGTCGAGAGATTGGGCGATGCCGATGAGTTGTTGGCAGGATAAACTGAGCCCAACAATACGTCACCACCTTAGTGACGGAGCTTTCGGATAATTTCGAACAATGATAACTCCACATCTCTCAGATTTTATCTTCAAGTAAAATAACGATCCGAAGCACGGTGCACATGTTACGATTAATGGCTTCAAAATCAAGAATTTCACTTTTAACATGGCCTCCAAAATTTTCTAAAAAAAACACCTTGAACACCTTTCGAATTGAGGTAAAAAAAAAAAAAAAAATGACTATATCACTCTAGACAAAATTTGGAGTTGTACAAGTACTGCCTGGAGCATTAATCCGACTTCCACGTGTGCACACCTTGCAGAATCAATCCCTCGAAGAACTCAAGCACTCATCCGTACGAAGGGTAACCACACAAAATATTAAGAAAGAAGTGAATATAGCTTTAATAATTAAAGTCAGCCATTTAATCAAATGTACTTTCTTTTTTAGAATGTTCTATAAGATCATGAAAATAGTTTAACATTATTCTATTATAAAAGTTAAATCACTGTTTTACCGTTTTCTAACAGAAACTAAACCCGTCTAAAAAATAAACTATAAACTAGGACTTCGTTCGAGCAATGTTTCATTAGCCAAATAGTTAAGCCACTGTTTGAGGAGGTTTTGAAATTACTCTGCCTTAGAATTTTTACCAAAAAGTAGCAATATATATTGTTATTATTATTCTCAGAGTTCATTGTGCTAATAATATATAATTTTTATTTATTAATTTTAAAAATATTGTTTCTTTTTCAGTCAAAAACCTGCTCTATTCTTTAGCAGAAGAAGAAAGAAAACGTTTCCGTTTGAAAGTTGTGTATAAGCTGTGATGATACTATGAGAGACAAAAAAACAATCTTCTAAGATTGTGCAGCAGTTTCTAATTGTATTTATATCGTGGTATTACACGGACCTTTCTTAAAGTAAGAACCAAACAAGTGACACATATGCTTTAATAATTGTTGTACTTAGGAGTGAAATAAGGTGAAATATTTCTATTATGCAGGTGAACTAAGGAAGAATGAATATTTAACTAAGAAAATAATTATTACTTTTGCTTTAATTTGAATGATATATGTTTTAGTGATCTGTATTATTCCAAAATCAATATCACTTTTGATTTTTGTCATGTAAGAATTAAAAATAATTATCTTACATAAAGACTACATCAACACAAGTCCCAAGTATGTTAACATTTGAATTATACAATTTTATGAAATATGAAAATGAATTTTGAATGTGATTCAGAAAGCAGGTGCTATCTTTGAGGTAGATTACACAAATAACAATGAGTTCGTTTACATGGAGGTTTCATATAATATTCAATATCATTAAATTGACATTATCAGCTAAAGTTCCAATACTGACAAGAGTATTTGGTACATTTTAAATAGTTTTTCAAGTATCCAGTATCCATGACTTGTTAGTATGTATATATATATATCGCTGATCTCGTGACCAAAATTAAAATTAACCGATATTCTGGGTATGCAGTACAAATATGGCAAACGCAGGAGCACATTCATTGATATGGAGTTCAATATAAACTTGCGGTGATATTAAACCATTATTGTTCTTAATTTGAGGGAGAGGATATTTTAAAATTGTCTTACAAATTACTTCAAAATAAGATTAAGATCCCTTCTTTAGTTGTATTGTCGATATACGTAAGATTAAATAAATATTTGTAGGCAGTGAGGCTATTTATTTCAGAAGCATTGTGGTATAAGTTCCCCAAATTTATTTTCTTACTTATTTTCTTATGTACTCGGTGAAGAGCCACGTGTTACCTGCCAACTGGGCGGTCCGGATTCGAGCCCCGGTGGAGGCGAGAAATTTTTCTCGTTCCAGTGTGGCTTTGAGGTTCTCCCAGCCTCTTTAAAATGGGTACCTGGGGATTCTGGAGAAATAAAAGGAACCAGAGCTTAAAGCTGAAGTAAAGAAAGTTGAGGAACGGTTAACTCTACACACAAACTTGCCCCTACAAGGTATGTTCATTCCTGTTTCAGATACAATTTCATCAGTTTCTGAAGCAGTTTCGCTTAGGACATAGTATTTCTGGGTCCGTAAGAAACACATTAAGCTTATCTTTTATTTATCTTAAACCTATGTGTTTCTAGCCATTCATCAAATAATTTTTCCAGCTTTGCGCTATGAATCACAAAATAACATTTTAATTTTGTTTGGACGGTTTTGCCACATAGTACTGCATATTTAAAATTCGCTGCACAATTGAGATCAGCTGCCATTTCCATACTTGTCTCTCATCAGCTGGTACAGCTCTATTGCACCACCTGAGAAGGGTATTAGTTGAACTTGCCATACATCAAGATAAGAAAAATAGATTAAATAAAATAAAATCATTAGTTTGCTTAACCACAGCAGAACGTTAAACAATTTGGAATACCTTAAAATTTGTGAGCTATATTGAGATTTTATTGGAGAACTAATGTCCTAAAGTTACTGCGCTTTCTTCTTGAAGCATTCTCACGAAGTTGTATTGATGCAACGAAAATTTTATACTTCTGTTGAATTTAGACGATTCTTGCATGTTAAACTTTGGCTTGAACGCATTTGATATAAATATACTGTATAATAGCAATGACAAACATTTTGAAAGAAAATAAAATTCTGTTTTCACTTTTGTAAATAATCGTATCTGAAATATGTGTTGGATTCCGTCCTTACGTGCCTTGTCGATTTACCATGTTGTGACTTGTTGTTTGTATCAACAAAATAACACCTAAGAAATATGTATAGCGTAGCGTATTGTTTTCTTATGCACAATGTTTATTTCCAGACTATTTGTTATATGATGTAAACTGAAAAATCGTAACAAAAATAGTTTACGCCTAATAGATTTCCGACAAAGCATTATGCAAAATACTTTATAGAAAAGTAAACAAATTTCGCCAATGAGCCTCCCAAAAGCATTTGCATTCAGTAGATTGCTTCTATCTTTTTCTAGTTCGTAAAGGGTTGGTTAGTTGGATTCAAGTTTAGCGTTCTTTGTCAACGCCGAGCTTATGTGAGACGTGAACCTACAGTTTAAGGTAGAATCTGAACCACCGTAATGCGTTCAAATTTAATGCTTTCCCACGGAGAACTGAACCCGGGACTCCTATGTAACAAAGACGTGCGTGTTGCCACCAGACCAGCGGAGAGGGCTAGTTCATAATGTGTGAAAAGAAGACAATTATAAGAATAATGAACTTAGTTGTTACCATCAGTAGAAAAAAAATAAATAAAAATAATGTAAAAATTTTGGATTTCGGTTTATTCTACTGATGTTGGAAAAGCTATTTTCAAGGTTACCAATCCTATACTTACCGTTCTTTCCCTCTTTATGGGCTAGAAAATAATAGTAGTAAACGCCAACTCCTTTGCAAAAATCATTGGAAGAGTTTCTTAACTAGCATGTGCCTATTATAGTAAGATTTTAAAAATGTATCATCTTTAATAATTGTACCAATAAGATCATGAAAAATGGTACAATGTTCTTGGAGTAAATGCTGATATAATAGCAGTACATGATACTGAGCTTTTCTTATACTAGAACGGACAAATTGTGAGTTCGATACTTTAATGCGAAAAAGTAAATTTACAACTTATACATGATTTTTTAAAATTACTTTATGATTTTTTTCTTAGTTGCGTTATAAACAAAAAAAATCAAATATGGTATTGTGTAGTATATTGTGGATCATTAGTTGAATGAATTTTTGCTAAAAATAAGGTATTTGCTATCTACGTGAATATATATATTATTTCACCGTATGATTATATTTTTCTGGGACTCGAAAGACGATTTTGAAATATGTGATCAAAATAATACGAATATTTAAAAAGTATTGTGAATTTCCTAATTATCTTGTGATGATGATTTGGGTACAAGATTTCTGGAACTTACTGTGATTGTTTTTTATGTAAAATCGATCTCTTGTACGTAATTTTAAAATCAATACGAAAATCTCGCTAAATATGTGAAAATATGTATAGATGTTGTAAATATAAAACAAACTGAATAAAATTGTGTTACTATAATTAACGTGTTAATAGTTATAGAAAAGAAACAGAAATATGCACAAATTGAGTGTTCTCGTGGGTCGTTTATTAAAACATACGGATAGTACTTGTAAAAGGTACTACAGATCGTCACGTATTTTCGTAATCAAATACAGCACAATTTTAAATTTAGGAAGTGTCTTTGAAAAATTGAACGAAAGGTACAAGGCACAAATTTGTCTAAGAGATAAAATTGTACTTTGATATTTTTCTGTAATTTTGGTCATTCTAGGGCTTGTTATCCTAATTTGTAAGTACTTTATTACTTACAAAATTTGTAGTAATTTTCAATTAAGTTAAATGATAATCTTAAGGATCATCAGTCTCGATCTCATTTTTCAAAATACCCCAGAAATCAAAAATGTTTCTCTGCGTAATTATTTAGTATTTAGAAGATAGTACTTACTGAAATATTTATTGAAGGGAACTGGTTGACGCATTTCGATACTGTTTTAAAATGTTACATTTTTGATACAACAAAAATTCATCTGAGGTTGAAAATCGGCCACACAATCTGTTTCATGTAAAATGAGAATGTTTTGTGTGTGTGTGTGTATGTATGAAATAGTTTGTTATAATTGCGTTTTTGCATATAAGTGGCATTCAAGGAACGAAGAAGTGGTGTCTTAAGTGAGATTCTCACTTACGAAAGATTCGTTAAATTTCCAGTACTTTCAACAAGAAATCTCTGTAGGAAAGCAAGATTTTCCGCAGAGAGATTCGATCTTCATGTAAGTGGCCTGTGGTGTTGAAAATGACTACAGCATAAGTTGTAGCTGAAATCATCAACGCAATCTCTTAAAGACGCAACAAACGGATAGATTCACACTCAGTGAAATAGTTTGTATTATTGGTAAGTTCCCCATTTTTAAAGAATATGTCTTCAAATCAATTAGAGATTGATTTTTAACTGATTCTAGAATCAATCTATGTATTTATGCCTTTGTCAGCAGTGAAATGAGATCTGAACCACTGTTATGCGTTCGATGCTTTCCCACTGGAAATCGAACCCGAGACCTCGTGCACCAAGGACACGGGCGCTAGTCACTAGACTAGCAAGGAGAGCTCAAATTAATGACGTCATAGGCTTAGATGCAAGAACAAGGTCCATTTTGAAAACATTGAATAGTATTTTTACCGATAGCGGTGGCATGGTCCTACGTTGAAGGCGATATATTGTAGTGGGGAACAGCCTATATTGTGACAATTGATCTTGAATGATGGCGAATGCACCCTCCAACTATTCCGGACCCAAACCCTGTCTGGTTTGAAGTCCATGTTAATTAGTAGGTTCTGTCTTTCATAACCTCGGTAAGGACACAAAACTCAACTCTATGTGTAGTATTTTGCACTTACTAGAAAATTAAGCAGAGAAATTAACATGCTTCGTTGATTTCTTGTAATATCTTGGAAAAGGTAGAAAGAAGTGAGGAAGGAGCTGATGAGCATCTTTAAGAGGAAAGTTTATGTAATGCTTGATATAGTCGACTTGTAAATAAATTATTTTGTTTGTGTAGGTATTTTCTTGTCATGTCAATAGGAATTGAAAATAAAATATTTCGCAGATTTCATTTCAAACTATCAGCAGTACTGGTCTAATATTTTTTTAATAAACTTTTCATAGGACTTTCCTGAATTCATTGTTAAGCTGTATTTGTAAATAATCTATGTTATTTCTGTGTGGAGTGTGAAGTAGATACTTTGACTAGCAGAATTTTATATTAAGACAATTGCATACTTATATTATCACATGTCATTTCTTTTCTTTTTAAAAAAAATCCACCCGTTTCTTTCCACAGCCATACATTCTTAGGGATACAAAAGACGTATGTTGCAAACATGCTAGAAATCTAAGAGTAAAACACTTTTAAAACAAAAATAATTGGCTCATAATTTTAAAAATACATACAGTAACAAATATTTCATACTAAAACAAACTTTTTCCTAAAAAATTTGATTACCTGTGATAGATTCTAATAACGATAACTTTTCTGGCACAAACTGTTTTACTATTCAGTTATCCTGAAGATTGTCAAGGTTTGTTTTAAAAAAGAAATCAGTACTATGCAAATAAAATTTAATCCAGGTAATATATTCCGTCCTCTCGAATATGAAACGAATTTGTTGCACAAATATTGTATTTTGTTAATTTTTATTTTTGGAAATAAATATTTTACACATACAATATATCAAGTGTGTACACGTTTATTTAAATAACTTTCCCCCTAGAAGGCCTCTACCAATGACCAAAAAACCCTTTCATTTTACTATTCACATAGTGTATATAGTTTATTGTGCTCATGAAGACTGACGTTTAACAAATACGCACATAAACTCATTGAATGAAGTTGAAATTGATGCATTTTCTAATTAAATAATATTATTTCATCAAATTTACTTCAAAATAGACGAATAGCCTTTAAATACATAGGAAAATCTAACTTAACTCCATCTTTTTGAATCATACATTTGCATTGATCATTTATCAGTACTTGAGCTTTCTGTGGCTGATTCGGATCCTTCGCGGTTCACGTCTTACATAGTCAAGGGGCTGAAAAGGGACCTTCGACTCCAGATAAGTAATTTAATACTACCTACTTTTGAAATTTGGCCCTAATACAGACAACTTCAAATCAAGTATACTAGTGCTTTAATGTTAAAACTGAATATATTGGTTGTATCGTTCCACAATGTATTAGTTTTTCACCAATATAATACAGGAAATCGGGATAGTACGAGAGGGTGTGTTGATAAAGATTGAGCCTTACCAAGAAAAAATTGAGCTAGGAAGCTGAAACTCCCACACTATTCCACATATTCCCCTAGTAGGTCAATGCATTTGCGACATCTGTCCTGCAACTTTTTAAGTCCTTGTAAATAGGTCTTTTGTTTGCTGCTGTAATCACTCATTTGTAGCATCAGTTGTCTCTTGAACTCTCTGAAAACGGTAACCTTTGAAACGTTTTTTGAGATTCTGAAACAGATGATAATCAAATGGAGCTAGGTCAGGCGAATAAATGGGATGAGACAGCACTTGAAAGCCTAGGGTGCTCAATATCTCCTATGTTTCAGATGCCGTATGTGTGGAGGCATGTCGTGCAAAGGCAGAACATCTTTGGAGCGCTTACCGCGACGTTTGCCCTTGATGTTTTCGCGCAACTTCCTCAAAAGACCACAGTAATATGCTGCATTAGTGGTTGCACCCACTGGAAGATAATCCACCAGCAGAACTCCGTCCTTATCCCAAAAGATCGTTGCCATTTGTTTCTGTGCTGACCTCTACACACGGCACTTCTTTGGACGGGGAAGAGAACTGTGCCTCCATTCCTTAGACTGTTCTTTAGTCTCGGCAACATAACAATAGATCCACGTCTCAACACTAGTTACGAATTTCTCTAAAAAACCAGCCTCACTTGCAAAATGTCCAAAACTGTTCTCACTCTTTCCTGCTTTTGTTCCTTCGTCAGAAGTTTGGAGATCCACTTTGCTGCAACCTTCCTCATATCCAGATCATTACGGATAATGGTACAAAATCTTTCACGTGATATACTCAAACAATCCTTTTGACGATTTTCCATTATGTCCTGGATGGATTGCACATTTTCGGGAATAGACACTGAAACAGGCCTGCCAGTGGGTTTCGCACTTTCAACATCAAAACGGCCAGTTCCTAAGTTTGCCACCCAGCGTTTGACAGTTGCATATGACGGCCCACGGTCCCCCAAAGTTTGTTTCATTTCAACGTAGATCTGCGTCGCATCTTTCCCTTGGAGAAAGAGAAACTTCATGATGGTCCTATGCTTCTCTGAACTGAAGATTGCTCGAGGTTGAGCCACGTTCACTTCAGAAATGAAAAAAGAAAAGGATGTTAATATCATAGAACATTGCATTTAGCAACAGAGTCTATACAAATACTGCCCTATATACCTTGCTGATTTCAGCTTCCTAGCTAATTTTTCTTGGTAAGGCGCAATCTCTATCAACACTCCCTCGTTGAGCAGTACTTTCCAACTTGGGTGTCGAGAGGTTTTGTTATAAATTCGATTGTTAAACAAATGTAGAATTTCTGATAAAATAAAGAAGCATTCAATAACAGTACTAGATATTTCTGTTTAGTGCTACGTATATGAACGCGGAAGTGAAACTGTATGATGAGGAATACCTAATAAATGGGTTCCACGTGGTGTAGCGATATACCGAATGAAAAAAAAAAAAAAACATGAATGGGTATCGTTTAAAACTGTATGCACTAATAGGGTGTCATGTCAAACTGTGCGTTCTTATAGGGTGTCGCCATAAGGGAAAGATTGGAAAATACTGGTATAGGGATTAGGTAGAATCACTAGCGGGTCTAGAAGTGTCTTTTGGACGGAGCGGATCGCCTCCTGGACGGTAAACGTAGGCTCAATACTGAATTTAGCATCGAAACAGAATTAAGTAGCATATATACAAAGAATAGCTATAATATAAATTTCCAAAATGATGATATACATGATTTGTTGTATTTTTGTTGATAGATTTTATATATAATATAATATGATACTAAATAGCTAAACTTAGAAATAAAAGATAGCCTTTGGAGGCCACTGGGCAAAATTAATATAAAAATGGGTGTGTGAAAAGCACATTATTTAAACACGTGAACTTCGACTTCGAAACTAGAGAGATTTAATATTCTAAACAGGTGTTATAGATTTATCAGTTCCAGTTTCAACACGGATAAAAGGAGCAAATGTACCCTATTTTTGAGACGCTGAATTCACATCAATAACAATTTCTTGTTATCTCTTACAATTTTCCTTTATAAAAATCCAATATAAAATCCAAATCGAGAGTGATATTTCTACAATTTCCGGTTTCAATAGGGGGATTAAAGCCAAGATTGAAGGTATTCTTGGGACATTAAATGTTTAATCTGGTTATTATATAGTGAGATGAGGGGAGCTTCAGGTATGTAACAGGGTTGTTTTTTCTAATAAATATTCATTTTGTGTAACTAAAGTGTGTGCCTATTATCTGGATGGCCCTTGTATTTCATTAATAACCTCACAATATGGCATTACTAATTTGTCCAGAAAAAAATAAACGGGGGATGAGTTTTTTTTTTCGGACTGTTTTTTTCAAAAACGACTCTAGAAATTTTGTTCATATTTCACATAGATATTTCATTAATATCTTGACAATATATTTGTCCTTTAAAAATTTACTAGGGACACGGAACACCAAGTTCTACTGTGATGGAATCCATGGCCTTTTAAAACGTTAGCAGAAGTTCGTCGATTCTAATGGGAGACTATTTTTGATCTTCCAGGTACGTCTTAGGTGACATATCGATGTTCGAAGGTGGCGTGCGAAAAAGCGACATAACTTTCTTGGTTATCTTTATAGTTTAAAATTGCATCCGTTGTGCTCTTTCCTGGCATAAATATCAATTGTTCCATTGATGTTTCTTCCCGTAATCGTTCCTCTATAATTTTCTCCCAAATTTGTATCGTATGTGACATTAGCTTGATTTCTCTGTAATTTCAACATTTATATATATACTCATGTCCAAAATGATGGTCGCATATTTATAAATGTCTTCTTGTAAGAATATAATTTGATAATGATTTTGCAGGGGACTTTTAATACAGATACTATGTGTACAATCGGGAAATGTATATTTGTGGTAAATTTCATAGGAAAAGAATTATAAATACGAAAATTACAGTGAGTAAAACAAAATGCTGCTAAATGAACAAGAAAGTTTTATTTTCGTTTTATTGTTCTTATTTGACATGAAATTTGCCACATACCTGTCTTTGCCGATTATACACATACTAACATTGTAACAAATACCGGGCGAATTCGTTATCAAATTACAGTCCTACAACAACATATTTATAGACATACGACGATAATTTTAGACACGAGTGTACATCTCCCTTCTCCCTGAAGATAGGTACAATAACACTATCCTCCATTGATTTGGTATTTTTTCCTATTAATAGATTTTCTGGATCAGATTCCATATAACATTTATATCTTCTGTCCTCAAACTCTTCCATGCTTCTACCGGTATGCCACTCGGATCTATCGTTTTCCGTCTTCATTTTCTTTAATGCTTTCTCTACTTCTTCCCAGCTTATTCTTGCTCCAAGATTTGGAGTTCCATCGCTGGGAACTTTTCTTGGATTTTCTTAATTTCAAAGCTTTCCGAAATAACCGGCTCACTTCTCTTTTAATTTGTCTCGGTCGGTAAGCACCAATCCAGGGTCATTTCTCATTTGCCTAATATAAGTAATACCCTTTGTTGTCTTGTGTTTATTTTTTGCTAATTATATACCTTCTCCACTTCCCTTGGTGTTAGAAGTTCGTCATTCATTTCATTCAAGGTTTGCGCTTTTGCTCTGGCCACTGCTCTCTTTGCTGCCTTATTAGCCACCTTAAAGCTACAGATATCCTCTTCTGTCCCAGAAGCATTTCACTTTTTTTTTTTTTTTGCTTCTGTCTTTGTGTTAATAGCTTCTTGTACTTCCTTCTGAGACTCTTCCCTGAAGTTCCTCTCGAATTCTTCTCTGCGGACAGTAGTATGTTCTTATTGTTTACGCTCCACTATTTTTGTACATCATATTCTTGCAGATTTACTCCTTCTATAACATTTTCTTCGAGTGATTCCCTTAACTTCTACTCTTTTAGTCCCTACCATCTAATTTTCGGCTCTCCCTTCTATGATGTGGAGTTACGCTTTCAACATACATTACTTTGCACTTTTTAATTTCCTTGAGATACTGTCTCTGACGCAAAATATAATCGATTTGAGTTTCTTTTGCACTACTCTTGTGAGTCAAAAGGTGCTCCTTCTTCTGAAATATCTACTGCAAATCGCCAAATCGAACTGTCAGAAATTTCTCCTTCTCACACCTCAGCCACCGTATATTCTGTCAATCTCTGCCCTGCTTCTACCGACATGCCCATTCAAGTCACCACTCACAATTACTCTTTCTTCCATCGGAATGCTGCGGAGTTCGTGGTCTAAATCCTCATACAGTTCTATCTTCTTCTTCTTCGCAGCCTACTTTGGGAGTATATGATGTAACGTACTTCGTGGGGTGAATCCAAGCACTTTATTTTTTTCTTCCTCGTGTGGCCTCAAGAAGAGACTAGAGGAAATTCTAATTAGGTTCAATAAGGTTATACTGCAGCAAGAAATGTGCTGGATGCAGGTTCTAAATAATTTCAATGTCAAAAAGAACGCTTCATCTTCTAGCATTTATTTTCAACAAATTTCATTTTGTAAATCCAACAAACAACAAACTTTAATTAGAACCATAACGATAACAAAAAAAACATCATTCTGAATATCACCGGAAACGTCCATTATTCAATGTAATGCTTATTCCTATACATTTTAACAAACATGAGAAAAAATCCTAAATTTAGAGGTTTGATTTTGTAATAATTACTTTCCCAAAAAGGTATATATAATGCCATTCCGAGAATTTCTACTACTTATTACACTAATAGCCCATATTGCCATATGCAATAAGGTACCTCCAATCGAACTAAGGATTAATGTCAACTACAAACAAAAAGAAAAGCAAGTAATTATGATTAAAGATAACCCATTACTATATGCTAATATGGACTCAATACAACTTACGATTTGATTATCAATTCATGTTCTCCTATTAACACCACATCTCATCCAAAAGATAGAATTTGCTTTTTTTACTTATTATAACTCATACTCCCATTCTATCCAGGGTGAATTCACAAAGGCAAATGCACCTGCCTCATGGCTAAGCTACATCACTAGTTCAACAAGTTCATACTTTAGCCAGTAGATACCACTATCTCTTTGAGTCCAACAGTAACAATCTATCACGGGAGACCTCAAGCGGTGAAACTGATAACTATTTAACTCACGCTCTCACTTCATTTAAATGTTCACAAACCTACACTTTTCATTTCATTTTTTTACAATATTCCGTTACAAATTCCCTCACAGTGGTGTTGTAATAAAGTTTTTAGTTTATAAAGAAATTGTAAAAAAAATAATCTGTCTCTGATGGAATCAGGCATGCTAAAATAGAACAATTTAACTCACTATATCTACTCATATTCCTATTCATATAGATCTTACTTGAATATGGGCCCAATCAAATTCCGGAATATTTAAAGTTCTATGTTCTAATTTTTCTATTTCCTGGGATGAGACAGATACTTAGAAGAACCGGAGTATATATCAGTTCCCACAGATAATGGAGTGAAATAAGTCTTTAATGTTTCCGATGAAGTGATTCCAGGGAAATGAACAGGAATGGACAAGAACACACATCCTGCAGGATTGAGCAAACACATAATAAAAATGACACAAAAAATATACCTTTGTACATATTTACTGTGTTGGGAAACAGATTTAAAGAAAAAAAACAAATGGATAAGATAATCTGTGGTTAAATGAATTTTAAAAAGATGAACTATTAAAATGTTTTGTTCAAATAACTTGGCCTAAGGGACAAGATAAACAAAAGAACAAGGCCTCTTAATTGTGAAAACCCTGATAAAGTGGGGGATATAAGGAGAATCCAGGCTGGCTAAAGGGACGGAAGCAGCCAAAGACGAAGGGAAAGTTATTCAGCCATGTGGGTGAGAGGATTCCACCTAACATTCATGTAAGACCTTTTCTCTCTTTGTAAAATCTAAGTTAAAGAAGAATCTGAGCCAAGTAAGGTCTCTCGTGTATAATATTTTGTGTTTACGAAATTTTCTTTATTACAATGTAATTTTATTGTGTTTTAGCATTTTCATATAATCTCTCTCAGTGTTAATAAAGTTTGCTTACTCAAGCATTCCTCCCGGTTCTTTTACTGACTTCCACAGAGAAGAGATAAAAACCACTATTTTTAAATTAACTTTAGTAAAATACTGACTACAGATACTCAAGAATGTCGAATTACCATTTTTATTAATCATTACAATCATTTAAGGTTATCACAAGTGCTTTTCAACATATATTTTAAAGTTAGTTTCTGAATATTGACAAATAGAAATTTTTAATGCAATTTTAAAATTTACATTTAAATTCTGTCAATTTTTACAAATTATTAAGTTCTAGAAGGATAATACTTTTTGATATGCATTACATTCCTTTTTATAATATCAAGATTTTCTATTGATTTTAACAGAACAGTATTTTGGGTCGGATAGCTAAGTATCTGGTAAGGTCCATCATAACTCTTAGTTGCGGCATAATTTCCTGCTCGATCGAAGCCTTTAACATACGCTGCACTAAGACAGAATCACCAATAGCAAATGTTACCCGGGTACGGCGTCTCTTATAAGCAATTTCTTTCCTACGCCAAGCCTTTTCAATATTCTGGGCAATCCTCTGACTTATTTCCTCTTTATTCTGTGTATTATCAAATACACCAAGATCTACAATCCATCTAATATCAAGAAGATTCCATATAATTCTCCCAAGATATAATTCTCCTGGCGTTTTGTGAGTTTCAGCATTTTCTGATGAATTTAAAGTAAATTGCACTTTATAAATATGATCAGCCCACTTGGTTTGGTTTTTATCAATATACGCTTTCAGTATTAGCTTTATATTTTTATTTTGCCTTTCCGTAAAATTACAGGAAGGTGAATAAGGAGCCGTACAAATGTCTTGTATGTCCAAACTAAACAAGTACTGACGGAACTGATCAGACCGGAAATAACTAGCATTATCATGAAGCAAACGAGCCGGATAGCCGTACATATAAAAGATTTTATCTAACTTAAGGTTATTCAGAACGTCCAAACAGTTTGTGTCTAAAACGATAGATGGCGCCACCGTCACTAATGTTAACATATACAACTAATAAAATTAAAACAATCAAATATAAAATAAACAGTTCAAAAATTAAGCAAAAATGGATATAATCTGGTTAATGGACGTTACAAAATCTAGGGAATGGTACGTGTCGATTTCAGATATTGTTATTAGTTTCATTGTTAGAGGCCACCATTGTTAAGTAAACAATCAACTTTATCTGCCGTACTTTCTACCAGAAACTGACCAAACTTTGCACACCCATTTAAGATTGAAATATCTAGGGAATGGTACGTGTGGATTCCACATATTGTTGTTAGTTTCATTGTTAGAGGCCACCATTGTTAAATAAACAATCAACTTTATCTGCCACACTTTCTACCACAAACTGACCAAACTTGGCATACCCATCGGATTACAACTGAGATATCTACTGAATGGTACCAGTCGATTTCACATATTGTTGTTAGTTTCATTGTTCGAGGCCGCCATTGTTAAATAAACAATCGTTTGATTTCTCCATTGTTAGATAAACAATCAACTTTATCTGCCGTACTTTCTATCACAAACTAACCAAGCTTGGCACACTCATTTACGATTGAGATATCAATGGAATGGTACGTGTCGATTTCACCTATTGTTGTTACTTTCATTGTTAGAGGCCGCCATTGTTAAATGAACAATCAACTTTATCTGCCATACTTCCTACCAGAAACTGGCCAAACCTTGCACACACATTTAAGATTAAAATATCTAGGGAAAGATATGTGTCGTTTTGTCATATTGTTGTTAGTTTCATTGTTGAAGATCACCATTGTTAAATAAACATTCGTTGGATTTCTCTATTGTTAAATAAACGATTAACTTTATCTGTCATAATTTCTACCACAAACTAAGCAAACTTTTCACACTTATGAACGATTGAGATATCTATGGAATGGTATGTGTTGATTTCACATATTGTTGTTCTTTCATTGTTGAAGGCCACCATTGTTAAATAAACAATCTTTGGATTTCTAAATTGTTACATAAACAATCAACTTTATCTTACACTCTTTCTACCAAAAACTAATCAAATTTGGCGCACTCATTTACCATTGAGATATCTATGAAACGGTACGTGTCGATTTCACTTATTTTTGTTAGTTTCATTGTTAGAGGCCACCATTGTTAAATAAAAAATCAACTTTATGTGCCACACTTTTTAACAGAAACTGACCAATCTTTGCACAACCATTTAAGATTGAAATATCTAGGGAACGGTATGTGTCGATTTCACATATTGTTGTTAGTTTCATTGTTGAAGGCCACCATTGTTAAAGAAACAATCAAGTTTTTCTGCCACACTTTCTACAACAACCTAAACAAAATTTGCAGACTCATTTAAGATTAAGATATCTATGGAACGATATGGGTCGATTTCACATATTGCTGATAGTTTCATTGTTAGAGGCCACCATTGTTAAATAAACAATCAACTTTAACGGCCATACGTTCTACCACAAACTGACCAAACTTTGCACACCCATTTAAAGTTGAAATATCTAGGGAATGCTATGTGTCGATTCCACATATTGTTGTTAGTTTCATTATTGAATTCCACCATTGTTATATAAACAACACCATTGTTATATAAACAATGGTTGGATTTCTCCATTATTAAATATACAGTCAACTTTATCTGTAATATTTCTACCACAAACTAACCAAACTTGGCACACTCATTTACGATTGAGATATCTATGGAATGGTGCGTGTTGATTTCACTTATTGTTGTTACTTTCATTGTTAGAGGCCACCATTGTTAAATGAACAATCAACTTTATCTGCCATACTTTCTACCACAAACTGGCCAAACTTGGCACACCCATTTAAGATTGAAATATCTAGGTAATGGTATGAGTGGATTCCACATATTGTTGTTAGTTTCATTCTTGAAGACCACCATTGTTAAATACACAATCGTTGGATTTCTCCATTATTAAATATACAGTCAACTTTATCTGTCATATTTTCACCCACAAACTAACCAAACTTGGCACACTCATTTACGATTGAGATATCTAGGAAATAGTATGTGTTGATTCCACATATTGTTGTTAGTTTCATTGTTGAAGGCCACCATCGTTAAACAAAGAATCAACTTTATCTGCCGTACTTTCTACCAGAAAGTGAAGAAACTTTGCACACCAATTTAAGATTGAGATATCTAGGGAATGGTACGTGTGGATTCCACATAGTGTTGTTAGTTTCATTGTTGAAGGCCACCATTGTTAAATATACAATCAACTTTATCTGCCACACTTTCTACCACCAACTGACCAAACTTGGCATACCCATCGGATTACAACTGAGATATCTAGGGAATGGTACCTGCCGATTTCACATATTGTTGTTAGTTTCATTGTTCGAGGCCGCCATTGTTAAATAAACAATCGTTGGATTTCTCCATTATTAGATAAACAATCAACTTTATCTGCCGTACTTTCTATCACAAACTAACCAAGCTTGGCACACTCATTTACGATTGAGATATCAATGGAATGGTACGTGTCGATTTCACCTATTGTTGTTACTTTCATTGTTAGAGGCCGCCATTGTTAAATGAACAATCAACTTTATCTGCCATACTTCCTACCAGAAACTGGCCAAACCTTGCACACACATTTAAGATTAAAATATCTAGGGAAAGATATGTGTCGTTTTGTCATATTGTTGTTAGTTTCATTGTTGAAGATCACCATTGTTAAATAAACATTCGTTGGATTTCTCTATTGTTAAATAAACGATTAACTTTATCTGTCATAATTTCTACCACAAACTAAGCAAACTTTTCACACTTATGAACGATTGAGATATCTATGGAATGGTATGTGTTGATTTCACATATTGTTGTTCTTTCATTGTTGAAGGCCACCATTGTTAAATAAACAATCTTTGGATTTCTAAATTGTTACATAAACAATCAACTTTATCTTACACTCTTTCTACCAAAAACTAATCAAATTTGGCGCACTCATTTACCATTGAGATATCTATGAAACGGTACGTGTCGATTTCACTTATTTTTGTTAGTTTCATTGTTAGAGGCCACCATTGTTAAATAAAAAATCAACTTTATGTGCCACACTTTTTAACAGAAACTGACCAAACTTTGCACACCCATTTAAGATTGAAATATCTAGGCAATGGTACGTGTGGATTCCACATATTGTTGTTAGTTTCATTCTTGAAGACCACCATTGTTAAATACACAATCGTTGGATTTCTCCATTATTAAATATACAGTCAACTTTATCTGTCATATTTTCTGCCACAAACTAACCAAACTTGGCACACTCATTTACGATTGAGATATCTAGGAAATAGTACGTGTTGATTCCACATATTGTTGTTAGTTTCATTGTTGAAGGCCACCATCGTTAAACAAAGAATCAACTTTATCTGCCGTACTTTCTACCAGAAAGTGAAGAAACTTTGCACACCAATTTAAGATTGAGATATCTAGGGAATGGTACGTGTGGATTCCACATATTGTTGTTAGTTTCATTGTTAGAGGCCACCATTGTTAAATAAACAAACAGCTTTACCTGCCATACTTTCTACCACAAACTAACCAAACTCGGCACACTCATTTGCGATTAAGATGTCTATGGAATGGTACGTGTCGATTTCACATATTGTTGTTAGTTTTCTTGTTAGAGGAAACCATTATTAAATAAACAATCATCTTTATCAGCCATACTTTTTAGCAGAAACTGGCCAAACTTTGCATACCCATTTAAGATTGAAATATCTATGGAATGGTATGTGTCGATTTCACATATAGTTTTTGTTTCATTGTTGAAGATCACCATTGTTAAATAAACAATCATTGGATTTCTTCTTTGTTAAATAAACAATCAACTTTATCTTACTTTCTACCACAAACTAACCAAACTTTGCACACCCATTTAAGATTGAAATATCTAGGAAATAGTACGTGTTGATTCCACATATTGTTGTTAGTTTCATTGTTGAAGGCCACCATCGTTAAACAAAGAATCAACTTTGCTATATTTTGTACCAGAAACTGACCAAACTTGGCACACCCATCGGATTACCACTGAGTTATCTATGAAATGGTACTTGTCGATTTCAGTTGTTGTTGTTAGTTTCATTGTTAGAGGACATCATTGTTAAATAAACAATCAACTTTATCTGTCATACTTTCTACCAGAAACTAACGAAACTTTGCTTACCTATTTACGATTGAAATGTCTATGGAATGGTACATGCCGATTATCAAGGGCTAACAAGCCCTAGCCAAATTGTGTGTAATACGTCATTATGCTTGCGATCAAACGATAATTATTCGTGATCAAACGAGCTGGCCAAATTCCGATTGAATTTGTTTTCATGGTGGCTGTGGTGGAGGGGCTAACAAGTCATCGGTAAATGTTATTGTTCGGAAAATGGAATAGTGCAAAAAAATAAACATATTTCATTCAGAACTTTGTTGTGCCTGCTTTGTAACCAGTGTGAATTAGTTGTGTGCCGCCAGATTTCTTTTCATTCTTTTTTTTTTTTTTTTTTTTGTCTCAGGTGGAGCGGGATGGCCCCCTACAGCGTTCCTAGAATTACACTCTAAAAGCCCACAGTGTTCCTAGAGCTGCACTCTAAAATCCCCTCCCACATAACTGACCTTTGTTTCACAGCAGACACCTCACATTTGAACTCTGTTGAGATTCTGTGTAAGTTTGTCGGTTGTACGCACAAATTGAGAGTATAAACATGTATTAGGGAATGAGAAGTTCTCGAAATAAATTTGCAAGCTGAATATTTTTTCGCGACATAAGTGAAGAGTAATTGTATATCCTTGAAGAGTACTCTGGAGAGTAAGAAAACTCTAAGCAAAATAATCATTGAATAAATAGCAATGTAATCACAGTAATGTACATATGGCATGTTGTATTTCTACCAGATTGTCAGAGCACTAATTCTCTCATTTTTTTATGTGAGCGGTCTCGCTATCGAATCTCAAGAAGAACATTAAAAAAAAAAAGATGTATTTAGGTCTATTCCATTTTAAACAAACGAAATACGTTGCGTAAAAGAACTTTCCATGTTAAAATGTTTGATGAGTAGAGTAGTTTGTGTGGGATTTGATTGTTATTGCATGTATCTATTGCATACTGATTGGGTAGCTGGGAAGGCAGCCAAGATATTCATTCTGACGGTTGCAAGCCCGTGAAAATACAGAGCAACAGTTACTCCAAGGGAGTAGATAATATATATATATATATATATATATAAAAAACTACCGTGAGGGAGAGAGCCGAAAAGAGTTTATAGTATGAAATTTTGTCCGCAACTAGGGAAGTTCCGCCAGGAACGCAGGATCACCTGTATATGGCTCTCATTGTTGAGACACTAAAATTTTTCAATTAATCGTATACGGAAGATAAACATTAATAAACTATTTTTATTTATTTACTTATTCCTCGGGGAGTAGTCTATCTCAGAAGATTACGATTAGCATAATTCTATGTTTCAGGGGTGCGCTTCCAATCCACCTCCCAGAGGCGGTTTTTGGGTGGGCGAACCGGACCTTGTCCTTAGATCCACACATTAATTAAAGTATATGTAACACACATGTACGTATGTGTGTGTGTGTGCGTATGATATGTGTATATGTATGTATGCTAAATGTAAAATATTTTTGAACCAATGTTTCCAATCCAAATAATAGAGCCCCACGGCTCCAACTCGCCAAAAACAAATTCTGCCTGTGTCACCTTCTACACATCAGCGGCTATGCCCATAGTATATTCTATGATAACAATTGACTGAATGTGCTTTTCAAGTTTCTAGCTCATTTTCTTGGAAAGATAATGCGTAAGACTCTCTTAGTGTTGCAACGAGACGAGACAGGACTCTTTGAAGCGAGACACGATACAATACGAAACGTTTCGTAAAACGTCTTGTCTCGTGTCTCGAAAAATACAAACACAGTTTCTGAATTTGCTTAAAAATTTATTAACTCGGAATAAATTATTTGCCTTCGAAATGTATACCATCTTTTATTATTTCAAATGATCCAAATGATTCAACGTTTCAAACCCTACAAAGAACAGGGAATACCTAAAGCACTTTTTAAAAATGATTCTTACAAACAGCTTTCACTTCCATTTTTCAATCGATTCAAGTTTAATTATTTTGTGATAGTGCTCCAGATTCAAATACAATGTAAAGCGTTCATTGAGATCAGTGTTTCAGAAAATTTTATTCCGGGGGCTGGTGGAGATATATACTATAAAAATCCTTTAATAGAAGTACAAGTACGTGTAGAAGTGGCAATTTTATCAGTGACTAACTATTGTTTCATGGTCTTTCTCGTTCCGAACCAAGACAAAAACGTGTCAGCCTTTCTCGACACTGAGTTTCGAAAAAGATTCTGATTTGACAATAAAATTTATCTTTTTTATCCTTTTATGCTGTTATTCGAAGATAAACCATTTTTTAAATGGGAAAGTTACATAGGCCTCCTTATTTGTTGAAGTGGCGCCAGGGGTTCTGAAAAAAGGATATCAGAATAAATGGGGAAATCTTGCCTTTCGTCTGTACTGACGGTATTGACAAATGTTCCTATCGAAGTAATTACGGGTTCAGTCGAAACTAAGCAGTCGTTGCTGGAGGATTGCAGTCGTGTTTTGTGTTGTGCTCTGTTAACCAAACTAGGTTAAAAGTTATAATTTTAACCACTTGGTTTAACAGCTCTTTTGTGGGCCTCAGCCTTTCTGGTGTTGCCACGAGACGAGACAGAACCATTCGATACGAGACGAGACGGACACATCTTTTCTAGACGAGACGACACAACCAGAAGTCTCGTCTTGTCTCGTTTCGTCTCGTGGCAACACTAGACTCTCTAGATATATCAGTGCAAGGTATGACAACGTTCCTCACGGAGCACATGTTAGCTCTCAGCCTCTTTCTTTCACTGATGTTTGTTTACGTAGTAGATGAATATATAGAGAGTAACAAAAGGATGAGATATGCAGATTCTCCTGAAACCACATTAAAATTGTAGCAGTATTTGGAGCTTGCTATAAATGGATTTACCGGGGAACTAAAATAATTCTGGGAACTGATCATACAGTATTGATATAAATAAACATGGAAACAAGTAAATACAAAGAACTGAAATCGTGAATTGTTTTCAAAATACAGAAATCTCGAAGGAATATCTGTTTAGGCGGCTTTAATTGTAAAGGAATTTTGAATAAATTTGCATCCCCTGAATTCTTATACATAAAAAATAGAAATCTTTCTTTTAGCGTACGAATGAGATGCTTTAGGAAATTAGGTTAAGATAATTAAAATGATACTGTCCTTTGCAAAATTTAAGAGGAATACCATGATCGAAAAAGCATGAGTCAAACTATAAAGGTCAGTGGTAGCTTTTGCCATTTCTTACGACCACTATACGCACCTTATTGCGAAAAAATTATTCGTATTATAAAACCGATATCATTCAATAAATGTCAAATTTAACAGATCTTGAGAGATGAAATGACAAAAATTGTCATTACCTCTGTCGCATAAGATATTCTAGCTTTGTGACCCATGTTATTATATGACTTTCACGATAAGTGACAAGGAGAATATAAATCCCAAGTTCAAAACGTAAGGAAAGAAACCGGCTGTTCGCGCTTCAAATTATGAAAAATGTACCAAAATGGTTGAAATTATGATTTTGTATTTCTTTACGAGAAAGAAGAATAAAAATAAAAATTGGAGCAATTCTAATCATGTATGTATAAGTCCACTATCTTCTTCAAGTTACTAAACTAACTTCAAGTGTTTCAACCATTTTTGACACATAACTCGAAAACTTTTAGAGATATTAGAGGCAAGAATACGTGGTTGATAATGAGCTTTTTAATTATGTCACAATACTTTTGAACTTTACCTTATGAGAAATGGCATATTCCAAAATTAATTCAGTACCACCCTAACCTGAATTTTACCAAATGATTAGCGAAAGTGATACGGTGTGCATCGTCCAGGGATTAATTCCCGGTGTGGCACTCAAACATTTCTGTGTTTACCAAATATCGAGAGAAAAGTTGGGAAACTAAAAGATAGCGGACTTCAATCTAGACAGCCGGCGACGTTGGGTGTGGTTGTGCTTACTACTAACATAAGCCCGCTGCAGGCTCAGATCACAAAGGACTGTTGCGCCAGGATTATCTATCTATCTATCTATCTATCTATCTATCTATCTATCTATCTATATATATATATATATATATATATATATATATATATATATATATATATATATATATATATATATATTGGTGTTATTATTTTACCTTACATTCTCTCAGTAGCGTAAGTAAGGACGAATGGGCCTCCCCGCAAAAATGTTAAACGGACCCCCTCTTTCCACATTCATGAGTCACGTAAAATTTACAGAGAACAGTTTTGACTTTCTATGTTCTATCTAGTGAGTCACAACTTGCTCATATGCAAAAAAGAATGCACATTATAATAATAATAATAATAATAATAATAATAATAATAATAATAATAATAATTATTATTATTATTATTATTATTATTATTATTATTATTATTATTATTATATTGTGCTATAGTTTTCGTGTATTCTGCTATACCAAATTCGAGAGTCTACGACATCCGACATTTTTTAATGAGGTGTGGTCGTCCCACTTTTTGTTGTTTGGTTCGATGCTGGTTTCACTGTTCTTTTCCCATCTTTGAAATACATAAGCACGGCAGATCGCGAAAACTCGACAAGTCGCGTTGTTTCCGAAATGAAGCTCCCAGCCACTTAGTCACCCTGATATATCGTCGTCCTTCCCCATTCAAGGCACAAGTATCACACTGACTAATCGAGTGAGATTCTTGTGTTTGGCGCGCGGTTGTGTTATGCCTTGTAGCTCTTATCTCAGCCCGATGATTTCGTTCAAAAAGTAGCGAGTGGTCATAATGTTTTCGCTGGTCAGTAAAAGTTTTGTTGGCATTTAATTTACTAAATAATCGCTCAAGTGTTACCGTCTTCATAGGTAAAAATGAGATATAGTTGGAACATCACATAATTTTTAACATTATAAAGTTTAACTTCGAAACTGAAATGGGCCTCTTTCTGTTCTGGGCCTCTCAATGTTGCGGGCCCTGCAGGCCCTTTAGTTGCGCCACATCATTCTCTCTACTCAGAAGGATAGGGACAAATAGAAAAGTCAAAATTCATTTTGTCCATTTTTCATGCATCATACACTTCAGAAAAAAAATCATATAATACTGATATGTAAGAAAATATTAGTATTGTTTGTCTGTTTTCTGTATACAAAGAACCATTTAGGTTCTTTTTATCTCATATTCTGGTAATAATAATAAAAAAGAAAAGAGTTTCATGTGATAAACGTACGAAAGATAATTTGTCAACGCGATGTGAATGACGTTCTCTGCAACCTAATTCCCGTTTTTCGTACAAAACTCTATTCCTACCTGCAAAAAGAAAAGATTTATGTTACTCATCAATGGTTGAGGTTTTGCCCTGCGGCTGAACAACACGGCTTGTATAAATAGACTCTGACTGACTGCAGGTGCACGAAAAAAAAAACTGTTGGATTCCTCTCCCCGCCCACTTCAAGTGTGGATATCCTGGATACATTCAAACTGAGCGGTACGATCTTTCAGTTCTTCCCAGTAGAGGTACCAGCAGTGATTGCTAAATGAAAAAGTGAGCATCTGGTGGCGAAAAGGCGAAGTGCTCGGACAAGGGTAGTTCACAGGAACCTTAACATATGTTATCTTGGAAGTTATCTTACGAAGCGGTTCAATAATTACGAACCTTGAAAAGGCATCAGTGACAACAAGCAAATATTTAAAATCATGACTGGGTAACCAAGGCCTCATCACGTCGATATGCAAGCAAGCGTTGGATTTTGTTTCCCTTTTGCAAAGTATGTACCATAAAGAGGTTGATTTCTATCTTTGACACGCTGACAGATATCACAGCGCTGAACAAACTGTGTAACATCTTGATATAAATTATCCCAAGTAAAGCGGCTTGCAATTTTAGCGATGGTTTTTGCTCGTCCACCGTGACCACCCCCAACAATTTGTTCATGAAAGAATTTTATAATACTTTCCTTCATACTATCAGGGATCACTGCTCGAAGACCACCATATGCTTTGCCATTCGTCCTTTTTAACAAAACATTATTTTGGATAAGATAGGGTTCTACTGTTTGTTTATTTTCAATTGATTGAATTATACCTTTCAATTTTGAATCCATTCTTTGTAGTTCTCCTAAAGGTTTGTTGAAAAGAGGTAAAATTTATAAAAGACAAATGAACATTTTGATTATTAACCGTATTAACTTCAACAATATCATCGTTTGGAGGTTCGAAATCAACAAAACTATACATACGACTAATATAATCAGCCAAAAAATTATTTTTACTCGTAAGGTGAATTATATTGAAAGTATATTTGCTTATTTTTTCTATCATAGGCCCATATTTCTTCTCTCTCTTATGATTTTTCAAATTCCATGTTAAACTAGCATTGTCACAAAATACTGTAAATTTATTATAGTGAAGATACATATCAAACTTATCCAAACAGTATAATAATGATTTCATCTCCAATTCGAAAATGTTCTTTGACCAATCAGATGTTGGAATCAATTTACTAGCAAACATAACGGGTCTCAATAGTCCTTGATCATTGTACTAAGAATTCCGCTGTAGCAACGGCAGGACGAATCTACGTGTACTACAAAGGGACTTGAAAAATCTGGAACCTTTAATATGATATGATTTATTATAGCTTCTTTAATTTGGTCCAAAATTTCATCTTCCTCTTTCCCTCATTTAAATGTATTCATGGGACTTTTAAGTTCGTATAAAGGTCCTAATAATTCCCCATAATCTTTTAGAAAACGTAAATAATATGAAAGGAAACCTAGCAATTTCGCTAGTGCTCTTCTATTTTTGGGTCTGGGAAATTGTTTAATAACCTTTACTCTTTCTTGGTCAATACGCATGTTACCATCGGAAAACATCATATCCAAGAAACTTAATTCTACGTTCACATAAACGAGTTTTGTGTAGAGAAATGGTTACACCATTCTCTCGGTCTTTGTAAAATCTTTTCAAGAATTTCATTGTTTTTTTTCGATGGTATCAGCATGAACTATATCATCATTGACAAAAATATCTAGATATTCCCATCCAGATCCCTAAACATTTTATGCATCAAGGTAGACAGCACAAATTCTGAGTTACTAGCCCCATTGGGATTTTACGAAACTGGAGTAATCTGGTTGGTGTAGCAAAGGCTGTAATTCACTAGAACTAGGATGAAGCTCTATCTGATAATAACTAAACTTGACATAGAAACAGCTAAAATATCAATGCTTCCCAATGTTTGCTATGATAGATTCCGCATGCGGACTCGGAAAACCCGTCATCAACACACGTTTATTGATTTCCGAAAAATTTACTACTAATCTAGGTGATTTATCCTTATTCGAAATCATAAAACATGAGGAAATATACGGTGAACTTTTAATCTCCTCAATAACTCCCTTTTCTATTAAAGAATCAATAAAATTATCCATTTCTCTAAGTTTATGTTTGGGAACAGGATAAGGTTGTGTTATGCACGGTGAAATATGTTAAAATTATTTAATGTTGATAATCCTTAGTCATACCCAAATCATCAGTTATTACATCATTAAACTCATTAACCCCTTTAGGATCCCATGGTACAATTTGTACCATACGGGTGTTTCATGGTACATTGCGTTATTTCTCTTCTATTTGAGCTTTTTCGTCCGTTTTTTTTTTGTTTTCCAAGTCCAGAGGCCTTGTAGAAGACATTACGTATGGTTTCAGACCGTCCTGCGTCCAGACATAGGAGGTGATGACGTCATAAGTCAAAAATTTATTTTCTCATTTTCTAAGCCTATGTTCAATATTTTTTGGCGGGCTTATTTTTCTACGTTGAAGGTTGAAATTTTGCACAAACATTCAGTCCACTGAGTAGTATTTACCAGATTTTTTGTTCCGATGTCAGTGCTAAAACAGGGGGGAACCAGAGGGGCGAAGGGGTAAAAACAGGGATTTTTTACCCCCAAAATCCAGTTTTTGGTCATTTTCCCGCCTTACATACATGATAGGACCACGTGAGTCATACCGTCTGAAAGGCAGTTCCATTCTGAAGAGAATGACGGTCGAATTATTATTCTAGGGTAATTAGGGACGTCTCAGGGATTTTTTGAAAAATATACTTTTATATAGGGAAACATGGGGCATTGTCGGTATATATATTTTTTGGCGGGCTTATTTTTGAACGTAGAAGATTGAAATTTTGCACAAACATTCAGTCCACCGAGTAGTATTTACGACTTTTTGTTCCGATGTCAGTGTTAAAACAGGGGGGCCAGAGGGGCAAAAGTTGAAAAACGGGAAATTTTGCCCCAAAAATCCCTTTTTTGAGGAATTTCCCACCTTAGATACATGAGGAAGACATGTGAATGGTACCGCCTGAAAGACAGTTCTATTCTGAGGAGAATGATTGGCGGATTATAGTCCTAGGGTAATTATGGATGTCTCAGGAATTTTTTCCCTCAGATCATAGTGTTTTATGGTACTTTGGGGCATTGTGGGAATTTTTGATAAAAATTCTCCTGCCCTTACTATTCAAGATAGAAACTTGAAATTTGGCACACACATTCAGTACACCAAGTTTTATTTATCAGATTTTTTTTAGATGGCTACGATCACAGGGGGGGGGGGGCAAAGTTCGAGAAAAAAATTTTTCCCTCCGAAATTTTCACTTTAACATTTTTTCCCGCTTCTGGTATATGGTATGAGCATGCAAGTGATACCATTTGAAAGCCAGCTCTATTCTGAAGAGAACGAGGTATGGACCATGATCCTAGGATAAATAGTGACGATGCAGTAGCTGCTTGACTGAAAGACTAAAAAATAGCCCAAAATGCCAGGATCCTAAAAGGGTTAAACAATTTTTCAGCATAAGGTATTAAAGTAGGAGAAATAATATCAACTGAGAAATCAATATTACCTTTACTTAGTTCCTCCAACTCATTTGGAGAATTCTGGAACTCCGATCCAGTCGGGTTGTCAACACTGACTCCCGCAGGAAACTTCAATAAACTGGATCGCTTCGGAGGAGCCTCTCGAGTCTACCTGCCTAGATGTAGAACGCCTTGGGATATGAACACCAGTCCCCTGACTGGCTGGACTGGAATTCCCCCTTCTCCACCTAGACCTGGACCACTGCTGCTGACTGGAAACCATCTCTCTGCATGCACCCAAAGTAGTCTGGCATGAAGAAGACCGGTTAGGAACATCACCATTGCTCTCCGCCACTGAAGATGGTTGGCTAATCTGTAAAATTGACTGCAAGCCATTACTAGTTAATGGGGTCCTTGACACTGAACAGGTAAATCTCTGCTGCTATGCGCAACTGAAGACCGATTATCATTCACTGGAGCTGATTCCTCAAAATGTTCAAACGTCTGTGTAACAGGTGACTGAGTAGTGACACTACCGCTGAACACAGCCTCTGTAGAGTGATAACAATTTTGTGAAACTGATCGATTGTTCGAAGCTATAAATTGAGGTCTATTTCCACTAGAATGTGACGCTGACAATTGACGCAATAAACCTTGACTTCCCTCCGCCATTGAAGATCCTTGGCAACTACGCACAGCTGAAGGACGATGACTTTGCTGAGTAATTGGCTGTCGTCTCGTACCTTTGGACTGTGATGCTGACAATTGACAAGATACATCTTGATTACACGCCGCCACTGAAGCTCCTTGGCCTTCAGGTATCATTGTTGGACGCTGACCATACTGAAGATTCGACGGACATCTATTACTCACGCACTGAGATACAGTAGACGGACTAGATAAATCAGGATTGCTCTCGACTACGGAAGACCCTGGACCAATATGCACTGCTGATTTACGACGATTATTGAAGTTCCGACATGACTGACGTGGCCCTCCTCCATTACTCCCTGCCACTGATGATCTACGCTGCATGGTGTTGGTACGCAGACAAATAGGCCTAATACCATTGAAATTGGTCTCGCCGCCACTGGACTCCAGCCTCTGATGACCACGTTCAAGTTGGCATCCACGTAGGGCAGAAGATGAAAAACCTACCTGACCCACACATCGTAAATCTGTACTGGGAGAACGATGAAATGTCCTGAACGAAGCGGGTGTGTCCCGAACTCTTGCATGACACCCTGTATTTATATTCTGTCCACTAACCCCATTAGAAATGGCACTAGAATGCACTAAACTAGAAGGATAACCAACAATTAAGTCCGAGGGGAGAGAATCATCATGAGTAAATTCAGTTAATTTCACTTCCTTAGTAAGTTTTTCGAAAAACAAAGTTCTATTTCGAACATCAATACGAGCAAAGTTATCATTTAAAAACGAAATTCCTAATAAAATCTTTAAATTCGGATGTTCAGTTACTCCAAACCAACCGCTGAAGCAGAAATTATTCACAAAAAATCTGTTCTACCATTTCTTTAATGTTCACAGATTCGTTATCCAAAACGGTGACGGAATAAGTAACAGATTTAACTTTAGGCCGACATTTTTTTACGTATTTCTTCCAAAACGTTTCGTTCACACAAATTTAGAGTGGATCCAGTGTCTATTGCAGCCGGATAAGGTGTTCGACAGATGAAAACCTACATTTGCAATAATTGATTCCCCATTTCAGTATTCAAATACATGAGTCTCCCCGTATATTACTATTTTTATAAAGATATCTATTCCATGAATGATTATTACTACCACATGAACCACAAACTAATCCTGCCCCTGAACTTCTATTACGGTTTTGTTTTGTAATATTACGCACAACAGTATTTGGAATATGTTGATTCTTTGCTATTTTTGATAATCTGAAGCATACCGTCTATTCCTTTCATAGCTTTCGGCGAACTCAAGAAATTCTTGAACAGTATTAGGTAAACTGGTTAAAAGCAACAAATCCCGAATCTCAAGTTTGATTAAGTTAGAAACAGTATGACAAAATTCCAAATCTGACATTTCTAAATCCATCAGTTGCAACACTGGTAACTTTTCACGGAGAAAATTTAAGAGATTCATGCTCTTTCATTACTCGAAACATTTTGTTATTATAAAACTCAATACGAACAATAGGCGAAATGAACTTTTTCAAAATACACCTAGAAATATATTTCCAATCGGTAGTTAAACTAATCAAACGCTGCATTTCTTCGTAAACTTGACCTTTACATTTACATAGACAGGCTACCAGAAAATTCCTTCAGAAGGTGCTAACTTCCTTTCTATCATTTCATTTACTTTTAACAAAATTGGCAGAAAAGAATGCCACTATTTTCATTCACAAGTGGTAGTTCACTAATCTGAATCTCTATTGATTTATAAATACTTTCAGAAAATATCTTCGTAAAGTTACATGTGATAGGTGGTTTATTAAAACCAAAATACGGACGAATTTGTGGCACCACACAGCCAGCGAAGTCACACCAATCTGAAACATCCTGATTCTGTGTGACCACCCTAGCTCTTGCGGTGGGCACATCGTCAATCTGCACCAAGGAAGCAACTGGAACCTCTTTAACCCCCCCCCCGGTGGGTTACGCACAGGTGACCAGCCTGTGTATTGTCTACCGAAACGAGCCGCAAAATTCATTGTTATTATTTTTTTACGTTTAGATATATAATTTTTAACTAGAAAGCCGAAAATGGTCATAAACTTTTCACAAACACATAATACTATAATCTATTAAATCTTGAATACAGTAGAACCATTTACACATGCTACATATACAGTAGCTAATATTTTATACAACAGGTTACTAGAGAAACGCCAATTTATCGTGTATTTTACCATTAACTGGAATGATTTTTTTTTACGCAGTATATTCGCAAAACAAATAAGAAATCAAATGCATTCGTACTATCTACTTCACTAACAACCGACCTTATCCAGATTGATCTAATAGAATATCGAACCAATTTCCCACTAACCAGGGATCGAACCTTAACTGCGCTAACTACTACAATCCTTTGGGACCGAACCTGCACTTCATTGATCCGAACCAACTCTCATAATAATCGGTATTTGACAAAACACAAGCAATAATCTGACATTTGATCCAACACATGCAATAACCGGGCAATTGATCCAACACATGCAATAACCGGAATTTGCCTTTGTGAATCTTGTAACGTACTTCGTGGGGTGAATCCAAGTACTTTATTTTTTCTTCCTCGTGTGGCCTCAAGAAGAGACTAGAGGAAATTCTAATTAGGTTCAATAAGGTTATACTGCAGCAAGAAATGTGCTGGATGCAGGTTCTAAATACTTTCAATGTCAAAAAGGACGCTTCATCTTCTAGCATTTATTTTCAACAAATTTCATTTTGTAAATCCAACAAACAACAAACTTTAATTAGAACCATAACGATAACAAAAAAACATCATTCTGAATATCACCGGAAACGTCCATTATTCAATGTAGTGCTTATTTCTATTCATTTTAACGAACATGAGAAAAAAATCTAAATTTAGAGGTTTGATTTTGTAATAACTACTTTCCCAAAAAGGTATATATAATGCCAATTCCGAGAATTTCTACTACTTATTACACTAATAGCCCGTATTGCTATATGTAATAAGGTACCCCCAATCGAACTAAGGATTAATGTCAACTACAAACAAAAAGAAAAAAAAGAAAAGCAAGTAATTATGATTAAAGATAACCCATTACTATATGCTAATATGGACTCAATACAACTTACGATTTGATTATCAATTCATGTTTTATTAACACATCTCATTCAAAAGATAGAATTTCCTTCTTTTACTTATTATAACTCATACTCCCATTCTATCCAGGGTGAATTCACAAAGGCAAATGCACCTGCCTCATGGCTAAGCTACATCACTAGTTCAACAAGTTCATACTTTAGCCGGTAGATACCACTATCTCTTTGAGTCCAACAGTAACAATCTATCACGGGAGACCTCAAGCGGTGAAACTGATAACTATTTAACTCACGCTCTCACTTCATTTAAATGTTCACAAACCTACACTGTTCATTTCATTTTTTTTTTTCAATATTTCATTACAATGAGTATACTACATTGGTCAGAGCGTCTCTACATACCTTTATACTCAACACTTTGTCGCTTCTATTCACACTTACTACACTATATTTGATAATACTAGAAAGAACAATCCCACGTCGTTTCTTCCCTATCGATTTGCTCCACTATACAGCAACTTGTAGCTGCCTCCCTACCTTTCTTGCCTTGTTACATTTCTATCTTGTTTCTTGCACACACATGATCCCTATTTTTCTTCTTTCCACCAGATCTGCAAGCTCTCTTTTTCGTCCTTTCATTGTCCCGATATTAAATGTTCCTACTCTTACCCTCACATGGATTAACTTCTTTAATCAAGCCAGTGCTCGACTTGGTGCCCTTTTTCCGTTTCTCACAGAAGGCGGGCGAAGCCTCTGCGTGTTGCCTAGAGGTACGAGGTAAGGAGGGCAGATTCTATTTTAAAAAAAAACATCATGATGGTTTTGGCGTAGCTTTTACGACTGGATGCCCTTTCTGAGTTAACCCTCCTTATTTTCCTAGGTTTGAGATTGGCACCAAGATCAACTACCCCTCCCGCAGTGGCTGAGTTAACCTATCATTGAACTAATATCAATAAATGTTACAGAAGCAAACTCCATTCCCACGAACGAACTGAGAGATGGTAAATCAGTAACAGAGTGCGAGGATTCCTGATTCGATCACAGGCCATGAGAGTTCGTGTGGACAATACCATGTCCATGGGTTTTCCCATTTCCTTCCACATTTTCTCATTAAGCATCCTAGGTAATAAATTGCGGGAATTACCAAGAGACATAAAACTCAAAGATCTATTGCCATTCGCACGAAGCTATTATATTTATCTATCTATTTACTTATGTTTAATAAATAAATGAATTTACAACTCCAATTAACTTTAAGTAAAAATTAATGCAACTTGTTCTAACATTTGAAAATAGAAACATATACAAAACAAAAGTAATAATAAGAAAATAATTTCTGTTTTAAGACAAATAATAAGCTGCAATCTAATGTAATTAAAAACAAATTTGAACTAATAATGACAAAGTATAGTGGAAGCCATGTTCAATGTGGAAACAATGTATGTGTGCCTCATACATATGTCTTTATGTCTTAAGAAAAGTTTTCCTACGAAAGAAAGCCAATTTTATGTAGAAACAGGGAAGTAATCTAACACCATAATCCTATATTGAATCTTACTAAAGTAAAGTAGCAATTGCAGGGAAAAAAAAAGTGATGGGTTTGAAGAAAGATTAAACGAAAAAAAAAAGTAATATCGATTTGCTTCTGTAGTCAAGGAACAACCGACACAAACATTCTTGGAGACGCAAAATAGATCTATTAAATTCTTCCATATTTATGTGGGATGAATTTAAGGATGGAAATATAAATTTTAATAATATCAAACACAGTATATATATATTTGTACATATTTGTAAACTACAAAATATTTACATATAAACACATATAGACAAACGGTGTAGATTAACTATTTCGTTTTGAATTAACATTGGTATCCTCGCGCCTTGTACTTATATATTGAAGTAAGTCATTAAGTCCTTCAAATTCTGTTCTCCCTCGGGGAGGATCGTTCTTCGGAATTGCAGGCAACATTGAGCCAATCTTCATCCGAAGTTCATACAGCTGAAAAGCAAAATGCAATGTAGGTATAATCACTTGATATTTACATATAAAATTCAGTGGTTATGAAACTTGAAATAATAAGATACCATTTTGTATAATTAAAATCTTTCATATGGATTACTTACTGTTCGTTATTGTATGCCAGCCTGTCAGCTACCCCAACATATACACGAATATAAATTTATTTTATACCATATAGGTAGTAACGAATTAATGCCTACGTTTAGTAGCCTTGAGAGGCATATTTGACTCCCTATTCCCCTCCTTATGTATTACAGAATAAATTAATTTATTGTTCGCTTTTCGTATGATTCTACGTACAAACGTGTTTTGAGCAATATGATTTCGTATAGCCGCGACTTAGAGCTGGATCTATTATTGACGACAATTTGGTCGTTGTAAATTACAGCCAAATGAGGAAACTCGATCAAAATATATTCACCTATTAAAACATAATGGACAACACCAATAACAGTATCTTCAAATTTGGTTAAGTTGAAATATATTTGAAATCCACTTGATTAATTTTAGTACTCGCCTGTCATATAGTAACTACAGAAATTTTCAATGGGAACTCCCATCTTCCTCAGTAGCTTTTTCCTTAAAGCATTGACAGTACAGAAATATCAAAATAAGAATGTTTCTTCTAGTAATAAAAGTATGTACAAATACTTTACTGGAATTTTGCATTTCATGAATTTGAGAAACATGTCTTGATCTCTGCAAATTTTTAAAAATTGAATGTCCTCAGATGTGATTTCTATTTTGCGGCGAAGTTTCTTAAACTTCTTAACGAGATTACAAATATTCACTTGGACATTCGTCATATAGTAATTACTGAAATTTTCAATGGAAACTTCCATCTTCCTTAGCGGCCTTTTTCTGGTTCAACAGTAAACTTATCACATTACACAGCATCCAATGTTGAGATATAGAAGTACCCAAACAAAAACGTTCCTTCTAGTAATAAAAATATGCACAAATACTTCACTGGAATTTTGCATTTCCTGAATTTGGGAAACGTCTCTTAACTTCTGGACATTTTTAAATATTCAATGTCAATATGTTTAGGCACAGTTAAGTGGTTCGAGGAACATTCTATCGATCTCCAGTTAATGTACACCCTCACTCGCAGCCCAAATTAGAGTCTAAGGAAACATTTGTGAGCTGTTGTGGGAAGGACTGTACGGAGCAGACAGTCCCCATTAGTAAACGGAACCAGCTGTGGAGGACGTATGGCTTGCAATACCTTTAGACGACGTTTAGAATCTGGTGGAATTATTACCTTGCCTTACCGCTGCAGTTCTTAAGGACAGAAGGGGGCCGACCCGGTACTAAGTAGGTGTGCCTAATTCAATTGCAGCTCAATGTATTCCATGCGATTCATTCTTATTCATGTTTTTTACATTTCGATTTCAATGTTTGTTTGTGTATATAATCTGTGGTGACACAAGCTTTGAAACGCTACGTTTCAAGGTAAAGAGCCATATTCGAGCCTGCCTGAAACCTGAAACTATCAATATGTCGTAGTAGTACCTCTCTCTCCGCTAGAGGGCTCCGGAGATAAGTCTATTGGGTTTTAATTCGGCAAATATTTAGTTGTTCGCGCCCACCAACTAATGTTTGTGTTGTGTTGACGCCGAGTAGATGGACCATCTTGCCCTCCTCGTGAACTGTTTTACAAATCAAATTGTCTTTTACGTTGAGGACTCTTACACAAACAATCCAATCATTTGTTGGTACATTGTTATTAATACAAAAGGCATAATAACCTAATTTAATGACAATTTATTTCAAGCATATTAATATGTGCAAAATAGAATATCTCTGTATTGTTACGCACCGTGGAAATTATTTACATACGAATTTGAAAAACTGAAAATATTTCACTGGTGCTAGACAGAATGCATATCTTAGGTATTTCTTCTGTGATTGGTGACGACGTTGCAAGTGTCAAAGATGTTATTCTAACTTCTGTCCAGAGTATCCATGTTGGAATTTAATTCTGATTCCTCCGTTCGAATGAATAAAGTCTCATATGCCTGTATTTCTATTAACGATAAAGATATTTTGATCATTTCCACTTTATCGATGTTTTGTGCCCTTCATGTGTTTGATAGGCCCATGTTGGGACATTAATGTGTTTGGCATCTCGAATATGTTCTTTCAGTTTACTGTGGGTATTCTTTCTCATCATGGCTATATAAATGTCCTGACACGTATGTGAGACTTCACAGCCCATGCGGAGTGAAGCGGCTGAGTACCAGAAGAGAAACAAATACGAAATAACCACAAGTTGATCAAATATTACAGAAGTAATAATATTCTGGTCAAAATTGACAGAAATAAAGTCAACGAAACTGCTGCTTCTTCAAACGCCATGACGCACCATGCGATATAATTTTATAACTCGTTAAGTTTAATAGCACATTCTTTGGGATACTAATGGTGCGTTGAATTATGTTTCATGATAATTCTTTGCAATTTGTTTAAAACAAAATGAAATAAGATACACACCCATCTATTTTATTGTATCATCATTTGTTTTAGTACTGTCCATTTTTAGTTATGTTTCAACCTTATGTAGCCATTTTATCAAAGTGCCAATTTGTAACCTTTTCCTTCCCAATATCTAATAAAAAGTTGATTTTAAAAGTAACGCCCATACATCCTATCCCTACAGAAACATTTTCGTCTCCACAATGCTGACAGCTGTCAGCAAAAAATCCTTGATGAGCATGTTTGCATAATCAACTTTTGAGTTTATTTTTACACCAACATGAGTTCATAAATGGTTAGTTAAAACAGTCTGTACATACTGCGCATTTCGATCGTCAACAACAATCATTTTACAACAAGAGGAAGACTACAGAAACAAAAAATTGAGACCGACATGTCCGCTGTACATATTATTCAGAAACCAAAATAAATATAAAAAATTGCATACGTTATTCACGCCCAGCATCTTCCAGGCAGTATAGAAGAGTATTCCGCATCCAGTACAGGCATATAAAGTTCCCTTGCCAAGGGCTTTGAGAGCAGGGGAAGAACCTCTAATGGACAACCCTTTGTTGAAATACTCCGGGTCCTGTCTTTTAGCTAACGCTAGAGCAGCTCCAAATCCAAACAATGCTGATGCTCCAGTGGCAGACAGCAAATACAGGGATGCTGAAAAAATTAAAATAAATAATACATTACTATAAGTGTTTTGCACGAGTCCCACTATGTTAAAGCTTACAGATACAACAGAAGACATGCATTACTTTTTATGTTTCGGCACTGAAGCGAATTGGTGCAAGGATTTGTCGAGATATTACTTTACAATATTTGTGATTCATGGTATTTATCAGCCCTAATAATAATAATAATAATAATAATAATATTGGGTCTGGAAAGTTTTTTTTTGATAACTTCACTTTGACGGTACAACCTAGGGGAAAGGGAGTTGTACATATATATAAACTTAATAACTTGAAGACCCGACCGATCTCGATCAAATTTTCAACGTAGATGAGGTTCGGGCCTGGGATGATCTTTATTATATTACTTTGACGGTGGAACTTAGGGGAGGAGGGGAGCGGAGAGACATTAAAGAATGGTCCAAAATGGCTGATATTAGTGTCGAATCCATAGTTTTCAGGGTCATAAAGATGAATAGTGACACATCCGACCCCGTTTAAAGCCAAATTCGGCACCGCAACTTGGGGAAGGGGAGAAAGAAGATAAAAGTGCCCGAAATTGACCAATATTAGTGTCCAATCCATAGTTTTCGAGGTTGCTGAGTTGAACAGTGACACTTTTGACCCCGTTTACGTCCAAATTCAGCTCCGCAACTTGGGGGAGGGGAGGAAGGGATAAATAAAATGATGAAAAATGACCAATATTAGTGTCGAATCAATAGTTTTCGGGGTTGTTGAGTTGAACAGTAGCACTTCTGATCCCGTTTACGTCCTAATTCAGCACTGCAACTTCGGAGAGAGGAAGGAAGGATATATATATATATATGATCGAAAATGACTAATATCAGTATCAAATCTATGGTTTTCGAGGTCGCTGACGTGAGATGAACAGTGACACTTCCGATGCCGTTTAAATCTAAATTCAGCTACGGAATATATGGGGGAGGAGGAGGGGGAAAATATAAGAATTTAAGAATTATCGAAAATGATCGATATCTTAAAGCGCTTCAATAGAAGTAAAAAGTGACTGACTATCGGTACATATTACTATTTTTTCTTAATGTAGCACAGCGAAGCGGGTAAATGATACTAGTTAATATATATAAGAGCTAATGCCAAGTTATGTCATAGTGATGATTATAAAGAAACATGCAAATTCATGACTCTCAAATAACAAGCTAAGACTCTTTTGAAAGATATAAACATTAAACTTCTCTATAAAGTTTGTATTTTATTTCGTGAAGGAAAGACACCTCTAAAGGAAATACATACATACATACCATTTTAATAACTAAAACAGATTTTGTACATAGGTGAACACACAGAACTGGATTATTCCAAAGGAATAATGCACACCATGAAACAAGTTATTGAGAAATAAAAATACCTTAACAAGACGAATCTTTTCAATAATACATTTTATACCTTAAAAAATAACATAGTCGAATTAAGTGTTAAACACTTTCAGTACCTTTTGGACACTTGGAGTGTTTCATTATCACAGGACTAAAAACTATATAATGTCTCAATTATTTCTTCCAGTCTGCGGTAAGAGTGTTTGCAAAACTGCAGGCCGAAATACAGAAGTATAAAGTTTTAACAGGGATACAAAAGCACCGGATGAAAAAAAAAAAAAAAAAAAAAAAAAAAACGCTGTCAGTATAACGTCCCAAGTTTATGCCCGTTAGATTAAGGGAGATGATAATTAATGCAAATGATGATAGGAGAATTTGTGGAATGAGAATGTGGAAGGAAACGGGAATACCCCGAGAAAACCCACAAACCCGATGTTGTCCACTACAAGCTTATTTGGTCGGGGATCGAACCAGGGACCTCACGCACCAGAGGTAAGCGTTCTACCACTGAGCCACCGTGCCCCCTGCACCGGATACAAAGTGAGTTACTTTTCTGTATGCATGTTCACTTTGTTACAGTGGCCATCATAAATATATGCGCACAGTAAAAGACGAGAAACAGTAAAAAGGAGTGCAAATTTATTTTACAAGAGGTCACGGTGTACGTGTGATGAAAAGAGAAAGCTTAATGGACTACTAAAGTCCTCCAACTTAGTTAAAAATGACACACACACAAGACGGAAATCTAATGACAATTTTTTAAAAATGACTCCGTATTCACAACCTGCACCTAAGAATTCAATGCAACCCCATTTTATGGGAGCAAAGTTTTGTAAAATGTACGGAAGAAATAAGAATTCTGATCTCGAAAGAGGAACATTAAGAAATCGGAATATAGTATGTGGATCTTTCCTGTAACACGCGTAAAACACCAAAATACGTAATAACGTAACTAGCACTGTTGTAAGTCGTGATTCCTGATGGTCGAAGTATCCGAAAAGTGTCCGACTCGTTCCAATGAACGATCTGAAGGTACTGGCAATAATGATATTGGCCGAAAACAGTGTAAGGGAATGTCGAAACTCAGTGATGTCGTATATAAATATCAAAGAAAATTCAAAAACATGTTAGAATTACGGTAATTTAAAAAGGATACAATATGATGATTTGGAGGAACTACTCATGTATAATAAGGCAGATATACGAAATGCAACATGTGCTCAATAAACAAGGCATGTTCTAATGAACTGCTACGTGAAAGGAGTATACAGGGTGATCAACCCTAACCAACAGGGTGCTGGGTTACTTTTGGCATACCACATTTCGAAAATTTACAGGAAAAATACAATACTTGCAGGAAAAGACATATTTATAAAACAACAAATTTCTGCAGGCGACACAATAAAATAGAAAGTACTAAAGCAGAAAGTGGCACATGAACATACACCTTGCAGTATAGTGTCATCCATTGTTGTACGGCGTCATAGACTCGCATCAGGATTGAATACGGACCTGCCAGTAGGATTGTGGAACAATAAATGGGAAATGAATTGAATGTTTGCAAAAAATTGTTTTTCCAAATGTTGGAAAACGCAAGTACATTGGAAATGAAGGCATACCAAACTTTTTTTTTCTTAAATTGGGAAAGAACAGATAGAAGCATTTTCTCCTGTACTTAGCTCAATTTACATTCAAACATCAGGCTGTACCCCAAGTGAAAACACGGTGTCTATGAAAATTCTAAACTGAAATCTCATGACCTTTTCTTTCCCAAACCATAACATTCTCAAGAGCGAACTTGCGTGCGAATTGATCCAAATTTTCATGCATGCGATAGAAGCGTGCTTTGCTTGTGATTTGGTAGTGTCTAAAGTTGATCATAGATACTTTTGGTGGTGAATTTTGACGTTTTACAGAACAAAATTTTCCGGTCTATATTTATATTTGTATAGATAAAAAAAAATCGTGACCCAAAAGCAAAATTTTGTGACTTAATCTTGACTTTCATGACCGTTTTCTGATTTCGTGACTTTTTCATGACTCGTGACCGATAGATGCCCTGGAACACATCCCGACCAAAGTTCTTAACATCGTCCGAGCCAAGGACTGGTAGAAAGACGTTAACATTCACCAAAAGACTCAGTTAGAAAGTATACTATAAGTACATAAGTGTTGTGACGGTCACCTAGCGAACGTTAATGTGTGCTTTTCGCGTGAATAGTCGTTTCTGCGTATGCTCACTATCACTGATGCACCTGCTCCCTATGGACGTAACCCCTAGCGGACTTCAAGCCTCGCCTTGCCCTCACTCAGCAAACAGCATTCGTGTTTTTAGTGGCCACTTAGCATAGGTTGCCTTGTGTTTTCAACAATTAGTTCTGGTAGCCCCCTTGAACTTAATTTATGCTAACTGAAGTATCGTTATATCGCCCAGTGCAAATATTTTGGAAAAGAGGAAGAAGAAAAGTTGCGTAAGAAATATGATTTTCGAACATTTCTTGAAAAATGAAAAGAAATCTTTGAGTTTTACGTTCCACGGTTATGCCGGTTAGGCTAAAGGAGACGGTGATGATGAGTAATGAATGAAATGATGGAATGAAGAAAGTGGGAGAACCCCGAGAAAACTCACGCACACGGAGTTTGTCCACCACAAAGCTCACTTGGCGGGGGCTGGGATCGAACCCGGGACCCCAAGCAACAGAGGTGAACGCTCTACCACTGAGCCACCGCGGCCCCCTCGAACATTTCTTGTAGCCCACTGGAGCAGATGGTTATACCAAATATTGACACAACTCTTACATTTTCTGGTTTGGTTCGAGCTTTGTATTTCTTTTAGCAGAGCATGTGTTAAATGAAGAGCTCGATTACTACTTGCATAAGACTTCAGGAGGGTTGAGTGTAAATATAATGTGGACTATGCACTAGAATGCATAAAATATGAACCAACTTGTGCTAGACGGCCACTAACCAAGTCAGAGCATGACCGCTAACAAAGGGGTGCGCCGTGGGGAGCAAGCGCGTCAGCGACGGGTGTACACACAGAAATGGGGATAGCAGAAATTCAAACTTATAAATAGAATACTTTCTCAATCACTCAACACTTATTTCAATGTGGTGTGCACTGACTGTAATTATTTATATTCACTCTTTCATTCCTTTCTGAAAAAAATCTTTCACATCGTATTTTTACCTATAACTTTTCCACTTGGCTCGAGTGAACCCAAGGAGATTAGTGAATTTTTCAACTATTTTTTCGAATGATGTGTGAACAGTAAACCTGTACAATTTCATGAATATAAGTATGCCCCTTATAAACTGACAACACACAGAAATCTTTAAACTTTATAAATACTCCGATAGAGTTATTTTCGGTACAGATGATTCAGTTTAGTACTCTTTCTTACACATTTCTAAGAAGTAACTCTTACCCTTAAGAGTGAAGTACTTGTCATTGTCTTGTACTTCACTACTTATGACATCTTTACCAATACTTTCACTCATGTTGAGACAATCTAATACACTTTTACATAAAAACTAAATAAAATGTTTCTATCACATGAGTATTTACACAGTTTGTGGCCTACTGCTCCTCACGCCTTGTTTCGCTTAACGCATTTTGCACTTATATTGTTTACCAGTGTTACAAACTCAAAACTTTTTATATAGGTAGTTAAATCAACATACTTCCACTTTAGTTTCGCTGCAGGGAATTTTGTTGTTAAAATTCGAAGCATTCAGATTTAAAGAGAAGATATTACAGACATATGTAAAAACAAAATTGCCAATCTAAGAATTACTATCAAAACAGTATCAATAGTTTGTGCTCTTTAAATTTGTGGCATCGTTTATGCTGTCAATTGGAAAAACGAAGGAATCTAATAAAGTGGCGATGCTTACTTGATAGCAGAAAATCGCCACCAATTAAAATATTTCCAAACTAATTTCAAATTACAGTTAAACAATTGTGTTACGCTTGTATTAAATGATGCTGCTGAGATTTCTCATAATTTTTCCCAATAATCAGAATGCTAATCAAAAAGTAGGTGGCGATGTTGGTTTTACGTCAAGTGAAAATCGCCATTACGTAAAATATATCTCAAGAGCTTAAATATTGTTTCAAAACGATTGTGCTACATTTGTACCGTTGAAATTTTCATTTGTGCTAGGAGCCGGAATAAGTAGTAACGGAAATAAAGTGGTGATGCTGGCTTAGTGTCAAGTGAAAATCGTCACCAACCAAAATATTTCCAAATTAATTTGAAATTAGGCCTTAGGACTCAATTGTTAATGCTGGATTGTCGTTGAAAATTTTCGTTTGTGCTATTAATTGAAATCTTATATATAAAAGAGAACGTACAAATCCTTTGTTCCCTCATCACGCTAATACGGCTGAACCAATTTCTTTCATTTTTGGGGGGTTATTAGGATTTGGACCCTAGATGGTTTTTATCATATCACTTTAATTTTCAATTACCAGTGTCTTGAGATAATTGACCATTCAAGTGTCCATAACGTACAAATCCTTTGTTAGTTCATCATAGGTAAAAATAAACGTATTTATATGCAACCCGCATGACCGTGTCACTCGGCGGGTTAACATAAATGACAGCGATATAATGTTAACATTAGTGCAATCTACTATGGTTTTTATCATATCACTTGAAAGCGAAAAAGTAAAAATTATCTAAGTAACAAAGTTTATTGCGTTCCGGGGTGACCGCAGCGAAGCGGGGCGGGTTAACATAAATGACAGGCGATATAATGTTAACATTTACTGCAATCTTCTATGGTTTTTATCATATCACTTGAAAGCGAAAAAGTAAAAATTATCTAAGTAACAAAGTTTATTGCGTTCCGGGGTGACCGCAGCGAAGCGGGGTGAACGCTGCTAGTAAATAATATAAGGGAAAAAGTGACAACCCTGGCTTGATAGTCAAGTAAAAATGGCTACCACATAAAATATTTCAAAATTATTTCTAATTAGGCGGTAGTGATTCTTAATCGTTTGTGCAGGATTATCTTGTTAACAATTTCATTTGTGCTATCAGCTGAAATAAATAATAATAAATTAATAGCCATAACTCGAAATATTTTAAAATTAATTTCGTATTAGGCTTACGAGTATTAATTGTATGTGTTGAATTGTGTCATTGAAATTTTCACTTCTGTTACCAACCGGAACACATAATAAGAAAATAAAGTGGCAATGCTAACTAGATAGTCAAGTGAAAACACCATTTAAAAAATGTATATCTTATTTCAAATTTCTCTTACAAGGAGAAAGCAAACTTCGGTAAATAAATTTCGGAGCCATTTTTGCAAGGTGATAGTGCAGATTTAAAGTGTTCATATCACAAACTGGGAGAGCGCAATGGCCTAATATAGCAGAGAAGAAGCGTCTTAAAGTTTTCGACTCGCCACATATGTAGTACTTTGCGCAAAATTTATCAAATGACAGCGTGGCAGAACAGTAGCATCTGTGACTCACGTGCAAAAGGTACTGGGTCCGATTCCCGCTGGAGTTAAGTATTGTTTTTTTCTTCAACTAATAAAGTAGGGGAGAGGGGGTACATTTGAGCGGGGGGTACCTTAGAACATTTAAGATAACAGTACAGAAATAATAGCATACCTGGTGGTTTCAAAATTTTTAACTTGGCAACACTCCGTTACGTGCCTGTCAACTGTTATCTACCATTTTAGTGTAACTGTTGATGAACAGCAGTACTTTGTTACATTTGTGGGGTGGAAAGTTGGAATTTTTCTTAAGTTTCGTAAGATTTTTGCCAGAAGCCTGTGTTTCGATATTATCTGGCATTCATTGCAGAAGTAAGTACATTAATGTACTTATCTAGTGTTGCCCTTTGTCTTTCACAGTAGTTCATGCTGTCTGTGTATTACCTAATTTTGCTTTGTCATACCGGTTGGGGCAGTTTTGAACAAAAATTATGGGGCACATTTGAACATTGTTCTACCTCTACTTTTCTGAAATGTAAAGAAACTAGCAACATGTTTGTGTTCCCAGACAAGGAAAACAAATGTTCAGTGCCAGCTGCTGATATTGTGTGTTAACTTCATAATGCTTCAACAACTTCTGGATGGACAAAGCGTACTGTAAAAATTCTGTCATTTCATGTTGATTAGGGATGCGCACGAGTTGAGTGGAGTCGAGATTTAAGCCTGTCGACTCGTCTCGAGAAAATGTTGTCTTGACTCGAAAATATGTTTTTGTCTCCACTCGACAGTCTCTGTCCCGATTCGGTTCGAATTCGAGTCGAGACAAAATATACGAGTTAAAATATATACACACATCAGCCAGAACATTATGACTACCTACCTAATTGTCAGTATGTCAACCTTTGGCACGGATAACAACGGTGACGCGTCTTGGCATAGACGCAATGATCCTTTGTAGGTCGCTGGAGAAAGTTGGCACCACATGTACACACACAGGTCAGCTAATTCCCGTAACTTCCGGGGGAGGGGGCGATGCGCTCTGACGTCACGTTCAATCATCCGAGATGTGTTTGATTGGGTTCAGATCCGGCGAGTTGGAGCGCCAGCACATCAATTGGAACTCGACCCTATTTTCCTCGAACCACTCCACCACACTAATGGCCTTGTGACATGGTGCATTATATTGTTGAAAAATGCCACTACCGTTGGGAAACATGGTCGCCATGAAGAGTTCTACGTAGTCTTTAAGCAGTGTATGATACGCCTCAGCCGTCATGGTGCCTTACTCGAGCTCCACTACACATATGGATGTTAACGTGAATGTTTTCCAGAGCAAATTAAGCCGCAGCAAGCTTGTCTCCGTCCTGCAGTACAGGTGTCAATTAGCTGTTTCCTTGGAACACGACGGATTTGCACCCTCCCATTTCGTTCAGAGAATTTATGAATTTCACTTTATTTCACTTTTATACAAACTACAGAACCAAATGTTTATTATTATTATTATTATTATTATTATTATTATTATTATTATTATTATTATTATTATTATTATTATTATTATTATTATTATTATTATATTTAAGTACAAGCAAATATCACATTAATTATTAGTTTTTAACTAATTGAATTGAGCTGAAAATTAAATCTTGATCTCGAAAGATTAACTATTAAGTTTATACGTTCTGTACCTTTCTAAAGTAATAAATGCTGGAATTCGTTTCAAGGCTGAGGCCCGGGTTCGATTCCCGGCGGGAGCTCATGTGGTTCGGATTCCACGTTAATCAGTAGGTCCACGTCTCATATAGCCTCGCTGCTGAACGGGATGTAAAACTCAAAATCAACTCAAATCAACTCGTTTCAAGGCTATTTCTAAGTGAATACTTTCTTCAAAATAACATTAAAAATTATAGAAAGATTTTTGAGACATTCGAGTCGAGTCGAGATTTTTACGAGCACTCTCGACTCGAAAATATGAGTCGAGAAATGTTTATCTCGACTCGTCTCGAATTTTACAAAGTGTCTCTACTCATGCGCATCCCAAATGTAGATTTTCAGAATTTTAGGGTTGGATAAATTTCCTTTCCAATACCCGCTTACTAGTAAAAAAATGTAATTTTAACAAATTGCTAGTAGCAATACACCTTTCATTAAGCCTATCCAGGTATGATGAGCAAAATTGAAGAGTAAATCATAATCATATTTTCACAGATAGTCTACGATGATCATATATATTTTTTAAATTTTCTGCAGAGCACGCCTACGAATATAGATATGTTGTCCACATATCATGTTGATTTTTATCTAACGTATAAAGTACAGCATATGTTTTAGCTCTTATTACTATTATTATTATTTCCTTTCCATGTACGATTGGTTAATACTTGTGCCATAAACCGTTAATGTTGCTTTATTTCATTAGCTTTGTTGTTCGTAAACGAATTCATCCACAATAAATATTATTGTAATAAAATAATGGTTTGTTCAAAAGTGCCCCACGTAAGTTCAAATCTACCCCATGCTTGTTCCAATCTGCCCCCCCAAGGGGGTACATTTGAACGACACTCCCAACGCCTTTGCATACAATGAGAAGTTCAAACAAAGTCCTCTCTTTTATGACAAATGTAGTGTATATTATATTTAGCATGGGCTTCAATTCTATAAGGAAATTTACTGAGCGTTTGGAAGCAAAAACGCATATATGAAAACATATGTTCAAATGTACCCCCTCTCCCCTAGTCATTTGTAGCTACAAGTAAAATGTTAATTCACCATATGTTTTTAATTAATTAAACGATTTTACAACTGATTTGAATATTTCTATTGCTGTAATTAATTTAAAAACATGTGGTGAGTTAACATTTTACTTGTAGCTACAAATGGCTACTTCATTGGTTGAAGCAAAACACAAAAAGTTGACTCCAGCGGGAATCAAACCCGAGACCCTTTGCACATGAGTCACAGATGGTATTGATTCTGCCACTCCGTTACCTTACAAGTTTGCGCAACATACGACATATACGGCGATTTGAAAACTTTAAGACGCTTTTTCTCTGCTGTATTAGTCCATTGCGCTCTCCCAGTTTGTAATATGAACACTTTAAATGTGCACTATCACCTTGCAAAAAATGTCTCCGAAGTTCATTTACCAAAGTTTGCTTTCTCCTTGTTAGTCAGTTGTGCTACATTTATACTGGATTATGCTTTTGAGATTTCATATTCTTCTTGTCGGTAATAATGAATTGTAATACAAAATTAAATGGCGTGACAAACATCTTGACATTTGAAGGCGGGGCTCCAAGTTCTCCTTAAATGCTGCTAGCAAATGAGAGGCCAGCGGCATTGCCAGATTTATTTTGTACACATCCAAGTCTATCTCCTGTCACCTGATCGCTCTGTAGTTTGTCTGCATAGCCATAGCCATACCCCTTTACCACTTGGCAACGTCGCGCCAGAGCTTGCGTTTTATTCTTTTAGCTGAAATACCAAGATGTTTGTCACAGGCTTTAGATGACGATGCTGACTTGATATCAAGTGAAAATCGACATTCAACATGTTAAAAATGATTTGGAAATTATTGTACTTAGTTTGTGCCGGATTGGGCCGTTCAAATTTTATTTTGTGTTATGAAACGGAATAAGTAATAATGAAATAAAGTGGTGACGCTGGTTTAACAGCCAAGTGAAAATCATCACCAATATTAATATTTCAAAAGAATCAGCCTTTAAAGGTTGTGCTGGATTGTGCCATTGAAATTTTCATTTGTACTTTCAACGGGAATACATAATAAACTAAATAAATGAGCTATTTCATATTGATAGTTAAGTTAAAATCGCCACTATTTGAAATATTGCAGAACCGATTTCGAATTATGCTTAATTAGTTTCTGAATGTTTGTGTTCAGTTGCTGCTCTGTAAGTAGTTAAACATTCTAGTGAATCGGAATTATTAACTTTATTTTCCAATCGTATGAGTTTTTCTTTTACCACAATTTATTTCACTCTAAATATTATTAAACATCTTCCTCAACCTGGGCAAGAATCCTTAACAATATTCTTATTAATGTAGTATTTGTAAAATGGATAAAGATTAGAATAGATTAAATAAAGGTATTCTCCTTACCATTTGAAACTATTTGAAACTACGTATGTAAAATACCAAATAAATATCCAAGGGCTATATTAAAATGCATAGTCTTTTCAAAAATAAATAAAAGTTACACACCAGCGCACTAAACTTTCTCGATCCTTTTTATTAATTAAAATCGAATCATGCCGTAGTTGTTAGTAAAACATTTATTTATGAACTATGAATAAAAAATATGAAAACTTCGAAGAAAACTTACCTCCAAAACTAAAAAAAAACTTCTTGTTGAGTTTTCCATGACATGTGCCATGTTGTAGAACTGCGTTGTTACTATCATTGTTTTCATTTGTAAAATACGAAAATAATCATTTGAGTATTTTTTTTACAAGATTACATAATAAGTCTGAAGAAACACCTCAAGAATGAACTACTGTTTGTAGACATTTTCGAAAGAAAATACTTGTTTTTACGCCAAATTAAAACTTTTTTTTTTAATGAAATATGAACAAAATCGGCTGAGCGGTTTTTGAAAAAATTGTCTGAATAAAATTCCCTCTTAAGGCTAGTTTTAGGCGGAAGCATTTATCGTAGCATTTCTCGTAGCAAAAATCGTATCATCGATATCCTGCCGTGTAAAGTAGCAAATGCTATAGCATTTCCCATGCCATGGCATATCCTATGGCATTTCTTGCCGATAGAACCTGCTCTATTTCGTAGCATTTTCCCCAGCATTTCTGCTCCGATTGCAGCGCCGTGGTGTATTAAAAGGAAGCGAAAGATTTTGTTTCAAATATCCATGCTCTTTGTTTTGTGTGGGAAATTGAATTGTAGTAAAGAAAAATGAGTTGGAGTAGGGATACTATTATTATGTTGATTTAAAAATATGAGGAGCATCCTTGTTTGTACAAAGATAAAAGCGTGCAGTTTCACTATACGGATCCACACAGAAATTCATTTAAAAAAATACTTTCTCGTTTCATTTATTGCACCTTCAGCAATCATTTTTGAGGTGTGCTCTTACATTCTCCGGTGCAGGCTCAATTTAACAGATCTTCAAGACAGCTGGCAAAGTTTTATTATACGAATCCATAGTATAAGTAGTAGCAGTAGTAGATGTATTAGTAGTAGGAGGAGTAAGTAGTAGTAGTAGTAGTAGTAGTAGTAGTAGTAATAGTAGTAGCAGTAGTAGTAGTAATAGTAGTAGTAGTAGAAGTAAGTAGAAGTAGGAGGAGAGTAGGGGGAGTAAGTAGTAGTAAGAGTAGAAGTAGGAGTACTTAGAAATAGTAACAGTAGGAGTAGGTAGGCCTATAGTAATAGTAAGAGTAGTAGCAGTAGGAGGAGGAGGAATAGGAGTAGGAACGGGCAGTAGTAGTACTTGGAATAGGAGTAGTAGTAGCAGCAGCAGTAGTGGGAATGGGTTAGATGCTCCGAAGGGGTTGGTTGGCTTCTGTTCTCTATACAAAATGGGGAAATTACAGACTTTCCAAAATTTTATGGCAGCTTGTTGAAGATTACGTGCATTTCAGGTTCGACTTTAATTTCTATATTTCCACGTAAATACGCATCTCAGATGTAAGTGCACACCATATTTCCATTACTTATACTCTATTAAAATATTAGAAATTTCTTCTGTAAATTTTAAAATCTATGGATCTATATAGTATAACTGCACCGTTAAAAGTCTTTTGTATCATAATAAGCATATGCAAAAAAGGACTTCAGAACAAATAGTGACTGAAATATCTGTTTTTAGTTTTGGAGCCTTGATTACGCTCTTCTGCAGTGATTTGTTTGCTACGTCACGACAAAATGCTTATCAAAATGCTACCGTGTAAAAGCACAATATACTTTTGATGCCATAGAATATTATACGAGATTTTTGGCAGCACATCTGCTACGAGAAATGCTACGATAAATGCTTTCGTCTAAAACTAGCCTAAGACCAGAGACGTACGCAGAAGGGAATCTCGAGAGTACGAACCTTCCGCAATCTCGACTTTTCTGTAAATTCTGCAAATTTAGTCTAATTTTATTGACAATTTTACATTTTTTAAAAAAATATAATTTCTCATATTTGATTTGAACGCCTTGAAATAAATCCCTGCGCACCTCCCTGTTTAGAGTATTGATCCATTATGGAATGTTTTTCAAGACAAACGGCACATTATAGTGCTAGAAAATATATTTATAAATTGTAAACAAAATCGTGTAAGAAGTTATGAGAAAATCATTTTTTGCGGTTAGCTTTACCGAGGGTTGAGTCCGACTGGAGTCGAACCTCGGTTCAGGTGAAAACGCTACAGATGCGAAGATTCGTCCGCTGGGCCGCCTGAATATTACTCCCCCTCCTACTTCACTCCTAGACCAACCCCTCTCCGAACGGATTCCAGGGCTTTGGAGAAAGGCAAGTCTTAAAAGTGGAATTTAAAGAAAATGTTATAAACGCTAACTAAAATGTTTTGCTCCGTCTTCTTTCACATGCTGCATGGCTGAAATATAATCACGCTAATGCAATTCGATTGGAATAGTCTAGCTGACCGTCTCTCAAGAAGCAAGTGAATTCTTAGAGATTTAAGAATTCAGTTGCTGCCTGATGCAATTTTTAGACTTTACTAAAAGTATTTTTAAAAATTAAAGTAAAACCTAGTATTTAAATGAGTGATTTGGGTGAATGGCGTTTGTGATAGTCAGCTCAACTGTCACCAAAAACACTATTAGTATAGAGTCAAATAATAATAATAATAAATGGATTACTCAGTTTGCAAAAGTAAAGAAGTTAAAGCTATTTTACATAAATGACAACAGTTAGGAATTTCATAACAAAAATAAACTTTTAGTCACTAAAGAAAACTTCGAATGTGAATATTAAATGAGTTAACAATAATTTTGATTTCCTTTTTCTTGAAACAACAAAACAAAGAAATTTAGAGATAAAAATAAATATGGTTACATAACAGGAAATCTGTTGTAGAAATAATTACCGTAACTTAGAAAATGGTAATAACAATTACATTCTTGTAATCTCTTTGTCTTATTTGAAAAGAAAGATGAATATTTTATCTTGTTTCAATACATGGATATCATTCAAACCAAAATCACAATATCAAGCATTTAAAAATCCTTTTCGACACCTTATTGAATTGAACTTACTTTGATCTACCTTTTACGAGATAGCACATTGACACACAGGTAATCGAGTTACACGTAAAATGATTTATTTGAAACGAATACCATTTATTTAAAAAAGAAATATATTAAAAGAGAAAAATGATGAAAGGAGAAAAATACTTGAATAATTTAGAGGTTGTGGATAGTTTTGAATTTCTATGCAGTCATGACTTGCTAACTGAGCAAAAGCTCGAAAATATATGAAGGATTGATAGAATAGAAGTGCACTTACGAGTTTAGAATAGATAACGTTAAGTTTGTATATAAGCCTATGAGTCAATACATCTACACAAATTAAACATACGAAATAATCATTAATTATACATATATATATATATATATATATATATATATATATATATATATATATATATACAAAGCACTTGATACACAAAACTGCGTCTAATAATACTCAGAGATATTCATACTTGTAAATAAAATATTGAAGTTTATTTATTACTTGGTGATATTTATAATATCGACATTTATTTAGTGAAAATTGACTCGTGCACAACCTTTCGTGAACTTAGTCCTGGTAATAGGCTTAACATTGTATTTTCCTGCCAGTAAAAATTTAATTGTTATGAATATATCTGACTTGATGTCTGATAATCATGTAAATCATACTATATTAATTGCTACTCTGATTATAACAATTTTTCTATGAACTGACCATTGTATTAATGTTAGGTCATCAATGACATGGGTGATAAATAAGGAAGCGATTTTATAATATTTGTGAATATTAATTTACAAATGGTCTCAATTTACGGAATACATATCTAGTATTTAATTTATAGCCACAAGCAACCCTAAATCATTCGAAGACCGATATAAGTAACAGCTTAATTCAATCCAACAAAAAAGTTATTGTTGTTATTATTCAAATTTGATCATAAGGATAGTTTTTATTGCCGGAGAAAATAAAGTTTTAATTTCGCACACAACAAAAATATGAGTCACATCTCCTTTCGGGAACTAAACATACATTGTGGCTTCCAAAATGACGAACGTTGAAATTAAAGTTCGTTAGGATTTCCCCCAACACAAAAGCCATGAATAGGTGCGGCAAAAGGTAATGAAATGGTTGATAACCACAGTGGCCATGGAACCGCGATCCATCGTACATCCAACAGTCTGATTACTAACAAAAGATTTAAACAGCCTCAGTTTTAATGTGTGAAAACTCTCGATCTCTTACTTCATTGTTACTCGTATACACTTGAGATTGGAGGCTGGAGGCTGAGTCCTCTCCTTCCCTCTGCGACAAGCAAATCGTAGGCTCTGGTACTGACATTTCGTTGAAATGAAATGAAATCTTTAAGTTTTACGTCCCACGGTTATGCCGGTTAGGCTAAAGGAGACGGTGATGATGAGTAATGAATGAAATGGTGGAATGAAGAAAGTGGGAGGAAACGGGAGAACCCCGAGAAAACCCACGCACACGGTGTTTGTCCACCACAAAGTTCACTTGGCGGGGGCTGGGATCGAACCCGGGACCCCAAGCACCAGAGGTGAACGCTCTACCACTGAGCCACCGCGGCCCCTTACTGACATTTCGTTGAAGCTTACTCGCCAACCCATATACACACAAATGCAATGTTCCACACACGCATCTTCGAAATGAGAGAGAATCTAGATAATAAAGGACGTTCGGCACATTGACGTCGACGACACTATCGTCACTAACTTTATCTATGCATGATGATATTTAGAATATTCAGAAAAAATGTGCACTACGAACGAATAGAAGGCGCTATCCACCGTGGTGTCTGTTCCAATGCTTCAGTACAACTGCCTTAGTTTTTAAAAATTTGTCTTTCTCTCTCTTCTGTTAATTTTGAAATTTGTGTGTGTGTGCGTATGTAGTTCGTTAAGATGGCTGGGATTTCTTCGCCACCCGAGAACAACAAATTACCCTAGTGACAGCGAGGGTGTCCTGTTGGATGCTGAACACGATGGCCACTGCCCAGTTTCGTGAAAAAAAACGAAAAAAATACATCCAAAGTGTAACAAAAATTAAAGAAAACAAAAGTACAAATTTCTTATCTAATAATATATAGATAATTGTGGGAGGTGACGACTGTCATACATTCGATACAATCTCTCTCATGAAGAATCTGCCCTTTAGGAATTTTTCAACACAAATGACTTGCATCATAATACAGCGTAATTAATGAAATACTTATTTATAAACTCGCCTATGACGTATTCGAAAAAATCGAGCGACAAAAACTCATCCCCATCCACATGATACCTACTCTACAGCAAATTTGTTTTTTATCCGGCCAATGGTTACTGAGAGATGAAGTACAACATACAAGGCAAGCCTAGCCGAACCTGTCCCTGGTCGAGTTCAGTCATCAAATATAGTGATCTCTATTTCTTTTACGATGGATTACTACTCGTAGATTATCAAATTTCGATTAGATCTGTCCAGATAAGCTCATTTATGCTTATGCCGGAATCTAATAATAATAATAGTAAGTCATAACATCAGGATTCCAAATGGAACATACTCCGTATAAGCAGAGTTCACTTTCAATACCACTGGATTAAAGGTGGGACCTTTAACCGGGTCATCCTCCCTGGCTACTCCACTGATGTACACTAGATAGTAAACAATACCGACCTGCATTATTTTTGTTCTTTAAAGAAATACCTGTTCTCAAGTTCAGCTTCCTTGTTCTCACCTTACCTGACATCTGTTTCATATTAGCTTAATATTGGAAAGAAAGAACAGACACTGTAGATGTTAAGAGGTTGCAACTCCGCAAATGCGTTCAAAAAAGAGGTGGAGGGAAGCTGTCGTATGGAAATTTGAATTTAACATTGGAATTTGAAAGAAATTTGCCCCGAATTGCACTCCTGTTGAACGGAAGAAGTATATATATACGGTACATCATCATTAAGTAGTGCCCAGAGGCGGGTTTTAATAATGCAGATTGCGCCCATGAGATTTCTTCAGGAGGGTGTTTTTTCAGCCATTTTAAAATCACTAGACCACATACTGTAGCGATTATTAATGGCGTATTTTGTGGTAAGTTCTTTTACAGACACTCGGTTTACTCACAAGGTTACGTATTACCGTTTACCCATCAAAGCATGATCTCTCTCTCAATTAGCGTTCCTATCTCCTAAAGTCATATTAGCTACTAACATTGTTGTCCTTTGTTCGAAAAAGTTCTTTTTTTTTTCATTAATCCTCATACCTACTAATTGTAGTTTAATGAATTTTCAAACGTATAACAAGGATGGGCAGTATTTCTAGAAATGTTGTTTGTGCAGTATCTCAACTGAAGCGTTCCATTGGGTTTTCAGGAAATGTTGTCCAAATTTCTCCAGAAATTTCGGATCCGTGATATATAGCTATGATATAATCGAAAGATTACTTCATTTTTAAGACGATGGCTTAACGAATTTTCAGTCTAAGGTAATTAAAGTGTGAGCATAAGCTTTGTAAGGAACTTCCTTTAATATTCTTCAACATAGGGTTCAAAAATGTTTTTCTACTACCATTTTTCAACGATACTCGACAAATATGTACTGCAGAACAGTTAGGGTGTGCCCCGTTATAGTAAAAGTTTTCTTTTTCATCCTTCCCTTTTCCTACTTCCAACGGGACGGAAAAACAACACAAACAGTTTTAAATGGAACCTGACTATACCACATCCTGAATCAAGCTTCGTGTCTAATTTTATTTTCTAGGAAGCAAACGTGTATGTTTTTGCCAGTGGATGATCAAGTAAACAATGCGCTGATTGGTTACTCTCTCTCACACACACATTCACGCACACACTAAAGATATACCACATTGACTTGACACCTAGTCTTTCGTTCCAGGCGCTGCTATCGGCTGAAGGAATTCCAGTTCCTTTCGCTTAGCAACAGCTGAACCCTTATTGACTTAACGCGTTGGTGTCTCGTGGGTGTGAGCTTTAGTTCACATTTTTCCCACGGCTCAAGACACTTTGGCAGCACTATAGTTCTGTTTGCTCAGTGATATTTAAGAAAACAGGGTTGCAGGTGTTTTCTTTACTGCAAGTCACTCAAAGTAATTTGCCGCTGTGATTTCCTAACTTCGGAGAGTTTTAACGAATTCACAATTATTGTTTCCAACGTGATACACGTAATGTATAAAGATGGTGTTTTCAGGGGAAATGTACGTGATACGAAGAAACTAATCGCTGATTCGTGTTTTCCTTGCAAAAATACATTACTAAGACATATTTTAAGCATGGATAAACTTCGTGTTATGCAGTGGAGCCTGGATGGCAATTGTCGGAGCCTGGATGGCAATTAGACGCCGTCCCACGTGTATTCGATAGAGCGATTCGGTCTGGAGATCTAGTAAACCAAGACAGAAGGCATATACCGAGTAGAACAATGTGGACTACACAAGCGATAAAAGCGTGTGTTATTTTCCCCGAAGATCGGGGCTAAACAAAGTGTCCAGATTGACGATGCTACAAATGTTTGACTCACTGAATGTACCCCGATGAATGAAAATCAGAGGCGAGATAGCTGTGTAATTTAATTTTCTCATATCAGTGTGCCGGGTATTGATTCTATATAGTGAGCGTTGCGGCGACACATGCAAAGCATATACAGGGTGTTTCAAAAGAACACCGATAACGTTTGGGAGGTGATTCCTGACACCAAGATAAAACGTAAAGTATATACCAACCTGGGTGCACAAATGCTTCCTTTCGGAGTTACAGGCTGCCCAAAATATGAGAAAATGAACTTTAAACGTCCATAACTCCAAAACTATGGGACCTACCGTAGTCGCGTCAAGACTTCACTTAGGAACTGGTAGACCCTATGTGCCCTATCCAAAAATCCATGTTTCAGAATCCTAAGGCACTCAGGCAACAATTTTAATAGAGGTAGTTGGTGAGTACCGTAAACTGAGGTTACTTGGATAGTTTCTTCTTTTTCATACTACACCTTGTTATTTATTGTAATTAATTTTTCTTCTTCTTGGGTGATAGTCTATGTTACCTTTTCCTGCAGTCTTAACAATTTACTGAGACTGAAGCCTCCCAGGAGCTAAAATATATGTCTTTTCATAGTAGTAAGAGCTGTGTAAAAGATGAGACTATTTGGAGAGAACCACTTGAAACATCACACTTTTCTGAGAAGATTGATATGCAACATGCCTATTTTTCGGGTATAGTAATGTTTTCCTAGGGTGTTTTAAATAAGAAAAAAGATACTTGTTTTTGCACAATCTTTTAGTTAAACACAATAAATTGTTGAACCAATCTAAGCTTGTCTTCCTTAAGGTCTACAAAACCAGTAAAAAATGTTTTTGCAATATGCTTTTAAAAACGGTAGTTTTTCAAACAATGCAAGGGAAAATTTGACAAATGCCAATACACGCCGAAACTCTTGAGACTCCTTTAAGACATTAAAACATTCCCTACATAATTTTATGAAATTTATGTATGTATCAGATCAATAATTGCCTTACATTAGTTTACAAAATTGGTAACATTTTTACAAGTGCACATTTACGTTAACACTTTGCAAAAATATAATAAGGTACTGTTATAATAATAATAATGTAACACAGTATGATAAGGACAAAAATTCATATATTGAAATTCTTTGCTGCAAAGAAGTATGGGAAAACAACTTGTTCTCTGCGGTTGTAAGTAGGTTCAGGAAAAACTTCAATAATGTCATCGTTGTCCATCCACTGATCAATATCATCATTTTTAGTAGAAAAACGGAAGGAAATTTAAAAATGGCCACATATTGTTCCAGAAAGGAAGTGGAAATGAAAAACTAATTCGTCTCTTTAGGAAACTTCTGAAAGCAATGATATTTAGCACAACCACATAAAATCACTTTTCATTACGGGAACACAGGGACAATTTATAGAAAACTCAAAAAACACAAAGTGTCAATTGCTGTGAGAATTTTTAGATCTGTCTATAAATAACACACAGCACTTGTTTCTTGCTGTTTCCATGTTGTTTCTTTTAGGTGCTTACTTCTCATTGGTCTGGAAGAAAACGACATATCTGTCATAGTTCTTTCATTATATCATATAACACAGAAATGTCAGTTTTCCAAGTAGCCCCAGGTTACGGTACTTCAAATTATATGCCCGTAGCACTAACGGATCCAGAAGGATTGTTTGGAGGGGGCGGTTCGCTTTCTGGAAGATAAATGTAACGTCAAGGTGACCAGAATTTTAATTTGCAAGAATGGAACGTATATGAATCCGGGGCTGGAGGAGGGTGTAAACCTGATTCCCAAATTTCATTTTAGGATCCGAATTTATGTTTTTTAATGAATGTATATTCTTTCTGTAGATTTAAATTAAATATGTACTTCCGTTTCGGAGGCATGGCGGTGTCATAATTCACTTCACACATAGTCAACCCCCTATATCAGATGCGTTGTTTTGCATAGTACTTGCACAAAAGAAAATACTGTATTGACGATTATATTCATTTTAACGAAAGAGTGTACATTTTGCTCTAATCATTTATATTTTACATAACAATTGCGGGACAACAGTTGAAAAAAAGATAGGCTCGGTCTACGCAAAATAGATACAAAAGTATACATGCATAAACAATACAAAATGTCAACAAATAACAAAATACATTATATTTCTATTTGCATTTCTTGTTAACATAAAAATAATACAAGAACTAATTATAAAGTGATATTTAATAGTATATAGCACACAGTGTTCCAACTCGGCCAAAATATAGGGAGCTATCTTTACATACTGCTTTCATTTCTATTTACGCGTGTATCAGAATATAATTCAGCAGATTGAAAGTTAAGAGAAAAAATATAATATTCAAACTGAACTCCAATGATGTTTTAGTGGCTCCGTGATTATTCTCAGTGATGATTGTCCCAACATGAATTTCGCGGCTTTTCTCCGAAATAAGAATGTTATGGTTTTTAATTTAAAAGAACTGGCCTACTCACTCAAGGTCACAGATCAAGTACAGGAGAATAAAATGGATACAGTTCCCAATACATAATGCTAAACATCACTGCATTTAAACATTAGACTGTACTACAGGCGCGCAACCAGCCACAGAAGTTTGGGGGTCATGAATATATTAGGGGAGGTCAAGCCATCAAAAATTCTCTTACAAATAGAGTACCTAAATTGTGTTTTTTGAATTTATAATGGAATTTTGTATTGAGGTCTGGAGGAAGCAAGAAAAGTTAAGGGGGGCTAGGCCCCCTAGCCTCCTCTGGTTGTGGGCCTGCTGTACTACTAACAGGATCTCAGAGCGACTCGACAGTTTGAAGTTAAACTGCAGCAGTAACAGTGTAAAGAAATGAATTGTGAATATAAATCCTATATAAATATAATATATTGCAATACTCCTTAACCATATGAATCACTACTAAGATAAATGCACAATTTATTTAATAAAATATTTCAAATAATCTAATAACAAAAATAGCAATACTGAACTTTCTCTTACAGAAACTCAACAGAAATATTGTCAGATCTAGTACGAAGTATGTAAAAATTTTACATGAATTAAAATTGTATAGAATCTCAATATAAACCATTATAATGCATAAATAGTAAGAAAAATGAAACTCTCTTAGAGGTTAGCAAAGACTACAATGAAATGAACGAAAGATGATCAGAAATGTAAAACCAAAGTGATGTTTCCGTTCATCACTGCGCATAAACTATATTTCCTTTAACATACTGACTGGAGATATTTGTCAATATCAGTTATTTGAAAAAAATGCGAATTAAAATTTAATTTTGAAAATTTCTCATTTTTAAACGAAATTACCAATAAAGTACGTATAGCTTATTTTTCATTTCATCTCAGATATAATATGGACCCTGTTTGGCCTAATAGCTAGCACGATTACCTTTGATACGCCTGGTCCCGGTGGGAGTACAATTGAACGAAAAAAAAAAGTGGTTCGGATTCCACTATAATCCGTACGTCCACGTCTCCTTTAGCCGTCCTGGCACAAGTGTGGGACGTTAATCTGTTTATATATAATATATAACTGTTTATACACATTTTTTCCAATTGTAATTGTGCCCTTTTGTTTCATTTAAAGATTGAAAAATGCAATTTCAAAAAAAAAAAAATCGAGTTCGTCCATCTTTCTTGATTTTGTTTGCGATTTGGGATAATACAATCAAAGAGTTCAACTTTAGACTCAGACTCATGACTTTCGGGGAATACCCACGAGTTGAAAGTAATCACGTGCAAAAACCACGATGGGTGAAAGCCACACAACGGCCGTAGTCACCTTGCAGTCCATCTCTGTGAAAGTTACAGCACAAATTCAAATCTGCTTCCTTTTTTTTTATTCCTGACAAATTCTATGTTTCTAACCTTCAAAGATTGTTAGATATTGATATTTTATTATAATAATTGCAATCCCCGCCTCTTTTTCTATCCACCTCTTCTTTCTCCATTTTACTAAAGTATAAAAAAAAAAACATTGAAACGCGTGTCAAATTATTTTAAATGAGAAATCCAAACACCAAATTTCAAGTCTCTAACCTTAAGGGATTCGGAGAGATTGTCATTTTATTAAAATAATTTCCACTCCATTCCTTCTTCCTTTCTTCGAATTTCCAAAAAAAAAAAAAAAAAAAAAAAAAAAAAAAAAAAAATTTAATGATATCCTACGTCATAAATCTTACCTTTTGTCCGGATTTCAAGTTTCTAGCTTAAGCGGTTTGGCCTCTGCAAAGATCAGTTACTCACTCAGGACTTCGTCTTTTATACCAGGTAACCAAGAAAGTTCGTGCGGTTTCAATACAAAAAAAAGTTCCAAAAAATGTGTTTACCTTGTTTAATCCGCAAAATATCCACCATCCGCTTCTACAACCTTCTCCCATCGTTTTTCAAGCCTGTAGATGCCATGTTTGGAGAAGTATTTGTGTTGGAACTCAAAAAAACCGCACCACCGCGTTTTTAACCTCCTCTCGAGTTTTGAATTGTCGATTGCGCTTATGGTTGTCCATAGGCAAAAAAAAAAAAAAAAATGGTAATCTGATAGAGGAATGTCTGGTGAATACGCTGGATGTGACAGAAGTTTCCAGCCGAGAGAATAAATCACCTCCAGGGTCATCTTCGCTGTATGAGGTCTAGCGTTATCTTGGTGGACAAGAACACCGTTCCTATTCACTAGTGCAGGTTGTTTCTTTGGGAGATGTTCGGCTACTCTTTGCACTTGTGCTGAGTACATCTCTTTGGTTATGGCTTTATCACTTTCCAAGAACTCTTAATGCACAATCCTAGCAGTACTCCACCATACACACAGTATCACCTTGTGCTGATGAAGAACAGGTTTTGCACTTAAAGGCATGAAGTCATTTGACGACAGCCTGGGGATGCGGCACAGGATCGACACGGCACAGGATCGACACGGCATACGACCGACAATTCAGCTCAGAAACCTGTTTCGGTCCTGTGCCGTGTCGATCCTGTGCCGTTTCGGTCCTATGCCGTGTCGATCCTATGCCGTGTCGATCCTGTGCCGTTTTGCTCTCACGCCGCTGCTCTGAAATAATTTAACTTTTAATCATGTGCCTAAAAAAATAATATTTTTATTATCTGTTTAATCTTTGCTCTTACAAATTATAAACTCCTGTCGATTCTATGCCTGTGCAAGTTATATGCATAGAATACGTACGATCGAAACGGCATAGAGCCGACACGGCATAGGATCGACACGGCACAGGATCGACACGGCATAGGACCGAAACGGCACAGGATCGACACGGCATAGGAACGAAACGGCACAGGATCGACACGGCGCAGGACCGAAACGGCATAGGACCGAAACAACGCACGATCATCCCCACTGCGTAGTATCTATAAAACCAAATATTTATTTCTCATAAAAGCAATCAGAGACCTGTCAATTGATTTTAAAATATAAGAATTATAAGATATTTACTATATGAATATTAATAATTGTGAGTGACAAAAGAATGATAGTGCTAAATGGACAAAATATAATTTCTTGTGTGCTTGGTCAAAAGCATTTCTATATGTATGGAATACTTATATTTATTATTATTATTATTATTATTATTATTATTATTATTATTATTATTATTACGTTTTAACTCGTTTTGAAATCATGGCCTGATTCCACTAGAAAGCGAAAGCCATGAGAAATGTAAGCTAAGTAGTAATATGGAATACTTTTAATGTTGCTCACTAGAGGAAACATGCTCGCATGTCTTCTCGTCTCGATATCGAGACCACAAGAGACTTTTTTAATAAGAAGCTCAGTTGGGAAGTAATAACTGAGCCGATGGCTCGAGCCGGCTCGCTCGGGGTGAACCATCGGCTCGAGCTGGCTTGGTTGGATGAACCATCTGCTCGGTTCGGCTCATCTGGGCCGAAGGCTCTTGCTGACACGGTTCGGTGAGCTGTTGGCTCGGCTCACTTCTCGGTTCGGGTCCATAGTGAGTGAGCTGTGAGCCCAGCTGCTCAAGTTGTTTACAATTGTAAACCCGGGCCGAACAGTTTTGAAGATATTTGGCCAGTGCCCTATAACTTTTAACAATGTTTGGCTCGAGCCCGAATACTCAACCTAAACCCTCAACCCAAATTCACAAGCTCGTGAACAATATCCTTGACTCCTAGAATTCACGACTACCGAGGTTAGCAATCAACTAGTTTTTTAGTATTCAAACACAGACCGCGTTTCTTTCATGTTTAAACACAGTGTTGTTATAATTATAATTATTATTTATTATTATTATTAATAATAATAAAAGTTGTACTAGTAGTAGTACTAGTATCATTGATAACCTATATTGTCTATGCAAGATACTTGAAGAGAATACTCGAAACTACAAACCAGATTTGGTTCGACTCGACCCGAATTCGAGTCGAGTTGGAGGAAATTTTTCGAATCTCCTTCAAAGATGTTTGTTTTTAGTCGAATCGAGTTTCAAAGAATACTCGCTCGTACTCACTCGTGCCCATCGTAGGATGACCACATTCTAACAATCGAAAAGTAGGACACAAGTATAATAGTACTCTATATGATATCTTACTGCGTCGGCAATACGCATATCATTATTTCAATTAATGTTAACCTTAAGTTAATGAACATTTTTGTTAAGAAGAAGCACTGAACAAAATTATTAAAGGAATTAAACACAACTCCAAATGCTTTGATGAATAACAAATTGGTTTATTTTATGAACGTACAGTCAAAGTTCGTGTTGGGCTAAATAATAATAATAATAATAATAATAATAATAATAATAATAATAATAATAATAATAATAATAATAATAATAATAATAATAAATTTCGAAGCGTGGTATTATTTTAAGAAATGAAAGAAAATTTAGACCGGCACAAAGGAACTTCTATTTAACTTGGTTAGCATCACTGTCATAAGTTCAATAAGAAACCTTTCCTACTTTACCGATATCTCAACAAGGCCTTCTCAGTAAAAGCGATGTATTGTAAAAAATGGTTTGTTGATTGTTCTCCATCCCTAGTCTTCTGAGGAGTGTTAAAAAACACAGCGGTTCATCATTCAGGAAAAGAGTGTGTTTGATTCAAAATATTGTGAATAAAGAATGAAACATTAAGATATTGCAAATAAATTAACTCTGGACATTTCGCAGGACATTTTAAAGAAGAAGGATATTTCTCGATTTCCTAGACATCTTCGCAACACGCAGGACAGCTCTTTGAAAAACAGTACTGTACTGCGAAAATCAGTACGTCTGGTTACCCTAGCCCATCCCTACGAGTAACGCAGTATGGCATTTTAGCCAATGTTACCTTATATGAAAATATTCATAACTTATAGCTGTCAAGTAAAAATGTGTCCTTGCATTTACATAAAGCAATTCAGAAAGGGCAATAATAATAATAATAATAATAATAATAATAATAATAATAATAATAATAATAATAATAATAATAATAATAATAATAATAATAATAATAAAAGCGATAGTAATAGTAGTACGGAAAATTGAAGTGATAACATTTGTTCACATATTCTAAGTTTCAGACCTAAAAGTAACGCGTTACTTTCGAAGTAAAGTAACAGTTACTTTTCGGGGGCAAGTAACGCGTTACATTTTAGGAAAAAGTAAAGTAACTTGTAACGCGTTACATTTTTACATGTAACTTACCCAAAACTGTCCATGGGAAAATTGTTCACTGCTCGGGCCAAGATTGTTTCTGACTGTCGACAGATGGATGCCGTTTATGGCAGACCTTTGCCTGAAGTACTGCCCAAAGTTTGTAGTCCAACGGGTTAAGATCCGGGCTGCTAGAAGGCCAATCAGTGGTAGAAATGAAGTGAGGGACGTTCCGCGCCAGCCAGTCCTAAGTTGGTTTCGCTGTGTGGCCTGGAGCGGAATCCTGTTGGAAGGTCCACCTTTCTCCAGGGAACATGGTAGCAGATAGTGGTTACACTATAGGTGTTAGCACTGTGTCCTGGTATACCTTGGCAGATGTTTTAACACCTTGTTCGCAAAAATACAGCTGGGTTGTGCTTGAGTAGCTCACTCCCCACCAAACCACTGAGGCAGCATGATGTGTCGGGTGTCATCCAGAAGTCCTAAACGGCAGAACTCCTAAAAATATAGGCACTAGACCTGAATTTTAGTACTTCTGCAGTTTAGAACTTGTGGCACGGTATGATTTTTAGGATTTCTGCCGTTTAGGACTTGTGCCGCGATATGATTTTTAGGACTTCTGGCGTTTAGGACTTCTGCCTTTTAGGACTTGTGCCGTTTAGGTCTTGTGCCTTTTTCATTCACTTGCTTTAGTTCTGAAATTCGCCACCACCCCACGAAATTGCGACGATGCAGCAACTAGTTGGCAATAATGTCACGAACGTAGCTAATTCCAACAATAACAGCTATATTTGTACTACTAAGATTATTATTATCACTATCTGTTCTGCACTTATACGTGAATTACATAATACAACTTATTTCATTCTAAGAATTAATTACATAATTAGTTAAGAAATTCGTTTCTTTCGAATGGAGATACGAGAATCCCAAGACAAATTCCTAAAACAAAAATAAATAAATAAAAAATTGAAAAAATGTTTAAAAAGCATATTTTACCAGACTTCTGAAAGCAAGAAAACATTCAGAATTTCAATATATACTGTGTGGAGCGAATTTTATTAAGAGTAAGACAAAAATCCACCAAAGTTTACTTAATTAAGACAAAAGCTCACTAGACATTTCACGAGTGAACATTAAATACCAACGGTATACATAAAGAACGCAGTAGATTTAAAATTGAACAAAGAACATTTATTATGCAATACATTGGGTGACATTCATAAGTTCTAAACGGCACAAGTCCTAAAAATATAGGCACTAGACCTAAATTTTAGGTCCTGTGCCATTTTTGCAGAAATTACTACATAGTCATTTAGGCGTGTAGCCTGCAATTTTTTCTAGGGGAGCTTGATTTTTATATATTAAAAGCAAATCAAAAGTTTATTTTCAGATTACGAAAGCTTCAATAAGACAATAAATTTATACATATTACACATGTACATAAATACATAATATTATTGTATTTCCAGTTACTTCCTTTTTGAAACCTGGACCTTGACAGAGCGTAAATTTAAAACCACAGCTTGTGGGAAATGTACGAATAAGTTAGTTATAAGAAATCGGAAACTGTTCATGGAAGTCCATTTGTTTGACTGTATTTATCTTCTGTACTCTTATATAAAAGAGTAAAGATGAGTGATTTTTGGGCAAACTACTACAAGTAGAGTCGATAAATTTTAGTTATAAAATATAATTTTCTTATAAAAGCAGTACATAAGAAAGAATTTTTGGAAATAAGTATCGTAAAAAGGGTGGGGTAAGATTTTTTTAAAGGGTAGTGTATCTCGCAAGTTTCTAAAGCTAGTAAAACAAAACTTGGCATATAAGCTTTCCTATTAAAAAAAAAACTGAAAATTGAAAATTAAAAATTGAACACATAAAAGGGAAAGAGCAAAGGGAGCACATTTTTTTATGTTCGATTTCCCCATTACTTACTCAGAAAATATGTAAATAAATTAAGGAAGGATTTGTTTAAGCTAGATGCGTGAAACTCGGCATTTGAACTTTTAACTAAAAGTAATAAAATACTATATGTTTCAGCGTCTTGAAAATTACACTTCTAAGCGAAAGGAGGGTCAGTTTCTATAATATTAAAATATCCCACTGCTTATGAGATTTGGGCAGAAAACTCTTTTTCCTTTAGGCCTCGGTTCATCCAGTTAAGCAAACGAGAGTACAAAGTGGCTGATTAATTAGGTTCTTTTAATTATTTTAACATGTTGACGTAGTTTAATTCTTTTAAAACTGTATTCTTTCACATTCTATTATAAACATATTTCATTTGCTGTAATTATTAAACACGTTTAATAAACATAAAACAGACTAACCTCCGGTCCCGGCCAGAATATGTTTTTGGTGTTAAGCCATCATTTGCCGTCCGTAACATAACCTTTGATTTAAACTTCACGTACTATCAAGACTCAAGTCTCAGAAATGTAGCATATATGAAATATACTACTTCTACTACTACTACTATACTACTACTACTACTACTACTACTACTACTAAATATTAATAACAATAATAATAATAATAATAATAATAATATGTACTTCTGAAATACATATGTATCTATGTGTTATTAATTCTTTCATAATCTTGAAAGAAACTTTTGATTTGTTTTTAGTTTGTAAAAATGAAGGCCCTCTAGAAAAACTTGCTGGCTATACCCTGAATGACTATGTATTGGTTTCTGTACACGTATTGTGTTATCACTTACTAGTCTAGTGTTATTTTTAGAACAAGACAATGGTTCTTGTCTTGGAATATTACTAGTTTGGTTTGGTAGTACAGTGATAGAGTGTGACCTATGATTTTATTTCCCTGTAGGGTATGCTATCTGCAATGCAATAAACTGTATATGCTTCTTCTTCCTAACAAGGCTGGGCGATAAGCCCCTGCAATTCCATTACAAATAAGGACGATATTATTTTATAAACTACTTGGTGAACCTTTGTTAATATAACGCTATTAGTTCTTACAACCTTTTGTTAATCTTATTTAACAATTGCAAAATGGAATAAGAGAGAAAATATATAATGATGATGATAGTTTATTTACATAAGGTATACATACAGCAAAAGGGAATCTGTTGGTCACTACTGTGTATCTGCTAAGCCAGGGTCAAACTCTGTGTGTCACAAAGGTTAGTTTAACAGAGTTTAAAATAATAATAGATATTTTGTTTGACTTACAAAGATTATCATATTAGCAAAATGATTTGAAATAACACGCCAGACATAGGATAAGCCTTGGGCTATATCGCTTAGAATTGTTTTAAGAGTAAATATATCATTTATGCATTAAATTTCATTACTGGCTACTTACACGTTTCGGCCTCGTATTGGAAGTCAGCTTCTCGTGTTCTTTTCATATTCCACGATAACTGTTTTAATTGCACACTCCGCCAAATTACCTTTCCGACCTTACAATACTTTCTTGGAAAACTTCGGCTAACATATATCACCAGACGTTTCGAAAACCGACATCCTTTACTTCAGGATACAATGCGTTATTTAGCACTTCACCCAACACCTCACCGTTACTATCATTCTCCACTTTCGCTCCTATAATCTACCACCGTTAGATCCCTCTTTACTTATCATCGCCGATTACGTCATTCATGAACATCTTCCTCTCATTCACCCATCATTTCCAGCACAGTGATTACCATTATTTACTAACATGGGACTCATTCATTTTCATCATTGAATAGAGCAGCCTCTAGGCTAAAGATAAGCTCATTTGTCTAACTAATATCACCCACGTGTTGTCCTGTGTATGCATCTCGCCACATCATTCACGCCCATTACTATATCATACATATCGTGCATTCTATACCTAATCCTTCGTTATGATCATTAATGTTCTTTCCTTATAATATACTGCCTGATTATTTTCTTATTTATCTTCTTACTAATAACAATCATATATATGTAAAGTAACTTGGCTTCAGTTATCGCATCCTTATTGGTATGCAACCGTGCACATCACATTGCATCAGTTTGAGGGAATATTATTGATGAATTGGCAATGGCTTTCATGTTCTTGACGCTAATCCTTACATTTCCGACGATTTGAACTCACGTTTACTGAGTATGAGTGCATTCTGGGGATTTTTCGTAAAGTGTTTCCACACATTTGAATCACCCTGCTTCACTGTTATGCTCTACCGACACTGCAGATGTCTTTCTAGAGCATTTGAGTACAAATTCGCTATACTTATACTTAATACTCAGAACATCACTGTTGTCCGGCATCCATACCTGGCGATTATGCAACCACACACAACGGGCATGGTGTCCGCCATTTTATATTTGTTCCAGATATCGACTTAATACAAACGAATTATTGTTACCTGGTACAAGCCTATCAATTCATATCCATTTAGACCAAGTTTCACTTGGAAGATTATCCGGGACTCCCTACGTTCCTTTGGGGAACCCTTGCGCGTGCATGGTAGGATTGTGAAACATGCAAAATTCAATGGAGCAGGTATGACTTCTTCAGTGAATTTTTTACCCGCCCTCTTTATGTTGGTTAGTTTCCGAACTATTGGCGTCCGAAACTCATTTTTCCACGCTTTGTAGATCTGAAACTATGTCCGATAGCCGAAAGTTCAAGAGAACTTTTTTTCTTGTCTCAGTGGCAGGAGTCACCTCTCAAGAGTTGTAACACTTATTTTGCAACACTCGATATCTATCTATCTATCTATCTATCTATCTATATATATATATATATATATATATATATATAATATATATATATATATATATATAGTAAGTAAAGATCTAAGGGTTTACTTGTCCCTACCATAAATCCTTCATTGTAACCAGATTCCGGCGTTGCCGCTCTAACTCAGGTAGAACTGTATAAAGCTCTCAGTATGGCTAACCCCATTACGGTTATCATAGTAGCCCGAGCCCGTGCAGACCTATAAACACATTACCCCACAGAAATGAGTGCCATAAGTCCATGCCTTCTAAAGGCTGTTGCGCCATGAATTTAGTTATCATTATTATTATTGCTAATATTAATATGTAATATTAGTAATAGGCTTAATAAAGATTCTGCCTGTTTATGTGCTCTGCTTGTAAGTATATTATTTCTAACTTTAAGATATAGTTATAGAGGTCATTATATAATTGATCAGTTTCTTTCTAATGTGATTCGTCACGTATATAAAAACTGGACAAACTACAAATTAGGATACTATACACAGGAAATTAATAATGATAGCTTTATTACTCAGATATTAACCTGCATACATTAATACATATGAGATTTAGATACTTAATAGAATGCTTTTTAATCATTTCTTTCTTTAAAAATAAAGTTTTAAATTGTCATTATAGACAGATGGCCTGTCGAATATTATTATTATTATTATTATTATTATTATTATTATTATTATTATTATTATTATTATTATTATTATTATAGGACAACAGTGATGGCTTATTGCTTGCAGTGCCCAGTAGTAGTTGTTTCCTTTCATCTTCTCAGTTAGAACTTCAGACTGCAGGTCAAAGTGAGCTTCATGGATCACCTGCAAATGCATCTAAGAAGATAGTGTAGAATCCTTCAGATGATCACCTGAACATGTATGGTTCTATCCAAAATCTGGAACTAGAAAACTGACAGCTCGGAAAAGGAAGAGATGTGCTATTCTCACAGACACTCTAGAAAAAAGTACTTTCGAAATGAAAAAGAAGCATCTAAAAGCAACCGAAAACGTAAAATCATCAGCTGAGAAGAATTTATTCTCAAGTCGTCTGTTTGGTTTCTGAAGAACCGTACGAAGAACAGGATACAGAAGAAGACTAGGTACAGTGTTTATGTTGTGAGAAGTGGTCTCATTGGTCGTGTTCCGAGAGAAATCCGTACTACATCTGTATAGTTTATAGACATTGACTGCCACAGTGAAAATGAGTGAAGCGATGTTCAAGCTGTAGATTTGATAGCATTAAATTTCTGAATCAAGTCCGATTGTTGCAACTTACCCCAGATGATGTTGCAATTTACCCCATGGGTGGGGCAAGTGTCAACAGTCGGACTTAGTTCAAAAAGTGGATGCTATCAAAACTGCCGTTCGATGTTTTGCACTTCTCTTTTTATGGTATGTAGTTAAGGCATGTACCTTTTAGTACACTCAATATAGTTTTTATATCTATAATAATTTTCGAGTAAAAAAACAGACCTGAAAATTGTTGCAACTAGCCCCATCTTCCCCTACAATCACTTTTTCAAAAAAAAAAAATGTATAAAGCCAGTAAAGCAATTAACATGTAGGTCTATTTTCGAAGATAATATAGGAATTTTTCGTGCTGCTAATTATTTATTTTTAAAAAATCAGATGCTGAAACCAATCGATATAGCGCAGTTTAAGCAATTCAGTTTGTTTTATTTAAAAAGAAAACTCTCTATTTACAAATTTGATTGTTCCTATGTATTAGAGCAGTCTTCGAAAAATCAGTGCCTATTGTATTTCTAAAATATAGCTGGAGCCGCGGTGGGTCAGTGGTAGAGCGTTCACCCCTGGTGCATGGGGTCTCGGGTTCAAACCCTGCTCCCGCCAAGTGAACTTTGTGGTCGATAAACGCCGTGTGCGTGGATATTCTCGGGGTTCTCCCGTTTCCTCCCACTTTCTTCATTCCACCATTTCATTCATTTCTCATAATCACCGTCTCCTTCAGCCTAACCGGCATAACCGTGGGACGTAAAACTCAAAGATTTCATTTCATTTTCTAAAATATAGCTGTATTATATATTTTATTGGTATATATTGGTATATATTTACCTTCAGTTTGTTTGAGAGAAAATTATTACAAGAACTAAAAAGTGTTTCTCTAGTAAATACGTTTACATAGTTTAGCTATTGACGTTACTAAACAAATTTGTTTTTTTTAATACATAAAATGGCGCCCGTATATATATAGGGTGTAACTTAATTAATATAACAAACGTCGTTAGGTGATTCCTGACACCGAAATAAAACAAAAACTATACAACAACCTGGGTGTAACACCCGAAAATTTGTCGGAAAAATGTATAAACCGCCATAACTCATGAACAAAACGTCGGATTGAAGTCGGGCAAAAGAATGTCCATTGTTTTTAGTCGTAGATTCGATTAGTGTACAGTGACGATGCAAGGATGACTTCCAAAGAAACTGGAGTATTCCTTTGAGTATTTTATCAAACGTTGAATGAAGAAATGATCAATCAAGTACAAGATTTAACATTAAAAAATAATAGTGCATCGTTCAAGTTAGAAGAACACTCGGAATTCGAAAGAAAGAGAGATATACATGTGTGATTCATCTATTTTGTCTCAGTACATAATGACGTCTCGGAAGAAGATTTTAAATGGAACGAAGTCTTTAACGTATCACACTTATATCTTCTAGGCTAATGGTAACGGATGATAAATGAACGGCTTCCTGTCCAAGAGTGTGTGAAAAAGGAAAAATAACTTTGATCCAGATTAGGTTTAAAACGACTGTGCATAGGACAGTCAGGCGGCATGTAAATAAATATAACATCGAAAAATGCAAAGATCATATATGATGAACGAGTGTACAAGGAATTCTCCACATGACCCAGGGATTCCAAATATTGTGTGAATAGATATGGGGCAAAAGTAAGCTGCATTAAACGGTTTCTTCCTCGTAATATGTAATTCCGTGGAATATGGTACTTCTGTGCACAGAAGCAACAAAAGTGGAGAAACAAGGGATGTTGTACACGTTGCATAACGATACCAAGAAGTGCGCTGGAATAGTATACTTGATTTATCCGTTAGATGAATCTTCTCCCAGGAATACTTTTGATGGCGTTTTCCCCTTCCTTCGAGTTGGCAAACCTCAACTTTTCCTTGAGCTATGAAAAACTTCATTGCTATTGTGAATATACCAAAATACTATCCTAGTGTAGACCACTTACATTTTGATTTTATCATTGCCGGAGAAATTTTCTCAAAGGAAGCTCGTTGAAAGTACATTTTAAAAAAAGGATAGTCTTTTTTCGACATTCTAATGTACATACCTTAGAGCTGTATGGAATACCTACACGGAGGAATACCTACGGAACTATCGTCCCTTGTGTGCCAATTGCGAGTGGCTTACAGAAGGCTGTCTTGAAGTTTTATTGTGGAATGGCTTCAGTTAGCATGGCTGAGTTGTAATAAGCATCTACGCAACTTGTGAGTGATATACATAGTCAGATGCTCTACTGTTACACGTGTAATTGCTGTATAACAGGATGGGAAATGTTGTGTTCAACGGTAGAGGGTTGTGTCCAGGTATTTAAGGTCGTGTAAAAGTGTAGACGTTGGTGTTTAAGTAAAATTGATTGTGTTAACCTGTACACGCCTGCGCGATGGAAGATTACCCTGTCCACGAGCTGGCAGATATGCAACTCATTTATGGAGTAGCAAAGGGCAATAGCCCAGAAGTGAGGCGTTTATATCGTGACCGTCGCCCTCAAAAGAGAGTAACTTTCCTTGTATTTTTCCACGCCTCCATATTCGACTTCGAGAGAGGGGTCCCTTCGGTTTCTCGTACGTGAAATCGGAGGAAATAGCCCCATATGGACAGCTGAACTTGAAGACAGCGTACGTCGAATGATCAAAACCGTCTTGAAATTATCATGTGTATGGCGTAAAAACCCACATGCAACTCTAGTAAACGATCAGCAGCAGAAATTTGGTGTGGTGTGGTGGATAATTTTGTGGTAGGAACTTATTTATTATCGGTCTGCCTGTGTGGGAGTACGTATCTTTTATTTTTACGTAATTTTCTCCCAAAATTGATAGAACATGTGCCCTTGAAGATAAGACAGCAGATGTGATTTCAGTATGATAGTACACCTGCACATTTTGACAGGAATATGCAGACTTACCTAAATGAAACATTCCCAGATTGGGAGAGAAAAACCTGTTATGACAACCTCGTTCATTCTACCTCACGCTGCTTGATTTTTTATTTCGGGGATACGTATGAAACTCCGGCCACGACAGTCGAAGAACTTGTAGCTCGATGTAATATAGCTGCGGCAATCATCTACGAAATTTCAGATGTGCTTGATCACACGCGGAAAAATTTGCTTCGCCGATGTCATCTTTGCAATGCGGTCAACGGTCGACAATATCAGACTGTGAACTGTTATTCTTCATAACTGTCTCGTGTACACATACTGCATTGCACAAATACTGTACAAGGTACCTCTGAGTATTTCAGTTATCCTACCTTCTCCGAAACAGAATAAATCGATAATTTGAAATTGTATTTCTTTCTTTCCTTGTGCAACACGCGCAAAACCTTGAGTATCGTCGAGTTTCATTCCTTCTGTACTCGTAGTTATTATCTTCCACGAATTTACGCATTACGGGGAGGAAATCTTTTAATCTAGCTTACTTTGGCTCAAATTATATTCACATAATTTGTGGGAATCACTGTTGTTATGTGAAGAATCCCTTATACTCTAGTTCATCGTACATGATCTTTTGCCCCTGACTGTCTTATGCACAGTCGTTATAAACCTACTCTGGATCAAAGTTATTTTTTTCTCATTTTTACACACTCTTAAGTTGAACAGGAAGCCGTTGATTGATCATCCGTTACTATTGGCATAGAAGTTATAATTATGATAAGCTAAAGACTTCGTTTCATTTAAATTCTTCTTCCGAGTCCAGGAATCACCTCCAGACGTTCATTACATTAATGAAGTTACACACTATATATATAATGATAAAAAATAATACCGATATTAGTGTCGATGAAATAGTATTTGGAGTCACTCAGACGAACAGTAACACTCCCGATGCAGTTTAAATCCATACTCAGATTCCATTGCCCTTTATGCTCAAAATGAAACTATTCTCCCCGTGCGAAGAACGGGTATTCTGTTAATAATTTATTATTAAACATCACACCATAAAATACAAAGTGTATCACGTAATGTACACGTTATACTGTTACTTCTTAATGTATAAATGGAGGATGAAGGACTATTATTGGATCAAAAGATCCAATATATTTCAGACAATAAATTTCTTGTAGGCTTTATATCTGGAGAACAACATATAGTGTACCCAAACCTAAACTATGACTGAACTCAGTATGATGTGCTTAGTGCCTGAATAAAACGAAAGCTCGATTTAGAGGCCATTCAAAAATTCTGTTGCCCTTGATCCAAAAAATCTAATATATTTCATTCAATAAAAAAAAAAAAAATCTTGTACGTCTTACATCTGAAGAACTACATATAGTGCAGCCAAACCAAAACTATCACTTAACTCAGCATGATGTGCTTATTCCGAAAGTAATACGAAACCTTGATTTAGGGACCGTCCAAACGTTTGTAGCCCCTGATCCAAAAAGTCCAATATATTTCATTCAATCAATAATTTTATTGTATGTCTTATATATGGAGAACTACATATAGTGTAACCCAACCCAAGATATCACTTAACTCAGTGAGATATGCTTATTGCGTAAAAAATATGAAAAGTCGATTTAGGGACCGTCCAAAAATTTTGTGGCCCGTTATAAAAAAAAACAAAATATTTAATTAATCGAAATTTTTCTTGTACTCCTTGATGATGTATGAAGGGGTGATATGTTTATGTACTTTATTTACAAATCACACATATCACATCCAAAGCTAATGAACTGTATGATTAAACCCATTTTACTGATTCACCCAGATATCAGGAGGAACGAGAAATAAGACTTGACGAATATTTTAGATGTTACTTGCTTCAATTCTTATTCCGAGGTACATGCGTTAATATAATAAACATGACATGCTTTGTTCGTATGTTAACATAATGATTGATATAATACTTAAAGGTTAGTACAATGAATTACTTATCTTAACTTGTTTCTGCAGTAATTGTTGCTTGCTTGCTGCTAAACCACATGGTTGCTTGCTAACCATTATACTTTGTCTTCGGTCACACATAAACTGAGTACCACTCTAAAACACTGTTAACAACATGTAAATCTTGTCTATTAATGAACATGAGTGCTTCTCTAAAACCTATGAATAAATACGGTGTATGCTTTTCTGAAACTTAATGAATGAATATGCTTGCCTAGTTGCACACATTGTCGAATGCACAAACACAACTTGAATAGCACACTGAAGGCACTGTTGCCAGCCAATGCAAACACAACTCACTAAAACTCACTAGAAAAATCACTAAAAGAATCACAAAGAATTCACTAAACCACTAAACTATATACAAAAAAAATGAAACTAATATGAATAAAAATAATGCACATATGCAAGCTTATCCATCCTCCCCCTCCTTGATTGGACACAATCAATTAATGCTCTAGGGGTAAAGGAATTAGTTTAGCAACACAGCGCCGAAAAATGCCACTTTTACACTTCACAGTTGCCACTCGCACTAAATTATCACTGCCCGGATGAACTTCTTCAATCACACCTAACTTCCACACTTGAGGAGGAACATTGTCTTCTTTTAACAATACGACCATGCCCGGTTGTAGATTAGGCTGAGCTGACTTCCATTTTCTTCTTTGTTGTAACTGGTTGAGGTAATCCCTTGACCAACGTTTCCAAATATGCTGCTTCATTTGTTGAATCCGTTGCCATCTTCCTAATCTGTTGATAGGTGCGTCCAGTAGATCTGGTTCCGGAAGGCTGAGAAGTGTAGCTCCCATCAAAAAATGTCCTGGACTGAGATACATTGGATCTGTAGGATCGTTGGAAATGGCTGTCAATGGTCTTGAATTTAGAATGGCTTCAATTTGAATAAGTAACGTGTTCAACTCTTCGTATGTCAGACTTGCTGTTCCTGCTGCACGCCGTAGGTGGTACTTCATGGATTTTATTGAACTTTCCCATGACCCCATGTGAGGAGATCTGGCAGGAATGAATTTCCATTCTAAACCTTCTTGAGCTGAGTATTCCAGGATGTGCTTTCTGTTAGTCTTAGATTCAAAAAATTGTTGCAATTCTCGATTGGCGCCAACAAAGTTTGAACCATTGTCGCTACAGATAGATAAGCATTTTCCTCGCCTAGCAATAAATCTCTTCAATGCTGCGATGAAGGCTTGAGAAGTTAAGTCTGAAACTATTTCTATGTGAACTGCTCTAGTGGCTAAACAGATGAACAACGCTGCATAGACTTTCATTTGAATTTTGCTGCGAATCGTGGGCTTGACATTAAAGAATCCTGCATAGTCCACTCCCACGTGTACAAATGGTCTTGCTTCATTTACTCTCTCCTTGGGTAAGTGTCCCATTAACTGTGATGAACTTGTTGATCTCCACTTGAAACAAACCAAACAATTGTGTACTATTGCCTTGACCATCTTCTTAGCTCTTGGAATCCAATATCTGGTACGCAAAGATGCAATAAGAAGCTGTGGTCCTGCATGAAGCAACCTTTTATGTTCTTCTTTGACTATCAGATGGGTGAAATGATGACCTGCAGGTAGGATGAATTGGTGCTTGTTGTCGTACTCCAAGTTTGAATGTTCCAATCTTCCTCCTACTCTTAGCATTCCTTCCGTGTCCAGAAATGGAAAAAGATCCTTGATTGGGCTCTTTGTTGAAACTTCCATTTGTTGCTGCAAGTTCAATATTTCTTGATGATAGGTAGTATGTTGTACTATCTTGATACATCTGTGTAACGCTAAACGAAGTTCCGAAGCGTCAAGACTATCGGTTTTTCTTTCTAATTTCTTGGAAAGACAATTATGTTTGAATCGCAAACAATATGCTACTACTCTCAACATTTTGTTTAACGATGAATACCTTTTCATAAAGCTTGTTTCATGAACTGCCACCAAACTTATCATGACTTTCTTCTCTTCTGGAATATTAGCCGGCTCATTTTGTTCTTGACATGGCCATTCTGCTGTGTGAAGAAACTTTGGACCATGCCACCATTCTCGAGACTGAATAAGAGTATTGGGATCCGCTCCTCGACTAACTATGTCTGCCGCATTTTCTTTACTAGGCACGTGGTGCCATTGATTGATTGATGTGATTCTCTGAATTTGAGCCACCCTGTTGGATACAAATGTCTTCCAACGATTGGGAGGTGATTTGATCCATGACAAAACTATCGTCGAGTCTGTCCACAGGTGTATACCACTGACCTCTATATTCAATATGGATAGCGTTTTGTCTATTAGCTTCGAAAGTAACAGTGCTCCACATAATTCCAATCTAGGCAAAGTTTGCTTCTTCAGTGGTGCAAACTTCGACTTTGAACAAAGTAAATTGACTTCAATGTTTCCTTGTTCGTCTGTAGCCCTGATGTACACTACTGCTCCAAAATTTTCTTCACTTGCATCGCAAAAACCATGTAATTGAATTTCCTTAACGTTCTCCGAAGACATTACGTTTCTTGTAATTTGTATCTTCGCCATCGCAGGTAACCAAGACATTAATTGATTCCACTCCACTTGTAGGACTGTGTCTAATGAGTCATTCCAATCCATCCCTGTCTTCCACAACTTCTGTAAGAAATTCTTGTATTTGATGACAATTGGAGCGATTAGACCTAATGGATCGAAGATAGATGACACTATACTGACGACTTGTCTTTTTGTCATTGCAACCTTACTTTCTACTGTAGTTCCATTTTTACAAATTTTGTTCGAAATTATAAGTTTGTCTGTTAATGGAATCCATGCTATTCCTAAAGTCTTAACACCGTCTTGCTGACCAAGTATGATTGGCTGTTGTTTTTCCCTGAAGTCTTCAGGAACTCCTTGAAGTACTTCTTCTTTGTTAGAGCTCCATTTACAAAGCTTGAAACCTGCTCTGCTTAAAATATTAATAAGATCCTTCTGTAGTTCTAAGGCCTTTGACACGTTTGGTACTGATTTTAACACATCATCAATGTAGAAATTGTGTTTTATTACTTCTGCTGCTTCTGGAAATTCCTTGGAATTTTCCTCCGCTATTTGCTTCAGACATCTTGTTGCCAAGAAGGATGCTGACGAAGTCCCGTACGTCACTGTTTGTAACTCATACGACTGGATCGGTTCTTCTACTGAATTTCTCCAAAGGATGCGTTGTAAACCCTTGTCCTCATCATGAATTAATATTTGGCGGTACATTTTCTCTAAGTCTGCTGTGAATGCAACTGGATACAACCGAAACCTTAAAATAGTGGAGTACAAGTCATCTTGAACAATTGGCCCAACTTGAAGAATGTCATTCAATGATTTGCCATTAGACGTTTTTGCACTTGCATCAAAAACCACTCTTAATTTAGTTGTTGTACTGTCCATCTTGAATACAGGATGATGTGGAAGATAACAACTGCTGCTGCTGTTCACGTCTTCTTCTGTAACCTTTCGCATGTGACCCAAACTTAAATACTCATTCATGAAGGCGGCATATTGTTTATGAAACTCAGGATTTTGTAGCAATCTTCTTTCAAGCTGCTTAAATCTTTGTAGTGCCATGTTGTAAGACTCTCCCAAAGCTGCATTCTCTTCCTTCTTTGGTAATTTGACAATAAATCTTCCATCTCCATTTCTGGTTGTATTTTTTAAAAAATGCTTCTCGCAATTTTCTTCTTCCGGCGTGTAAATCTTAGTCTGAAGATCTTCGAGTTCCCAGAATTTTCTCAATTGTGTATCCAAGTCTGTCTCCATCTGAGAAAAACATGAAATTACCGACTGGTTGGCTTCTTCGGGTATTGAAGGCATATTTCCGACGACAACGTATCCTAGCTTCGTTTCCTGCAAAACTGGATAATTTCCTTTTCTAGTCTTCTGGCCTGGCTCGAGGAGACTGTAGAATAACCCCGCACCTATAAGCATGTCTACTGACGACGAGCGATGAAAATTTGGATCGGCTAAGCAAATATCCTTTGGCAAGTTCCAATCACTGTAATCAATATCCTTAGAAGGTATGCAACCTGTAATGTTTGGTAATACTAAACAATCGACCACTGCATTAAAATCACATGTTCGTGAATAAATATGAACTTCAACACTGTACTGAGCTTCGGAAGTTACAGAATTGATACCTCTAATGGGAACACGATTTTTCGTTTTCTTGAGACCTAATCTATGAACTAAAGCTTCGCTTACAAAATTCGATTGAGACGCTGCATCTAATAACACTCTGCATTGTTGAAAATGACCTTTAGTGTCTGTTACGTTAACTAACGCTGTTGCTAATAAGACTTGCTGACCATAATTAATCTTAAATGAGCAATAAGAGTCCTGTGGTTGAACCTTAACCTGATTCTGTTCCTTAACTTTAGGTACGTTAGTATTATTGTTATTTGTTTTGCTTGAACTGTCTTTGTTAGTAGCTTCCTGAGTAGCATCTTCATGCAACAGTGTGTTATGCTTAAAATTACATTTCTTACAAGTACTTGATTTGCATGCCTTTACTTGATGTTTTTTACCTAAGCAATTAAAACAGTTTATTTTGCTTCACGAGCTCCTTTCTTTGATTAATGTTGGCACTCAGAAATTCTGGGCAACGAAAAACAGCATGCGTTTCTTTGCTACGGCAAATATTACATGCATTTGGAAGCACAGTAACAAACGAACTCACTTGACTGTTATTCTTTCTTTTTGCTTTGGACTCTACACTTTTGTTGTCATAAGTACTTTCAGATTGAGTAGGACGAATGTTTTCTAACATTTGACAACGACCTTCTAAAAATGAAAATAATTCCGATAACGATGGAAAGGAGTCACTACTTTGCTCAGCTTCCCATTCCCTTTTGCTTGTCGAATCAAGTTTTTCTACTAAATGTTGTGTTAGGAGTACGTCATGCAAAGGTTTGTCCAAATTCAATGCTTCAAGGGCTTGAAAATTACTACGTGCAGTATTTACAAATTGTCTAATGTCTTTAGCGTTTTCTTTCATTACTGGCTTGATATTGAGCAACCCTCGTACATATGTCGAAGCTATCAACCGTTTGTTTTCGTAGCGTTCAACAAGAAGCTTCCATGCAATTTCGTAATTTACTTCTACCGTTGGCTGATTTGCTATTAATGTAAACGCTTCTCCCTTGAGTGATGTGCGCAAATATTGAAACTTACAAACTGTACTTAATGATTCATTATTGTGAATAAGGGAAATGAAAATGTCCTTAAAGGGCGACCACTCCTCGTATTTACCGCAAAATGTGGGCAAGGAAATTTTAGGCAATTGTACTGAACTACTACTAGAATTTCCAGCTTTGTTATTTGCTGTCCCTGAATCCGTTTTTTGTTCAAAACTATCAATAAATTCTTGTAACTTAACCTTTGAATCATAATACAGTTCCTCGAATGTAATTCTGTGCGTTTCTTGTTCACCCGTCTCATCCAAGAGCTCTATTTCTGACTGTATCTCATCAAACTTAATAAAAACCCCTTCAAGTGCAACTAGCCTTGTTCTTGCTTCTTGTATGCTAGGTTTATTTTCATTCTGTAGTTTTTGAAGAAATGTCTGTATTCTTGTTGCCTGACCTTTGACCGAAGCACGTTTCTTAATTAATTGACCCAACTGCACTTCTGCCATTGTTTCAGTCCTTCTTTTTTAACTACACAAACCGCTGACAATATGTTTTTCTTTTTTTTCTTTCTTTTTACTTCTGAGTGACCTACAAACGTGTAACCTTGAATTCAGCTGGGTTGAATGCACACACACCACTATACTGATATGAACAGCTCTGTCCTGCTTATGACAGCCAGCACCCACACAAACACACACGAGAACAAAGAATGCAGTCACGTTTCTCGTTCTGATATCCGGCCCGGAGGACCAAAAAAATGATGATGTATGAAGGGGTGATATGTTTATGTACTTTATTTACAAATCACACATATCACATCCAAAGCTAATGAACTGTATGATTAAACCCATTTTACTGATTCACCCAGATATCAGGAGGAACGAGAAATAAGACTTGACGAATATTTTAGATGTTACTTGCTTCAATTCTTATTCCGAGGTACATGCGTTAATATAATAAACATGACATGCTTTGTTCGTATGTTAACATAATGATTGATATAATACTTAAAGGTTAGTACAATGAATTACTTATCTTAACTTGTTTCTGCAGTAATTGTTGCTTGCTTGCTGCTAAACCACATGGTTGCTTGCTAACCATTATACTTTGTCTTCGGTCACACATAAACTGAGTACCACTCTAAAACACTGTTAACAACATGTAAATCTTGTCTATTAATGAACATGAGTGCTTCTCTAAAACCTATGAATAAATACGGTGTATGCTTTTCTGAAACTTAATGAATGAATATGCTTGCCTAGTTGCACACATTGTCGAATGCACAAACACAACTTGAATAGCACACTGAAGGCACTGTTGCCAGCCAATGCAAACACAACTCACTAAAACTCACTAGAAAAATCACTAAAAGAATCACAAAGAATTCACTAAACCACTAAACTATATACAAAAAAAATGAAACTAATATGAATAAAAATAATGCACATATGCAAGCTTATCCACTCCTTATACCTGGAAAACTACATATCTGGAGAAAACTCGATTTAGAGACCGTTCGAATATTTTATGGTAACTGATCCAAAAATTAATATTAGCCAAGATCATAATACTTTGATCCATTTTTTAGATCATTCCTAAAATTCTTGTTTTTATCCAATCTTTCTTTTAAACAGTATCACTCTCTTTGTTCTCAATTTGAAATTTATCAAGCAATTATAAAGCATTGCTTATTATCCAATTTGTATTCGGTGTAGAGCTTCAATTTTCTCAAAGTTTCAAATAAGATAATAAAATATGATTTACTATCGGAATTCGTGTCAGGTATTATTATTACTTTTATTGGTGTTTTCCTTTCTTTCAATTGTTAAAACAAGAAACTACCTTGCACTGTCGTAAAATATGTACTCTTTTCCAATAGCATAATAAGTGCTCATATAATTTTGAACTTTAAAATTAAGGATTGAATCAGTACAAGAAGTACAATTTGGATAACGAATGACTTATAATTGATGTTTAGTGGCGTACTGAAGTAAAGGGATTAAGGACTTTGAAACCCCCCTTGAGCAAGGTATTATGCAAAATTAAGCACGTTTATCATATTAGCACGTTTATATATATAAACACTTGATATATTTTATAAACTTGTGTTCCTAAAGCCCCTGAACCCCCTAAACATTTGCGTAGAGTACTGATTGTGTTTCTCTTATTATTTTAACCGTTTTATGCTTTGAACGAAATTTGAAGTGCAGGAACCCTGTGAAGGTGACCACCTTTACTATAAAAATTTCTTTAATGGTTCTTAGTTTTTCTTCAAAACAATCAATAACGAACGAAAAATAAATGATTGAGTTTGATTTTAAATCGAAATTTGAAATACCACCAAAAAGTTGGCCCACCCAACCTTATTTTGTAAATGACTCTTAATAATTTTCAAAACAAACTATTTCCTCTTCAAACCAATCAATAAGAAAGGAAAACATGTTATTAGCTTGAGTATTGAATCGATATTTAAAAGCAGAAAAAACAGTATGAAGTTGACCACCAAATGTATCCTGGAAATAGATATATTTTACTGGTTGTTTTGAAACAAGTGATTTTTTCTTCAAAATAAGCAAACCGCCCCGAAACAAATCACCTTCATCAACATTATTTCTTAATTATATTCTTATGTTTTTCGAATCAAATTACTTTTCTTCCAAACAAGCAACAACAAATCCATATCAAACGATTGATTTTGGTCTTGAATCGAAATTTGTAAGTAAAGGAATCAGATTGAATTTGATCACATTCTAAATTTATTTTGTAAATCTCTTTCTCTATTTTTTCGAAACAAGCGATTTGCTCTTAAAATCAACCAATAAGAAACGCTTGGCTTCGGTTTTGATTCGAGACTTTAAAGTGGAGCCAATATGAAATTCCATCACCCATTTCTCTTGAAAAGACTTTTTATGTTTTTCGAAACAGACTATTCTTTTTCAAAATAATTAGTAGCATACGCATATCAAACAATTGATTTTGATTTTCAATCAAAATTTCAAGTGGAGGAACAAGGGTAAATTTGGCCATATACCAACTTTATTTTGTAAACATCTCTTTATGTTTTAAGAAAGATACGATTTTTACTATTTTTCTTCAAAAAAGTCAATAACAAACGAAAAACAAACGATTGGCTTCCGATTTCAATTCGAAATTTGAAAGGAGGCAACTTAACATAGGTGCATTGCTTCGCTTAAAAAAAAAATCCAAACGCAAATTCTAAGCCTACAGTTTTAAAATTGCAGTTACATGTACATACTTCAACTTAGTATACATAAAAAATTACAGTATTATAAAAATATCAGACAAATAATATTATTTATTCGGTATTGAAAACCTCGAATCAACTATTGGAGTTATTTAGCGTATTTTTTTAATATCACAAAATTAAAGGTGTATTTATTACGGCATGGATATATTACGCACAATATTTTTATACAATTTGTATATATATATATATATATATATATATATATATATATATATATATATATATATATATATATATATATATAATTTTTTAAAAAATAGACCATTTAGAATTATTTATCCTTACAATTTTTTATATCCACAAATTCAAGGTGAGGGATATGCGATATTGATATTTTCAGAAAGTGTTGACCACCCTACAGAGTGTCGATCCTGTGCCGTGTCGATCCTGTGCCGTGTCGATCCTATGCCGTTTCGGTCCTGTGCCGTGTCGATCCTGTGCCGTTTCGGTCCTATGCCGTGTCGGCCCTGTGCCGTGTCGATCCTATGCCGTGTCGATCCTACGCCGTTTCGTTCCTATGCCGTTTCGATCGTATGACGGTTCTCTCCTATATATCCTTGAGAAAATAATTGTTACTTAATATTGCGTAATTATAAAATAATGTATTTTTTATTATTTCGATCGTATGAAAGTTCTGCTGTCGATCCTATGCCGTGTCGATCCTGTGCCGTTTCGGTTCTGTGCCGTGTCGATCCTATGCCGTGTCGATCCTACGCCGTGTCGATCCTATGCCGTGTCGTTCCTACGCCGTGTCGATCCTATGCCGTGTCGATCCTATGCCGTGTCGGTCCTGTGCATGTAACCCGACAGCCTTTGGTACGAGCGATTTTTGTTATCGTACATTACTCACTTTTCATCACACGTCCAAAAATGGACAGTTGTTGTTCCTAGTCAGCAAGGAAGAGCAAATGTTCAGTCGTTGGAGACGGTTCGCAGCAGTCAGCACGTGAGGGACCCACTTACTCAGTTTCCACGATTTTCCAAGCTCATGCAAGTGCACGCGAATGGTTTAATCGCTTACCCCAAATTGTTGAGCGAGTTCTTGACACGTTTGACTTGAATCCTCTTCAATTTCTGCTTTGAGTTGGTCCAAATCGAGAGATTTTGGTCTGCCCGATCGAAGTTTGTCTTCAAGTGCCTCATCGCCGGTCGAAAAGGTCTGAAACCACTTTTGAGCTGTCTGTTCACTAATTTTGCCTTCTACAAACGCTGCACATATTTTTCTTCTGCTTCCGCACCTTTTGTGCCCAACTTGAACTCATACAGTAAACAAGCACTGATTACTGGTTCGATACAGACATGGGTCACTGCGAATACTTAATCTCGAACTGTCGAATGCGATCTGTTATCTACGTTAGGCGACGTTCCAATGACTCAGCTTTCAGAAACTGTTACATACAGGTACCCCTGGCGGCAGAAATGATTACACCCCACGAAAAGTAGCGGAAGGTATAAAAACCGCACGAACTTTCATGGTTCCCTGGTATATGAATTACAGTAACAGCTTGTTATTTCCCAAGAAAAGATGAAATACCATTAGAAGTCACAATGCATCCTTGGTCCCTTCCTAATGTTTCCATGTTGAACCCTAAAAGTCTCTCTTTGTTGATCTCATAACTAACGAACGTATCTTTGATCTTTGATGCATGAGGTTCTGTAGTTTGATTCCCGGTGAGTGAGCATCGAATGCACTACAGCGGTTCAGATCCAACTTAAAACTTTAGTTCTCCTTCTATCAAGGGCGCCGATTTCTCTGGAACTTTGGGGGAGAGGCATTCAGATGTGTGTTTGGTTGCAGAAGGGATATATGAGGATTTTAAGACGAATTCATATTATGCCAAATATTGTATATTCATAAATACAATGCGGGGGCTCACATGAGCTTTGGGAGGGAGGCCCCCCTGGTCCCCCAGGATCGGCACCCTTGCCTTGTGTACAGCATCGCTTTAGACAAACGACGTAAATACATATGAATCAATCAACCAACCGAAAAGTACCAGATTCAGAGAGCTTTTCGGGAAGGAGCGCTGAAGATCCTGTATTCCTCTTTATTCAAGGTAAAGGTAATTGAAGTTTTGGGACCCGAATTCCATTTCCATATCTTTTTCTAGGACACAATTTTAAAATATACATTTTTAGATCAAAGAGTGAGCCGCCTTACCCTTCTTCCTACAGCTGTTTGTTCAACTACTGAATCATATTCTCACTCCTTTGGGGTTTATGATGACCACCTCAATGAACTAGGGACAGAAGTATTCACAATTCAAATGTCTGTATTAAGTATTATTAAGCACCACACATTTTCATTAGACTCTGCTAGCTTGTCATACAGACTGGATCGGTCGATAAAAGACCATATTTGTATTTCCCAACGGTAAATGCTGGAAGTAAAAAAAGATCTTTGGGGGTCGGTCGCCCCCTTCCCCCCTACGTGGATCCGCCAGTAACCCGTAGCCGCACTCACTCAATAAATTTTTTGAACGAGTAAATTATGATTCAGAAACATGGATATTTGGATAGGGCACATGCTAGTTCCTGAGTGAAGTTTTGACCAGACTAAGGCAGGTCCCATAGTTTTGGAGCTATAGACCTTCAAAGTTTATTTTTACATGTTTTCGGCAGCAAATAACTCCGAAAGGAAGCATTTGAGCACCCAGATTGGTCTATACTTTACGCAGGGGTGCCCACAAGGGCGGGGCTATGACGCAAACTGCGTCATTGAAATATTGGGGGGGGTTAAAAATCTATTTAAATATGTTTGAGAGGGTGTAAAAATTAATCGAAAAGATTTTTTTTTCATGGAAGAACACCTACGGATAGGCAATTGAGGGGGGGTGCGTCATGGACATGAGGGGGGGTGGGCACCACTGCTTTACGTTTTATCTTGTTGTCAGGAATCACCTCCCAAACGTTGTCGGTGTTGTTTTGAAACACTTTGCATATTTTTACAAATCAAGATACATTAAAATAACCAGGAAGTTATCCGTGAAATCAACAACATCAAATTTACTTTCATTTCAAAGTATAAAGAAGGGGGAAAGACAAGATAAGATCTTTTCTTCGACTTTATATAATAATCAACTCTGTAACTACTTTAGATCTTAAAACAAATAAGAACAGCAAAAAATGTAAAATATCAACATTATTATTTCAAAAAAGACCATATTTATGTTTTAAACAAATCTGTACATCTTTTATTATAAAGCCCATAATATATCACGTTTTATATTAATTTTTACGTAAATACATGCTTATTTAAATAAATTCTGTAATTATTTAACACAGTTCTTCCCTTTCTTTTTGCTTCTTATCCTCGTTAATAAGATACTGAAGCAAGTCAGGAAGTCCTTCAAACTCTGTTCTTCCTTCAGGATTTCTAGGAACTTTTGGGAAAATAGGTTCAAGTTTTCTTTGTAATTCATAGCCCTGAAATATCGTTTCAGTTATGAGATCTATTAATAATGAAAACTGTAGTTCAAACTTTGTATTCTTGGAGCCAAGTTTAACGATTATTGGCCTTTAATCATGTCTTAATAAATAAATAGTACAATAATACAACGTACATTGGTTTCTTCACACACTACAACTGTGTTATTATGTTTTGTTTAAGAAAACAAATACGAGTAAAACTATTTCTCTTTAATTTATGTCTATAAATAAAATTGCACTTTCCTATTAACGACTTTGGGTCATCTAAGATTTTATAATTCTATACAAACATACCAAATGCAATATAAAATTTCAATAAGAATATCATATGTTAAGTTGGGGGACCAGAATATCATGTATTATTTCAAGAAGAGTGAAATATTTCCTATCAGATTATGAATAGGGTTCCTAACACACAGATATAATTAGCATAAATTTTACAACAATAATTGTTTAAACACATACAATGTTACATTTTAAATCATGCTCTGAGAATATCTGATTTGCTAAGGCGATCTCTATTCTAAAACTGCCTAATAACACAGCTTGAGGATTCAATGGCAGAATTTAGAATCACATTTCCCCGAAAATGAAAATTACTTCATTATTATAAAAATTGCAACATAGGTTCCAAAAATACATTTTATATATTATTAATTAGCAGAAATTGCGTGAGTTTGGTGAGAGGAGGGTGGAAGACGGAAGATTTCTTCCAATGCTTTTCCCGGTGGAAGTGTTCCTAGCATCGCTGCTACGTTCCCTCTTTGCACAGATTAGCATAAAAGTATAGCGGAATTACAAACTCAACTAACTTTTCTTGTCACTAGTGAAACCTTTCAAAGAGCATTAGTAGCCACTTGCTTACTGTCAATCAGTTGAATGCTACTAATGTTACAGAATTCCTCTCTTGCCATTGTCATCAGGAGACCTTTAAATATATCTGCCAAATTTGTGTTCGCAACGCAATAGCAGTATGTAAGTAACTGGATATCATATCATAAATTTACAAAATCAGTATACCATACCGTTTATCACAAACTCAAACTATGTATTGAGTTGACACAAGCCGACATGTAACTTTTTGAGACCCCAGGACATTCAAGAATACTCTTTCCTTGCATAATGGTACTTGTAGCATACATCTTGAGCTTCGAGGAAAAAGTTTGCTTTGATTTACACGAACTATAATTTCTTTACACAAGTTAAAATTGATCTGTAATGCTTTAAGAACATATTACTGACTTTCAACTTTTACAGCCTATACTTACATAGAAAAGAATATGGCATCACCATGTAATTCTTATAAATGCGGACTACTACATGATAACCGTAAAAGCACTGTTTTCAAATAATTATTATCTTAATATCTCAAAACGTTTTATCCTCGTAGCAAAATTTTCATTTTACTACTATATTTGTACAGATAAAGAATGCGTATTTCAAATATACAATTTCTTTCCACATATCGTACGATATCTTAAAAACTCTTATTCCAAACACAACTTTCTGTATTTACTACTTAAATTTACTAAAAATTTTGCATAAAGGAATTTTTGTGACTCGTTTGGAAGTGTGGGACACAGAGAGAACAGGAAGAGAATGGCGATGAATATTAGAATTACAAATGTAATGATTACAACACTATTTGCAGTGATTTTCATTTACAGTTATGTATACCTACAAAAGTAAATTCTTGGTATATATATATATATATATATGTGTGTGTGTGTGTGTGTGTGTGTGTGTGTGTCGTGCTTATAATACCACTTTTATGCATAGTTAAAAGGTAATAATACCTACACGATATACTACTATTATGAAAATTGCAATACGAAGAAAAAACATTAGAACATCAGTGACACCAAATTTAGTAGCTTAAATTTAATTATTTTTACGGTTATTACATACAATTTTCAGAATATTTATCTAAAATTAACATTTATTACCAGGTCCTGGTTTTTTCCCTGAACATTATAAAGAATAATATAAAATTTCACTAAAATTGTTTACGACTTACTTTAAAAATTAACAAAACCTGAGCTTAATTTTCCATAGATATCCTAAAAATGCATTTGTTTTATTGATAATTATACGTCTGTCGACGAAGAAACGAACCGTATATGCATCTGTTTCTGTCACAAAACTCTCTGTAATGTAATATATACTAATATTTGGAAATAGAAATATGGCTTATGTGCCCAATGTTTGCTGAAATTTATTCTTTTCATAGTACACATGTATTCATATTTACTTCACAATTTAGATTTATAACATAAAACAGTTGTCTCACAGATACTATCATTTTTTTAAAAATTTTTTGATCAATATTAATTTGCATATTAAATTATTTGTAAAATTCATAGTTTGCACTTTGATATATACAACTCAAATAATCAATTAGAAAATAAATTCCTGTGCAGTTCGTTTCTATGCAACAATATACATTTTAATTGTCTCCTGCTATTATCATTTGGTAATTCTTCGATCAATATTAATTTGTGTATGTGGTTATTGGGGAAATTTGTAGTTTGCGCATTGATATTAAAAGTAGAACTATGAATTGGAAAATGCAGTTTGTTTTTATCTAACACTAAACATCTTTGTAAATACCTAGTTAATTTAGCTTTTATGAGCTGAGATGAAATTTGAGTATTAATACCTCAACGTATTCTGAGTTGCGGTGTATGACATACATACATATTTTATGATAAAAAATAATGTTGTTCCCCTAATACCTTATATTTGAAAAGTTTTCCACTTTAGCGAAACGTAACTGTTGAACTTAATCTACACACACATTTTATATGTATTATAATTTTATGTTCATACTTTTGTGTTCCTAAATATAGGTCTATATAGAAATATCAATGACTAGAAGTTGACCAAAAAGTTTTTTAAATGATCCAAAGATTTCAAAATACCAAAATATAAGTGAAGCATTACCATAACAGTATTCAGATTTAGAAGCTAAAAGTCAACAATACAAAAATTACACTTAGGTACGTGCCTTCAGCTCACTCACTCACTGTTCCTTCAGCTAGAAAAATGTTAACATGTAAAAGAGCTCTGAAATCTGCTTATTACAATCGCGTTATTAATAAACATATATACATGTGGTCTATAATGCAATAAATTTGTCAGAAATATATATGAATATTATCACAACTTAAGGGGGTAGAATACTAAATATTTTTCAAAAGCTAACAATTTTTCTTTTGCCCGTTTTTCGTAAGTGAAAAGAGATAATGAAATGTAACTTACCATAATAATAGATAATGTTATTCTGTACCCGAAAATACGAATCAGAAGAATTTTCAGTGTTGCCATCTATAGAAATTACAGTGTGACTAAAATTTGAATTGCCCAAAAATCTAGGTTAAGGTAGCGACTAGAAAAATGAACTCAATAGTAATTGATGACTTATTATTGTGTCTTTGTTCCTTGTTAAATACTTTTTAAATAATATTTTTATTTATTTTCTAATAACTTACATAAGTTATTACAAAATAAATAAAAATATTATTTAAAAAGTAGTTAATAAGGAACAAAGACACCATGATAAGTCACCAGTTACCGTCGAGTTCATTTTTCTAGTCGCTGTCTTAACCTAGATTTTTGGATAATTCAAATTCTAGTCACACTGTAATTTTTATGGATGACAACACTGAAAATTCTTAAGGTTTATATTTTCGGGTGTAGAATAACATTGTATATTATTGTGGTAAGTTATTTCACTTACGAAAAACGGGCAAAAGAAGAATTGTTAGCTTTTGAAAAATATTAAGTAGTCTGCCCCTTAAGTAAATTTGCTATAAAGGAAATAAAATAAATTCAAAATTAAGTAATGTGTAAGTAATCTTCTATAGTTTTTTTTTAAATTCTCTATTTTCAATAAAAACTTTAATCTTTATAAAGGGAAATTCATACTGGTTATCTTTAAGGCGGTTAAATCACATTAAACATAATTAACATCATATTGTGTTAAACAACCGTATTTGGTATCTTCAAAGTATAGAAAATGTTAAAGGGAGTACTTAACACAATATTTTCTTCCAATATGGAAGCTAGGAATGAGAATTATTATTTTTAGATCTGTTTCGACTGACTAAAACACAGTTAATACTTTACACAATACAAATAGATAATGGTAGTTTACAAAACTTTTTAGGGTATAATTACGCATTGTAGAACTTGAAGCGCACACTTCAGTGGGCAGTGACAGATTAATTCTGCAACATGTAGTCTTTCGACACTCAAACGTTTTGTGATACTATCATTTCCTTTAATTTTACTATTCCTTCATTAATTCTTTTATCATCATACTTTTGCGAATGTGTTCCCTTGTGACGATATGATTTTATCCTATGCACCGTCAATGCGGGAGAACCTGGATCGATTCCCTGTTGTATCTGAAGTGACTAGCCCCAATCGTTAAATTTTGTATCAATTAATCATTTGTGTTTATACAATTCGTCTCCTTTTGCTTACGGACACAAATTAAGAGACTTTAAAAGTAATTTCAATCAACATTTGCAGAAAATTCTTAACCATATACTGAATATTTGTTTTTAAAAGGAAAAAGTACAATAAAAATTAGTTCTACTACACTATTTCTTTGAGATTCATCACAAAATCATCATTAATGTTTCTAGTAAAACATTTACTTAATATACGTAAACTAGTTATAAAGGCATTTAATAATGTAAAATATAATTAGTAAAGCAATATGTTTAAAAATACAAGAGCATTACAATAGTTTAAAACGTTGAAATATACTTCATACTGTTATAATAACCTTTCTACCATAGAACCAAATTAAAATCAACAAGGGAGAACTAGATTTACATATGAACTACCATAAATTACATTGTATATTCTCAATATATAACAAATGATACAGAAAACTACAGAAAATCTACTACAAACTTTACTCGACCATCTAAGAGCTCTAAATAGAATAAAAAGTTCAGTTCCGTCAAATCTGCTTGGGTTGTAAAAGATTTTGTTTAACATTTTCTGAACATTGATATTATAGTCACTTCAATTTAAATGTACAAAAATGTATTATTTCATATGTTCTTTTAAAGAGTAAAGGTCCAAGATACAAGTTTACGAATTTAACGGCAAATTAATATTTAAGTTTCCACTAAAACAGTAACTTGATAAATAATATAAACTAGTTATGAATAATTAAAATATTATAAAATTAAAAGTAAGTTAACAATCGAATGTTGAAACTATAAAATACACTACAATAAGGTACTGTACATTGTTTAAAGTAAACCACAAATTAAAGATTGTTATATGATAAAAATATTTCATCCCCTACAATAACCTTTCTACGATCTACAATACAATCCAAATTATAAAAGATATGAAAACTAATTTTATGTACAAACTATAAAAAAATTACATTGTTTACACCCAACATTTTCCAGATGGCATATGAAACCATAGCGCATCCAATACAAGCAAAAGTATTTCCCCATCTAAGAGCTCTAAGTGCGAGAGAAACACAGGATTCGTCAATCCGTTTAAAGTTCGTGAGACTTTGTTCTACATATTCTTGATATGGATTCCTACGTGCTGCTAGTATTGCACTAAGGCCTGTCACACCAGCAGCTCCAGTTGCTGATGCCACCAATAGACCAACTGTAACAAAACCATAGATATGATAATTACTTTAATCACCTTAACTGACATTATTAAGTATATGCTGGTAATTCGCGAAATGCCATAATATGAAAAATGCTGCGATGTAGTTGCCTTGGATACATCAGATAGAGCTCGAAAATTTAAAATTTACCTTATTTTAGCTTTTTGACTTGGTTATATACATCTATTATTCTTTCACTTACTTCAACATATCTTACACGTCAAATCCTGATACAAGGTTGCACGTCCATTCAAAATCATCAGTTGAAATTACAGCCTCTTCTTTTATTTGTATATTTATTCTTCTGTATCATTCTTCATCTGTATCTTTTTTTTTGTCACTATTACCTTTAAGTTTCATTTTATATTCTTAAAATTTAAATCTTGTAGAGATTCTCCCCAAAGCATCTATTTATAAATTTTCAAAAATGAACTAGTACCAGTCATACTTTACTCATTCTTTAATAATTTAAAACAACAATCCTGATAACAACAGGCAAATATCTCAGTGAGTTAGTTATCAATGATTTGGCTGTCAAAGCGGTGACTGTCGATGATTAAGGAGTCAATGTTTTGATTGTCTATGATTTGGCTGTCGGTGATTTAGTTGTCAATATTTTAGATGCCGATGACTTGGCCGTTGATGAAGTGGGTGTCGACGTTTTGATGTCAATGACTTGATGTGATACCTTGTTTTCTTCTCCAGAGCGAGAAATGCCGATTGTCTGTATATTGAAACAGATATATGTTCTGTCGTCAAGGTGGCATGTCAGCTATAAAGAGGATATAGTAATGAGGAAAGCACCGATCCATAGGATACACAAGACAAAATGGAAACTAAATGGGACGTTGATTAATTAAATGAGACATAAGTGAATCTGTTGTATAGAAAATTGTAAATGAACTTGATGTTGGTAACTGGGAGTTTCAACTGTATGAGTGTAAATAAAAGCAATGTTTCAAACTTTATCGGATGCTTTTTCTAGATCGGACAGTAGTAGACATAATGGAAATTTTGTATTATATTTTTTAATGATCGTATTAGCTAGTTCAGTTTTTGATCTATATAATAGCCAGGGCGGAAACTGACCTGGTACATAGACATAATGTTCCTTTTTAACAAGAATGAGTGTAAGCGACAAAAGGTATGCGTTATAGAATTTTGCAGAAAACTGACAATTATTCACATTACCTTGGAAGGAAGTAATACATATCTAAGTAACTGACATTCAGAATCTGTATTAATTTTTACTTTTAACGATGAATAAAGCTTTACATAGTATATTTAACATTTATACCAAGTAACGAATTATGTTTTATATTTCCTGTATTTTTTAAGTAAATAATTTTGTGAGCATATAATTTTTTGACAAAATTTATGTTAACAGAAGTGATGCCACTTTCTCTCGATGTTCTTACATCTACTCTCAGTGTATTTCAAATAAAAAAATCATGCCAGATAGCTGATTTATCCACTACCATATTAACTACTCAGAACTCCAAAAGAGTTGAAGTAAAATCATACATGGTTCAAAATTTAACAACTAGAGTAACACAGAGCCATTGTGTTGAACTAACGCAGCCATTTTTTACTGTATAGAACAATTCAGTATTTTAAACTTTCCATGAAAAAACAAACATTGGCCGAAAATGTCAAATATTGATACATTTATGAATCACATTAATCAATAATTTTGAACTTCAGGGTAATGGTAAAAGTTAACAGCCCACTAAAAGTGATATTCAGAATGAAAATTTTCTTTGAAAAATTAAACCAAAATTGCACTGCGTTTGTTCACATTGTACTGTATGATTTTATTCTTCCTATTTAGACACTATTTGATATTTACGGTTTATTTTTGATTGTTTGACATCATTTTGAGGTCCGTCGCTTTCCGATTCCATCAAATATTTGTAATAAAAGTAAAAAATCAGCGTATGTTACAAAAAAATGTGTTGAATTGCCGCAGTCACAAATTATTGTATAACTTATGTAAGACTGTATAGAAATAATTTCTTTCTTTTACAATAACCTCAATTGAGGTGTTATTATCTTCAGATGCAGACCAAGGGTTTCATCTTTACGACTAAGAATTGGGTCGCTTGAATGTCAAGTGATCTAAGATCACAGAATTGAAATTTTCCAAGAGAGAAGTTCAACACAAAGGTTAACTACGGGGGACAAATGGGTACCTCGGACCCCTGAACGACTTCCTGTCTTGTTCAAATGGAATTCGACTGTTAAATGTTTATTTAAACATGTTTACTACAGGAAAGGAAAGGAATGTTTAAAATAGAACAAATTGAAATGCTCATTCTTCGCACAGAAAGGATAAGATTTAATGAATATAAACCAGAGATTCGAATATTGGAAAAATTACCCCTCTTTTCCCCTTTGTAGGCAGAAATTTCGATAACGCTGCAACACATACTCAGCTATTTTTGGTTATAAGTTTATATACTGAATTTCATATCTCTAAGTCAAGTAAATCCTCACATATGTGCTTTTTTAAATAATCTATCTATTAAAATGCTTCAATACCAATTACGAGTGACTGAGCTCCAACCTATAACTTTAGCTTTCAAACATTTGATTTACAGTTATTTGTGATTTCACGTTTATAACAAAGACAAATATTTTTTAAAAAGGTGTACTTTAAATAAATTACTAAAAAAAGATCTTTTTCACAAAGTTTATCCTTTTAAATTATTGTTCAAAGCCTTTGCATTTTAATAAGGCTTCTCCGAAATAAATGCAAATAAATTGTGCTGCCATCTCTGTAGTTTTTTAAACTATACGTTTGTGGACGTTTATATATTTGTGGCAAATCCTTTCGACAGTGAGATATTGGGAACTGCAGGCTCCAGAAAGATGACGTTTTCACTGATCGATTGCAAATTTTACGTAGATTGTCCAGTTCTAACTCAATATTAAAAAAAAAAAAAAAAACATGGCCATTATTTCTTTATTACATTTTTACGGGTACACTGGAAGTCTTGAAAATTAAAAAAAAAAAAAGAAACAAAGCATCATATCCTACCTATTATACATTCCAACACCATATAATTGTATATAGGGGCTGCATATCTTTCAGGTGTTTGTTTCGTGGCTAAATTATAATGAAAAACGAAGGATAGCCATTTCGCCAGTCTAAGTTGAATCTTTATTGTTTGGAGTGTTTTGCCCAATGAACACCATATATCACTGACATTATAATTGATTGTATGTGTAATGTATTAGCTTATTTTAAAATGTATAAAACGATAATCATGCCTATTGTTCTGTATGGTTGCGAAATATGGTCTCTTACTCGGAACGAAGAACATAGATTGAAAGTATTTGAGAACAAGATCTTGAGACGAATATTCGGACCCAAGAGAAACGGAATAGGGTATGGGGGAATATTCATAACAAGGAACTACATAATTTATACGGTTTATCCAATATTGTTAGGGTAATCAAATCTAGGAGGCTCAGGTGGGCAGGTCATGTAGCCAGGATGGAAGAAAGAACGAACGCTTTCAAAATCTTAACTGGAAGACCAGCCGGAAAACGACCATTAGGAAGACCTAGGTGCAGATGAGAGGACAATATTAAGATAAATTTCTCAGAAATAGAAATACAAAATAAAAACTGGATCCAATCGGCTAAGGATAGAAGTCAGTGGAGAGTTTTTGTGAACGCGGCACTGAACCTCCGAGTTCCATAGGCCATAGAGTTACTTAGTTTATGTATTTGCTTATTACATACTACATGCAAGAAGGAAGAAAACACAGATCATACATGAATTAAAAACTGTTACCGGAAGTAGGCTCAAATCTTGCAAACGGTACGAGATATTGAAAAAGTAATCGAAAAAAATCTCCTCTTTACGGTATCTCTTGCCGATTTTTTTAAACCAAGACTTCTTTCACTTTGTCTTCAAAGGGACATGCACAGATGTGAGGAATAACAAGGAGATTCGTGCTCATATATGAATGATGTGCTGTGTAAAGGTCGCAGTTTCAGCTAGCATATTTAAAACTTTAATACTAGAAATAGTCTGTCCCCTTAGAAAGTCGATTTTTTAAAAGGATTGAAACACATTTTCGAATTACCTCAATTAGATGTCAGATTTCATACCTCTAACTTGAATACTGATATGGAGTTTTTTCTGTATAAAGAACCGGAAATTTGAATATTATAGAATATCTCTTTCCCGTGTTATGAATGGGTACTCTCTTATCTTTATTTACGATTGCAAATACTGATTTCCAGACATCTAACCTTAGTGAATCATTACACTGGCAATATCAAAATAAAGAATTGAAAATTATAATGTAAAAATTGTTTCCTTTTCCTAATTTAAGAGTGATTTTTTTTTTAAAAAAAAACGCATACAGAAAAACAGCGCAATCTTGGCAAAACTAAGAGAAATAGAAGGTAGCGGTCACCGCACTAAAATTTATCGTTCCAATCGCTTAAACTAAATCATGTTGTGCTACAATTATTAATAGAACTTTTTTTGTGAAATACGAACAAAATTTCACCCAAAGAAAACTCACCCTCAAAATGAAACTACCCCTTATAAATCTTTCCATAACGAAAACTTGCCATATGTTAGGGTTATTAATAAAACATTTTTATATAAAATACCAAAATCGCAAAAGTCATATTTCACGAAATTGTCAAAAAATCATACCAAATTACCATGGAAGCTATTGAGGCAACATTATGAGAATATTAATGAAATATGAAAAAAATCGCCAGTGACAATTTTGAGAAAGTATCCTGAAAAGGAACTTATACCAAAAGTAAACTGCAGCTTGTGATTTTTTTTCGTAAGAAGTAATTTATGCAATATAATAATGAAATAGTTATTTATGAAATATGAACAAAATCATCTGAGGCATTTTTGAGAAAATGGACTGGAAAAAAATTACCCCCAAGAGTAAACTACCCCTTCTCGATTTTTCCAAGAGAAGTGACTCACACCACTGTATTGGGTTGTTATTGGAAAATTGAATTGAATTGAATTTTATTGCGTTCAATGACCACTTACATTGGCTGATTGCCATATTGTATAGAACATGTCAATGACATTATACAAAATATATATTCATATTATTGTAAAAACATAACTACTTTTACAATATCTTCTAGGTGATAGAAAACATGATAAAATGTGGTTTCCTTGGAAGGATTATTAAGATACATCACTCACCCATACAACATTTTCTTTTCTTACGAAGTAGAAAAAACATACGAGGGCCATCCGGAAAGTGGTACCCCTTTGCGCCGCATGAAGCGCTGACGACTCGGGGAGCCGCTGGGCAAGGTCAGATCGCGTCAGTGCAGTGTTGCCAGATCTACTGATTTTGCAGGAGATCTCCTGCTTTTTCTACGTTCTACTGATCTACTGCAAAAGAAAATGAAAAGTGAACAATCTCCTGCTTTTTCCTTACTTTGAGAAGCTGAAGAAATATATTATTATTAATGTTGAATTTTCAATGTTTCCTCACATAAAAAGATGAAATTTCTCTGTTATAATACACAAAGCTCTGTAGAGCATATAGTTATAGAGGTTTACTGTATATAATATGAATCCAAAGAATACAACTCTACGTCATCTTCTATAAGATTCGTATGTATTCTGACTTTCTGTTAAGATTTACAAGTAAGTGTTGTTTAGATTGGGACTTGGGTTGGAAAAGTGGATTAGATCATTTCTCCACGATCGCCAGCAAGAAATCGTCTTACGCCACGATCACGTGTGACTGTACCATATAGCTGCGTTATGCATGAAAAGACATTTTCCCACTCTACTTTGTTCCCACTCTATTTATCCCACTCTAATTTGTTCTTTCACTACGTTGTACTTCACACACGTGTGTATCAAATAATATTATTATAAATCGGGACTTTCCCTTTTATTTGCTCAACGTAGTTCATCGGAAATGAATTCTGGACTGCTTGTTTTGACTACTGCTCCCTTAATAATGGCAAATTTTATTGCCCCCCCGGATTTACATTCAAATGCCACCACAGTATGTGTCTACTGCTTTCTCCTGTTTTTTATCTTCAAATCTCCTGCTTTTCCAACTGATTGATCTGGCAACACTGCGTCAGTGGCTTGTCTGCCTGCTCTGTGCGAGGTTGCGTGTCGCTAGCAGTGCCTGTGTTGTGTCTGTACTCGTCTATAATGATTAAACGAATTGAGAACCCCGCCAGTTGTGAAGTGAGGGCCGTGATTAAATTTCTTAATGCACGAAACGTTCGACCTTGTGAAATTCATCGCCAATTAAAGGAGGTGTATGGAGACAATGCGATGGACGAGTCGTCTATTGGGCGCTGGTGTCGCAACTTCAAACTGGAGAGGGGGAGTACACACGACGAGGAGCGTTCAGAGAGACCATCTGTCATTACAGACGAACTGCTGAGGTCAGTAGACGAATGCGTGAGGAACGATCGGCACGTCACAATTGATGAACTCTGTGAACATTTTCCTAATATGTCTCGAACAATTGTTCATGAAATTGTCAAAGACCATATGCATTATTCAAAAATCTGTGCAAGGTGGGTCCCTCGCATGCTCACAGATGAGCACAAAACCAAGCGTATGGCTGCAGCACTGACGTTTCTGGGACGTTATTCCGATGAAGGAGAGTTTCCTGAATCGCATCATTATAGGGGACGAAACTTGGGTTTGTTATGCATCACCTGAGAGTAAACGACAGTCTATGGAGTGGCATCACTTAAACGAGGAGTAACTACGTATCTCAATACACTAGTGGCGGAGGACTATGACGCTGGAATACAAAAACTCGTCACACGGTATGACAAATGCCTCAATTTGCTTGGTGGTTATGTGGAGAAGTAGTGTAAAGTATGTTCTTTCCAATAAAAATATGTATGTTTGTTAATATGTAATACTGTGTCTTTATTGCACAAACGGGTACCACTTTCCGAATGGCCCTCGTATAATATGTACAAAAATTACATTTACGACTTAGCAAAACCTAGATCAGTTTGTAAGTATTCCTCCACACTATAAAAGCAGTGGTTTAACAACAGAGTACGTACTGACATTTTGAAACTTTCATGTTTGGAAAAAGTTTGTTCAAAATGAATTTATGAAATATAAACAAAATAATTAGAACTGTTTTTGAGAAAATCGCTAATTTTGATCTTCAATCTTCAGAAAACTATTCTTATTTTTAAGGGTAGGAAGAAAATTCGAAAAATATCTCTGGAGAATCACACACAAACCTCAAGTTTAAAACTTGAGCGGTATTATTTCTAGGGAAATGTATATCAGAAGGAGCGGATGAACAGACGATCGGACGAATAGACAGACAGATGTCGAAAAATAACTTTTTCGTATGCATCGGCTATGAAACGACGTGTAAATTCGTTGAAATTTCGAATTCAACTTCTCGATCACCACTTTTTTCCTCTCCTTTCGTCGTTTGAAAGTAAAAATTGTGTTGTGGGTGAAAGTAATTGGGCCTCGTGACATTTTTCGGCAGTTCACAATCATTAGAAAATATAATTTCTATGGTCGATCAGTACTTGAGTATTCTAAATAAGCAACACGATAAAATAACCATTTATACTTATACCTATTCATACATATAATAGAGTATCTATTCATAACAAATGTTCCATTTCATTTGCATATGAAATCAATTCTGATGTTCTTCTGGGTAACCAACTTGTCAACAACTTCGAAGTCTACTCTTTACCATTTTTTACTTTCGAGCGAGGAAAGGAGAGAAGAAAATAGCTACGCATATTGCATACATTCACTTACAGGAAATATATTAAATTCTGTAGTGTGTAAGAAAATGTAATGTATCTCTCACTTTTAATTCCTTAAATTATAGCAATTATAAAACAACGTAAATTTATGTTACTATACGTATTGGTAATACCGAATTACTAAAATAACTCTATGGTATTTTAATAACTTTGCAATAATTATATGAATTTATACAATATTTGGTTGCGGTGAATCTAAGGGACGGCGAATGTAATCTACAAAGTATGAATGGATTAAAAGAAATACCTCAAGTTTGCCAACTCTGATCAACAAATAACATTTAAATAGAAATTTCCCTTTCGGGAAAATTTTCATGCAATTTATGTCACAGCTGCTAGATGGCATTGCTTTACGCAGTTCTTGAGAAATGTTGTGGCAGTGCTAATATCAGTGAGACAAGCACAAGCGTTAAACAATGTGTTGCATTTGATGTTCCATTGCGGAAGGAGTGGTGATGTTTTGTTTTGTTGGTGTTGGTTAGAAATTGTGGTATTTCTGTTGTTTTTTGAATCAATTAAGGTTTCTTAATATCAGATCTCAAGCTATGACGCATTGGCAGTCATGTAGAGTGTATATTCAGTGTTTTCTTAAGGATGGAATGAAAGTTCGAAACAAATATAAGTGCGACTGTAACAATAGTTCAGTGATTGTGATTGCAAGAAGTTCGACAAATGGCTAAATTTGCCATTCAATGACAGACTTCGTAACTATTTCGGCCTGATGGTCAGACCTGCTGATTATAGTTACCATCCTGTACATATCGAATCCCCGTCTAGCAAGCCCGAGGAGGACTTACACAATAAGGAAAAAATGCAACACGAAACTCGGAAGTGGGAAGTTTTTCCTGGAAGAAACAAATTTTGTTGTGATGGACGTATTATGATGGCCCCTCATACGGGGGTATTTTATGTGACAGTTGGTCTCATCGTCGGGACAAGTGGTCTCTTCTTTGCATTTGAGTAAGTATAACTAGGCTAATTTAATTATACTAAACATTCGGTTGCAGGTGTATTTTTTTCAGCAGGTGCATAACACAGTAATTGAATGGATGTTGTGTAAGTTTATAATTATCTGTTATCAAACGAAAATATTCCTTTTAATGTTGACTATCTCTTCTTGTTTACTACATTGACGAAAAAGTTATATTGGACAGTATAATTGTATTTGTCTTAGTTTTCGCAAATGGGAGCCAGGATGTTTTACGGTTTTACGCTATTAATTGCTTAAAAGTCTACGTTTTAACCTTTGGCACTGTTATTGAGGTTATGTTAGGTTAGTGTTGTCATCACAGTTTACACAAATAATTTTTTAAATCCATAGAAGAGGTGCAGATTTACGATGGTCCGTCGAATAAAAAAAAAGAAAGAAAAAAATCATGTCACAAGATTCCTTAAAACGTTCTAGACTGTTATTACTCAAACGCATGCTCAAATAATTACGTACAGATTGATAATATGCATGTGAACTGATGTACTTCTCCTTACGGGTATAAATACACGTCCGGACGTAGTATGTCATAAAAACGATCATGCAAAAAATATAAATAACCTTGTGCTTGATGGCCTCTAAAAAAATAGAATGCTATCTAATCGCGTCAGGGCAGGATTGTAGCAAGGGGGACCCGCGCGGTGTGCGTCCGTAGGAAGCAGGCGCGTCAGTGATGGAGGGTATGCACATGAACGAGAATAATGCAGAAAACTCCTACTATCGGGTAACAGCCGTTTTTGATGTGCACTCTTTCATTTTGACCATAGTATAGTTCTTGTATTGATTTAACACTATTTGCATTCAACTTTAAAATATAGCCTAAAATACAGGTTTTCCTACATTTTACAGAAATTCCCTGAAAATGGAAATTAATATCCTAGTCTCTCTCATATCCAGTCCCTCATTTTAGCCGTAAAATTACCATTTTTCTGGTAGATTATTGTAATCTAGGGCCACTTTGAGGACCTCACCTCTGACATGCCTAATGATGTTAAAAATAAATTAATCAGTGGTGGCGATTGGACGTTAAAAGCGGGGGATGGGAGAGGGGGCAAGACATAATCTGAATATTTGTATATCAATGTTAGTTTGCCTGGTTGTTTCTAACACTTTGTTTGATGAAAGGTTGTATAACTAATAGGATACTATCTTTTTCAGTTAAAATACCGTATATTATATTTCATACATTATTTTATTAAGTAAATTGACGAGCAACGGAAGTACTAGCAGCGTGTAAGAAATGTAATATTTGATTTGATTTCCTGCTCATGAACATCTTAAAATTCTGTTGGAAAATTGTGTGACCAGATTATTTAATAACAAATTTGCAAAACAAATGAATAGAAAGGATAACATTAATCACAGTAATGACTAATGAGTTTTTTTTTTTTTCTCGCAAAAGTTACATTGAAACCGGGGATTAATGAAAACTCATATTTTTAATTCCACACATGCTATTAAATGTATGTTATTGCATTTAAAAAGAGTAAATACTATGAGCAATGGTACGACATTAAAAAAAAAAAAACTTTTGCAGCTTCCCGAAACTTGTTCGTTGGCATTAGATGCAGTTTTCTCTTTCTTGGAATACATCTAAACTCAACAATGCTTAGAATCACTCCACACTCCAGTTATACAAAATAATTCTTAAAGCCTAGAATTATGTCGAATTCACTAAATTTAATTGCATATACACTAGTACACCCCTAAACACATCATTTCCTCGTATATATTACATTGTAAAACAATGGAAAAGGTAGCAGTTGTTTCTTATTACTCTGTTTTTTATCAGTATTCCTTGCTATTAGAAAAAAGAAAATTCATTTTAGGAAAACTGTCAATTTTTATGCAATTAAAGAATAACTTGAGACTTTTTTTTTTTTTTTTTTTTTTTTTTCGAAGTGTTATCTCAATTAGTTTCAAAGCGGCTGAGTAAGATTGTACGAAGAAATGAAAGTACGCTGGAATTATTGCACTCCAACAGGTTAAATTTTTGGACCACTTTCCGTGGCAATTAAAACTCAATTTCTGTAGCTTTCTTAACACTACAAGGAGAGAAATACCCAATACGTTTCACGCAACGGCTAATATATGGCATCACTCTTTTCTATGAACCAATAATATATACAATTTTACATTTCCAAATGAAACTATATACATCAATGTGTCACTTCAAAATGTGGCGCAACTGCCCCCTCCCCCAAACGCCGCTCATGATCTTAATAATACCTTAAAGTAAGCAGCCAATAGTCCATAATGATGGCATGATGAACTGTATGGCAATGTAGTGTGTTAAATCATGATCCATAGTAGCGTCCGATAGCTGTTTGAATAGTAAATCATATCAATTCAGTGCTTTTCTGTTATCTTAGCTCGAGCAGCATATACCTACCAGTTTCGCTCCATCTTGCGCTATGCGGCTTGGATGCAGTTCGTACTTTTTGTTGGCCACCTAGCACAAGCTTTTTTCACTGTCGTTTTCGTAGCATATGTCCAAACGATGTATATATATGTCCATGACTGTTACTCACAGTACAGTTACTTTCTGGTGGGGAATTCATTGTTTCAGTGTATTTGTTATCGCAACATTTTGAAGTTCTAAAGAATTATTTGTTTATCTGTTATTTGACATTATGTAGTATTGAAACTTCTGCTAAATTACCCCCAAATTTCGTAAATGATGATTTGTATTTATATAAAACATTCTTTTTTCATTTTGTCTTATTTTGTGTGATGGGTGTTGAAATCATTTCCATATAAAAGGTTTCGTTGTCTAATTCGATTATCTTGTTATTGTTGCTAGTAGTTATTTTTCTTCTTTCTGCACCCATCTCCACCCTGTCGACCAATGTTTTCTTTCAGTCGTGTTGAGATATAGGCTATTTAAAATTGGATTTCATTGTTTTGATAGCAAGGTATTAAGTGCTTGATAATGTCTAATTTGTTCAACATTAATGTCTGTGATACACTATTAGAATGTGATTTATTATAAGCAAATAGTATTTTATATAGCCCTACTTGATTTTGTTTTAGCTTGAATAATGGACATAGGTTATTTAATTATCATGGAAGTATACAGTGATTATGAGGCTGTGTATTGTTGACACTGACTTATCGACTCTCCCTAAAATAAACTCGAAATGAATGGCAGTGGGTTACTTAAGTCTTTCTTCATTTTCGAAGACATTGGCAGGGGTTCAGAATAGTTCTTAACGTTTGCCAAGTATTATTTGTAACTGTTCTGAAGAAACTAGCGTGTTTACAAATACTTTGACCCAACTATGTAAAATAATAACTTGTCAATTGTGTAGTCAGTAATATCCCTTCATTTCGTTAGTCCTGTATGCTTTTTTGAAATTTAAAGCTATTTTGAAATTAAAGCGTAACTTGATCAGTTGACTGTTTATGCCACATTACCTAATAGCAAGTTCCACGTTTGGGTGTGTGTGTGTGTGTGTGTGTGTGTGTGTGTGAGAGAGAGAGAGAGAGAGAGGCCTTTGTGATGTTCCTCCATTCTATACTATGCTACTAGTTTCTAGGTGTTTTTCATTTGTTCTCTTCAGTTACCATGTCTAGGGAATATCCATACCAGCTTTCTTGTACTGTACTGTTGATTAATAATAGTTTTAGTGGTTTCATTGTTATTGGATTTTGTTGGGAGTATTTCTTAAATCTCATTTTCATTGCTTGAACTTCTTCACTAATAAGCACATATATGTATAGAAATAGAGTTGGTGTTCATTTGAAAATTACATTGGGCAATGTGCGTATTATCTGGAACATAAGTAGCACCATCTGTGTTATGAGGGATTCCTGGTTCTATCCCAGGCCATGTAAGTGTGTAATGTAAATCTGGGTTTTCTCTGCGTTCTCAGTTTCTTCTTCATTCTTATTTTATCGGTTACTTCGTAATCATTTACTTGCATTAGCTATCTGTCTCCTTTAGCCTAAATAGTATAATTGTGGGATGTTAAAAAAATAAATAAATAGGAGGAGGAATGGGATTAATATTCGCAGTAAATATAAGCATCAGTGTAGAAATTCTAACTAGTACCTTAGAATAGCTTTCTGCTTAAATTTTTCTAATTTTCGGAAGAGCATACTCCCATCATTGCCAATTAGAAGAATAAAAATGCTTTGCATGTGGGGATTTACTCTTAATATTTCCACCTGATGGGGAAATGCACGTTACGGTTATTTGACAATAAAATTTGGAACAAATATTGTTGAGCATATTGCCCAGAACGAGGGGATAGATTAATGATGATAATATGGTGGCGTGTTGTTTGCCACGACTCGATTTTGGTGTCGTTTGCCACAGTATTTGCATTCCGATCTTATCAGATCTCATTATCGTGAAGATTCACACACATCTGGATAAAAAGTAAGGGTTGCCAAGCACCTCTGTTTGTGATCCCTTGGATCAAGTGGTAACTTACGTGTTTTTTCCTTTGAAACGAGAGAGGTCTTATTAGACTCGCTGCTAAAAGAGAACATTAAGCTCCAAACAAATGAACACAAAACATCAGTAATAGCTTAGTAAATTGATGTAATTGCATTTTCTCATCGATATAATTGATATATAATACTGCCGTCCTAAGCGAAAAGACCTTAACTCCACATTTTTCGAAAATCCAGATATTGGTATGGGAATGTTCGTAGTACAATTTTGCATCTATCTAAAGTGAAATTGACGTGGTTTGACCAATAGATAGGGAGTAATGACGTCATGAGTGTTTACCTTATGTTCAAAACTGTAACTGAAAGTAAGCAAAAAGACCTTAAGTGACAATTCATAAGCAAAAAATATTTAACTGTATTACCGCACAAATTTTAGATCGTGAAAATATATTTAATAAAGTTTTACTGAAATACAACAAATTTGAACGTACAGCCTAAGCCAAAACGCGTTTTGCTTATTTTCTCGAAAGTATGTGAAATGGAGATAAGGCCTTTTCGCTTAGCAGGGCAGAATATATAATTGAAATAATTGGAGTTCTTAATATCACCTCCTGTTACATAATGTTCTGTTTTTTATGCTACGTGACTAAAGAATTGGATTTTATATATGTAAGAAAAATAAATGAAATACTTCAGTTTTACGTTCCACAGTTATGTTGTGTAAGGTAAAGGATATAATGATGATGAGAATGAATGAAAAATTATGTATTGAAGAAATTGTGAGGAAACAGAACAACCTCGAGAAAACTCACGCACACGGTATTTGTCCACTACAAATTATTCTGCATTCTTATAGGAGACGCCTAGGATGGAGAACCAAATATGATGTGAAGTTATCATGCTTCTGGGTGCATAAATTCTCTGTAGTATATTAACTCCATAGAAAGCATGCTGCGGGATATTAGAAACGGGTTAAAAATAGCAGAAGGGTTATATGACATCAACTTTGAGCTTCATAAATTAACATTTACAAAGCTTGAAGTTGATGTCATATAGCCCTACGAAGAAGAGACCCTATCAAAGTATAAACAGCACCAATCTCAAGGAGAGAAAAAGTTTTAAAATTTCAATGTTGCTCACAACCCATAGTTGAGTTGAGAAAGACTTATTACAGTTGACATTTTGTAACGTGGCTCAGTGATAGAGCATTCACCTCTGGTAATTAGGGTCTCCGGTTAGATTCCAGCTCGCACGAAATAGGCTTTGCGTATTTCTCATTAGAAAATGAAATGTATCTGTCAGTTTTACGTCCCACAGTTATGCCGGCTATTCTAAAGGAGACTGTGATGATGAGAAAATAATGCAATGGTAGAATGAATAAAGTAGGAGAGAACGGAAGAACCCTGAGAAAACCCACTCACACGGTGTTTGTCCATCATAAAGTCTACTTGGAGCGAGCTGGGATCGAACCAAGGTCCCAGCGCACCAGAGGTAAATGCTCTACCACTGAGCCATCGCATGTATCTCAATAGAATTAGCCTATACAAAATGATTAAAACATAAATTAATAAGCGATCGAATCCTGTCTGTCAAACGAGCAAAAACATACACTAAAATAGCTAACGGACAAAGTCAGATCATACGAAATGGAACATTCAGATATAATTTGAAATTTTGAGAATAAACTAAAACATTCCTAAAATATCTTTCAATAGAAATATCTAATAAATACTCAAAATTATGGTTACGGAATAGAAGCAGTAACCGTGTTTGGGAACGTTTGTATTGTATGTATTCTATTTATACGAGGTACAGTAGATTTGATTATTATAATATAGACATCTGGCAACCTTTAGTTTATGAGTCGATTTTCTATAAATCTTCACGATTATGATGTAAGATAAATCAGAGAGAACAACACCGTGGCAAACAACACGTAATCAATAATATACTTCTGTACAGGGAACTGTTGGCCTATATCATCTTATGGGGAGAGGGAGGGGGGGGGAAAGAACAAACGTAGCTAATTGTAAATTGAGAGATTTGACCTCTGACATTATTTGCTAACGATAAGAAAGACAAAACGAACAAAATGATCTTTATCTTTACGTTTCTTTCAGTCTTCGTTCTAGTGAACTGAATAATCATGCAACAACTCAAATGGCAGATTCCAAGTATATGTACACACATAATGATGGGCGGCTTTGAGTTCTCAAGAGAGAGAGATTCCCATCGCAGTTCGATGAATGGCTTAAGTGGATGAAAATTTTCCTTCAATATCCATGCATTTTGTACTTCAGATGTGAACTACAATATTTTGCTAACTAATACTCCCGTTGCTTTCCCCCTGTTTTATTTATATATTTATTTAAGTTTTAGGTTGTTTGTCAGGATCACGCAGGTTAGTTAGCCATGGGGAAGCATAAGTCATTCTTTCGTATGAAAAGACGTAGGTAGTATTTATTTACAGAACAGATTGCCAAAGTGTAATTGAGTATAATAATCTATTAGATAAAGATAAATAAAAATAGTGAGGATTATATTTTTCAATTAGAACTTTTGCAATTATAATGTCTGTTTCCAACCTTATGTAATCAGTACTGAATTGTTTTCTTGGCCTTCAACTCGTTAACCTGACATGTCAAAATCGTAGTAGCATCTCATTTTTGTGTACGTTGTTGTAGCACATATTCTGTTGCACAAACATAAGAGGCAGAAGTATACACATGAATACTTACGTAGGTTTATTGCTCAATGACCGTTGTGTGGGAACTGTAACCAATTTTAAAATGTTTGTGCGTGTTAGGATTGAGATGTTTAGCTGGCTCGGGGAAGTTAGCTGTGACAGTTTCTTTGGAACCAGATTTTTTTTTTCTGAAAATTTCCTTTGCTGATGAAAGGAAAAATATTTAAATACAAAATGAGATCCAAATTTTTGTGGGCTGCTGTTATGAAAAACAACTTATGCGGATGTAATTTATTTTTGTTCTATTTCATCAATGCACTTGTTTGCATATTCCTTCACTATCTGTTTATGCCCTCCAGGAAGGCTGTTTTTGAACTATTTAGTTCCCTATGCTCGTTGAATTTTACAGTAACTTTGTACCGTCTTTTGTAAAGAAGTTTTTAACAAGCAGGAAGTTGCTGTTCCACTTTATTACACCTACCGCCTGTTTACTCTTTACCCAAGAGTGGCATTTCAGTCAGTGGAAGAAATTCATTAGAGCAGGGTTTCTCAACCTGGGGGTCGGAAAGATAAGTGGAAGAGAGAAATATAATTAGAATTTAATACAGGAAAATATTTTAAGATCTTATTTTGAAGTTCGTTCTGATAGGTATATTTTTATTTTTATGCATACTTAGGTGCAGAGTTATTTAAAAATCAATTACAATGAAAGGGGTATAATATGAAACTAATGAGAACTGCACATTGAAATACCAGAAAAATACAAATGCAACAAAGCGTGCTTATTGAAACACAATTACAATTGGAAGCTAATGAGATATGGTTTTAAGAACTGTCCAAGTTTTCTAACCAAAATTAATTTTTTTCTTTTTACCATATGACCCAAAATTAAAGAAGTTATGAAGTTTTCAAACGGCCTCCATTTTTGAAACAATATGATGGGTCGGATTCGATATTTGTAATATGAATGAACTGACCAGATTTGGTTTCAATCCATTCGCTTTTAGGGAAATTAGTGGATCCACTATATACAAGAAATGGATTCTTCTATTACGGAAATAGATGGATATCGTGAGATCTCCGCAATAGGTATGTTAAAAATTTCACATAAGCTTATTACAAACAGGAATTATAAGGGGATCACTGGCAAGATAGTGTGATAAATTGGGGGTCGTGAGGAATTAGGTTGAGAACCACTGCATTGGAGTAACATGAAAACTAACAAAATTTCAGAAACTGGTCTTCTGGAAGCTTGCAAATAATTATACGGAAGGGTATCTTTGGAAGAATATAAATTATGTCCGTTTAGACGTTGTGTTCTTGTATCGGTTATCTTATAATAGATTTCGGGTCTGACCTTCCATGACTGGGAAGCTGGGTTTAATTTAAGGAGATATCAGCAGTGTAGTCAATTCTGGGTTTTTACCCTAAATTTTGAAGAAACTCTGTCTTGAATGAGCATTTGGGGAAATTTCTGTGCATCTTCTATCGTTCCTTGAGATCATTGTGTGTAAAGTCTCAGTACTCATTTAATCTATCTTTAGTTTCCTCCTTTTTTCATGTGCTATTTTAGCTATATTCATGGACTATTCTCAAGTCTATTGTGGATTTTATTTTTTAAAGCAAGAGGTAGTGTTGGAGTGTTTTATAAAATTCAGGGAAATGAAGTTAAATGAAACATTTCAGTTTAACTCCCTCGATTATATCATTTTAGGCTAAGGGAGACTGTGATTAAGGCAAGTGAATGATGGGAGACTTAGTGGAATGAGGAAGTGGGAATACAATGAGAAAGCCGACGGTCATGGGTCTGTCCACCACAAGCTTAGTAGCCACGTATCGAACCAGGGATCCCACGGACCAGAGATAAGCGTTCTACCACTGAGTCACCGTGCTCCTTCTGGTAGGCAAATGACCCATGGCCAAAGGAAGAAAAGCCAAAGGCAAGCTCGGCTCGACTCGTTTTATATATGATACTGTATATCTCTACAACTACTGGCCGCATTTAAAACGAAATTTTAATTAGGAAAGTACCCCATCTTCTAGGGAATAAAGATCGCTATTTTCGGTGGTCGGGCTCGGCTCGACTTACATATAATACTTCATTTCTAAGAAACTACTGGCGCGATCTGAACGAAATGTGGTGGGCAAGTAGCCCATCACCTAGAAGCTATAGATCTGTTTATTTGGGAGCCGGGCATGGCCAGGGACAGATCGGCTCAACAGAGTCTGTGTTTTACAGCTTTGCACGCCGGGAACTTCAGTGTTCGGCTCAGCTCGACTTATTTTAGACTATGGCTATTCGAGAACGCGTTTCCGATGCGTTAACCCCCCCGCAGCGAACGCGACCTAGATGGCTACTCTGTAATCTTACTTTTGCCACAATTATAAATCATACTGTGAGCCAGTCAGGGTTTCCAGGCCTTACTGCTTCCCCCTTGTTCTCATACATGCGAATCACGAGAAATAAGCCTATTGTGTTACATAGATTTTTCTGTGATTAGCTCATTTTTCGAGATTTCCTTGTATTTTTGTGAATTTTCTTTTGTTATACACACACATACTTGATAAGAGCAGAGTTCCAATACTCTGCACAAAACATCTTCCATGCAGTTGTTTCTTGCTAAAATCCCCTTGCCTGGCAACACGTCTTCCCTTTTTCTCCCCTTCCTTTAGACATCTTTTACTGATTCCAAAACAGCAGGCGGTCTGTTGTTCCGAAATGCACCAAATACGCTCGAACCGACGTTTTCTATGCGTTTTTTTATTACTTTCGTGTTTGCAGCGTATTATGATTAGCCATCCACATTTAAATACATGGTCAGCGTATTCTAAGCGTACGCATGAGCCATAAAAACGCGTTGCAAACGCATCGAGTAGCCATGTACTTAGTGCAAAGAAGAGAACTCCATGAACATACACGAACGAGACAGGAACACTAATTGTTTATTTTACCCTCAACTACTGCTGCTGGGAAAATCAGTCGTCACTCACATCAGCTGATTTTTTTAAATCTATATTTTCCGTCAGATTTGCGATTACGATAAACATTGTGACTGCGATAGTTGCAAACTTGAACTTTATTATTATTATTATTATTATTATTATTATTATTATTATTAAGCAACATAATGTATAGTCATTATTCTATAGACAGAAGACTGAATTCCAGGATCTTAACCGCCCTGGTGAACAATATAACTGCTGTGGGACCAGACAGAATTCTTCGTTAAACCTCCTCAAACCAGAACAGTTGAGAATCGTACAAAGAATACGAGAAGGACTCAGAAGATGTATGACTTTCGCAGATTTAGTGAACCGTAGGAAGGGTAAAGGAAAGTTCAGAGTGGCCCTCGTGTTTAGTTCTTATTTCATTCTGCCCTGCGGTGCGTTAGAAATTGATAATCACTACTTTAGAATATCAAGAAAGAGAGCTTGTTATTAAGATTTCGCTTTTTAAGGTATAGAATAGGCTAAAATATTGCGTATATGTAAGCGCCACAGGTGATGATGGTAGTGCTGAGCGTGCAGCATGCAAATGAACTGTCAAAAGTAGGTCACTGTATTTTTAATAAAGAAAGAAAGTGACAAAACAATTAACGTACTTGATCCTTTTTAACAACAAACAAACAAACACTCGGCGCGACCGAGGAGGGACTTTGGCAAATATGTTTATTTATTTGTATTAAAGTTTGTAAACTAGTAAAAGGCAAGGTTATGCGACTGATACTGAGAATATTCATAGTGTGAACTTTTTGTTGTTGCATTTCTTCCGAGTTCTGCGAAGAAAAACACTCCAGCTTCAAGGCTACATTACAAACCGGTAGATGTTTATGTAAGATCTTAAGGCACGCTGCAGAATACTGGAGGGGATAAAAGAAAAGAAAGAAAAAATGAATATTTAATCGATGGTCTATGATTTTCTCATTACGTTCCTATTTTAGTTTTTTTCGAATGGAATACGACTTGATTTGGATGAATGGCGGTTGACGAATGCTGTGGACTACTACAGAGTGGCCCCCGGCTATGAGACCCGGGTTCGATTTTCTGCGGAGCTCATGTAATTCGGATTTTTCTACGTTAAGCGGTTAAGTCCACGTCTCATATACCCTCGCTGCTGGAGGGAACACTAAACTCCAGTTCAACCATCCGACGACAGGGTGGGCAGTCGAGGAAACCGCAAAATATGCTCTTCTTGCTGAACCAATTTTCATAGATAGAAATGCATGGTGATAAATATATTTGACAAAATTTGTGATTGTATTGCATATCAATTCTCTTTGAACCTGCATTGTAGATTGTCTTTGTGTTGAATCATACTACGATTCACACGAGATTTGATATTTCCCTAGATCACAAAAGCCAAGCAATTCAGGCCGTGAATGCGAAACCCATTCCTCGGTATCTGTGTTACCACTCTAGTCACCAGAGAAACTGTCATCAAACAAATGACTTTCTACATCGGTACTACCATCTATTCTGTTGCCATCTTAATGACGTAGCTACTTCTTAATTAAAACTCTATGAAGTATAGGGTTCTACATGGAGATTTTGTTTTACAATATGGCGCCTAGCGCCTACCAGGTTGGATTTCACTGGAAAATTTATAGCTATTGTCATTTATGATGTTACGACGCAGCTGTTGTATCAGATTCAATGAAGTCTTGTAAGTTTTTCATGGGAATTTGCGTTTTAATAACTTAGAAATAATAATAGATTTACTGCCATTGCAAATTTTACATATTGACGTCTATCCATGTCATATTCAGGAAATTGCTTTAGACTGTTTAGCTTTTACGTGTGAATAAGTAAATTTCCAAAATTACGTACCCGTATTGAATATACGAACATGTGAATTGACATACGGCGTTGAGCGTTAAGAAGAGGTTTGTGTGTTTTTCTCCCGTGAGCAAAACTGAAGCTATAAAGGAGCTATCTCCTGGTTGTTCGATTAGTATGAAACTCTTCGGCGCAGTAGCCCCTGATTTTTGATTGCCGGCAAGAGCTCATGTGATTCGAATTCCATACTTACAAGGGGAAATCAGATTGTGGTAAATGAACTTCGGGGCCATCTTTCGCGAGGTAGTAGTGCACATTTAGTGTTAATATTACAAACTGGGAGAGCGCAGTAGTAATTCACAATGTTTCTAACGCATAAAACAATAGAAATGTTCAAATCAGTTGTAAAATCTTTGTGTTCCACGTTAATTAGCAACAAAACGTAACCTACTCCGTAAATATAGTCATATTATGGCTACCACAGTTGTTCTGTAAAAAAATGTTCTTGACCCGTCTATATCTGTGGACAGTGTGCGAATTACTAGGGGGATGAGGGAGAAATCTTTTTTAGTAATACAAGATGTATGCTAACCAAAGGGGATTTCTCCCTCATCCTCCTTATAATTCGCATACTGTTCACAGATACAGACACGAAGCGTCAAGAACATTTTTTCCAGAACGACTGTGCTAACCATAATGTAACTCGTGATATCAATATATTTACGAAATAGGTACATTTTATTGCTAGTTAGCGTGGAACATTGTGAAGGGCTTTACAACTGATTTGAACATTTCTATTGTTTTATGCATTATAAACATATGGTGAAATATTTTACTCGCTATAAATAGGGGGCGCGGTGGCTCAGTGGTAGAGCGTTCACCTACGGGGCTTGGGGTTCCTGGTTCGATCCCAGCTCGCTTCGTGTGGACTTTGTGGTGGACAAACACCGTGCTCGTATGTTTTCTCGGGGTTCTCCCGTTTCCTTCCACTATTTCACTCATCTCTCATCACCGTCTCCTTTAGCCTAACCGGCATAACGTGGAACGTAGAACTTAAAGATTTCATTTTCGTTATAAATGGCTATTTTATTGGTTAAAGCAAAAAAAGGACTTTAGCGGGGATCGAACCTGGGAGCGAAATAGATCCTCCTCACTCTACCACGCTGTCACTTCATAACTTTACGACTTATATCATATATCCCGCGAGTCGGAAACCTTAAGACGCTCTTTCTGGCCATTGCGCTCCCTCAGTTTGTAACATTAACACTTTAAATGTGCAGTACTTCCTCGGGAAAGGTTTCTCCGAAGTTTATTTATCAAAGTCTGCTTTCTCCTTGTAAGCTGTATGTCCACGTCAAACATAGCCTTGCTGCTGAAAATACGCTGAACTCCAACTCCACCAATCACTCAACCGAAGTTATGAAGAACAGAAGTCTTCAAACCACAACCGATGCATTTGGGAGGGAAGTGGATGTACACAGTCACCCTGTGTGCAAAATCCTTACAGGAGAGGCCGCGCCTTTCCAAACGGTGTCGCTTCCAAGATTACAGGACCACGCCACCGGTTCCGGCTGTATTTTGTGTCGCTGTCGTTTGCTGGAGTTTATCGACCCTTATCAGCACCGAGGCTATATGAGATGTGAACCTACATTTTAAGATGGAAATCTAACCTGGGGCCTCATGCATCATAGGCACGCGCACTAACTACTAGATGAGCGGACAGGGCATATGATATTTAGAGTCCTCTTCATTTACGTTTAAGTGATGCAGTAAACCTCGTGTCACTCTTTATGAGGTTATGACGAATCGACAACTCATTTAGTTAAAATTGTATCAAGTCACTTAGGTTGCACTAGGGAATAAAGATATGAACAGACATTCTGCTGGTAATAAACGTTACTAGTTTTTTAATCTTTTGTGCTGGGTTGAACGGAAAGCAAATAAGGAAGCATTGGGAATATCAGTGGATCAAGGAAAATATATGTAATTAAAAAGAGGAAAAGAAACTGTTTGGGAAATTCTTCCTTCACATCGTTACGTATTTCCAACTACAGTGTGTTCGGCAATTAGGCATTTTAACCTTCGATGTGAGTTATATTCCAGTTCATTTTATATATAAATAATATCACCATACACTGTAATGGATGAGCAAAAGTGCCGTCCTTCTGTTTCAATAAATATTGATTCTTAGTATGTACATTAGGAATCACAGTAAGCACTTCCGTATCTGTTCCTTATGATTTCTCAATATTTTTGTAAATTTTTAATTGTACACTTCAGTTGGTTTCAAGTATTACTGAACATTACCATCAAAAGTCATTTCTTTATGACTACATGATAACGTGTGTTAAAAGACTTCTTTTCTTTTCTTTTTTTCTTTTTTTTTCAGAGAGGGGGTGGCGTCAAAGAATGTGGCATAAAAATCTGAATTGCTTTAACTTTGCGGATACGCTATAACTTTTCAGTCCCCTCATGATGATGCTGGATCAACATCGAACCTGTATGAACTGAATGAACTAAATTCGGGACACACATCAAAACCACGATGTTGGCATTTTTAGAGTATTTACTTTTAAACCTAAATGTGGCTTTTGAAATGAATTAAAAATCACGTATATTGCTACTCATGGAGACTGAATTCCGATCAACGCCAAGTGAAGTAAGTTACGATAATTAGATCATTTTCTTGTGCGTCAGTTTTTGGCCGAAAGAAGGGCAGTAGTCCGTGAACTTTTTTATATTCCTCTGATTTGGTCCCAGACTCTCTCTTTGGACTTAATGTTATCATTTAAGCTTAAATCTACCTTCAAGGAAAATTTTAAGGATGTTGCATCGATTCAATTAAATGTGACAGGGATGCTGCGGAATGTGTATATAGATGACATCTTGGAACCCTATGTTAGTGATAAGTAGAGACCGGATGTTTAGGCATTAAAAACCTGGAAAGAAAATGGGCAGGCAAATAGGCACTAAAATGTAATTGGGAACAATGAAGATAAATACTCAATACAATTAAAAAGTAGATTCAAATCATAGATAATGTTCAAAGAATATAGAAACATACCTGTTTGTTAATATCTTTTTTACTGTTTATATATATATATATGGTTGGAAAAAATGAAATGAAATCTTTGAGGTTTACATCCCACGGTTATGCCGGTTAGGCTAAAGGAGACGGTGATGATGAGGAATGAATGAAATGGTGGAATGAAGAAAGTGGGAGGAAACGGGAGAACCCCGAGAAGACCCACGCACACGGTGTTTGTCCACCACAAAGATCACTTGGCGGGGGCCGGGATCGAACCCGGGACCCCTAACACCAGAGGTGAACGCTCTACCACTAAGCCACCGCGGCCCCCATATATGGTTGGATGTAGGGGGGTGTACCGGAAAAGGATTCACAAAGCAAAACTATAACATTTGTCAAATAGGGGAAAAAAACAAAAGCCAGGAGGAAAAAAACATTTTTTCCTGCATATCATTTGCAACTCTCTCTAAAATACTATCCCCCCGTATTAGCGTTGTCACGGATAAACAATATCAACGCATGTTACTTTGAAGAGTTTCAGTGTGATTGATTATTGTGGTAGTTATTGGTGCACCCTCCTCAGTACCACGTGTTTGTAATATACCGTCTATGTGTGTGTTATTTACTGTACATTATATAAATTATATGAGTTCCCAATGAAGGATTATTTTGAAGAAAATGCATAGAATAGGCAATATTAGCCACTGAAGCAATTATTTAGGCAATAAGGGGAGAAAGAGGCGAAACAAAATTGCCTTAAATCGAAACTATAACCTCCCATATAACTTTAAAACGTTATTTTTGATCATATCTTTAATACAGAGATGTGCGTCTACGCGTAAAAAACGATAGTTTACGTTTACGTGTCAACTATGCGTAGACAATGTAAACAACGTAGACTATGTAGAATATATCAACAACACGTAATTTAATATGGCATCATGGACAATAAAGGAGCTTTATTTTGGCGTTACCTTGCGAAATTGCGTACAAAATAAAATGCCTAGACCAGCGAATAGTAACTTTCGAATACATAGTAGTTTCGTCTTGATGAAGGAAAATGAAAAATATTATGCATTTTGTAAAATATGCAAGAAAAAATTGGCAAATACAGCAAATTCAAGACTGAAAGCTCACAGGCGAGAATTAGTTTTGTAAATTTCATTATAAAAGCAGTGCTCGAAGTGGAAAATTAAAGAAGTGGTATGTGCAGCGCAGAGTAAACATACAGATTAGATAATTCCCTCTACTTTTTATATGTTAGTCGTTTCCCTAATCTTTCGCTGCACCGAAGCAAAACAACTGAATGAGGAAATAGGAACAAACGAGCAACGAAATTGTTCCTTACATTTGATAGTGGTTGTCTACATAGTCTACACGGGAAAAGGTGTAATGTAGATTACGTATAGATTACAGTAGACAATCGCGTAGACGTAAAATTATAGTTTACGGCACATCACTGCTTTAATATTAAAGAATAGGCATTTTGCCTAACATCCGGTCTCTAGTGATGAGATATTGTCTCGCCCTAAAAAGTAATTCTGAAAAAGGGTAGAAAGAAAAATGTGAAATCATTTTTACTGTGCTCCCAGTCCGCAACATTTTCTCATATCGTTTGCCAATATGCGAAATAGAAAGACTGAAATACACTGCTCCTGCCAGTAGGAAGTTTCTATTAGACGCACAGTGTATAAAGTGACTTGAAGTAATGATTAATTAAGTTATAATTAACTTTTTTTAAAAAATTGTTTTTAGTCTCCCTTTAGCTGGACAGTACTTTACAGTTTTCAGTTTTTGAGCATTTGCGCACTGGCAGGTGGATAGCGAACATTGCAAGTCTTACTACCGGAAGCAAGAAACTGGTTACTGTTTCTCTCTCACAAGGCGTTCTGTAACTTCTAATGTGAATAACCGTGTCTTCACAAGGACAAATAAGCAACGATGTTCAAGGTTAAATTCAAATAAACGACATATCAACGGAAACTATAATGCTAAAATAATTCCAGTGAGTGTACCAAAGGAAGAAGAAACCAACCAAAACTGAAATATGGCATATTTTCTCACTTTATGACCTATAAATTTTAATATTGCTTATAGAGTTCGTTGCTAACTTCTTGTCACTGTTTTGGTTGGTGCTGGCTGCTATAATAAGAACGAAGTGTATGTTTCTTGAAGCGGTTCACAAAAGCCATGTGGCACCTCCAAAGAAAACAGTGATAAAAATTAAAAAGGCAAAAATTGTTCACAACTTTAAAACCCATGTTCTTGACGTATGTTAGTAGAACAGGAATGTGGCACTGAAAGGGGAAGGTTAAATGAATGTAAAACCAGAAGTTGAATATTGTAGAAGTAACCGCTTTAGAAGTGGAATTTTCGAAAGTGTTACACCGTTTTAGCTCATTTTTAGTGAAGAATTTATGCGCCGAATTTCACACTTGCAACTTAAGCGAATACCCCTCATAGTGTATTTTTTGAGTAAATGAATATAGTAGGAATATTTTAATGTCATATTTCTCTTTGCCTTTTGAAGAGCGGCTTTTTCGAACCTGCTGCGAGATAAGCATAGGTTTTTTTTGAATGGGAAGTTTTTATACACAGTTCCATCTTCCTAACTTCTGTTATTTATTACATACTTTATATACATACATATATAATATACGAATTTCACGTTTGACAATATAGCCTGGGTGGTGATGAATAGAGATCGGATTATTATTATTATTATATTTTGTGTGCATCTTTGTTAAAGTTATAGTGGTTTCTAACAACAACAATAATACAACTCAAATTTGAAGTTTTCTAGTCCGTATAAATGCATATTTTAAAGGTTAAAACATATTAATGCGTAAGAGTATATTCAGGATATTCTGTAAGTTTTTATTTTAGATATACGCTTATAACATGCAGTAAATCCAATTTTAGATTGTATTTTCAGTGCATTTAAGTGTGTATGCAACAGAATGACTTTTTGCATGGGAGGATGGAGGAATGCCTGGTTTATGAAGAACTTATGTTGTTACCAACCAAACAGCAGATCAGAAATACTTTCAATTGCCAAGACATTAATAGAAATCTGATAATGATAGACTCATTTTAAGATCTTATGGACATCAATTCAGAAACAAGAGACACGAATGATAATGCTCTGTAAATGCAAAGTTCTAATTGATAAGTTCAGAATGAGTTCTTGTCAGTTGCTGGTGAATTCGGGCGCTCTATGGAAAAGAAATTGATGAATGTTCTTGCCAGAAACTGATTATAAAACAATTGAAGCTATTCAAGGGTTATATTCCAACTCGCTAGAAAATATAGATACTAAACCTGCTCCTCTCTATAAATGTTGTTCGGCAACATCTCTTGATCTTGACAGGTCATTTTCTGGCTACAAACGTCACAGACTGACACCAGAAAATGTAGAGAAGCATCTTGTTATATACCGTAAGGCCAATTTCGGAAATGAGTAAATCCTTGGAAAACGAAAACTAATTTTTGTACATTGGAAATGTGTAGAAAAGTGAGGCTCCTCAAAATAAATGCACTCTAAAATACAATTGTGAAGAAAAACTAGAAATTATTCTCATGTCTCTGTGTTCATTTTACTCTTTTTTTTTTTTTTTTTCTAAATTATGGGTATACAAACTGTAAGTAGATAACAATAAATTCTGAAGAGAAATCCGTGAAATGTTAAGTACACTTTCGATGTTACATTTCACCTACAAAACTTCTGTCACTTTTGCTGCATGTTTGAAAGCGTTCTTAGTGTATATTTTAACACATTCTAACAGCATAGTTGCATGCATATATCATGAATTTTAGGTGCATAAAATTCCGATGTCTAGTGATTGTCATTTCTACCCGTTTATATAGCGGTATAAATTAGTTCTGAAGGTTCTATTGTGACGGTACTATATTGTGTTAGACACAAAATATTAGAAAGAGAACATAAGATTTATAGTCAACACCATAAAAAAAAGAACAGAAGCAAGTATGAAATGGGCTTAATTCTGTAGGACAGTTTTCGCTTGTGAATAATTTTTAGCTTACTCGATTATGTAAGTACGAATCAGGGGCGGATCCAGGACCGATTTGTGGGGGGAAGGGCGGTGGGTTGTCATACTGTCAGTTAGAGCTACTTTTAAAAGCTCCAAACTCTGGGACGGGGTTTATTTATTTAAATAAAATAAAAAAAGTTTTCTCTTCTGGGGGGGGGAGACGATCGCCTCCCCCTGGATCCGCCCCTGGTATGAATTGGACTTACTTTATTTTTGACTTAATTGAAGGATGAATGCGATTATGACACCTTTTATAATAGTTTGACAACTAATTTTTCACAATTTTCCAAAGTACGAATAATATTTAGAGCATCAACCATCACTTTCGATCTATCACAGTAACAAAGACCAGGCTTCGACGTAAAAGTTTTTTTTTTTTTAAAAAAAAAGAAAAAAAATCCTTTCGTTCTGAGTTCTCTTATGTCTCTTTGGTTGTGGTTCCAAACTCTACCACATACTATCTCAATCAATGATGAAAATTCCATTATTCCATTTAGGGCATATCTTCGATCATGCTCAATGAGGGATACAAGTATTTTCGCAGTACTTCTTTTAAGATGTGAACGTGAAATAAAAACAAGGATTGGAATGGCGAAAGAAGCCTTGAGGAGGAAGAAAATACTACTTTGTGGGACCTTGATCAAAAAGTTGGGGGAAAAAAAATACGAAGAGCTTCGTGGGGAGAATTGTGCTGTATGGGTCAGGAATGTGGACATTACGCAAAATGTTGAAAAACGACTTGAAGACTTTGAAATGTAGGTGTAGAGAAGAATGGAGAGAATTGCTGGGTCGAGCGGAAAGCTTATGAGAGGGTCTTATAAATTGAGGGGGAGAAAAGACCAATTTTAGATATTATTATTATTAAGAAGAAAAACTGGTAGGGAGATTGACTAAGAAGAGACTATCATAAGAAACGTGTTAGAGGGTGTGGTGGCAGGAAAGAGAGGGAGGGGCGAAGGATGTTATAATTAATGGACGATATTAAAACAGAAAACTCGTATGTGAAGACGAAGAGATTAGCGAAAGACTGTGAGGATTGGAAGTTTCTCAGTTGAAGCAAGTGACCGTCCAGTAATGGCAGAATACTCATGATGGTGATGACCCTTACCCCCTCCTCCCTATTCAGTGGTCTCCCCATGAAAATTAAAACCATCACTGATTAGGGATGGGCACGAGTCGAGTCTAAGGTAATTTTCTCGAGTCGAGTCGAGTTTGATAAATGGCTTGCTCGTTCAGCTCTTTTTAACTCGTTTTGAAATCATGGCCTGGTTAGACCGGAAAGCAAAAGCCATGAGAAATGTAAGCAGTAATGTGAAATACTTTTAGTGTTGAAGGATGCATCTCGTCTTGTACTTTTAGTGTATCTTGTGGGGTATTTTAAATGTGTTTCGTCTCGTCTCGATAACGAAAAAAAAATTTTTTTTTGTAATGAGACAGCCTCAAATGTCGTGAGACCAATGTAAGTATGTAGTTCGTTTCGTACTGTACTGTACGTCTATGAGAATCTTGGCTAGAAGATCGAAACGTCACGTGTGCATGTGTTTTTATATTAAATAAGTGCAGTCTTGTTCAGCAGTGTGTTTTTCTGAGTTTGTTCGTATTATTTGGTTGATTTTGTTGCTTTTGTTTGCGATTCAGGATTCAGATAAGGCCAAGAAAGTCTTCAACATTAGGCTCGGAATAGGTTCCGGGACTCCGGGCGAGAACAACGAGTAGAACTTCATTACGGGCAAAACCCACGACTTGGAAAAGCCAAGCCACGAATTATTTAAGAGATTTTAATCCTTATTGTAAATGCAAGACGCCTTAGTCTGTCAGTCACGCTAATTCCCAGCAGGTGACTGTCAGGTTAATAAATGTCACCAACTGCACTGTCTCCTACCTCATGTCAAAAATCGCTACCATCCAGGCAGTTTACAGACAAGCCGAAGACTCAATATGGGATGGGAGGCAACTAGTTGTGATAACGTGCCGCGTAACAGGACAAATTTAAGTTATTGAGTTGCAACATAGTTCGACCTTCGACAGTATAGGCGCTTCGATCGAGACACAGACGTTAGGACGGCGTTTCTAACCTTTTTTTTTTTTTTCTAAGAGGGGACCACTTTTAGTAGTGAAAATATTTTACAGACCACCCTGTTGTGTCCTCTTCGAAAGCAGATATTGTGCGTTTATAGCATATTTAAATACGAGTATTGTTACATTAATATTGAAATACTATTAATTAAAATTATCCTAATTTGGTACTAATAGATTAATTGAAAGGTGGGAGGGAACAGTGGCGTAAATAAGAGCCCTGCAGACCCCGCATTGCGGGGAACCCAAGCCATCAAGGGGTCCCCAAATCGTGAAGTAGGACGTAGAGAAGGGGCCCCACTGCACGCTGTCTGCGGGGATGCCCCCAAGCCTTTAGTTACGCCACTGGGAGGGATAGGGAAATACACTGTTTTCGAATTTTGGGATTCTCGACTATAGTATAAGATAATGCAGTTCACTTTATCTTTTTTAGATTACCAAACTATACTATACATAAATGTCGGAAGTCTTATAGAACTATGTCGACAGGCATCAGAGCGAAAACGGTAAGAGATACCGAGAAATTATTATTATTATTATTATTATTATTATTATTATTATTATTATTATTATTTTCAATTGGTTCAACGTTTCAAGAATAGGTTCTGTCTCATCCGTTAAGTTCCTCTTCAAATAGAAGTAGTAAGAAATTAACAACTTGCGGTTTCACGGTTCATCTCATAAAACCGAAAACAGTGAGAGATAGCAATAAGCGGATTTTTAGAACCGACTCATTGTCTAAAGAAAAGATCCCATCTTAACCTCATCTCTCTACTAAAACCGGAAGTGGTAGAAATGTTACTTCCGGTTTCAATATTAATCTCTGTAGAGCTAAAACGGTAAAACTAGCGACGCGACGTTCGGGTTTTCGGAATCGACTCCTCGACCCAACAATAAATTGCATCTACTCCTGAATGAACCCTCTATCCAAACCAGAAGTGGTAAAAATCAATCTTTTCGATTACATCGTTAATCGCTATAGAATAATACGGTAATAGATGCGATAAGCAGTTTTTTTTTTTAAAGAATAGTTTCACCCTCTGAAGAAATGGTACTTCTTCACCCGCATTTCTATTAAAACCGGAAGTGATAGAAATGTCCTACTACTTCCTGTTTCAATATTGATCTCCATAGAGCAATAGAGCAAAAACAGGAAGAGATAACGAGTAATGGCTTTTTGATATGGATTCAGCGTCCGAGGAACGACTTCTATCTTTAATCTTATCTCTCTATTGCACTTTGTGGTGGACAAACACCGCGTGCGTGGGTTTTCTCGGGATTCTCCCGTTTCCTCCCACTTTCTTCATTCCACCGTTTCATTCATCTCTCATCATCACCGTCTCCTTTAGCCTAACCGGCATAACCGCGGGACGTAAAACTCAAAAATTTCAATTTTTTTTTTTTCTCTATTGCAGCCAGAAATTCTACTTGAAGTTTTCGTATTGAATTCGCATAGTTTGTTTTACATTGTAAAACAAACTCACATGTTTTATTTATTTTTATCATTTTTGGACTAATATTCAGTCTAAGATGACCACAAGGGGACACCTCAAGGGCCACAGTATAAGAAACGCTGCTTTAGGCAGCTGAGCACAATTACGAGTGTTTAACGTGCTTCGAAAAATCAATTGTATATTTGTATGGGTACTGAATGGTTAAAATATATGGGAATTGTATTAAATCAATGGGTAGGATTAATCCTCAACGAAGACTTGTTCTTGATGATTGCTTGACAGACGTCACTCATTCTTGTGCCCTGTCTGTGAACAGAAAGTTAGCATTTACTGTTGTGTTCTACCCACTTGTTAGCACAGAGTGCAAGCGTTGGTTATTGTGAAAACGTTTAAACGTTGAAGAATAGAGGCTTAGTTAAGAACTTCCGTGTATTTGACTCAGGTACGCTATTAGTGGTAGTGATTTACACGGGATTTGTTTGCCCATGAATTATCTCGTCCATGCAATTGTTGATCCGTCTTCCCTCGTTCGTAAGGCGAGCTATCGATTCCATGTGGCTTGTCATTCACTCTTTGACTGTCTTGTTGCTATGGCAACCAAAACGATACAAGCGATGTCTGTGCTCGTCTTCAGGATTCCACGTTGTGGATCGTGACTGGACTGACTTCTCAGTTTCCGTGATATTACGAGTTCACGGCTCGAACCTTCATCATTGATTGCGGTCTACAATTTAGAAGGAATCAGAATTCACTGAACAAAAGACTATGCATTGTGAATGGCGCAAATGATCGGCTATTAAACTCTCAAAGAGCGGGTTTAGAGATATTGCTCGGAAGAGGCCAATGACCGGTAATCATTTTTCGTTCTTCCTCTTCTGTAATGATTGGTAATACAAAGTGGTTACCACTTTTGTGTATTTCTTTGAGAGAGAGAAAAAAAAAAATAAAAGAAGTTTGCTTATGTAAGATATATGTATATCTATATTGAGACTAGGTAGTGAGGTTATGTAGACACAACGTCGCAGTTTCTTCACAACTTTATTACTAAAGTTGCTTTCTGTTTATCTGCTTCTCTAGGTCAAAGTTTTCATTCACTTTAGTTGGCACACCCGTGGATGGGGGAAGATTATTGAATTATATGTGAAGAAGTTTATATAGTGATACAGAGGAATTTAAGGTTAAATTAATCATAAATTACAAAATTTGTGGTTAATAAGTAGCTGTGTCACAATGCAAAACCTCGTGAAGAAGTTTGGTCTGTCACTGTGTTGAATTTTTGCATTTACTCTCACCCACCATTTCCCACTCAAGAACTTTAGTAAGATAAATGAACGTTCGGAAATAAATAAAAAAAAAGCACATATTTAGGTCTTTAGATTTATTGAAAGACGGTCTTTAAAGTAAAGTTTCATTTTAGCGTTGTATTTTACGTACACATTATAATTTTGTATCCTGAGCAGTACACTAACCCGCTGATTTCAACAGCACTGCGATTAGTCTATCAAGCAAGGATGATATCCATAATTACTCCTATAGGAACACATAGGAACCGATCTTTGGTTGACCATATCTTGGGACATAGAGGGTCACGTCTATCAACAAACTCAATTCCTAAATTTAACCCTCTATATCCTGCCCAAAATTGGTCATCCATCGAGTAGTTCTTGTCAGACGTACTCACGGACAGATGGAGTAAATGTACAGGGTGGCCCAAAAGTAGGTATGCATTCCCTACCGTATTTTATATCATCTCTTATTTTTATCAAACAGGTAGACCCAATTTCTTTATTATTTGTACTTAACGTCTTTTTACTTATAACTTAAGCCCGGAACAGTTGAAGCAAATAAATCCATAAAGTGAAATTTTATACAATTGATGAATGCAGAAGTGTGTGCCTACTTTTGGGCCACCCTGTATAAAGGAACTTTTGGTGGACCAAACACTTTTTAAAAATTTAACATATCTCCTTGAAACTGTACTACGGTAGTTCTTTCTATTGTTATATTTATTTTATGTTGCCTTGGAGATGGCAGCTTGTTCTCTCATGCCTGTTCTCTTTATATTATGCATGTATATTCCTGTAACGAAGATAAAGAATGCCTCCAATTCGGGGTAGGTCATGGAAGGCCCGAGGAGTGGGTGGATATAAGGCTCCACAGAAAGTATTATAGTCAACACTTCACTCAGGCCGCTGGGCTGCGGTGGCTCAGTGGTAGAGCGTTCGTCTCTGCTGCATGTGGTCCCTGGTTCGATCCCAGCTCGCGCCAAATGAACTTCGTAGTGGACAAGCACCGCGTGCATGAGTTTTCTCGGGGTACTCCCGTTTCCTCCTACTTTCTTCATTCCATCATTTCGTTCATTTCTCATCATCACAGTCTCCTTTAGCCTAGCCAACATAATCCTGGGACGTAAAACTTATAGATTTCGTTTTTTTTTTTTCATTCTCGCCGCTTTTACTCCCTAAGTTCCCCTTTTTACAGAAGATGAATCCTGAGCTGCTTGGAACAAGGATAGAACTAGAAAATGTTACCAGTTTCATCTGGGATCGAACCGGTTCATCTAGTTGGTAAATAGAAACCGTACTGTATCTGCTCTTACGACAATACAGTATTTGAGGCATCTTTTAAGTAGGCAACATAAGGGTTATTTGAAGAATAGAAGTCCCTGAACTAAGGTTCATTGTCATAATGAATTGAACTTCTGTCAACTCACTCACCATGGAGTAAATATGAAAACGTTATTTCGTCATGTTTACTGTGTTACATAAGTTGCGTATATTTATAATGAATTACTGTTCATTAATTAGACATGTACTGCTTTCTTACTTTCACAGAAATGTATTAGGTGAAGTTAGCAGGAGCCTCATATTTTTTCTAACCCCGGGTCTCCAGATAAGTTAATCCAGCCCTGGCTGGACGAAAGCATTTTTTCTCATATTCAAGTAAAGATGGGTTGGATTGGATTTGAGTTCAGCGTTTCATTCAGCAGCGAGGCTATATGAAACGTGGACCCATAGCTTAACACGGATCCAAACCACACGAGCTCCCGCCAGGAATCGAACCCAAGTCTCCCACGTCAAAGGTGTTTGAATTGAGAGTGGCTATATTCATACCACCCTCGTGCACCGGTAAGCTACGTTTCACCGAAATACACCAATCGAAGCCGAGCATCATATTTGGTGCTTATGGCAGCTAACAATTTTTCATCATGAGCATCATATTTGGTATTCAGCAGTGTAAAAATTTACGATTTTTGTGAAACTGTTGTATGATATTTTCACTTCGTACTTATGCCTCATGTTTTGTTATGTACTGTCTGAATTTTAAACTACCTAAGAAAGGAACCATTGATTCATCTACAATTGCTTTTTTCAGGAACAGAACTGTTTGAATTTCTTTGCTAATTTGTCCATACTCTTTTGCACTTTGTATAATCGATCATTAGGTTGACGGTCTTCATTATTAGCATAGTGAAACATTGTAAGAAGAATCTCAAAATGACCATGTTATTACTAATGGTATGTTGGTCTAACAGAGGTATTATTTGCTTCAGTATGGTGCTAATGTCGGCTTTTGCAAAATCCCCATCCAAATGATACTTAAAAAAAAAAAAAAATCCGTTCTGTTGGCTTTATTCCAATTTTTTGTCTATAATACTAGTTACAAGGATGAGTTCAAAAGCATTTGTTGTGCATATCCGTTGATTTCCTGTACTTGTCAATCACATCGTTCGTTACAAATAAAGTCAATAGGAGAACAATCAGACAATGAATCAATAATATCAAGATTCACACCTATATTTTCTCCGTCTTTGCTGAACAAAAATATTGATAGTTGATCATTCATATCGTGTATGCCGAGCAAGAAAATCATTTAATCTACCTCACTATTTGAGTGACAGTCAGTATCTGCAGGAAACGGAGTGTCTTGTGCTGTATTACTATTGCATTGAGCTCCACCGGAATCACGTGACTGATTACCGTTTTCTACGTCGCTTGGAAAATGTCTTGAGTCGCCAACAACACTGCATTCAGTATCATCTGTCAGCATATTGAACATCATCACTCTGTTCTGAAGGCGTATCAGTCATTACAAGAGTTCAGCAAATGTCTAATGTCTGCATCATGATAAAATTACAAGAATGTACAAAAACAAGCAGCATAGACCACAGACTACTGACTATGATTGACTCGGTTTCATAAATTCATTGGACATACTGCCACAAAACTTTGCAGACGTATTGAAAAACTCGAAAAGTTTTTATACAATTCTGCAAATATAAAGTCGATAATGAAGTTCTTCCCACGCTTGGTGCAGCAGGTCCCTATCAATCCATTGGAAAGCACTGTTGATCTGAGCTCGCAGCTGCAGAGGTATCCTGAAGCCGTAAACTGTGCATACTATCTCCGACTGGACTTGGCAATTGATTATTATTTGTTGAACATTGTTGGTAAGTGTCGTTTCACTGTTAGGACCAAGGATGTTATAAAATAGAGGATCTGCCCATACAACAAAATGGTGAAGCCATACGTCACAGCTTCGCCACACCTACTCTGCCCACTCCGCGCCACTAAGATTGCAATGTTTCGAGCCAACAGTCATGGCGGAAACGAGAGTAGCCAATCAGACGTGCCAGCTCAGAGTTTTTTTTTTTTTTTTGTGTGTGTGTGTGTGGCTTCAATGAGTTCATAGGATGAAGATACGTATGGGCAGATCCTCTATTTTATAACATCCTTGGTTAGGACAGACTGATGTGAATGAAACTCGAGCACAACTTAAACTTTCTCTGCACCTGTCACCATCTTGAATAAATGCTCACTGCTACCGTACGCTCTCGTGGCAGAAATTAGAAGCGAACTTGCAACATGAAAAACTTCTTCAGCCTTACGTAGAGTCATCTTGACATATGATTAGCGTCATACTAAAGGCCTGACTACTGCAGGAAACTTGTTAGTAGAACTCTTTAGTATGGCACTAATCACGCGTCAAAACGACTCTGCATAAGGCCCCTTGAGTTTTTCACTACGTCTGGAAAGTTTTGTGACAGTATGTCCAATAGTAAAGCTACAGGGAATTTATGAAATCGGTCATTTGCAGCAACCTTGTATTTATGCAGTTATTCAAGGACTTTGATATACATTTGTGTTTATTTAAATCATTGAGTAACAAGCGACATCGCCGATAGAAACATCTATTAGCATGACTGTTTATTGTTAGGAATTCATGACGCAGACCGAGAGTTTGCCTTCTATTACTACAATAGGTAAATATTGCTCGTTAGTCAATGAATATGATTAATATGATTTAGGGCATTTCTTTTTTTCTTTCGAAAATAGCCTATTTGAAAAACCCGTATTTGCAAGCGACTTTTTGTCAACTTAAGCTTCCATTTTCTGAATGACGCACGGTCAAGTTGGAAATTAAATTAGCGCGCGATCTATTTTAAAGAGAAGAGATTAGTCCTGCTTGACATTGAACTTGAGTAAACTTTTCAGAATAAACATATCTTATTTCATTGTTTACCAAGCATTGATGTGCCAGGTCATTGACTTAATGTGATGAAGCTACCGGTCTCTCTCTGTAGACGCAATGTAAAAGCAAACATTGTGCACAATGGTTAAACAGAGAGATCGAAAAATTTGATTTAGGAAAGAAAATACACGTAATTGTTATTGAAAAAAGTAGGTTATGTTTACCTGTTGCGTTTCACGTATAGAACATTGTCCTTTATTACGTAGAGAAAAATAAATATACGGGAACAAATTATGGGATAAGTTACTATTTCGCTTTGTTTAGCTGATAAAACTGCATGGGAAATAATGCATTTAAATTTTCCACATTATGATATTGTACCGCAGTTATTTACATTATTTCGTGATGTAAAATGTCTTGTATCGACTGATATTATTATACCTATTATTTTCATATTAGAGAACAACTAAGTGAAACGTTTTCTAGTAGCTGATGTAGATATTTATTCATTAAGATGCCTAAAATGTTATGAAGATTAATATTAAGTGCATAGGGTAGGTTTAAACTTTAGATTCCAGAAGCATTCAGGTAGACATTTCATTCTGTAGGAAAGCACCTGATAGAGTTAGTGAAAGGTTTATATTTCCTACTATAGTTATCAAAACATAGCTTGAAGCAGACACGTAGCCAAGGGGGGTCCGGGGGATCCGGACCCCCTTCCCTTCGAGACCAGAAATGAAAAAAAAATAAGGAAGGATGAAACAAAATTAAATGAGAAAAAGAAGGATCACCGTTAAAAATAAACTACAGGAAGCTTTTGGTTACTCTTTCTTATGAGGAGATTTCTATTACGTGCAATACATGGTGGCGAGGTGAGCGAGATATCCTGGAAGAGTCAGGGACTTTGAAATTTCTAGAAAAGTTACCGAATTCTCAGAATTTCTGCTACTAGTCAGGGCTTCCGAAAGCATAGTGCCGTTGTAAGCATAACGTGGACATTTTTGATCATTTTTCGTCATCCCATCCTTGGAGTATCAAACATGTTATTTCAATAACAATTTTCTACTGCTCCTTTAACCTGTCATTTGGAACAGACAGTAGTTGACGGAATAATAAAAGCAAAAATTTATGTGGAAAGAAAGTTCTGTTAAGGGAGCAGACTACTAAATATTTTTCAGAAACTAACAATTTTTGTTTTGCCCGTTTTTCGTAAGTGAAAAGAGATAATGAAATGTAACTTACCACAATAATATGTAATGTTATTCTACACCCGAAAATACGAATGGAAAGAATTTTCAGTGTTGCCATCCATAGAAATCACAGTGTGACTAAAATTTGAATTACCCAAAAATCTAGGTTAAGGCAGCGACTAGAAAAATGAACTCAACGGTAATTGATGACTTATTATACTGTCTGTGTTCCTTGATAACTACTTTTTAAATATTTGTATTTATTTTCTAATAACTTACATAAGTTATTACAAAATTAATAAGTTACACCGGATGCTCCTACCATAACGTGTGCTACAAATTTTAAACTGGAGTGACTTAAGTTAGTATTTTAGAAACTTTTTATGCTTGAGGGCAGAGCGTAGCTCATTTGAAATTTGTAACATCGTGTATTTAGATAACTTAAGGATGAACTTAAGTATTTTTTTTTTTAGGATAAGAAATGAAATAATAATATTTGGGGGGGGGGGTATGTTCGTCATCACACCACAAACTATTAGGATTTGAAATGGTTTTAACTATAAATTGACTAAATTGTAATGTCACAGAAACTTAACCATTATACTAACATCGTAAATGGATGTAATACTCACAGCTTTGATAATCTCCAATCGATGTCTTTTCACTATGCGATCTTAATTACAACTCCCTAGTCCACTCTCCGTACTCGACCAGCACAACCCCTTTCCGGGATTCAGATGCTTCCTGGTTGTAGCGTAGAGCTTAGCTCAGGTCTCCTTATGAAATGCCTTACTTTATTATTCCCGTATAGGAAAACTTTATAACTGGTGTGTTGCCTACGTTTTTTTTAAACAAATAGTTTGAATATCACTTCCTTGTTTTACAATAAATAAAGTAAATTTATAAAATACGTGAAGATTTTGGGTACTTTACAGTTCTGCGGTTGGTGACTACGAATCGAAGGTACGTGATCACCGAAGTACGTCCACTGAAACGATACAAGAGGTTGCAGAGGAACTCATCGTTGTCATTCGATTGTAGCACTGCATTTGTAAAAAACTGTGGATAAATGTATGCTATACGAATTGAGAATCAAAAAGATACGTGTTTAAATTGTGCTTTACGCTGCTGCAGTTCTTGCGCTACGAAAACTTTCCATTTCTCGACCCATACTCACATATGTAAAGAAAGATAGTCCTTGTACGGGCGGGAACCTATACGATGCACAGTTCGCAGCAAAAAACTTGCAACATGAGCATGTTTTTTTGGGGGGTGGGGGGTGAAACTACGCCTAACAGCCCAGGGAATCAACATAACATCTAAATGGCACGAATCACGCCAGGAGAAACTTCGGCGTCCTCCCCTGCACACTTGTTTTGGAGCAAAAGACTTCGTCGTTTCACAATATACCTACATGCTCATATTGCAGATTTTTTGCTTCGGACTGTACCAATGGTTAAATCGTACGTCCATTCCTAAAATCTTTCCAGAGTCTACGTTGCACTAAGAAGTTCATGGTGACCATGAGACGCTTCGTAGCTCAGTACATCGTACATAATCCTTGAAAATCCATCATTCTCAAGAATTCAGAATATCGACAGAATGTACCGAAAGCTGAAATGTCTGTTTTAGCCAGTAGTCAACAGGGATGTTCTAATCATGTAACACAAAACAATGTGAATAGATCGTTACACAAAAGTTACATGCATTGTAATACGAAACGCGCTCTATCCACCATCTCTCTTACTGACTTCCACCTTCTCCTGCATCTGGACATATTCTTGAACGGACACGTCTTCACCAATCAAGAAGAGAGTGCCTAGGATGCCTTCTAATAATTTGTTCGCACCAGAATAACAAATTTTTGTATGACTGGAATTTCCGTATGAGGAATTACAAGGAGATTCGTGCTCATATGTGAATGATGTGCTATGTAGAGAGCGCAGGTTTAGCTAGTAACGAAATAGAAAAATACATTAAAAAATGTACTGATTTGCTAAGTCAATTGCGTCAAGATAAGACTACCACCGACTTCAATGCTCCTAACACCAAAGTTGGTCTCGATTGTTATCCTTAAGTCTACCTGTGTTGATTGATTTAGCGCTCCCTTCTCTCACAGTGTATTTGAAGTAAAATTACGTATAAAGCGAAATCTCCCTAGTAGAGTTTCGTGTAGGAGTCAAATACTATCCACTGGGCATCAGACCAGGAACCATACAGATTAGCCACTTGCCCATTATATGGAACAAGGCGATATTTATACCACGCATCATGATCATATTTCAAGAATGACATAGCAGCTGATGTGGGATAGTAATTTTCTATATTCAAATTACTGGGAGAGGTCGCGGTGGCTCAGTGGTAGAGCGTTCACCTCTGGTGCATGGGGTCCCGGGTTCAAACCCTGCTCTTGTTAAGTGAACTTTGTGGTGGACAAACACCGTGTGCATGGGTTTCTTCGGGGATCTCCCGTTTCCTCCCATTTTCTTCATTCCACCATTTCATTGATTTCTTTTCATCACAGTCTCCTTTACCCTAGCCGGCATAAGCGTGGGACGTAAAACTCAAAGATTTCATTTTCGTTTTTTCAAATTACTTTGAAAGAACACAATTCTAGAGCAGCCTACGAATCATTGTGAAATGATTTTTAAAAAAATGTTATACGGAATGCCTTAGAAACTATACTGCGTGAGGCAGCTAGAAGTACCACCTGAAATAGCGAAGAAACTAGAAACACTAGTGATGTAAGGTTTGCGAGAAACAATAATACAGATGGTGATCAGAAAAATGGAAACACCTGTAGTTGGCAACACGTCAGATGTATGTGTTGGCAGTGGTGTCGTGGCTCCCGCAGTGCCGGACCGCTGGTGGTGGTGTGTTAGGTCGGTCTCCATACTACGTCAGGCGCAGTGGAACAGCAGTGTCCAGTGGCTGCAGCAGATGGAGGTGGTGTTAAATGGGAGACCTCTCAGATTTTCAAAGAGGGCAAATTGTTGGTGCGCGGTTATGTGGAGTGAGTGTGACTGCAGTGGCTACTGTGTTAGGTATGTCGCGTGGGACAGTGTTGGAGGTGATGACGGCGTACACAACACACGGGAAAACCACATCGGGGAAGCGGAACAGTGGGCGGAAGAAAATCATGAGTGACAGGTCACGCCGGGTATTAAAGCACATTGTCACGCAGAATCGTCGTGCCACTGCGGAGCAAGTGACGGAGGAACTCAATCAGCACCTCACCCACCCTGTTTCGATAATCACAGTCCGCCGCGAATTACATGACATGAACTTACGGGGTCGTGTTGCACGGGCCAAACCGCTCATCAGGGAACATAACACTTTCGCACGCCGCAAATTGTGCCGCGACCATGCAACTTGGACCGTTGAGGACTGGAAACGTGTGATATGGTCGGATGAGTCATCCTTCACCCTATTCCCAACCACGGGTCGTGTTTATGTGTGGAGAACACCCAAAGAAGCTTATGATCTGCAGTATCTCCGCCCAACTGTGAAACATGGCGGCGGCTCGGTGATGCTGTGGGCCGCCATATCATGGTTTTCATTGGGTTCTGTGGTCACACTTAGCGGACGAATCACTGCCAACGATAATGTCGCAATTTTAGGAGACCACTTGCACCCTATGGTCCGGATGTTGTTCCCGGACAATGACGCCATCTTCCAGGATGATAATGCACCCATTCACACAGCTGGCGTTGTTGCAGCGTGGTTTGAGGAACATCGGGATGAAGTTCAACACGTCCTCTGGCCCGCCCAATCCCCAGATCTCAACATAATTGAACATCCGTGGTCCGTCTTGGAAACACGACTCCGGCGACGATTTCCACCTCCATCCTCTCTCACAGAACTGGCCGATGCCCCACTTGCTACCATTCACGGCCTCTATGCCTCCATCTCACGTCGCATCAAGGCTGTTCTGAAGGCGAAAGATGGCCTGACACCATATTAATCTGGTAAGTTGCAATTTCGTTCAGGTGTTTCCATTTTTCTGATCACCATCTGTAGCAGTAGGGGCTCCTAAAATGGAGGTATGAGGTGGTCCGAAAAAGAGCGACAAATGGGGCGTGTGGAGCAAAGTTATATTTTGTTAAATAGAACGATATACATTAACATGCATAATATAAAAGAGCACATGCAAAGAAACACAACGCCGTTGGTCCCATGCGTGTACGGCACATAGGAACGAAGAGATGGCCATGTGAATAGGTGTAAACAAAATAACAAGTGGCCCACCTGACCGTCAGTACCACGGCATGTAAGACGTCTCAGGTGCTTAACAGAAAGAACTGTCTTGACTCAGAATAAGTTTTGATTGCAGAGCCACGAGATCTTGTTAGTTCATAGCAGGCAATAGTAATGTGGAACGCTGAAGGACATTGTCTACTGGGATATGCCAACAACACCAGAGGATATTACTGCCGCCTCTGCGATGCTACATTATGTGCAACGATGTTTGCATGGGTGTCTCGATGCCTGTATCGCAGCTGACGGCCACCATTTTGAACATACACTTTGACAGGTTTTCGCTTATTACACAATGGTTCTGCCACATACTGTAATGGTTATTGCCATTATGCTGTAACACTGTCACATAAATGGTGCTGACGATGTCCCTATATTTTTTCTTCCCTGGTATCACGCCCTTTCTTCATCTTGTCCGATTTGTTTTGACAGCGCATACATACATGCCGTGGTACTGACGGTCAAGTGGGCCACTTGTTATTTTGTTTACACCTATTTACGTGGCCATCTCTTCGTTCCTATGTGCAGTACACACATGGGACCAAACGGCATTATATTTTTCTGCGTGTGCTTTTTTATATTATGCATGTTAATGTATATCGTTACCTATTTACGTGGCCATCTCTTCTTTCCTATGTGCAGTACACACATGGGACCAACGGCGTTGTGTTTCTCTGCGTGTTCTCTTTTATATTATGCATATTAACCCTTTGGGGATCACATAGTACAATTTTATACCATACGGGTGTTTCATGGTACATTGCATTATAACTCTCCTATTTGAGCTTTTTCGTCCGGTTTTTTTTTTTTTTTTTTTTTTTTGTTTTTCAAGTCCAGAGGCATTGTAGAACACGCTACGTATGGTTTCACACCTTCTGCGTCCAGACATAGGAGGTGATGACGTCATAATTCTAAAATATATATTTTCATTTATTAAGCCTATGTTCATTATTTTTTGGCGGGCTTATTTTTGGATCTATTAGTCTCATATCTCATTCAGCTAAAATTCTGCTCCCAATACTGAACAGAAGGTTATATGAAAGAACAAATAAAGCTGTTGAGGAGGAGCAATTCGGGTTCAGAAGAGGCAAGGGCACAAGAGATGCAATTGGATTATTAAGGGCAATCGGTGAAAGATTTATAGAAAAAGTGAAAGAAGTGTATGTTGTATTTATTGATCTAGCAAAGGCTTTTGACCGCGTGAATTGGGAATTGTTGTTGGGAGTTCTAACGAAGATAGGGTTGGAATGGAAAGATAGAAGACTCATAAGAAAGTTATACATGAACCAACAAGTAAGTGTGAGGATAGGGGAAGAAATGACGGAAGAGAGTGCAATTGGCAGGGGAGTTCGACAAGGATGCTGCCTCTCGCTTCTGTATGTATGGGGCGGAAACGTGGACATTACGTAAAGGTGACGAAAGTCGACTGGAATCCTTCCAAATGTGGGTGTGGAGAAGAATGGAAAGAATTAGTTGGGTCGAGCGGAAAACTAATGAGAGAGTGTTAGAAATGGTGGGTGAGAAAAGAACACTTTTAGATAGTATTAGGAAGAGGAAGAGAAACTGGTTGGGACATTGCCTAAGAAGAGATTGTATCATGAGGGACGTCCTAGAAGGTATGGCGGCGGGAAAGAGAGGGAGGGGGCGAAGGAGACTACAATTAATGGATGATATTAAAACAGAAAGATCATACGCGAAGACGAAGAGGTTAGCAGAGGACCGTGGAGCATGGAAGCTTCTCAGCTGCGGCAAGTGACCTGCCAATAAAGGCAGAATACCTATGATGATGATGATGATGATATTTTTGCACGTAGAAGATTAAAATTTTGCACAAACATTCAGTCCACCGAGTAGTATTTATCATTTTTTTTTTCAGATTTCTGAGTTAAAACAGGAAGGATCCAGAGGGGCAAAGCGTTGAAAAAAGGGATATTTTTACCCCAAAAATCCCTTTCTTCGGGATTTTCTCGCCTTAGATACATGATGGAGACATGAGAGTCATACCGCCTGAAAGACAGTTCTATTCTGAAGGGAATGATGGGCGAAACATGACCCTAGGGTAATTAGGGATGTCTCAGGGAATTTTTATCAAAATATACTTCTGTATAGGGGAATATGAGACATTGTCGGTATATATATATTTTTGGCGGGCTTATTTTTGCACCTAGAAGATTGAAATTGTGCACAAACATTCAGTCCACCGAGTAGTATTTAACATTTTTTTCAGATTTCTGCGTTAAAACAGGGGGGGTCCAGAGGGGCTAAAAGTTGAAAAAGGGATATTTAGACCAAAAAATTCCCTTTTCGGGAATTTCCCGTCTTAAATACATGATGGAGACATGTGAATGGTACCGCCTGAAAGGCAGCTCTATTCTGAAGAGAATGATTGGCGGATTATAGTCCTAGGGTAAATAGAGATGTCTCAGGAATTTTTTTTTTACCTGAGATCATGGTGTTTTGCAGTAATTTGGGGCATTGTGGGAATTCTTGATAAAATTTCTCCCGCCCCTAGTATTCAAAATAGAAACTTGAAATTTGGCACACACTATTCATCAGATTTTTTTAGATCTCTACGTTCACACAGGGCCGTTCCAGATGGGCCCAAAGTGAGAAAAAAATTCCCTCCGAAATTTTCCCTTTGACATCATTTTTCCCCCTCCTGGTATATGGTATGAGCATGCAAGTGGTACCATTTGAAAGCCGGTTCCATTCTGAATAGAATGATGTATGAACCATGATCCTAGGATAAATAGTGACGATGCAGTAGCTGCTTGACTGAAAGTCTAAAAAATACCCCAAAAAGCCGTGATCCCCAAAGGGTTAATGTATATCTGTCTATTTAACAAAATATAACTTTGCTCCAGATCCCAATTTGTCGCTCTTTTTCGAACCACCCCATACCTCCATTTTACGAGCCCCTACTGCTATTATTATTATTATTATTATTATTATTATTATTATTATTATTAATATTATTATTATTATTATTTTCGGAAACCTTACATTGCTAGTGTTTCTAGTTTCTTCGTTATTTCAGGTGGTACTTTTAGCTTCCTCGCGCTGTATACATACCTACAATAGCCCAATGACCTACAAACTACTGAATGAAGAGTTCGATCTCCAATGAAGCTCTCGTTGTTCCCTTAAATTCTCAGGGAAGACCCTGGTTGCATTTCTGGTGCAAGGACGTGTTCTGATCCCACGTTAAGTTCACATATTACTGCAGTAAGGGAAAGGAATATTCGACCCACAAGCATAAATCGATCTAGAGTTGCTCCACATGGGCTTTTTCGCGAACATGCATCGTGTGCTTGAGTTACAAGAGGACACATTTATATAATTCTGGCATATTCCAAGAACATCATTTAAAGAAAATGCCGAAAGAGCCAATAGTACTATTTTAAGTATTTGTTTAATTAGTTTTTTTTTTTTTTTTTAAGATTGATTGTAAGTTCGATAATATTAGAAACACAGAACTAACATTCCGTACTTTTGTGTTCCGTTTTCTAACGGTGAAAATAATAAGGGTACTGCGAGTACTATTTACTGTAATTCCGTCACCTGGTCTAACGTCGTAAGCAGAGCTAAAACTTTTACTAGTAATGAAATAAATCTGTAATTTGATGTACCGCGGTTATGTCGTTTAGGCTAAATAAGATGAGATGACCAATGAAGTGGATGACTATCATAGAATTAGTGGGATGAGAGTGAGAGAGGAAACAAGGGAACCCCAAGAAAATCTACGGACGTGATGTTTCCCACCACGAATTCACATGATCTGGAATGGAACCGCAACCCCTCGCACCAGAGCTGAGCGCTCTATTACTAAGCCATTGTCCCCGACGGATGTACTAACGGTATTATAATGTAGTATAATACCATAAAGAGAAATATAGTATAACATATCTATTACAGCTTGGTTCTTTCTTGGCAAATAAACGGTTAGTGTCCTTGCTTCTTAGTTGAGAGATCTTGGGTTTGAATCTCGGTACTGGCTTTGCGAACTACTAGTTAGCCTCACCAGGGAATATTGGAATGGTATCTTTACTTCCTTGGCCGACCCCCTTGCAAAAAATTCGTCGCCTTTTTTTTTTTTTAATGTTTTTGAGTAAGGTGAATGGGTTTGGTTGTGTCTGAAGTTTCGTTAGCAGCGAAATTTTGTGCTTTGTAATTTTAGGTTTAGTCTTTTGTCACTGTTATTGTCTCCGAATGTATTTGTGTTTTGAGACTTCATTTCGTAATAAAGGACAGCATAACCGTTAATGTGGAAGTTCATACAGAGCGCGTGAGCTGCATTTAAAATGAAATAGAATAGGAGTTGTAACTCGACGAAATACGTGGAAACTATTATCATTGTATGCGAACAGTTGCATTGTTTTCTTAATGAACTTCCTTGTATTGTTTAAGAGGTATAATTGTGACTTTTTCTGTGTATCAATCTTACATAGAAAGAAGCTGATGTTTACAGTGAAACCAGAAAAAGTGAAAATAGATACTTTTCAAAAAGATAATGAATATAAAAGGATCAAATTTTATATTTAGCGGAAACCACGAAAAAAATGTCACAGTTCAATGCTCATTGGCAACGCGCTTTTCTCACTGTAATGATAGGCAATAGATAATTTGATGAAGAATTATTGCTGCGAGTAAAGCTACTGCTGTACTTTCATGTGTACTTCTTGGTCCGATCCAAAGTAGTACCTCTCGATTTTACTACACTTGGAATTTCATGGGGACAGATTGGAACTGTAGGCTGGATGAGCAAGGACCGCCTAACGATGTACTGTTGGTTGTGTGCATGTAACATTATCATGCAACTCCTCTCGTTAAAAGAGACACTTCTTCCCGCAGCAATCCAATAATGGTGATGAGTCAATTGTCATTGGTAATCGCACGTCACTCCGCAATTTAGGCATATATAGTTCTACAGGCTTCGTTTCCAAGTGGTTTTGTATGATGTAGCAACGCGCTTTTATGATCAGAATCAGGACAATCAGAGCAGGATGAACGAAAAGAATTAGAAGGAAAACAATCGTTGGCATTGTACGATTAGTAATGAATCCACGAATACTTTATTTGCAGAACTGTCACCTGTTCGCATACCGCTACTCCGTTTATCAACACTAGACTTGCTGTCTTCTCCTTACTCTTTCTGCGTGATTTATTAAGAATACGAGCATCAAATCGTAATGTCACAGAACATCTACTTGGAAATGACTGTTGTCCAGTGTGATCGAAGAATAGCGTCATTTCTTAACTTCTGTTTGAATAGGATTTTTTTCTTTGTAGATAAGATCTCATTTTAATGGACTAAAAGGGAGGCAAAGGCGTAAAAATGCTTGGTGCAGAACTGCACGAAAATGGAAAAGTGACACGAAGTGGTGTTTTCATTAGGATATTGAGATCAAGACTTCAAGATTGTCGCTCGTGTGAAAACATTCACGGATTTTGAAATTTACGGAGATGTTACCTTTGGGAAATGAGATGAGTGTGTATATATATATTTCGGAGGTGGATCATAGTGCTGTTAAATTAATGTTCAGAGAGTTGTTTTCAATACTCAAATAATTATTCGTTATTTGAACCCAGTTACATAACGAATATTCGAAGAACCCAATATTCGAATTTAGACAACACTTGTAGATGACAATCCTGATTATATTGGCTTGACTCCGCGAGGTTTGGTTTCTTCGGCGATGAACTAACTGGTTTCTTCAGTCATAGAGTGAATTTGAAAAACGAATTGTGGAAGTAGTAATAAATTATTTTTTGTGTGTTTGTATGAGAGGGCTCTATCATCTTGTTGGAGACTTAGACTGTGTATTACAACATAAGCATTTCACTGTTTGGTATAACTAGAAAATTACGTCATAGTGAATCTGTTTGTTAATTGTAACTTTTTCTCTTACTGCTGGTCAAATGTCATCAACCGACCTATTCAGCGTAGTTGAATGAGATAGTGCTATATATATTGACGTCGGTTGAGGTCACCGGAATAATGGATACGTAATATTTCCGACGCAGAAATCATTCATTGAGCTTTCTTGTAGACTTCTTATCTATTTCGTAGAATTCAAGGGAATTAAAAGCATCAGCAAATAAACAGCATTTTGCTGCCAGTCAGGACTTCAGGATCGTGCATAGTTGGTCTCCATATCCGATGATATTTGTTGACTGCATCTATCGTAAAATACCTCATTGTGGCACTTCTCATGTTTTGCATCAAGTTCTTTATCTTAAAAAAAAAAAAAAAATCTCTCAACGAGTTACATTCATATACTTGATTTCGACTGCATGTCCAAATCGACCGTAATTTAAAACTTGTGAACATAAAATTTGATTTTGGCAGCGGATATAATGTTTGAGTAAGGCGGCAGTAGCAGTACAGTCAGTAGCAGAATTCTCTTGGCCTGCCTACAACATTAGTAACGACGGTCGATCACAACAGTAGAAAGTTGTTCGTCGGTGAAAAAATTAGATTTAAGGCAAAGAAATAATTTAATGACTTAACTAAAATAATTTTCTAAAAATAGATTTGTTCGAGACAAGATAGTATGGGTTCTGAATCTTATTTCCCACTTCAGCTCCCGTTTTACTGAACCTTACAATCAGTCTTTTACTGCTGCTGAACTTGATACTATTTTGCGCTCTACGAAGGATACGGAACCTGGTCCTATTGACACCAGGGATGGGCAAAACCGGTTTCAAGAAAAGGTGAACCCGAAAAACGGACATTTCGGCTTTCTCCAAAACCGGTTCGCTTTTTCACCGAAACTGGTTTCGGTGAAAACTATTTCTGTGGAAACGGATTCGGTTTCCGGAGAACAACAACACACTGTTCTGGTCAGAAATAGAACAAATTTTAAAAAGGAACCGGTTTTGAAGAAAACCGAAACCGAATCCGGTAAAAAACGAACCGGTTTTGGAGAAAACCGATAACCGGTTTCGGTAAAAAAAAACGAACCGGGTTTTGGAGAAAACTGAAACCGTTTTTGTGCCCACCACTAATTGACACCTATTATGCCATGCTCCGACATCTTCCTGCAGATGGCAAGCAACGTCTTGAATTGTTTAATCGTATTTGGCTTGAAGATTTTTCTCTGCTGCCTGGTATTAAGCATGCATTATTTCTATTTTGAAGCATGACAAACCTGTCACGTCCAGTGGAAGCTAACGTCCGATCGCCCTGACAAGCTATCTGTGTAAACTCTTGGAGAAGGTGATCAACACTCGTTTAGTTAGTTTTTTTTTGAACATAATGGACTTATTCCCAATTTCCAATGTGGTTTACGGCGCTTTCATTCAGCAAATGATCATCTTGTTCATGTTAAAAGTTCTATCCAGGGTGCTTTTCGCCATCAAGAACATTTGGTAACTCTCTTCTTTGATCAAAAAAAAAAAAAAGGCTTATAACATCGCTTGGCGTTATGGCATTTTGCGTCAATTGTTGCTTTTGTAGGGCTTACTTGGCCACTTGGATCTTTACCTCAGAACTTTATCCAAAGTCGCTATTTTCGAGTCAAGCTTGGATCTACTATTTCTGCAACATAAATTAAACATAACTTTCTTACAAGGCTGTCTATATTCTTTATTATAAATTAACGAGAAATGTTACAGTTTCGGAAGTATATCACTTCCTTCTTCAGACTACTATTATAAAAATACTATTTCTGCTCACGCTATGGCCGGTATCAAGCACGACCTATTGCTACTCGACCTTTTGGCATTGGTGCTATGGAATTTGTGGCTTCTCTTGGAGTAGACGTCCCTGCACTTCTTTGTTTGGGCTTTTTGCGCATTTCTCTATGGGCTATTTTTATACCAGTCATCAGTTTTCATCTAGCGCAGTCTGTCACCAGTAATCAAGAATTTCAGGAGTTCTTCCCTTTTCTGGACCAGTACCGATCCGTCTACACTACGGCTTATCATAGCGCTAGTTTCAAACTCCAGCCCTTCTTAACAGTGTTCACTGCTGAATTAGTTGCTACATCACAGATTCTCAGTATATTTGTCGACACCATCTTCATCATATTCTTCTCTGTTTTGATTTCAACAGTCTTTATGTAGCCTTACCGGTGTATTGATTGTGCATCCGTTTGTTCAGTAAATCTTATTTTCCTGCCGTTCCTTACGAATGACAGGCTGTGACGCACATTTTTGTTGGGTGCCTAGCCAGGTTGGTATGCTGGGCAATGAGACTGCTGACCGTGCTGTCAAGGAAACTGCTCTTACAGGACTTTCCTATCAGCATCACTCCCCGGCTCCGATCTTCGTCCTGTTGTTGACCGTCGTCTTCAGCACTGTCAGACAGACTGGGACCAGCACCTGTATGCCAAACTGTAAGTCTCAGCTTCGTGTTTGGGCCACAAATTCCCGTACTTCACGGCTAGAGGAGAGATGATTAGCACGCTTGCGTATCGGGCATAATCACCTTACCCATGGTTATCTGTTGTTTGGCCAGAATCCGCCTTCCTGCGCCCTTTGTGGTGAATTGCTAACTATTCGCCATCTTCTCATAGTGTGTGCATCTTGCTCTTGAGCGAGCCCGCCTTGGACTGCCTGCTTGGTGATGATGCTCAAATTATTCTAAAAGTTTTCTCATCTCTGCAACATGTCGAAGTCTTAACTGCTTTGGGAGAGGGTTTTTTTTATATTAATTAGTTTATTTCTCATTTTCTCCGCTGCTTGTCTGCGTTGTCATGTTGGTATTATTCTTGTCCTAGCATTTACTTTCTTTTCTATCATACATATTCATTCATATTCATTACTAATTAAGGGATGCCTCATGTTTACATATTGCTGAGCTGCCCCGGCAGAAAAGATTAACATATCTTTGTGTTTCACAGTCCTTGTGTTTGTGTTTGCACATTTCCTAAATGCTATGAGATTTTATTTCCTAAATAGAGTGACACTTTTTATTATGATGTAAATAAACTGCGCTCTAAATTTATCATTTTCCTGGGATATTGTGTTTTTATTATTTTTTTAAGGTATCACAGAAGGGTGCAAAAGGCTTGCTGTCGACGCGACCAGCCACACCCTTTCAATCAATCTGAATCTTATCTTGCATTGCACAGTACTTCATTGTGAACAAATTCATATAAATGCCATTTGGAATAAGATAATTCTCGTATTGAGCAAATTTCTGTTTTAGCCATGTCTTATTGGACATGCGTGTTTGATAATATACCGAATAACTATTATTGTTAGTAGTAACTGAGCCATGTATGAAACTAAGGAGAGAGAAGACATCAATTTTCCATTGCCTTGACACACAAAGGTAAGTAATCAACACCACATCCCATCTTCCCAAAAATGAAATGAAAGGAAATCTTTCAGTTTTACGTCCCACGATTATGCCGTGTAGACTAAAAAAAGACGGTGATATAGAAATGAATGAAATGGTGGAATGAAGAAATGGGAGGAAACGTGAGAACCCCGAGAAGACCCAAGCACACGGTGCTTTGTCCACTACAAAGCCCACCCACCAGAGGTGAACGCTCTATCACTGAGTCACCGCGGCCCGCCCGCCTTCCCAGACAGGGGCTGGATGAACTCCTGAGCCGCATCTGAACAAAAGTAGAATGGAAATAAATCATCCCCCACGGGGAATCGAACCTGGACCGTCTATATGAAAGATAGAATGCCACATAGGCTCACGTAAAACTTTTTCGATCGTCCTATAAACGGGTAGTTTCAGAACGATTTTGCTTCAACAATAGATAATGAGCGCTTTCGTGGTTATATAGTTAGCATACTTGCCTTTGACGCGAAGACCCGGGTTTGATTTCTGGTAGGACCTCGTGTTATTTGGTTCCCACGTGAAGTCCATATATATATATATAAGATTGTTGCTGAAAGAGATTCTAAACTCAAATTCATTCATTCATTATCAACAGATAATCTTTTTGAACTTACTGTAAATATTCGTAATTTGTGTTCATTCAGTTTTCTCGCATGAGAATATAGTTCCATACGTGAAACTTATAACGAACAGTTGCCTAACAATTTACTTGTGACTTTAGGAACATTTTTATGACCTCGTTCAATTTCTATGTCCATTATATAGAAATCTCCTGTAGTGAGGTGTTCAGGGCTCTACAGTGAAGAACTAATCCTTGAATTGTCATGCATAGTCACATAATTTGAAAAGCTGCTTGGCTCCTGCTGGCGGCATCGATCCAAGATCCTGGCAAGTTGTGTCATCAGTCAGTGAAGGAAGCGTTATCTCATTCAAAGACTACCAACGCCAAGGAGTCGTGAGCAAAGAACTATTATAGATAGTGGGCGTCATCTGCCATTTTTTTTTTCTTAGCTTGTTTAAGAAACGTATTCAGTCTTCATACATTCTTTATACATGGGCTTCGAATGTACTTACTAACGTCTTCCAGTATGTGAAGTTGAAATTTTATGTCTGGCTTCAGAACACTGTTTAAATCAAGCAATTATGTCGATAATATAACATATGTAGGTCTAGTATGTCGTTTAACTTAATCATGTTCTAAGTTTAGATGTTATGCGTGCAAATCTATTTAAGGTTTTCTGTTTGTTAGAATATTAGATTCTGTACAATTTGTTCTTTTTGTCACAGTTATAGCATTAAAGTACAGATTAGACCATAATATAAGATGCACGATAGCTCTACTTGTGCTTTCAGTGGTAGAGCGTTCACCTCTGGTGCATAGGGTGTCGGGTTCAAACCCTGCTCCTGCCAAGTGAACTTTGTGGTGGACAAACACCGTGTGCGTGGATTTCCTCGGCGTTCTCCCGTTTCCTACCACTTTCTTCATTCCACCATTTCATTCATTTTTCATAATCACCGTCTCCTTTAGCCTAGCCAGCATAAACGTGGGACGTAAAACTCAAAAATTTAATTTAATTTTCATTTGTCTGTACTTGTGCTTCGAAGGGTTGGTCGTTTCATCGCAGGTCATGTGAATTAATGATAGGTAGCACTGAATAAGCATTTCCTTAAAGTGTTCTCTTTTTCCATTATCGTAATAAGCATTTCCTTGAAGTGTTCTCTTTTTCCATTATCGTAGTAATATATCATTCAATTGCATTTGTCAATAGTGCTTCTTATAGGCTGTATGATGTGGGAACGTCAAACTACAGTAAAACTTGTTAACTTGGCCACCTGCTTATCTTGGCCTGGTTCGTTTTGAACCTGCATTTTCCCATAAAATATTCATTACTTATTACTCTGTAAGTTCTCCACCTGTCTATCTTTGAAGTTAGCCGCATTAAAGCAACGTTGATCTTATGATGATGATAAATTTACCTGCGTATCTTGGCCACGCAAAATGCAGTTTTGTTATTTTTCTTAACTCTTTCGTATTCCCATATGAGAGAGAGATATTCTGTATTTGTGACTGGAGACAAATGAACATGGATTCCCACGATTTGTTCTTGGAGATCAATGGCTAAAACATTATTCTGATGAAAGGGTCGTGAATAAGAAAAAGTATGTATGGGAATTCAGGAAATTGTTGTACGTATTTGTTTACCTTGTCTGTTCTAGTAAAACAATTAGCTATATCGACTCTTTTCATTACTACATCCGACTTTAGTAATTTCGGAAAATTTTCAAGGTTAAACCTAACCATGTCGAAAAGTAGCAGATGTTTTGAGATATGAATTCCTTAAGATTTTCTCAAAACATCTTTTGCTCCGAGGGATACACTTGTAGCTAATTAAACATACTGTAATTTTTTTTCTAGTATTGTATATTGTTATGATTACTCTATATCAGGATTGGCAGAAACCATGGTTTTTATTGAAAAAACCAAAAAACCAGGTTTTTTGGGTTTAAACCAGTTTTTTTTTTTTTGTTTAAACCAGGATTTTGTGGTTTAAATAATTTGTTGTATGTATTTATCACATATGGATAGAAATAAGCTTGTTTCGGCTTGGTGTTAGTATGCAACAACGGGTTATGTTGGAAGGGGTCACATAATCTTAAAGCGGAATTTAAACCGCTTCTAGTCTTACATCCAAGAGAAATTGTCCTCCATTTGAACTCGAAACCAGGACTAATTGGCCACAAATGCGATACGTCTGCCGACTCACTCACGAAGGACTCCTGATAAAAATACGTTGACTGATCTTTACATATTTGTTAATATAATCGTCAAGAGTCATTAGGACAGAAGGACAAAAAGATTAACAATTGCACAAGTGGAACCATTGTACAGAATTATATATGGACAATTTCAAAGTACTACAGAGTAGAGAAGAACTAATTTAGTCCAAGTTAAAGAAATATAACGATTTACTTTGCATATTAGTAAGAAAAGTGAATAAAGATACGAGTTATTTGAGTCCACTTTGGTTCTGACCCATTTATACATAAATAGTTACCAAAGATTCTTGTTGTTTCAATAATTGCCTCTCGTAGGGTTTGTATGACGCCCCTCCCCAAAAAGTACGGTATTTCGATGTATTTTATCAATAGTAAACATTATTAAAACGAAACAATGTTTAGAATTTTCCTTTGGTTGCATAACAATAATAACAAACTATAAAAAAAATCACAAAAGAAACATCCGTAAAGTTACATAAAAAAGTTGCTTTTGTAATATAATTTCTTTGAGTACTGAGTGGGGAATTTAGGTCTGAATATAGTACGAATTAATATATGGGAGTGAAACGTGATAACCCACAAATGTGTGCTTATCAAGATTTTACGATTAGTTACACTTTTACGAACATTTTTTGTTTTTTGGTTTAAACTAGTTTTTTTTTTTTTTTTTTGAAAAACAGCTGGTTTAAACCAGCCAACCCTGCCCTATATACATTATTTAAAAGTAGCTGTCGTGTCATTGCTTATTAAAATTTTACAATAAAGTAATACTAGATATCCTATTCTAAAAATACACCACTTATACTTATTTTCTTTAAGTTGGCCACTTTTCAATGGAACCAGTGGTGGCCAGCATAGACAGGTTTCACTGTACATATTTCATAGAAGGGGGCGCATGGTGTTTCAGTTGTAAAGCTCTCACCTCTGGTTCGAGGGGTCCTTAGTTCGATTCCTGTCCACGGAAGTTTCTGTTGGACAGTTCGTAACCGTGGGTTTTCTTGGGGTTCTGTAGTATTCTCCCGCATTCTCATTTCGCCAATTCCAAAATTATTTACTTTCATTAATCACCTGTCTCCTTAAGCCTAAAAGGCATAATAGTGGGACGTTCAACTAAAAATCATTTCACATTCAGTATAATAATTTTGCAACATAGGCCTATAGATCTAAAAACTAGTTAATAGTAGCAAACATCTAATAAATTGATTGATTTATACTTTTATTCGTCTTCTTCGTCTATAGCAAGTTTATATGGTACGAGACCTTCTGTGAACCACGGTAGTACATTAAGATGCTCTCCCCGCAGGAATCGAACCCGCAAACTCATGCACCGAAAGCACGCGCTTTAGTCACTTCTAAGGACGGCTCTAATTAGCAAGTGTTAACATTTCATTCTTTTCTTTAGTTTTAACTAAAACTGTGCTTAAATATCCCATAAAATTTGACTATGATTCGTGTACTGCCCGTGCTATAAGTGAATGTTAAACAATTTTAATTTATGCTAAAATGACATATAACGTATTCCTGTATTGAGTTTAACGTTCTACGATTATGCACCGAGATTAAGGGAGACTGCGATGAGATGAATGTTAATGGTGGAATGAAGACAGTATGAGGAAACAGGAATACCCATGCATATGATGTCCTCCACAAGGCTCACTATTTTCAAATATTGATTTACCTAGATACAATAAAACGGAACTATACGTGTATAAAATGAAAGAAAATTTCTAATTTTTGTCCCACGCTTACGGCCTTGAGGCTAAAAACAACAGATGAATTAGTGAATTATTATGGAATTCGTGGAATGAGAATGTGGACTAGTATCGCAGAACTTCAAAAAAACCCACGGATACGAACTACCCACCCACCAGTCCGACCTATCCGAACTTCCCTCTCATAGGGACTCGCACCTGGAACCACGTGCACGAAAGGCACACCTGGTAGGTAGGCAAGCGCACCCCGGTTTTGAGTTTGAATAGTAATATTTGAAGACCTGAAGTAAATTTCGATCTAAGTGCCATTTTCTGAAGTTTCGAGTTATAACCGGAATGATGGTCTATGGGCCAAGCCAGTTTAAGTATATTAGGATCTAAGCGCCAAACCTGTGCGTAGTAGTCCAGATCATTGCCAATAGAATGAGTGAGATGTATGTGCATGGCACAAACTCTCGAGGAAAAATATCATTATCTCAAAACTGTTCAAATGGCACTTGGATCTTAATTTACTTCAGGTCTTCATTTGTGTGATATATTGTGTATTCTGGAAAGACCCTTCATCTCCAAAAGGGTAGGACATTTCTGTAATGATATACTTACGTAAATAAGTGATTAAAATTATTCTGATAGATGTAAGAATATGTTTCACCAGTCCAGCTGGATCACTGGTGATCTAAACATTAACCAAAAAAGAAAAAAAAATGCATTCAAGCAACGATAATTTTCAAGAACTATTAGATACTCTTATGTAAATTCTTAAAAGAAGGAAAAAATAATAATAATAAAAAAACTTGATAGTAGTATAACAAAATCTTCGAAGAGTGCTGTTCAGCTAACGAGCACCACTTAAAATTTTACACCATCTGGCCACGAATAGCTGTATTCTGACTAGATGGTTCAGTACAGCACAGTCATACTTGCACTCATGGTTCTTATATCTATTTGCAGATGTGTTGAAAAATTCTCAGTGATTCTTATTTAATGTTTGATTTTCAGAGAATACTCGGTTGGAATTTATTCATTTATGGACTTATTTTGTGCAGTCTTACTTTTTACTTTTTTTTTTTTTTTTTAAGACAGCAGTAGCTTCCGTCTTTTTTGCAATTACTCAAGATACTTGTATCATATGCGCGTTTTACTTCTAAAAGGATTCAAGTGAGGTGTGAATATTAATCCGATAGTTACAGTTAAAAACTTATTTTAAGATCTTACTATTTAATAATTCTCACTGTTCTTAGTTATCATCTTTATATGCGTGTTCGCTTATATATGTAGTAAAGCGAGTAAAATACGAAGGGCATGCCGAAAGCTTTTAGATACTAAAACCCAAATAGCGTTGCCGTAATGAAATGTATTACCTTTTAAAGCATATGCCCTCTAGCGATGAAAGGTATAATTGCAAGGGTGCATATTTGTTTTAGAATTAAAAGGCTGTCAGTCGGCAACAATGGAGCTCGAGCGACGTGATTTTCGTGCAGTGACCTTTCACGATTTTAAGTACGGTTTAACGCAAGAGCAGTGCCATGATTGTTTAGAATGGTGTTTCGAGGACTCTGCCCCTTCACGCACAACTGTTTTAAATTGGTTTTCAGAATTTAAAGGCGGCCCACAAAGCCTGACAGATAAGCCTTGGTAGAAGCACCCTAGCACCACAGTTACGGATGAAAACGTCATAGGAATAAAAGGATCGTCATATCACATACGGGGAAATTCAGTCCACCTGCAGCCCAGTCCATAATAAAAGATTACAAAAAGTAAAGACGTTTATAATATCGACACAGGTGACGAAACTTGAATCTACAGCTATAACACCGAAACTAAACAGCAGTTGACAGTATGGTGGTTTCAAAGTGAAACGCCACCTTCAAAAGTTAAATGAGCACGAAGCGTCGATAAAGTTATAGTGACATATTTTTCCCCCCTGGAAGACCGGCCATGTAACAACGATATAGTTGGATGATCGACGCACAGTGACAGCATAGTGGTTCATTACGTATTGCCTTCAAGGTGTCTTTAAAGCGTAGAGATCTGCTCACCAAAAATCTCCACTGTCTCACTTTCATCACGACAGTGCACGGCCACACAGCAACGAAAGCTCTGGAGTTTCTACAGGAAAGTGGAGTCCGTATTCTACTGCACCCGGTTTATTTTCTAGATTTAGCTCCGTGTGACTTTGCTTTCTTCCCAAAAACTTAAAGCTTAGAAGACAATGCTTTCAAACAAGGTAAGAGGCTCTCGCAGCATATCATAACGGCACGAATGTTTAAAATATTTGGGTCGTGGTTTTTAAGAATGCGAAGTGAAGTGATTCTTGTGGAGACTGTTTAGAGAAATTGTGAAAGATTTTATGCAAAGTGATTGATTTTTCAGAGTCAAACTTTCGCTATGATCGTCACATACTTTTAGGTCAGATAGTTGCACTCAGGGATGTAATGGAGGGTATACGCGGGTATACGGCGTATACCCACCTCTAATTTTTGGAAACTGTTGTATAGCCATCTAAATTTAGGAAGTACGCGGGTATACGCTACATTTGATCAATAGTATACTCAATTCATTGGAACAAACAACTGCTTTTCATTTACTTTATTTAAAAAAAATCTCACTAAACAGCTGGTCGTCAGGCTGTTACCACGAATGATGTCTAAATTATTTTAAAATATTTGCGTTTTGGGGGCGTGGGAATCTAATTTTCTAGGATCTTTTCTATAATGCAAAAAGGTGAAGTTATATATATATATATATAATATATGTAAATGTATATGTAAATAGAAAGTCATATAGGTGAAAAACAAGTGTCAGTGATTATTAGTGTTAGTGACAGCAAAAGCATACAGTGTAGTGTAGTGTTAAGAATATTAGTTTTGGTGCACAAGTGTTAGTGTGGTAAACACAGGTGAAAACCATTAGTGCAGTGAAAGAAATAGGTGAATACCAAAGATATATATATATATATATATATATATATATATATATATATATATATATATATATATATATATATATATATATATATATATATATATATATATATATATATATATATAAACATATGGATGAAAAACCTAAAAACACAGGGAAAACCTGCAAGAAACAAGAAGAAGCCTAAGGTAAAAAGAAGAAGAAGCCAAAAGGTAACAACATAAATACGCAGAGAACACACACACAGACCAAACACACATACAGAAATACACAATAAACAAGCAAACTAGATTCAAACTTTTTTCTTAAATTTTTATAGTTCTTTTTTGTTGTTGTTTTGTTTCGTTTTTGTAAATTTTCCCTTTTTTGGTCTCTTTTCCTTCCCCATCCTTTCCCTCCCAAATTTTCCTACTTTTTTTCTTTTTTCACTTATGGAAATAAAGAAAAAAAAACTACCATAGAAATCATTCGCAGTGATGATAACTCGTCGGTTTTCGAATGCTCTAGGTAACCGACTAAGAGTAACTGGACTGAGCGAATGAAAAAAAAAAAAATGCAAACAGCCCTCTGAACATGCAGTGATTTTTCCCCAAGATGTCACATGCGTTGTCCCTACCTTCCAAATTCAAATTCACATTCTGTCGACTGGATACAATTTGAAAAAGGCAATATGGGATGGAATCAGTTCCCCTCTAATCTCGGAAGGAGGTTCCGAAAAATGTGGTCTTTACTTAAAAGTTAAGAGAAATTAAATGAATATATTTGCTCCAAGAAATCGTTGGCCTCCACAAAAATAACAAAACACATGACCTGTCGTCGGTCTTGTTTCAAGCATTCACCGTCGTTCCCAATACCACCAATTACAACAAGGAACCTGGGATTAATACTGCTCATTTGTAGCCGCAATTGACATAAAAGAAAGGAGCGATTGATTTCGATAAATACATTTTCGCCGATCCCAAGCTAGTACTAGTAGTAGTTTCTCCTCAACCTACCGCACACACACACAAAAGGGCGGGGTAAAAATAAACATTTTTCTTTGCTGTTTCATTTTCTTTTAGATAAAAAAAGAAAATTGAAGAAAATTTTTAACAGGAATGGGTAGAAAACAAGTCAGGAAAGACTTGTAGCGTATGAGCATGTCACAGCAATCTTTCCTCATTTTGATACAGCCGTCACTTCGAAAATATTTTCTTAGTAGTGATTAACCCTTTAGGGGATTTATAGTACGAATCAGTACCATGGAGTAGTGTTGTGTTTAAACGCTTGAACACGTATTGAACCCGGTTCTTTTTATTGTTCAAGTCAAGCATGGATCAAAGAACACCCCAGATTTGTTTTGCAACCGGATGGTAAAGTTGGCGGTGCCAAGGAGGGGCAGGGGTGTGACTTTTTTTTTTTAGGAAAATTTCAAAAAAGTTCGAACCTTAATTTTCAAGATATCAAAATTAAAATTTTTCATGCGGATTGTGTGCATCTTTAATTATTTCTCATTTCTTTTGAGATTCCTATCTGAACCCGGACCCAAGGGGCGCAAATATTCCGAGAGGTTGGTTTTTCAGAAAAAAGTCCGGTTTTTACCGAACTTTCGGATTCATGTGTACGATACAGACATGTGGGTGGTACTGTTGGAAAGGACACGTAATACTGAAGAAAATGAAGTTTGAACCATAATCCTAGGCCAAATAGTAATGTTATATGAATTTTTAGAATATATGTATATACAGGGTAGCCCAAAAGTAGGAATACAGTCTAGTGTACTGATCGACTTATGACATTATATATAATTTACTTATTATTATCCAGACAGGATTTACTTATGCTAGTTTATTTGATTTATTTTCACTTATACGTTAAAGTGGAAATAGAACGAAGCAAATAACCTCACTATCTTAATAAACGGTCATATTTAATCAATGCAGGGTTGTATACCTACTTTTGGGCCATCCTGTATAAATGGATCACCTTCAGATTTTCAAAAAAAAAAATCTGTTCTTTGTTTTCAAGATATCAAACTGAAATTTTGCACACGTACTGTGTACATAACAGCATATTTTCCAAGAAATTTTCAGATCCCTACGTGAACCCAGGCCGGCCAGAGTTCCGAGGTGGGTGACACTTCGAAAAAGAAACGATTTCCCGGTTCAGATGCAGATAGGGACATGTGATGGTAGCGTTTGAAAGAGCGCGTAATACGAAGAAAATGGCGTTTGAACCATGATGCTAGGCCAAGTAAATAATGACGCAGTAAATTTTTGTATATATATAAATGGGCCCAAACATTTTGAAAAAAATCGAAAAAGCTCCCGGTTTTCTACCCTTTTCTCGTTTCTGGTGTATAATACGGACAAGCGAGTGCTACCGTAGGAAAAGATGATGCTCTATTCTTTAAAAAAAAAAAAAAAAAAAAAAAAAAAAAAAAAAAAAAAAAAAGTACGAACGATCCTACGATAAATAGTAAGGAAGCAGTGACTGTTTCAGTGAAAGTCTAAAATTTACCTCACGAAGTGGAAATCCCAAACGCTTTAAACTTTCTTTGTGGATTGACTAATTAAGAGTTCCTTCGCAATTTGCAAGTTGTTAGAAAATTAGTTAAAAAGGAAAAGAGACAATAGCTGTGTAAATTCCATTGACGAAAATGTGAAAAAATACATCGGGAAATAGTGAAGAAAAATCCAAAGAACACGTTAATTTGCCAGCTACTTCAGAGAAAGTATATTTATTTATTTATTTCATATTATAACGGTTATTACATCTCCGGCTTGATGATGATGTCATATGGATAACGTCCTTCGTTAAAGGCATTGGATAGGAGAGTACTTGGGGCCTGTGTTAGGTACTATTCCAACATTTGCCTGGTGTGAATGAAGAAAAACCTCTCTTGGGATAGCTGACCTGCAAAAGCTTTTTCACACATTCTTGACCGATTTATTATTATTATTATTATTATTATTATTATTATTATTATTATTATTATTATTATTATTATTATTATTATTATTATTATTATTATATTATTGGAATCATTTGCGTGAATGGCCCCAGGGTCAAATTTCGCTGGAAATAACTGTTCGAGTAATTCTACTCTTAAAAAATCGAGCCAGCCATCCTTACTGGTCCAACTAAACACAATTTGGGAGAGAGAGAGAAAGAGAGAGGTTATAAGCTGTAGGACGGACAAACTACAGATTGAGGGCGATTAATTTCTTCTTGGTTATGGCCCTGATTATCACAGCAGCCAGTAGGCTGTGGCTCGCGACCGATCTACAATGTTAAAATTCAAAATGTCAATCTTAAATTACTCCAAATGTACTCAACATTTTAACTCAAACGAGATATGTATACATTAAATACATCCTTTGAAAGTGTCATAGTGATAGATAGGGCCAAAGGAATGAGCAACATGGCGGAAACAACATTGGTCAAAGTCATTGTTTTCTTCTTATAGTTATCAGTCATACAAGTACAGCCACTTCTACAGCCTGATCTACTTAACGCTGAGAGCTAAATAAGATCTTACATTAATCTATAACATTATAGGTAATCTTTTTCTTAGTCTCTGGTTGATAGGTTAAGTTATTTGGTAACTGTTCTCCAAAACATAGCTCTCCATTCAGACTTCTCTTGTTACTTCATATACACATCCTGCTTATTATGCAACCGATACGCGCAGAGAGCCAGTGTGAGTTCCGTATAAGCAAGGATATTTCATAACTTTCTTATGAACGTTGAACTTTAAATCTTAATAGTGCAAAGACCAATAGTATTGAAACACCCGATGTATATATATATATATATATATATATATAATATGTGTGTGTGTGACAAGGGATGGAGCGTATACCCACCTAAAAAATTAGCATTACATCACTGGTTGCACTATATAGTACAAACATAAGTTTAGTATTCATTTTAAGTACGATTCATTCTTTTAAATGATGCAAAGGTATCTCCTAACTGTAGCTTTAAATTCTACATCGATGATTCAGTGAACCATGTGAATACTTAGAAATTGCGCAATCGGTTTTTGTATTCATTCATGATGTTGAATTGGTTCCTCTAAAGAAATAACACTATAGATCGAAAATACTGATAATCCGAATATACAGTTTCCAGACTGTACAGTGGATAATAGCATATAGAGTAAGAGAAATAAACATATCATAGCGTACTCAATAGTGATATTTCAATCCCTTGTAACAGCTTTTTATTTTTTTTTATTTTATTTTATTTTTTTTTTACAACTTGAGGTATATGATTTGATGTATTTACTCGAAGTAGAACTCTTCTTCCTGATGGTTAATATACAGGATGTCCATAAAGTCTGGTTACATAGGAAAAAGCACATTTCAGTCAATTTAATGTTAATGAATAATATTTTCAACATGATTTCCGTGCCGTTCAATGCATAATTTAATGCGCTTTGCAAGATTAAGGTGAACTTGATGAAATAGGTCTGAATTGCCGTCGATTTCAACACACTCACTGCTAATGCGTTCTGTCAGGTGGTTTAAATTTCTTATCTTCATCGAGTAAACTTTCAGCATACCCCAGAAAAAGAAACCATGGGGAGAAAGGTCTGACGAACGAGGGGACCACTCCATATGACCTCTTTTCCCAATCCAGTGAGGAAAATTGACATTCAACTAGTCTCTAACAGCTGCAACAAAATGGGCAGGGACCCCATCCTTCTGAAACCAGTCTGGAAGTCCCTTACCCAAACGCTCAATTTGAGGTATGAATTTGTTTCTCAGCATGTTCAGGTATGTCTCACCCGTTACATGTTCACCAAAGAAGAAAGGTCCTAGCACATGAGCTTTCCACAAACCATCGCTTTTTGGCAGCCCTGCTGTTTGGATGGACTCATCCAATGTGGATTGCCTTGAGACCAGTATCGAAGATTTTGTTTGTTCACTCCACCATTGACATAAAACTCAGCTTCATCACTGAACAACACCCGGTCTTCAGTAAAATTGATAGTTTCATCCAGTTTATCTGCAAACCATTCATACATCTGCATGCATCTATCGGGGTCATCTTTATTTAAGTGATGCCATATCTGTAACTTGTACGGATGAAACTTCTGTCAGAATTTTGTTGATGGTTGACCTTCGAACACCCAGCTCCGTGGATGTCCGACGAAGCGATTTCTTTGTGCTAGCATAAACCTTAGCCGAGACAGCATCTTTTGTTTCGTCTAAAGTCTTTGGTCGTCCGGAACGGGATTCGTCCAACGCACTGCCTGTTACTTTAAACTTGGTGATTAATTTTCCGACGGCAGTAAAACAAATAGGTTTACGATGAAGATGTCGAAGATTAAATTCTTCTACAATTTTGTGATAAAACTATCCTTCTCGTCCACTTAAGAGTACCAAATCGACTTGTTCCTCTTTAGACAGATCCATCATTCAATCTGGAAAAACACAAACAAATTATTAGAATTCCCTATGCACCCAGACTTTATGGACACACTGTAGTTTTTCCTTCCTTTTACAAAACATGAAGCCATTGTACTTGATCTGCATAGATTTAATCCAATTTAAAGTGCGAGTTCTTGTGCACTTATATGTGAAACATAATTTAAAAAAAAAAAAAAAGCTCTCGAGCTACTGCTTAAGTTAATGATGGAACATATTCATAGAGGTGTTCTGCACACATACCTACGCGTACAAAGTCTTCAAGATTGGCCGCCAAAATAGCTTACAATTTATCGATGCTAACGATACAATGTAATTTTCCTTCTGTCTTCCTAATGTCACGTTGCCATTTGAAATAACATTGAAAATAAGCTTAGGGTTTTGAAGGTTTAGAGGTAGTTTGAAGTTCCAGCCTTTGTTGGCAATATCCGAATACTTTTCCTACAAGTCAATAGCCTTTGTGTTTTCTCAGCCCTTTTTATATGTAGGTGTGTAGAGGTCTGGTTGGATGCGAGTATACGCATCAATAAAGCTATTTGCTGATGTACTCTTAGTTTGTGTGCGGATTGCGGATATTCATGAAAAAAAAAAATCTTCGTGATCTTTCTTCTGTGTCTGATTAACGTTGTGTATTAAAATGTGAATACTCCTTTGAGGAAAAATGACCTCCAGAGGAAATTTGTATATAATTGGATTTTCCTTCTTTTTCTTTATGTTCAAAACCTAGAATAAATGTGAAGTTCTAATGTGATTTTGTGCAAATGTGTTTGAGATAGCTTATTCTTCTTTCTGAAGGACCTTGTATCTCCATTTTACCTTTGAGTTCTGAACAAAGACGCTCATCTCTTAATACTAGTGAGGTTTAAAATAAATAGCGATTTCTTTTTCTGAAATTAACAGATACTATGTTAATATTTTCTTGTCAGAAATTTCCGTTTGAGCGACCTTAATGAAGAAAATGTTTTCTATTGATTTCGTAATGTGTATCTGCACAAATTTTAATCTATTTATTTAGCAGTAAACTTGCAATAGAAAAAGTAGTATTTAATATTTAACTTCAGTTTTATTGCTATAATATATTTACAAATCTAGCCTATAATGGAAGGTTTACAGCTACGTTATAAACTATTTTTGAAATCATATTGTCATAGAATAAAGATGTTGAGGTACTAATATATATATATATATATATATATATATATATATATATATATATATATATATATATATATAATATATTATTAGTACCTCAACATCTGCAGTTGCAAATGCGGGTGCGGATAGATAGAGACTGGGAATACGGTGCATCTGTTATATATTTATATCCGCGCAGACTTCTACAGTTGTCTGAATCGAAAATAGGGATGGGCAAAAGTTTTTTTCTTTATAAAAACTGGAAACCCGTTTCTAGAAAAACCGAAATCCGAAAAAACATAATTTCGGTTTTCTTCAAAACCGGTTTAGTTTTTAGCCGAAAAAGTTTTTGGTTTTCTCAAAAACCGTTTCGGTTTTCACCGAAACTAAAAACCCAAAACTGTTTTGGAAAACACACAAAACTATTTCTGTGGAAACGGAATCGGTTTCCGAAGAACAACGTAACACTATTCTGGTCAAAAATAGAACCAGTTTTGGAAAAACTGAAACCGGATTCGATAAAAACTGAACCGGTTTTGAAGAAAACCGAAACAGGATTCGGTGAAAAACCGAGCCGGTTTTGGCGAAAAGCTGTTTTTTTGAAAACGTTCAAAAAACTGATTTTGTGCCCACTACTAATCGAAAATGCTCAGTAATGTGTATATTGTGTATATGTTTACACATATCTTGTTGCATCAGCATCTTGAAAAGATATATTCGTTCAAAATAATTTGCTTCAGTTATATATGTTTTGTGTCAATACCAGACATACTAAATGGCACTCGACTTGTTCTAAGAGGCCCTTGCTACCAAGATACAGTTTTAATATACTTGATATGATATGGCTCAGATAATCCTTCACATCTCACTTGTGATGAAATGTTGCACAAACAATGTTGAGTATATGGTATGCCGCCTTTCAAAAATGATCGATCGAACATTTTAGAAACTTTTTAAAATGAAGCTTTAGAAAAAAGTGACAGTCCAACACAGACTTTATCCATTTGTAAGGAATGGAATACTTCCTTTTGTGAGAATAGGGCCAAAAACAGCTAATCAGTTAACTTATTTAAAATAGAATAACCATAGAACTTGAGTATGCACATGCAATTCTAGAATAAATACAACTTCGGTCAAACGCCAAGCTCACGTAGTGCAACCTGAGATCTTCCAAGCTTCTTTTGGTCCAGAGATGACCACTCAGCTTCAGTTTTTTTAAACAAGTGAGCTCTGTATGTGGTGAGAGTTTACGCCTATACGTACAGTATATACTTTTTTTTTTTTTTTTTTTTTTAAAGATAGGAAGTTATTATTTTCTGTTCGTGGCTATGACGTCACTATTTTGAAAGTTGATTGAGATGCTCGTACAACTTAATAAATTTAAACTGTGTACATGCTAGCACAGCAGGATATAAAACAAGATACAATAAATTTTACCATTTGTAATTGGTTCCTTTCTGTGTTCTATGGATCAGCCGTGATTACTTCTCGCGTTCTGGAGTGTACTCTATTCATAGGTACATTTCTTTTTCTGTCATTCAAAATAAAGTAACAGTATTATTGTAAACATGATATTTATAATTTGAAAACATTGATTTAAAGAAAAGAAGATAAGAATGTTGATTGAAGAATAAGATGTAAGTTCTTACAGCTAAATTCTGGAATTTTCAGATAAAGAAAAATATTTTGGCAACCTTCGGTTATTTCCTGTAGGTTAAGAGAACTGGTATGATGAAAGCGAGTATGAATGCGGGACTCTCAGCTGTCTTATTTTCCTATTTTTTCTTGTATTTTGGAAATTTGTGTATATTTGTCCTCTATTTTGATGATGTCCTTTATTTCCTATATTTTTCAGTGATTGAATTATTAATACAAGCTAAGGGCAGTTTCAGTGATGTAACTTGCTACATATTAGCAATATACTAAATATGTTTTAGCATTTTTTTTAGGGACTAATCACTAATCCTCACTATTATTTTTTTTTTAAATTTGCTTTTTCCTATCCTCCCATGTCCATTCTTTTTTGTCTTTATTTTCTATGTGCTTATTCTTCCCCAATGAAGCTTAGCTGAGGAACCTTGCCATGCTCCAGTTTCTTAAAACGCAAGCTGTGGTAGCATTTTCTTTCAGCAGAATGTGCACCAGTATTGGCTAGGCATTGAGGTGTGTTGGTATTCACCAACATATCCGAACGCCTTCCAATATTGCCGTTCAAAATATACAAGGTTCCCATCGTCCTGGAAAACTTGGAAATAAAAGCGTGTTGTGGAAACGCCCTGGAAAAGTCATGGAAAGCAGAAAATGGTGAAAATCCTAGAAATGTCCTGGAAATGATTTATAAACTGTAAATATGCTGAAATTTGTTACACAACAGTTGTTAGAAGTGCATATATAATTTGTAAAGCTCTGATGAATGAAATGCTGATTTATTTCAGAGGGAAATACTTTGATCAAATAATTCAATGTTTGACTAGATTCAAATATTTCATTACAGAGAAACAAGTTATCGATCTTCTTTTTTCATTAGAAAGATAAGAAGTTTAAAAAGTAAAACGTGATGTATACTCTTATTCTGTATTAATCTAACTCTTGTTTCCAGTTGCCCATTGGGGTCAAAGGTGGCCTTTTCTTACAATACATTTATATTTTTTTTTCTGTGCTTCAGAGCATAATATCTAGTGTAGTAAAAACTAATCCATTATTTTGGCATGACATTGAAGGCTTGACTTACCATAGTTAGAATGATCCGATTTAGGTCACATATGCATAGTTTTGTTCGATAACATGTTGCCATTTGGAAGGTAATATCATGATGCCTCTCTCATAGAAGTCCTTGTCCCTAGTGGCAAAAAATTGAGACAGTCTATTTTCACAAGCCTCTCTTGAAGCGACTTTTTCACCAGCAAAGTGTTCGCCATGGACAGGAACAGATGGTAATCACTCGGTGCCAGGTCCGGACTATAAGGTGGATGCATAAGAACCTCCCAACCAAGCTCCCGGAGCTCCTGGCGAGTCACTATCGATGTGTGTGGCCTGGCGTTGTCCTAGTGGAACACAATGCCTCTCCTATTGGCCAAAGCTGGCCGCTTCTGGGCGATTGCTGTCTTCAGACGGTCCAATTGTTGATAGTACAATTCCGAGTTAAGGGTTTGGCCGTAGGGGAGCAACTCATAGTAGATAATTCCCTGCCAATCCCACCAAACACACAGCAAAACCTTCCTGGCCGTCAATCCTGGCTTGGGCACCGTTTGCGCCGGCTCACCGCGCTTCGACCACGACCGTTTTTGCGTAACGTTGTCGTAAGTGATCCACTTTCTATCCCCAGTCACCAACCGCTTCAGAAATAGGTAGATTTTGTTGCGATTCAGCAGCGTTTCGCAGATGGAAATGCGGTCCATGAGATTTTTTTTGCGTTAACTCGTGTGGCACCCATACGTCAAGCTTCTTTTTGTATCCAGCCTTATGCAAATGGTTCCACACTGTTTTTTGTGCAATGTTTAGCTCTTGGGTAATCGACACAGTGCTTACATGACGGTCGGACGCGACAATGTCCATGATTTTATCGACATTTTTGACACTTGGCCTTACAGTGCGTGGTGCATCTTTGATGTCAAAATTACCGGAACGGAATCGATGAAACCGAAATTGCGCGATTGGCTGTTACAGTATCAGGACCATAAACACTATTCACATTTGCAGCCGCCTGGCTTGCGTTTTCGACTTTATCGAAGAAAAACTAAAATATAGCGTATTTTCTCTTTGCTAGTGTCCATTTTGACTCGCGCTCACACAACACTGAGTCAACTCATCACAACTATCTGAACAGTGTTTGTAGTACGGAATCTCATCGTTTGAACGCCACCTCGTTGAACCTGATCGGACTTATACAACGCGAGATAGAGATCACTGAAGCCATCTATTGGCAATTCCATTGTATAACTAAACTGTCCTATATTTTTTCATTGTCCTACTGGAAGGCCTGTGAGTGGAATAATAGTATCATCATAAAGATCCTTCTGTTACTAGCAGGTCGGAAAGTTTCTATGCGCAGTACTCTTGAGCAGAGATGTAAGCTTTCTTTTTCTTTTCTTTTTTTTTTTAAAGGGTTAACCAGGGTTTGAAAGAAACTTTTAATTTTAAAGATCCCAAACCACCTGGACGCATGCGTGTTTTTTTTTCTTTAGGTTTTTTTTGAGTCAGAAGTGTTTAAATATGATTTATGTATGAAACGTCGTAATCACAATGTACAGCAATTTTCCTGTTCTCTGGTACATTTTCCATTTTTAAGAAGTTTGTTTTACCAAAACTCGTTCATGATACACATTTTCCCTGTCCGTGTGTCCGGGAAACAAAAGAAAGAAAAAAAATATCAAGAATTATGTGATGAATTACTATCAATTTTTTAGAACGTAGAAGGTAAATAGGAATTGAATCATTGATAGCGTTGATACCCAAACCGAAAGTGGCTTTGATTTCCCTCCTTGTAACATGATACGTATGCTTCATATCCCTATCCTAAATTTTTGATCGTGCTTTCTTCGTCCGTTGATCTTTTTTTACGTTGCTGCTCTCTCGTCCAGTAGCCTTTCCCAAGACATTCCTCTTCCGAAGATCCGAATAGGGGAAGGAGATTTTACCTCCCGAACTATATTTTGACCTGCGAAAGACCCAGTGGCGTAACTAAAGGCTTGGGGGTCCTCCCACAGACAGCGTGGAGCGGGGCCCCTTCTCTACGTCCCACTTCACGATTTGGGCCCCCCTGATGGCTTGAGGCCCCCGCAATGCGGGGTCTGCGGGGCCCTTATTTACGCCCCTGGAAAGATCATTGTACATATGTTCTCTTTCTGCTGTCAGCAAACTAGTTAAAATAGAGTGGTTGTTTCCCGTTGCCTTAAAGCCCGGAGTATCCCGTCATTAATGTCACCCTGACCAGTCCAGGGATTAAACGTCAATCACTATGACCGTATCAATCACCGTGATTTCCACCATCTTGACTGCTGGAGAAACTATTCCCTTCTCCCAACACACAGTTTGTCTGACTATTTACACCAATTTAGTAGAAGTCCTGGTAGTGAACTATCGCTGACATAGCTCTAAATTCCACTATAGCACTCAATCCTCTCCACCCGACACAAGTATCTTCGTAAAAGTGGTGTTTATCGTTGGTGATCCGAATAATCAGAGACAATTAAAAAAGGGTTCACGACAGTTTGGATTCTCAACGAAAATGTAGAACTCGAAGGGTCATGGCCCAGCATTTTAAGCAAAGAAAAATCCCGTCAAGAAATATCTGTCTGTCTGTCGATCGTAAAAAGTAAAAACAAGGGGCCTTATGCAGAGTCGTTCTGAAGCGTGATTAGTGCCATACTAAGGGGTTTGACTAACATATGTTTCCTGCAGTAATCAGGTCTTTAGGTATGTCGCTAATCATCATTCTCTCAAACGCGTTCAATATTAAACTTTTAAGGTTAAACATGGTTTCAGGACTTTCGTTGCACCTTTGAAAATCGAAGTTCAGTACATCTCGTTTAAGTTCGATCAATTTGTAAAATCGACTCTGATTGGTTGTCGTGTTTTGTCTGTAATCTTCCTTTAACACGTTCGCTGCTGAGAACGCCCATCGGCGTCCTCAGCAGCGAACGTGTTAACAAAGTAACAAATGAAGAAAGCATACCGTGTGCCGGTCTTTCCGACTTTCGAGATTGTATGCATAGTGTTGCGAGTATTCAGTGATGGTAATTGTGAAGAAAAAAAGTGATGAAACCACGAGCAAAACATGTTTCCGAACACGAGAAATGTAACTTCATCAGTGGAAAAATACAAAGACAATATTGAATGTAAACTGACTTGGATCAACGAAGTTTAAACCCCCCAATTCGGCCGTTCAAGCTAAAACTAAGATCCACCATTTGACCGAGACAACCTTGAACGTTGTTGGTGCAACAAACATTTTCACCGAGCGTGGTTATGACCCTCGTTCAACAGTTGAACTTCGTTGGTGCACACGGCCATACATTGAACAGGTTTCTAACCGTGTGTGCGTGCATCGGAATGAACAAATAGAGGTACAGACATCCAAAGGAATCATGAAACGTAGGCTGTATCCGATGAAATCTTGATTTAAAAAAAAAAAAAAAAAAAAAAAAAAAAAAAATCATTTCCAATCAGAAACATTTCTTCTGTCGTCGCTCTGAAGTAAAACATTGAGTTGCTGTTGTATATTTTAGCGCTCTGATTTTTCGATTATTGTTTGAAAAACCAACCATTTTATAAAATATGACATCTGATGTTTATTTATATAGTTCCAGATACATGTTGAAAAAAATAGAATATACAACAATATTTACAGCTTAGTTTTGATAGCTGTATTTCGTAGGTAAATATAACTATCATATGTGAAAGTCGATCGAATTCAGTGTGTGTGTATATGAGGAACTCTAGACTGGAGTAAGTCTGGGTTTCGGAATATAAATAGATTCATTCAGTTTTGTACGGATGAATATTTTGAAATTAAATGTAGGAAGCAGAGACTGATTATTTAGTTGACCATTTATTGTTATGAAGAAACAAACAAACAAACAAACAAAAAAAAAATCCTATAAACAGTGGATGATGCTATGTTAAGTATTCTCGTGATAGTTTCATTACTTGATCTACGTAGCTATGGTCTCTGTGACGAACAGTAGCTAAAAAGCTTGGGAAAAATGCCATAGACCAAGTTTAGTACATCATATTTTACATTAGTTTGGATTAAGAATATATCTAAGTTTTCTCGAGTGGATCATAAAACATGGACGTGGTTGTTCATATTCGAATAACTTACGAACTGAGAAAGAAAACATAGAAACTTCCTATAAATTTATTAGTACATTATCATATGAATGCATTATGTGTTTGCTCCATAATGAATTTGTTTTCGTCAGAAGTGAAGCCAACATTTTTCTCTCTCAGCATGGTTCGTGCCTAGTGTTTCAGACAGCAGTATATTATGAGTTCAATTCTCAGTGGAGGCATTTCGTGGTCTGCGTGGCTGGTGATTAACGTCATCTGTACGCATAACGCTTTTTTATTTTTGGTTGACCTCTCCAACTGAATGATACAATATCTCTGCCTAAGGGAGAGAGGGGTATCTTCAGGAAGTTTAACGGTATTTTTTTTTTATGTAGAAATATTTTTCTGCATACAGTGAAGCCTCTGAATGACGGGCATGGATGGAACTTGCTTATTTGTGTGTAAATATTACAGAGGTAACACAAATTTAGATTACTCTTAGATCATGCGGTGATTGTATCCACTCCTAATTATAAAAGAAAAACTTCCCAGTCCTTCATTCTGTGCGTTACGCTTAATTCCTAATAGTAAACAGTCACACACTGCCGTGCCTACCTGACGCAAGTAAATGTTAGCGTGGAGGCAGTTTTGAATTTAAAACTGTAACGATTTAATTGCAACTAAAAAAAACTGAGTTGTTTCAATTTAATTCAAGTAGGACAAGGGCAGCAACCATACTCAGAATTGAGCATTAGTACGAGGTGGTATCCAAAAGTTTTGAGACCAGTCCTGTAACACGCCAACAGATGTCAGTGCAAGGCTGCTGACACAGGAAGCACCGATCTTCATTAAGTCAGTGTGCTAAGAGACATTGTCCAATGTACACTCATGTCCAAAATGATTGTCGCATATCTATGACTGTCTTCTTGTAAGAATATAATTTGATAATGATTTTGCAGGGTACTTTTAATACTGATACTATGTGTATAATCGGGAAAGGTATATTTGTGGTAAATTTCATAGGAAAAGAATTACAAATACAAAAATTAAAATGAGTAAAACAAAATGTTGCTAAATGGACAAGAAAGTTTTATTTTCGTGTATTGTTTTTATTTACTGCTCTTTTGACATGAAATTTAGCACATACATGTCTTTGCCGATTATACACATACTAGCATTATAAGAAATATCGGGCGATTTCGTTATCAAATTATATTCCTACAACAACATATTTATAGACATGCGACAATAATTTTGAACATGAGTGTACATCGGGAGCTGTGCAGCTGATGCTATTCTGACCGCATGTGTTACAACGTCTGCAATTTCATTATTGAACAGCAGGCTAGAAGAACGACGAGCGAACGTGAACTTCGGTATAAAACTGGGCAAATTCGCCACAGAGTTGCATAACCAAATTTAAATGTAAACAATTATAGATCTTTTAGTTCGGTACGATTTTAACCTATATTGTATAGCGGGCTAGAGGCTCGGGTGCAGTAACTAGTATACATAAATGCATTAGTTATAAATGTAACTATGAGTTGATATCAAATTCTTGTACTTGGTGTTCAAATTACTGGGAGAATGAATAATGTCTTCTTAAAAAAAGGAAAAGTATGGTGAGGGAATGTTGTTTATGTAGGATTGTACTGCAAAATACTTGTAGTATTTACTACGTATGTTAATTTTCTTCTTAAGAACATGTTATCTCCATTAAACTCCACATATTGGCTGTACGGATAGTAAAACTGACGCAATACAAACTTGAAAAATTGTTTATTAAATATTCAACATATAGATAGAACTCACCAATCGTGGCGATTTATGGATTTGTTGGGAAAGTTTGGCCTATTTCAGTATATCCTGCAGACTCTAGTTTCTATTCGAAACTTGTTCTACTGTCTACAGAACTCGATTGTAGGTTTATTTTCACGCTCCAGAAAGTATTTTGTGTGCTTCTTATGAACTAAGAATAATTTATGTCCATTATGCAGAGAGGGGGGGGGGGGATTACACTTATCTTATTCGTATTCGTATCCGACTGTGAGTAGTAAAGAAAGGGTTCTTTCCCATAATGTCAGATACCTAGGTATAAAGAAGTCCTGACTGACTGATCAACGCGTAGACCAAACTTGAAGTTTGGACAGTACATAGGATTTCTAACGTAAGGTACCAGAAAGATTTTTTTTTTTTTTTGTCAATTTGGTGTGAAAGAGAGAGATGCGGGTTGCAGTTACTATAAGATGATGCCCATATCTGGGAGTCCCTTAAGGTTAAAAGACATGAAATTTCATAGGTGTATTTGGGCTTCCATTTAAAATAATAATCACGTGTTTTAGCGTTAATGGCATTTAGTATCTCCCCCCAACTCTTTAATTTGCATATTTTATTATAAATATGTCGAGAACAGAACCCAACCAACCCCTGCGTTGCTTCTAACCCGTTTCCACTACAACAACTACTGCTCCTACCCTACTCCTATTCCTACTGCTACTACTTAAATTGGGGGAGATACTAAATATCAGCCTATGAACCTCAGGTTCATAATAGTTAAAAGTTTGTATACCTTACCATGTCTTATTCTTACATCTCAATTTTAGAATACAATAAATGTAGTGATAATCAATATTTTTTAGTGATTTGTTTCTTGTTTTTCACCCTTTTTGTAATCGGGCTAAAGTAAGCTACGATTGTTTGTTTTCAAAAGACATCAATAGTTTCACAAATACTGAATTTCAGTAACAACACACATACAGTACATTGTTCATATAATGTTCTTCAGAATATTAATCAGGCTACTAAAATATTCTACAAACCTACTAAATTAAGTCTCTTCATCCCGGCGAAATTAAAATACCGCTAATTTTACAGTAATTATGTGATATCTTCAAATAGATAAAAAGATAATTGAAATATGGAACAAGAGCGCCCTAGACAATATTATTTTGCGTGAGGTACCGTTATCACAAGTCATCTAGTGGCTTTCCGTTTTCAGCTGTTTAGAAACGCGAAAATAAATGCCGATTTTCAAAATGGCTCGAAATGGAAAGCAGATAAGTGAGTCGTGATAACGGTTTTTTTAAAATGTAAAATAATATTGTCTAGGGCGCTCTTGTTCCACATTTCGATTATCTTTTATCTATTTGAAGATATCACATAATTACTGTAAAATTAGCGGTATTTTAATTTCGCCGGGATGAAGACTCTTAATGGATAAACTTTTCGAAAAAAAATCTAAGGGATGTTTTCAGTTATTCCTTTCCTAATGAATAAAAAAAATTAATTGAAAACATTAAATAGGAACTGAGCAAAAGCTCCGCTGCGGAGAATGTACAGAGGTGGAGTCCCAACAGAATTTTCGTACTGGCTTTCAGTTTAGTCGAACTTCAGTAACAGACAAATTTATTGGGATTTTTTCGTTGTGGGAGGTCAGTTTTTTCAGGAAAAAATCTAATCGGTTTAGAGTCTTTATGGTTTACATTACAAAGTACCGTGTGAAAAAGGAGTAAAAAAAAAAAAAAAGTGCGAGGACGTGCCAGCGAGCAAGAGAGAGAATAGCCCAAATATTTGTAGTCCCTGAATACAATTAACTGACTTCAGAAAGGAACAGAGATTCTCTTTTTCTCTAGAAAGAAAAAAAAATAAAAACTGTTTTCAGTAAAGTTATATATTTACTATTTTTGGTATTTTCGAAGTTTCATGTCAACCTCTTTTTGAGACAGAAGATAAAATATTCCGGTCTTATTAAAAAGGTGCCGGTACGTCGTACTGTTGCGTACCGATAGAAATACACACACACACACACACACACACACACATATATATATATATATATATATATATATATATATATATATATATATATATATATATATATATATATATAACCTATAAAGGAAGAAAAAGGGATTTGCGATGAGTCACTTAGATGCCCATACTAGGTGCAGTATATACCAAACGGTTGGAACTTATGAACAACTCTATTAGCTTACACGATAACACAACCACGCACAGAACAGATAGTCAAGTTTCTTTTATAGCAGTGGAGATGGGAAGTTCTTCCACATCCGGGATATTCTCCTCGTCTTAGGCCATGCGGTTATGATCTGATCCCCAAAATGAAATAACAGTTGCGTGGGAAACATTAGACACTAAGAAACCAGACATTGTGATAGTATTTCGACGCGAGGTGGCTATAGCGCTTCATATAAAGCAGATGGTATTCAACGTCTTCCTCATCGTTGGCAACGGACCGTCGATGAACTTGGAGGCCACTTTAAAGGTTGCGAGACCTGTATTGGGTGCGATTGTAAAGTCTGTGTGTAACCGTTGCTCATACGATTATAAGCCAGTCATGTTACGCCCCATTCGAAAGAAAAAAGTAGTTGCCATGACTTATGATTTAACCCTCGTATATATAATACTAGCAGCGTTCACCCCGCTTCGCTGCGGTCACCCCGGAACGCAATAAACTTTGTTACTTAGATAATTTTTACTTTTTCGCTTTCAAGTGATATGATAAAAACCATAGAAGATTGCAGTAAATCTTAACATTATATCGCCTGTCATTTATGTTAACCCGCCCCGCTTCGCTGCGGTCATCCCGGTGCTGGCATATTGTAAAAGTGTCTGTAAAAATAAGCAAATCAATTAAAAAATTTTAAACAGAAGATTCAAGCTATTTTCCGCTGTATATCGCCTGTCATTTATGTTAACCCGCCGAGTGACACGGTCATGCGGGTTGCATATAAATACGTTTATTTTTACCTATGATGAACTAACAAAGGATTTCTGGACACCTGAATGGTCAATTATCTCAAGACACTGGTAATTAAAAATTAAAGTGATATGATAAAAACCATCTAGGGTCCAAATCCTAATAACCCCCCAAAAATGAAAGAAATTGGTTCAGCCGTATTAGCGTGATGAGCGGACAAAGGATTTTGTACGTTCTCTTTTATATATATAGATAGATACTGTGTTTGTGTGTGTGCTGGGATAAATATATCTCATTGTTGAGAGTCCATTGTCCATTGTTGAGAGTCCATTAAGGGTATTTTCACAGTATTAGGCTTTAAAATGTTTTAATATAAATGCGTAGGCAGTGTCATGAAAAATATTTCTCTTTTGTTCGTAACGGTCTTGTTTAAGTGGCATACACCAAACAAGGTACGGAAAAAAAAAACCTGATATGTAAGTACAGAAAAAAAATGTACCGTTTCTAAAGCTCGCAAATAATAATCATGCTTGCTCACACATTTTTTTTTTCTACTACTGCACTGGGCATGAGTTTCAGTTAAAAGTCCTTTTTTTTCCCGTCCTTAATCAGCAAAGTAGTAGAAGTAAAATAGTTTTTGTTTCATAATAAAAATATTTTTCTTGCGTTGAATGTGCTTTTAAAGTGAGTAAGAAAGTACATGATATGTTAGAAAGTAAATAAACGTTGCTTTTAAAGTCTTCTTAAAGATTATGACGTACTAAAATATCAAAGAAGCTATCCTGTTTTTGTGACCTAAATGGTTTACAGAGTATCTCATACCACACTGGTCAACATTGTTCTGACATTTAAACTACTGTATAAAATTCTAAAGTGTCAGATATGTACTATGTAGGGCCTGTTTCAGTGAAATTTTCACCAGTTCCTTTATTAGAATCTCAAGATACAAATGAAATGAAGTAACATTTCTAGTTTATCTCCCAATTATGCCCTTTAGTTTAAAGAAAGCGAATACTTAATGGAAGATCAATATCAGACGTGGTAGAATGAGAATGTGAAAGGAAACATGGACAATGTACACCACAAACTTGCACGGCCTGTGTTTGAACTAGTGGTGGGCACAAAACCGGTTTTTCAGTTTTCTACAAAACCGGTTCGGTTTTTCACCTGGTCCATTTCGGTTTTCTTCAAAACCGGTTCCTGTTTTTTTTAATTGGTTCTATTTGTGACCAAAATAGTGTTTCGTTGTTCTCCGAAAACCGATTCCGTTTTCACAGAAATAGTTTTGTTTTTTTTTTTTCAAAAGTTTTCACCGAACCGGTTTTGGAGAAAACAGAAACCAGTTTTGGTGAAAAACCCAATCGGTTTTTAGAGAAAACAGAAACCGGTTTTGGTCGGATTTCGGTTTTTCTAAAACAGGTTTCCGGTTTTCATAAAAAACAGTTTTGTCCATCCCTAGTTTGAACCAGGTTCCGTTCGCACTAGAGGTGAGTGCTCTACCGTTTAGCCATCGCTCCCCTCAACAGCAAGTTGTTATAGGAATCATCATAAGAACGGGCCAATAGCAGTGTTGAAAATTAGCAATAACTAAATGTATTCTTGTTAGATCAGCAATACTTACTTTGTATTCTTTCCTATACTGAGCATCACCTTTCATGTCCTTGTACGTTTTCTTCCCTACACTTTGTGTTGTTTGGTCCGTGTATTTTAGTCGCGGCCTTCCTGTAGGTATTTTTCCTTTGGTCATTTTCACCATAGACAATAACGTGATTCCTCCATGTCTCGTTATATGTCCAATCATCCCATCTCTTCTTTTCGTAAGAGACCACGGTGGCTCAGACCGTGGTCTCTGGTGTATGGGGTCCTTGTTTCGATCACAGCTCGCGCCAAGTGAGTTTTGTGGTGGACAAATACCGTATGCGTGAATTTTCTAAGGGTTCTCCAGTTTCCTCCTACTTCATTCATTCTACCATTTCATTCATTTATCATCTTCACCCTCTCCTTTAGCCTAGCCGGCACAATCGTGGGACGTAAAACTCAGATTTCATTTCATTTCAAGCCGCGATCGTTGTGCAGACCCCACATTAATAGTAGGCAGGGGTGGATCCAGGACCGACTCCTGGGGGGGCGGTGGGTTGTCATACTGCCACTTTTAAAGGCTCCAAATTTTAGGATGGGTTTTATTTATATATATATAAAATACAGTTTCCTCTTCTGGGATCGATCCCCCCTGGATCCGCCCCTGATAGTAGGTTCCGTCTTAGTATTGCAGAAGAATGTAAAAGACAAAATCTCAAAACCCAACTTCTTCTAGAATCCCTCCTCGGTTTTTAAAACCACTTTGACTATCTATTAGTTCCTTAAAATGTGATGGTGAAAAAGCGATTTACTTGTCTTGACTTTGGGGAAGTTATATAAACTTAAGAGAGGGGATAACGATTTTACTAACTTATTTTCATGAATAGGGGAAGAATATACCTTTAATGAGGAGGTTCGAATTTGGAATGGTCAATTAGAGTCGACTTCCTGGGTGGAGATAGGGGGTTATGAAACTGATGAATTTGGACTTTCGCGTGCGAGTTTCTTGTACCAGAAACTAGAGCATTGTAGCTACAGTAAAATGTCACTAAAACTAATATCACTGTAACGAAATGTGAAATTCTTTAAGGCTTGTTCCCGTTTCTTCCATCGTTTGATTTTTCGCTGAAAAATTGGACATTATATGTATTGTACGTGTTCAACCAACTAATCTGATCGGAACTAAGCTTGGCATAGTGTTATGCCTGGACCTGCTGTACAAGCATGTGAAATGTTGTTTTGCAGGCTTTCAGCTCCTCATTTGTGGGTACTCAAATTTTGAGCCAGATTTTCGAAAAAAAAAAAAAACGGGATCAAACGGAAAAAAGACCCATTATTTATGACTGTATTTCACTTGACGCTGTTTAATGTGCATTAAAACATTTTATTGAAACTATCTTCGAATTTTTAGTATGACTGAAAATATAATCTTTTTTGCCTATATTTAACCTTATTTCTCAAAGTATAATTGAAATTCATCCTGTTTTGTTATATACTATGAACACTTTTCGTACATTATTTTATTATTCAAATGATATAGTAGTAATTTGTCTTACGTGTACGCGATCCATTGAGCAGGAATGAGTACCGGTAACCAGCGTTGTTCTATTAAATAAGCTTTGAGCATCTTCCAGTACAAGATATAAAGAAAAAAAATCGTAGATACTCTCTTATATAAAGTGTTAAAAGTTAATTGAATTACGCATTAAGGGTTTGTTATAATTATGTATATATGCCCATTTCAACGTAACATCCTCCCTTAAGATTTTTTTTTTTTTAAACACACACGTTTATTTAAAATAAACTTTGTATGATGAATTGATGGTTAAATGCTGAGCGGCTACATTTTATGCTGCTTTATTTGTACGCTTTTATTATTTAATATGTTTCGTATATTTTGTCTGGAAGTTCATGTTAAAGTAATGTAAATCTTGCAATGGATATAACAAGTGTGTTCTTGAGAATTGACTTACTTCAGTAGAATAAAATTTCACTGTAACAAATTGATTTCGAAGAGCTCCAAATTTTGTTATACTTGTATTTTACTGTATGTTTCAGATATTTTTCGTTAACCTTATAGGTTGTCAGGAAGAACTGATTATTTATTTATTTATTTATTTTTAAATATGACAGTGGATACGTATTCATTTCCAGTACGGGTTTGAACTCACGTGGCATTGTCGGAATAAACAATTGAGGCGTTTCTTTAGTCCAATTTTGGCACTTAACATTGGTGAAGGAGGTTGGTTCGTGTTCGTACAGCATTGGCAGAGCGATGAATTTTAGAATTTCAGAGCAGAAAGCGTTATTAAGTATTGATGAGTAATGCTGGAGATGGTGCTGGTAAACGTCTGTCTGCTGCCTTAAAATTTTTACTCCTAATCCTGTGGGAATTGATGGTAATACACTGCTCGAAATTGACGTCATAGTTCTCAGTTTGTAGTTTTTTTTTTTAAAAAAAATTCTATCTTCTTACATTTTTTGTTGTATATTTGTAACATTGAAATGGTTTTTGTTCTTTTTTTAAAAATCATCTATAACTTATTACATGTGTTTTTTTTTTATGGTATGTACAGGGCGTTCTGCAATATATTCAACAAGCTTTGTACTCATTATACAGGGTGTCAACTGATACTGGAAATACTCGAATTATACTGGAATTTAATTTTGATACTGGAAATATACTGGCATTTTGATCCACATACTGGAAAAATCATGAAACTGGTAATTTGTTAATGCTTTTTTGTAATTGTTTTAATAGTCTTAGAAACAGTTTTGTATCCGTTGATATTGTAAATTTTTCCAAAGAGTTGTATACATTTTGTAATTAGACATTTAAAGCAATGGGTGGAGTGGAGGGCTGTGAGGGGAGTTGGGAGGCCCTTTAAAAAACGTTAAAAAAATCATTTGTAGTTTTAAAAAATCAAGGCTAACTAAATTTATTAAAAATATTTTTGATGTTAAAATAATTACTGTACAAACCTGAAATCATCAAGTGTGAGATTATTCCTAAAGAACTTTTTTAAATCATTGTATTAGGTATTGGAATTTTGCTGATAGTTATACTGAATATACTGGAAATATACTGAAATTTTGAAAATGAAACTCAGTAGACACCCTGTTATGAGAAACTTGTTTTCTCTCAAATAACGTTTAATTCAACCGTCGCAGTTGTTCTTTCATGTAGACATTGGATTGTCAAACTAATTTTGATACATTTCATTTTGACTAAATATCTGGGTACCTGTCTCATAAATGAGAATGTGTGGGCTGATCAGTGAACGGATTGGGTATCATATCAAAATGCATTGCTACAGTAAGATAAAAAATGCTGGGTTTGATGCCTACCCAATGTGATCTTTCACTGTTTGAACTTTGTATGGTCCGATCGAAAGAAGTCTACTGCCATGACGCTGCATTCTCATTCCATAGGGATTTTTTTTTTGTATAACGCTTTACTTAGAATAAAATATTTCTATATATATATATATATATATATATATATATATATATATATATATATATATATATATGAAGGGTAAGGGGAAAAAACAAGGAATGTCCATGTGTGTACTTTATGGGGTTCTTTGTCCTATCTGTTGGTGTCTCTTGGTACTATTTGACTGTATATACCATGCATCCGTAGATGTAGAAATGTCCAAGGAAAAGGTCAAAAGATTTGACTAAAACTATTCATTTTATATGCAGTTTTCAATATTAAAACGCTGTTTTCTCGAAAATGCAGTTTTGTGACATTCCTTCTTTTTTCCCCTTACCCTTCATATATATATATATATATATATATATATATATATATATGGTTGGTTGTGTCAAATTTGAGTGAAATTTAGCTAATTTTCTCAGTTTGACACGTCGTGAACGTAATTGTGGGTTTAGCTGAGAGGTTTATGTACTGGCTTAAGACGTAGTTGTTTCAGTTTGTTTGTTGCCCATTTAAGAATGTTCCAAAATCTTTGCAAAAGAAAATACCTTAGAAGTGGGGAATTATCGGGTAAACTGTCCATAGTTGAATTTCCCATTCTGTTCCGTTGCTATATGTGGAAATTCTTTATTATAAAACCATTTTTTAGACGCTGACCTACAGTTTAACGAATCACCTGCTGTTCACACCGTAAATCGAACTCGTGTCCTTACTTATCGAACATTAAACGCATTGTCGCAGGTTCGAGCCTTCCTAAGATGGGAATATTTGTTATTTCCCTATTCATTTTATGATCATTCTCTATTTCTTCTTCAGTCTGTAAGAAATGATAATGTAAGCAAGGCAATCACAAGTAAATCAATCTAAATACTTAACAGAAAATTATATGAAGCCTTATTTTATTCTTACTGTCTTCCTGTCATTCGCTTCGTGTGATTACAGAAGCCAAGAAAAGCCACAGTCCAAGTTTGTTGGCATTAAGATCAAAGGAAAATTTCATAATGATAATATTAAGTGTTTACCGCCACGGCATTCGGATCATTATTCGTTTTGCTTGATTTTTCTTGAAAACTACGCTGAGAATATCAGAACATTTTGATTCATTGCCCGACAATTTGTAAATCAACACCAGGTCTTTGATTCTTCTACAGTTTTGTAATGATGGCAATTTGTGATTAGTACAGTGTTTTAAACCTCGGATACAAACGAGTTTATTGTATGTGATAAGTTGAGGGATTTGGCTTTGATGCCTTCAAGTTTTTTTTTTTTTTTTTTTTTTTTTTTTTTTTTTTTTTTGCCCAGTGTTCAAATTCCAAATTTTAGTACATACTTTAATTTCGTCTTGACATGTTAGGCAAGGGCGCAGATTTCTCTAACTTTGGGGAGGGTATTCAGATGTGGGTTTGTATATTCATAAAAAAAATACATATTACAATAAAAGAGACACATTAAAAATACATGGGGACCCACATGAGGTTTGGGGGAACCCGGGTCCCTCAGAATCGGCGTATTTTATGTTAGGTGCCAGTGACGACGCTAGTCTTAATTTTTTGGGAGGAAGCGGAAGGGCAGAGACATTTTTGGGGCTGCAGCTATTTTTTGGTATACGAAAAAGTAATGGTTCTTTACTACTTGACCTACATTACGGTACAACATGTCTGGGGGGCACCCACCTCCTTACCATTCGAGCGTCGTCATTCGTAAGTGCTTTCAAAGAATGGATCTAGTTGAAATCATATCCTGTTCTGGAGATATAAGTGTATCAGAAGGTCTTATAAGATTGTAATGTTAATACGTACGATCGTTACTCCACGCGATAATGGTAATGTCCTTGAGACTAAAGGGGACGGATTATTAATGAAAGTGGTTATAGAGGAAATGTTGGAATGGTAATGTGGGAGGAAAGTGGAGAACTTCAATAAAACCCACTGAGACTATGTTGTCCACTACCAACTCTCATGGCCTGGAATTGAACGAGGGATGTTTCACATTAGAGAAGAGGACACTACCAGGAGCAGAATGCCTCCCTAGGGGCCGTGGTGGCCCAGTGGTAGTGTTCACCTCTGGTGCGTGGGTCTGTGGTTCAGTTCCCGCTCAAGACAAGTGAACTTTGTGGGAGACAAACACCGTGTGCATGGGTTTCCTCGAGGTTCTCCAGTTTCTTCCCATTTTTTCATTCCACCATTTCATTCATTTCTCATAATCCTCATAATTCTCTCCCCTTTATCCTAACCGGCATAAACGTGGGACTGAAAGACGATAAAAGTTCAGCAGTTTGAATTTGCTAATTAAACTATGGTGAACTATAGTGGCAAACGCTTTGCTTAAATCAATCAAAATTACATCTGCTTGACTTCCTATATTAAGTATATTTAGTATTATAATAAATTCATTGGTTGATCACATTGGAATTTAATTTCCTCCCAGAACCGAGGCTATATGAGTGGTAGATCTTTCGCCTAACCCTATGAGCTCCCGCCGATAATTGACCGCGGCTCTCCCGCACCATAGGCTTGTATACCATATAGCAACGAGACGGGGGAGCTCTGTTGGAGCAAGATTATTGATAGTTGACTGGGAAATCAGTGTTGGTTTTCAGATAAGGCGAGAACATCATCATAAAATTAGTGTACGTAACTTAATTAGGTTCTAACCTGGCGAATTTTTGCTCTAGAGTTGATCTTTGTGTAATCGAAGCCTTTTCAATTGATTTGGGTCTACGCCAGAATTAGTTGAGAACCACATGTACCGAAGGCAAGCAACCCTAGTCGGCTGCTCGGTATTAAACACAAAATTCATTAAAGTTTTATTAGTAGCAGCAACACTTCCAATCTGTGATGCTGGTTGTTTTAGTTATGAATCCGTTATAGCTTGCGTCCGGTATTGTATTCAGAAGAGAAACCAAGTCTGGAGAGAGAGAGAAACAATCAGCTTCCGGCTGTGTAGAACGTGCTGTCAAACCTGTTTTCGGACTGAAAGAAAAATGCGTACGCTGTAATAACGATTCCTATCAGTGAGCGAGTGGATGAGCAAGTCACATTATAATAATTCTCCTATCGTGGAATGGAGGAAAGAGCTGACGTCCAGATAATAACAAAAAACATTGAGTAGAGCTCAAAGCTTCTAATTTGATAGGGTTAACAACCTAGTTAATGCAGTCGCATAATATCATTGCATTAAAAGTTTTCGCGGTCATATTAGGATCGAGGGCGTCAGTAGTGACCACTTGTGGATGCTTTATTATATATAATGTAAACATACATTACGTCATAGTCATGCATATTTTTCTTGTCCTTACTTCATGTTTACGATAGTTTGTGTAACTTGGCCTCGAGTGTCTTTCTTTTTTTCTTCTTCTTCTGCCACTCATGCATTTTGCTGAATATTACATACCAAGAATTCTATAGTCATCAGCATCTTATCAACGTTACAGACTTAAGCTTGTAAAATGTATTTTTGTCTTTGGTCTTCTATTTGTTGTTAAACGCGATGCTAATATAATAATAATAATAATAATAATAATAATAAATAGCGAGAAGACATTGTAAAGATATCAGACAGTTCGTTCCTGTTTTTATGTATTTAGTAGTATAAGGAGGTGGTAATTTCCTCTATTGCCGTTTGATATTTCAAAATAATTATAATAAAATACCAGTGATACACTAGTTTCGACTGAGTATGACTGTGTGTTTGCAATATTGTATTTAATCACACACAAATAAAGTGGTGGACAAACTGGACATATTCTTAGAATTTAAATTAACATTTTTCACAGCTTCGATTTAACGTAGGTAGTTTAGTGTTCTCGACCATCAGTTGGAAGGTCAGATTCAAATTCTGCGGTCGAACACCGTGACTAAGATTACTCAGCCTCACGAGACAGATGTTGGGATGTCGCGATTAATACGTAGACCCTCGTAATCTGCGAAAACTCTCCTAAATTGCCTTAAGATGCCCCACTGAGAATATACTCACCACACATACCACTTTTTCCCAAGCCTTTAGGTCGTCTTCGAATTGCGTGTATGCTAGTGACATCTCTTGGTGCCAGGCAGGAGTAAGCGTAACTAGCGACAGCTATTAACTTGACTTTGAACTATCAGGAATTAACGTGACTGATGGTGAAACGTCTTGCGTTATAAGGATTAAGAATATCTACATATTTTCGCGTAGATGTTTATGCAACCCATGCATGTTAGCGCTACTCTCATGATAGGCTACTCTCAGACCGAGATGTTTTTCTTTTATAATTAGTATTTTTTGTTATTTAGAGGTAGTTTGTAATAATCAAGAAGAAAAAGAAGGTAATAATAATAATAATAATAAGATTGGTGAACGCAACGCTTCATATCTCCTTCTGCCAATTGCAGCCTAATTTGATTTCTCCTTCAGTGCAACAAAAGTTTTTATTTTGAAATGTTAAAACACTGTGAAATGTTCCAAATACATTGATAGGTAAAAGCAGTGCAACTTTAATAAAGTGAAAGTTTGTAAGTTTTAATGATAGATTGTAGTAACAGTACACGCACACAGTCTTTGGCTGGTGCGCGTGCCAATGTAATGTGTTGTCATGGATTGGGCTCCTTGCGGAGATGCGGAATTTTGAATGTTAACTAAGCGTCGTGGGATAGTTTGGGAGCTCTTTTAATGAAAAAATGATAAAATATTGAAAGCCGTTGTGCTGACCTTGTATTTCTCAGTTGAACGTGCGTTGTCTGGTGGCCATAACTTTTTGTAGATTGTAGTACTAGGCAAGGGCCCCCATCAGGGGGGGCAAGGTGGGGCGCTCGCCCCCCTAAGAGGAAATGGTACTTGGGAATATCGAAAACCCAATAGAATTTTTACATTAGTTATAGCAAAATTTGAAACTATATTTGAAATCTTGCTTATATTTGTCCCCCTTGGAAACCACAACATGGGCGCCCTTGGTACTAGGGAGTTAAGTTGAATTTAGACTACAATATAATGTCGGATAAGAAGTATTACGCCTTTTGTACACGAGATAGCGTTATTGTCGCAGATCTCAAGATATATGTGTCGCAACGGATCAGGCCTAATTTCATTTGACACTTCATAATTAAAGCTAGTAAATATACCAAAATGGTTTGAATTCTTGTAATGAGACGTAAGGTATTGCACCGTGAAGATGAATAACTTTCCTCAAAACCGCGCTACATTTTACAATTTTATTTCGATAAAGGCGGAAATGCTGCGTAGACCTGTTAAGAAATTTGTACAGTTTAAGGACAAGATACATTAACAAAAGCAATAACCAAACGATGGTTCAGTCGATTTCGTTCTAAAATTTTTATGTCCAAGATGTTTTTCGTAGTGGGTGACCAATCACAGCAAAAGTGGATGATATTGTGGTAAAAGTTTAGCAAGACTGACGTGTACGCAGTCATGACTCGATCGATATTCACTTAAAAAAAAAAAAAAGTCAAATAATAGAAGCCCTATTTCTATGAATGAAACATTTATATACAGTGATGATAGGAATGTGCACTAACCTCCTAAACATGCGTAATATGTAGTATAAAAGTTGGGTTATTTCATCTAAATATCAGCTGTAACGAGTATATATGAAGACAGCATATCGATGTTACATTAGGAGAAATCCTGTAAATATGTAAAAAAAAAAAATCTTTAATTATGACATCGCCAAGGATCGGAACATCCATCACCAAACAGTGTTAAATTGTTCGGAGAAAGCTAGTTACAAAAGAACGTTGGCTGGCTTGACGTTTGAGCGCCACAAGATCTAGCCCAAAAACATTACTCGATCCAATTTTCATCTGTAAATCTAAAACGTAACCAACTCGAGCAATTTCTGAAGCTTTTAATTACGAATGGTGAAAAATGGGTAACCTACGTTAACACATTCCGGACGGACTGCGAGCATAGCTCTCAGTGAAGGTTTTGTTCCGGAAAAATATCAACTGTTGCATGTTATACGCCTGTGTAAAGAGAAAGTTCTGCGCATTATAGAATGGTATAATAAATCACATTGGGTTGAAAACTTTATTTTCTATGGATTTTTAAAATATGTAAAAAAAAAAAAATAAATAAATAAAAATAAAAGAGTCGTCTACAGGGAAAATCGTCTAGAAACAGTGTACGAAAAAGATTGTAGTCAAAGCAAGGGGAAGTTCCATAGTTTTTGGAAAAGCGCACACTTGCAAGGGCACCGTGCATCACGAAATGCTGCCACCGGGTAAAACAATAGAGCGAGTGCTGCTAGCATTTCAAAAGAAAATAATTCAATATTGAAATGTGCCGTACACCACGATGGCAATCTAGTAGGACAGAATTATGGTATCAAGTATCAGTCACATTAAAATGACGTAATGTAAGTTTGTGGGGTAGAAATGACTGAATCCTTGTTATTTACAGTCGGTAGAGTAGTGTTGATGAGCATGCATAATAGTTCCATAACACTTTGCTCTTCTGTACGCAACTGTGTGGGCTTCATGGAATGGAAGAAAGAGGCTTTCGTCAGCTTATGCCTTGCACCCATCCCTAGGCGGTCGTACTCTTATAATCAGGCTGTAAATAATGTGTGTACCAAGTTTGGTTGAAATTGCTCAGTATATTCCAGAGTTATGCTGGAACATACACTACATCCATATATATATACAGGGTGCGGCACGTAAAACCGGCCCGTAAAGTGAACACATAAAATGACCGGTACGGTTTTAACTTCAGTCCCCTTAAAACACGTCTGCAACTTCTCTCTCTCGCATGAACCTGTTGACTCAATCTCCTGGTTGACTTTCGAGGACTTCTTGTCATTATCTCCTCCACCTGCATCTTTAATTCAGGTGTGCAGACAGATGGTCGTCTGTTCCTGGGAGCACTTTGAACCGATCCTGTACGCCGCCATTTTTCAATCAATTCCTAAATGGTGCTTTTTGCTGGCACAGAACGTCCTGGAAATTTCTCCCGAAACAAATTCTTTGTTTTCACAAAAGATCCAATGAGAATGAACCCTTAAACAATGGCAACACGCTCGGGTATCGAATACGGCATTATCACACACTGACACTCACCCGGCTTAACACAACGAGGCCTTTTTCTCAACTGGTTTCGACAAGTTTCACTGGCTGCGCTGCCGTGTCGTGACAAAACGCTGTAACTGTGGCGGAGCAGTTTTGCGAAAAAGAGCCGTAAAGTTTTCATCAGAATATGTGATCTGTATCGTGTAGAACCAGTGTATCTTGACTTTGGAAACACGTGGTTACATGTAATGTTACGTAAATGCATGTTGTGTGATTAAATTTGGTGAAAATTGATTGGTTGACCATTATTGCCTAGTTACACTGGTTCTAGGAGCCGTAAAGTTTTCATCTCATTTTCGGATGAAAACTTTACGGCTCATTTTCGCAAAACTTCTCCGCCAAAGTTACAGCGTTTTGTCACGACACGGCAGTGCGGCTGCACGTGACTGCTGCAGGTCACGTAAGTCGACCCGACCTCGACACGCCATCTCTTGGTAGGAAGGTAGATTATTTAAGTGTTGTCAAAAACACAATATACCAGAATATTACGACGGGCCGGTTTTACGTGCCGCAACCTGTATATATATATATATATATATATATATATATATATATATATATATATATATATATATCAGTGGCGGCTGGTACTATATGTTGCATGGTTGTGCAACCGGATATTTTTTTAAATACTAAAAATATTTTTAAGTGTTAAAGTAGTGTATCAGTAAAAAATAAACCTTTGCTCTTGAGCGCAAAACAGTATTGATGCATTTCTGAAAAAAGTCAATTAAAAAACGGAAAGAAAGAGAGAGATTTACCTTTCCAGTGGCAGCGAACGTTGCCACTGGAAGCAGTAACATTGAGCATATGGCAGCGAGCTCCTATCTCTTAACATGGGGAAGTGGATTTATTCTTGCAACGCTCCTATCTTCCCGTATTGGTCCCTTACGGTTGCATTTTTTCCGCAACTGGTCAGCTTCTGTAATAGTTACGAATTCCTCCGCTTAGCAGCGCTTGACTCAGTTCATAGGGTGAGGAAAATACAGACGCGTGGAAGAAAGAAGTTATTCACAAAACATAAACTCGCAAAGAACAAATATAAGTCTGGTGGTAGCAGGGACGGATCCAGGCTGAAAGTTTGGGGGGCGGTCGTTCGAAGTCAATAGATTTTATTTAACATTTATAATACAAAGGTGAAAATTCTTGGGATAAGATTTATTTTTTTAAAAAAATCCTATTCTGGGGGGGGGAAGGGGGGTCAATCGAGTCTCCAAGAAGAAAATGTCTTACTACGGGTCTAATTCCTAGCTCTGTGTCCTTCGTGCACATGATTCCGTGTTCGATTTCCGGCGGAGAGCATAAATTAATATCAAATCATTCACTTCCAATACTCATCTGTCTTCTTTAGCCTAATTTGCTGGAATGTTAAAGTATTTTTTTTTTAATTTTCAAAGGAAAACATCTTAGATTTCATGCTTCTTTACAGACAAAAAAATACGTGGTTCCTGAAAATGGACTTTTTGTTCCGTATATTTATACAAAGAAATGCTAACAAAATGCATATTGTCGGAGGAGAGAGGTGTTTCTGGACCCCAAAGAAAATAAAGCGGAAAATATTTGCGGTAGCGATGCTTTCTATTCAGAGAAACTTGGCGAGCAGCATTTCAGATTTCAATAAAGTCATAGAAAAATTTGAAGCCCGAAAGATCGAAGAAAGACCTTCCATTCTAAAATAATGCATAGTTTATATAATTAAATAATTTTGTTTAACTGCGTGCATGCAATTTTCTTGCTTTTTTTCTTCTTTTCGGATTAACGCCATCATTCATGGCTTACAGCACATACTATATATTCGATTTATCTCGTGTCCAATAACATGAGTGTAAAGGTTTTGTATATAAATAGTGTATAAACGTACATTGATAGTGGTTGTTTGAAAAAAAAGGAAATAGCTTATATATTAAATTAATATTCGAGAAATAATTTAATCAATAATATACAAATAGAGCTTAAAAGACTTTCCTCTTCATATTTCCTGAATATTTCTTGGATAGGACTCAAGAATGCTGGGGGAGGGGAACACTTGCGCGTACCTACATACCTTTGATATTGCAACATTGCAACCGGTGCTTGTACAGACTACGATCCGCTACTGATATATATATATATATATATATATATAGCTTCGAAATAGTTTTTTTTTGTTTGTTTGTTTGTTCGTCAGTAGAGAAATGTTGGTATAGAGTGGTGATCGTACAAAGGAAAGGCCACATTTCTAGAATGAAAATGGAAGTTTGAATATAGAGGCACACAACTCGGTACTGTGTGGTATAGATGTATATTAGAAAAAGAGAAAAATACACGGATTCATTAGATAGCTATTTATCGCAGTTTATCTCTCCCCGTGACGTCAAACGGAAACCACGATAACAATGAATGGCTCCACTGACAGATATTAAATGTGCTATTTGGAAACTAGACAGTTCATTTCCAAGTAAACGGAATTACCCTAACGGACGCGTACAGCACCAATCTATTCAAATTGCACTCATCCAATCCAATTTACAACACAACAAGGAAAAAAATGGTTTAAAAGCAGGAAATAAAAAATATGGAATAGGGAAATGCCCCAATACAGTTCTCTTTCGTACACACGATGGAATCGGAAATGTATTTAGAAAAGTAATTTTTCAATGCATTAGTCTCTCTCTCCATTAGGCATTTTAAAAGGATACATGAAATCTCTCTCTCTCTCTCTTTTATATATATATATATATATATATATATATATATATATATATATATATATATATACTGTCGTACGTTCATTGGTATTTAAGAAGTTCTGTTAACAATATCGAATACATTGGACCTGCTTAAAGTTTGTTTCGAAAATCTTTGGGTTAGGGCATAGTTTTGTAGTATTTTGATCCTAACGATAGTTGTCCGGGAGTGGGGATTTATACTTAATTTGCGAGCCCTAGAATAAGAGAACCAAATTTTTGTAGGGTTTTCGCCAATTTCATCTTCCTCGTATTAACCACAATTGTTTCTACGAAAGTACCTGAAAAACTTTCTGCAAACTACTACTTACAATGGCGTTAGTATTTAGCTGTTATAAAATTCGGAAGAACCTACCTCTCTATTTTTAAATTACATTTTTTGTTTAAACCTATTCGTTTTATTTTGCACAAGAGCTTGAAGTAGTAGTTTTGTGTGAGAAATAGAAATTTCTCGTGAATAGGCCTACTTTCGGGCAATGATTTCTAATGTAGTTTAACATCAGAATTAAATATCGAGCGACTTCTGAGGATGAAGCGCAATCCAATAGGATTGTGTACAATTGGTTTCCCGAATTCCAGCGTCTTCGTACATTTCTCAGTGAAGAATTTCGTAAATGTCGTCCATTCACGCCTTTTGTGCTGTAATAGTAATGCTGTGTGTGACATGATTACGAGAGATCGACATGTGGTATATCGTGAATTTCAGACATTCTTGAACATTGATATGAAAGCAATATACAAGATGCCCATAACTTTTCGGGTCAAATTTATACAGGTGATAGAGGGGTCCAAAATATGCATTTTGAGATAGTAAACTGAAGGTCCAAAACGGCTAGTTCAAGCGCCACGCCATCGAAATTGCAGCGATCTTTGGGGACAATTGTGTTTATCAAATTGATGTAACCTGCTTTATTGTGTATAACACATCATCTAAGTATGTAAGGTTTAGTACAAACACACTACTGCTGCACTGTACATACTAAAACCTCACAGTAACTGTACATACCTCGCCAACCTCGATCCACATAGCACAACGCCTAAGGAAATTTTGCTTCGCTCGCTCAAATATCGCCGGCGTCTCTTGCACAATCAAGCAGGCAGCTTGGACTCTTACAAGCAAGTCCTCTCGGATTCTACTGGCGATTCACATACCAAGGACCTTCTTTCCTTCGTGATGCACTGCCCGAACTATTGGAGATTGTACTTCTAGATGTCTGCGCGAAAATGTGAGTGCAACATGACGGCGTACCTGCCCACTTCGATGTGGATGTTCGCCATTATTCAGATACAACCTTCCCTAATCGTTGGCTTGAAAGAGGAGGTCCCATCCGGTGGCCAGCGCACTCCCAGGGTCTTAACCCTTTCGACATTTTCCTTTAAGGACATCTCAAGTCCTTTAGTGTATGAATCGCCAGTAGAATCCGAGGAGGTCGACGGAATAATATACAAAAGTAATTACGTAATTGAGGAACGTTTTGTAGCGCCGAGATGTGGGCCTATATTAGCGTTAAATGAATAACAAACTGGTTAATAATATAATGGAGGACTTCGTTGTGCGGTTTCAGACGGCAAATTGGAGTGGAAAAAGAAAACTTTTGTAATGACGGACAGTGTTCGTTACGCGCGAAGAAGTGGAAGACTATCCACAAGACGTGAAATTAGTGCATGTGTTGTAGAATCTGTCCACTCTAAGGAAATCCACGCACAATTTGCAGCTAGAGATGCAAAAAAGCCTGCTTTTTTCTGGGGGAGGTTGGATATGGATTTTTTTTAATAAGCTGGATTAAAAAAAATCGCTCTGTTACTTTCTTTTTGACGTACTACCTTTGTTTTTCTATCTGGACTGTAAAAGTAAAAAAAAAAAAAAAAAAAAAAACTGCTTTACAATATTCACTACTTGTGAATCCTATGTTCCGTCAGGGGCGGGCCGGGCCGTCTTGATTGGTTTCCAAATTAACCCTTTCGTTTATAACGTCCACTGGAGTGGACACTGCTGATTGGTTACGATTGTGTTCTGTCGGGACTCTCCACCCGCAACCCAAGTACATTCTTTTTCAATAGAAGTTACCTGGGTGGCCTGACGATCTGAATTTTTCTGCCACTTGTCACACCCCTGCTTTGAGTTTCATCAGTACATGCTTGAAACAGGCAAAAAAGAGGCATGGCGACTTTTTCTGGAATATCTGCTGACGTCTTCTACCGAGGGCTTGCCAAGCAAGTGATATTTTTTTCTTTTCTTTGTTAGAATGTCTGAAACAAGCTGACATCATGATATTAGCAGGTTTTGTTGTTCTATCTACAGAAATCATCCAAACAGACATGTACCATGTAGTGGACAGCATGCACTTGAAGCACATTGTCTTCGACAATCTGTTCACTGTAGTGGACTTCATGCATCTATTGAAGATATGATTGGTTTTGCAAAAAGTGGTGTTGCCACTTACAAAAATATAATTGGAGTCTCTGTGGCAATCAGTGAGCCTCATCAAAACTTCTGACTAATATATGTATGAAATTTGGGTTCGATTTCTAGTTGATATCACCACACTTAAGTTCAACACGTTACGGCAGACAAAATTGACAAAATTGGTATGTTGGAACATGTAGACATGTACACACAAATTGCCATGAACACATGTTACTCAGTATGTTGAGAATGACAGAAGTGAATCAAAATCAGCGAATGAAGAAAACGAAATTGAAGATCCTTCTCTGACTAGAAGCAACCAAAGACGACGACAAGCAAAAGTGAGGTGGTCAAAATGTGGCAATAAATTTTCTCAAAATGTTTCTCCATTTCTTGGAAATAAGAATGCAAATATTACAAGAAATGAACAAATTGATTTGCTTTCGCAGTTATTTACAGATGACCTTGTAAATGACATTCTTTCAGACCAATCTGTGTGCCAATTAAAATAGCAAGAAACATTTTAGATTGACTCAGGTGAAATCAAAGTGTTTCTTGAAATAAATCTTGTAGTGAATTATCTGTTATCCAAGAAGACGACATGATTGGTCTTCAGATGAAGCTTTACGGTTGTGGCTGACGTAATGTCAGTAAACAGGTTTGACCTCTTATGGAGATAAATTACGATATGTACTGACTAAACTGAAGGAGAGATTCGAATTTGCTGTGAATGATGAAGAGAATGAATGCATTGATGGGCAAATCATGCCATTCAAGGGTGGACTTATCATAAAACAGTATACACCCACGAAACCGAAAACTTGGTGGTGAAAATTTGGGTAAGGGCATGGAGAAGTGGTTATATGTAAGATTTTGATGAATATGTTGACTTTTAAGTCTTATTACTTGTACCAAAGTCACATTTTAAGTCTTATTACTTGTACCAAAGTCACATTTTAAGTCTTATTACTTGTACCAAAGTCACATTGGCAAGTTTTCCACAATATAACGTTTATTCCATTTATTTTTTGTATAATTTTGCAAATTTTATGTGACACAATTCAGAAATGATTTTCTTACCCAAAATGCATGAGGTCCAATCAAGTGGACAGATGAAGATAATGATTAAATTCTGTTAAGAAAATATCAAATTGCAAAAGTTTCGGTTTTACATGTTATAGTACACCAAGAACACTTTGCAAGAAAAAATCAGCATTATATATCAATGGAAAGATAATTCATGCACGAAAGGGTTAACATATCTTCGAGTGCCTGGAAGTGCAAGTTATGCAACCCACATATCTCAAACGTCGTTCTGGTTGCCGAAACTTTTTATAAAGTACCTGGAAACTGGCAGGCAAGAAAGGTATCCTAAACTAAGAAACAGATACAATACCATTTCGATTTTGGTGTAAAATTTCACTTGCATTTTGTTCTTCGTTGGGAAACACTATTGTAAGCTTCAGATAGTCCAGGGATGCAAATAAGTAACAACATTTTACTAACCCAAGAAAAAAGCTACTGGATCACTTCCGACAATAGAAATCATTTACTTACCTTCGGTATTAAATACTCGCCCCGGGCGAGTGGTTATTTGTATCTCTGAGATCATTAGAATCTAGAATAATATAAGTTCAGGTTACAAAATTAAATATATTAACGGCAATTTTGGGAATAATAGTTTAATGGTGGTAAAACTTCTTCATATACACAGAACTGTTTCTTTCTTTGTTGTTATACTATGTCATTGTGTTTGAAATAGAAAATGTGGGTATTTCTTTTTTACTGTCTCCTCCTCGAATTCGAAATAGGAAACTTGGATATTCCTTTTTACTGTCTACTCCTCGAATTTTAATGGCTTCAATAAGTGATATGCATACAAATGGATAGATATATTTGTACCGTATCTTTTGTTCCTACAATGTTAAGTTTAATTTATGCATAAATTTTAAACAATAATGCTGCTCTACGAAATCTAACTACTATATTTTCAGAATACGGTAGTTACTGCCAGGAGCGGGTTCAAGAGGGGCTATAGCCCCTCCTTGACACTCAGGTATACACTGGATAAAATGGACTTCAACTCTGCTTTACACTGGATAAAGCAGCAAACTATGGTTTAGCCGCTCCCTTGATCATATCCTGGACCCGCCACTGGTTACTGCTAAAACTATTAAATATTTACTAGAACACTTTTATAGTTGAAAATTACTCTTTAAAGCTCTACAAGCAATTTGTTGTAATTTGAAAACCCACTGCGTCCTGTGACTTTGTTTTTTGTATCCAGTAACAGATTTTTTGCTTTTTTGATTCTCGAAATTTTCTCTTTGTTTTTATTTCTTTCGAATCAATAATTAAATGTTATTTCTTGTTCTAGTGTGAATATGGTGGTGTTTCGTCATTAAAATCGAAATTTTCAAATAAGTCCAAAATTTTCCAGGCAAAAGTCATGGAAAGAACTAACATATTTCTTAACTGGGGTTTTTCGGAGCCCTTGTATCCGTACTTGCAGCATAGCTGGAAATATCAGGATAAGCCATTCACAAACATATATAATTGGATCTGGAAGTAAAGTTTTGGCGTCCATTGGCAATGCGTGAATTAACATATGTTGATATGGACAGATACGTTAATGTGTGCGCCCTGGTCCTGCAGTTTCGAGCAATAGTGCAGAAGATAAAAGCCATGTTCAGATATGTTCATCACAACTTTCATAAGGAGAAAAAGATGAAAAATTCCGTGCGTGAAACTTTCAGAAAATACTTCCTGAGTGTTCAATAACATGTTTAGTTATGTAGAGACTACCGAGGGATACTTGATGGTATTTTGGATTTCTAAGGACTGCTTTCTGCCTTTTCTGTTACTTATGTTTGTGCATCTGATAGTCCATGGATTTCGTGCGCACCCTGTAGTACAGTCGTCCTAACTCACGATGTCAATCTTAAGACTTGTTCATTAAGTGGCGAATGTGCTATCAGTCTTACACTGCTCTCGTTCGTGAAGATGAGCTTTTGACAATGTTTCTTCATCGTAAACACATCGTTTACTTTACTAGAGTAGAAGGCGAAGAAAACTGGGAAGAAGTGATGTGAGAAACATAAGAACAAAGCCATCTTGATACCACCACTCGGAGTCAGCCTCCTGTAGCTGACTGCGGGAGAAGGCTCCAAAGGATATAGCTGTACTTGCTTCATATATCATAAGCATGAGCAGTGATGCATTTTAGTTACACGTTATGAACCACATGTTATCTGAAAGTCGAAATATTTCTTCATCGTTGCGTGTGGTAGAGAGATTTTTCCTCTGAAACTATAGAGCGTAGCCGGATAGAGACGGAAATGTGTTTACTTTGCAGCCACATAAACGACAAACATAAACAGTTGATAAGTGATCGTGGACATTAAAATGTCAATTTATGCGGCGAAACTTTCTTTTCTTTTCTTTTCCTTTTTTTTTTTTTTTTTTTAACGTTATGGCACACTCTCCTTTGTGCTAATTTCCATTATAGATTCAAATTTCTAATCCAGTTGTTAAAGAAAAAAAAATATCCACTATAAATACATAAACTTTCAATAATGGCTTTTTAGTCAGCATTCGTTTTAAACAGAATATCCTAATAATGAATGTTTAAGGAATCATTTTTAGTATTTCCCTTTGTTTATTATTATTACTGGGTAAAATTACATTTGTAATGCGCAGTGCACAGATTCGGCTATTCTAATTGGTTGGTCTAATTCGTGGATTTTTTTTTCTTTTGAACCGTATTAAAAATGGTCAGAATCAATGAATCCCTTAAGAAGTTGTGAAGTAAATACATTTGTATAATTTATTCTTTGTTTATAGTTTGGTAGAGAGTTTGCTTACATTACTGTGGTCGCAAAATACACTTAATCAATGTTTTATTATATATCAGACGCAAGTGTTTTATTTAGCAAGAAATGGGCTGTATCTGAAGATACCAACCTGTCATTTGCTTGGGGAAACTGTGGTAAAACCCTGGAAATACCTCAAGATGGTCGCCAGCCATATTCGATATGAGTCTTCCCAGTTTTGATGCTCGCCCAATTACTCCAGAAATTATCCTTACGTGCCCCTCTTCGCATAATCTGGAATACCCACCTGTCTCATCTTGCCTGTCCTAGGTTGACAATTATACAGAAGTCTCTTTTTTTACAGAGTAACAAACTGTTATAATGATTCAACAACTGATGTGGACATTTTTCGAGCTACTCGGTATTTGAAAGAACAATTAAACGAGTTCTGGCGAAATAATATTACTTTTACACTGTGAACAAGTCTTCTCGGGCTAGCAGCCAGGTAAATACTGTTATATCTTGCGACATTTCGAAGGCTGACATCGTCCTCATCTTCAGACGAATGTGATGGGGCAATAGAGTGTATGGAATTTCCTAACATAAGTATTCTTCAGTAAAATTTGGTTTGCCAACAACAACAGTTTAGTTCAGTTGTTTGTTGCTACTCTTCAAATAAGCATTCCACAGAATCAACACCAGCAATAGCGTAGAAATTCTTGTCAAATTTAAGAAGCTTAATGCTCGGAGTTTCGAAGATTACGTAACTCTTACTATTTCAAATGCTGAATTCAAACTTTCTTACTAGTGGAAATTTTGATGTACACCAAGAAAAAGCTGCATTTAAAAAAAAAAAAAAAAGCAAAAGAAGTGCTCGGGAAATTCCCACAATTCAACGCACAAAGCATCGCAATTGAATAATTCAACAATAACACTATTTATTTTACGCAGGAAGATATTGAATTTCATTTAAGTCATTTTGAAACATTTACTTTATAAAATATTAATTATGTCTCTGTTAATTGTTTTAAATTAATTTTCTGGAAAGAGCCGTCTTGCAACAAGTGCTCGGGAAATTCCCGTAATTGAACCTACAACGTATCGGAAATGAATTCCAACCAGTGGCGGCGGTTGGACATTAAAAGTAGGGGAGCAAGACATGATCTGAATATTTGATATCAATGTTAGTTTTCCTGGTTGCTTGTAACACTGTGTTTGACGAAAAGTTGTATAACTATTAGGATACTGTCTTTTTCAGTTAAAATACCATATGTCTTGTTTCATATTTTATTAAGTAAATTGACAAGAGCAACGCAAGTGGATACTAGCCCTTTGTACTCTTAAATAACGAAGGTGTAAGAAGAGATTTGATTCCTTGCTCATGAATATCTGTCTGGAAAATTGTGTGGTCAGATTAGGGGCCTATTTAATAACAAAATTGCAAAACAAATAAACAGAAAGGATAATATCAATCAAATAATCATAGTAATGAATATTGAGGCTTGTTTTGCAAAAATTATATTGAAACTGGAAATTAATGAACAACTTATATTTTTAATTCCACGCATGCTGTTATATGAGTTATTGCTCTTAGAATGACAGTGAATACTACAAGCATATGCTACGACATTTAAAGAAATACTTTTGCAGCTTCCCGAAGCATGTTCGCTGCCATTAAGTACAGTTTTCACTTTATTGGAATATATCAAAACTCAGCAATACTTAGTCACTGCACATTCAGTTATACAAAATAATCCTAAAACCTAGAATTATGCTGAATTCACTAAATTTAATTGTATATACAGAACTGTATATGTACACCCCTAAACCTAAACTCGTATATTACACTGCAAAATTAATATTCCTTACTAGACTCCTTCGTGACTAAGCGGTTAGCGTACGCGCCTTTGACGTGGGAAACCCGGGTTCGATTCTCGGTGGGAGCTCACGTGGTTCGGACTCCACGTTGATCATTAAGTCCACGTCTCATATAACTTCGCTGCTGAACAGGATATTAAACGGAAAAAATCAAATCCAAGTATTTCTTATTATTAGAAAGAAGAAAAAAACATTTTAGGAATTGTCGATTTTTGTGCAATTAAAGAATAACTTGTGAAGGACTTCCTTTCTTGCGAAATGCAATCTCAATTAGTTCCAGAGCGGCTGACTAACATATCGAGCCCTTGCAAGAAGAAATGAAAGTACGCTCGAATTGTGGCGCTCCAATAGGTTAATTTTTGGGCCATTTTTAGTGGCAGTTCAAACGCAATTCCTGTAGCTTTCTTAATTCCACGGGAGGACAACCAATACGTATTCATGGAACGACAAATATTTTATGGCACCATTTTTATTCTATGAACCAATGACACATACCAAACTTTATATTTCCAAATGAAACTATATACATTAATGGGTAATTTCAAAAAAGTGGGGTGGCAACTGCCCCCTTTGCCCCCCCTAATAGCCGCCCATGATTCCAACAATAAAACTATTTATTTTGCACTTGAAAATATTTATGTCGTATAAAACATTCTGAAACATTTATTTTATAAAACACGAATTATATATCTTTGCTTTATATTAATATATTTGATGTTCATATTTGGCGAATGTCACTGAGGCTTCTGGAATGATTCGATCTACATTTGTTCGTTTCGTCTGCCTGTACTACACATACAACAGGGTATCACTTTCGGTCTTTAAAGTTTAAATTTTCAGGGTACAAGCACGAGACACACTAAATTTCCTGTATAGATTTTGGCGGCATACTAACGTAAAATTTCAAAATAGCGGCCATTCTTTTTTCAAAACAGCGGATATCCACGGTAGAAAGTGCAATTTTTTGGTCTTTTAAGTTGACATGTTCAGAGTAGAAGCACGAGACACTCTAAATTAGCTGTATATACTTTGGCAGCGATCCAACGTAAAATTTCAAAATGGCGGCCCTTTTTCAAAACTGCAGTGAATAGAAAATTGTTGTGACAATTGTGACAAGTTGTGACAATGATAATCTTGAAATATAAATAACATTTTAACACTTTAACCCCAAAAACATTGAAATATTTCGTAAAAACCCAATTAAACCCGAAAAAACCCACATGGGCCCAGGTGGGTTGGGCTTTTTTTTTAAAAAAAACTGATTTTTTCAAACCCTGTATGGCGTCATTCATACCTATTGCTGTGTGCTATTGACGCCATTTGGCGTCAAGAGATAGTTCTCATTCTATGTATACATCCTCTGTAAAATGGCACGCAGGTATTAGAGGTCTGCACGGGCTTGGTCAGTAAATTTTTAATACGACCATATTTCTCGGGCCTAACTTTGTAAATACGAGGGCGGGGTGAAAAGTTCTCCTCAGCCTGACCTAGAGATGGCACTCCAATCAGCAAAATTTTATTGTTCTTGCCTGGGGGCGCTTTTCAGTTGTTCATATAACAAGTGTCAACTTGTTCTCTCAAGTAGTTGGTGTGCAGGCATTGTTGCATTTAGACGTCTTGCGTGTTAGTTGAGAAAATGGATCAACTTGAATATCGTGCGGTAATCAAATTTTTCGTTTTGGATGGATTAACCGTTACGGAAATTCATCCTAAGTTGACAAAAAATTACGGGGACTGCTCCTTCCATGTCAACCGTTAAAAAGTGGGCAGCTGAATTTAAACGTGGTCGCTAGAGGCACGAATTTTTCGCATTGCGCGTTAAAACGAAATTCGTCAGAATTAAGTAATTTTCAGTTTCTTGACGTGTTGTGATATATGTATTTTCATGGATTTTCGTTGCGCGATAAAACGCGAAATTTCTAACAATACGCGATATAAGGCGAAATTTAAAAATATGTTTTCATTATTTTAAAAACGCTAGTTTTCCGCTGACGGAACGGTAGAATGTGGCATGAACTGTGCATTTTGGGTGATTAGGACTTGCCGGTAGCTATCACCATTGCAGCTGGATGGGGAGTTCCGAAATGATGATTGATTGAAGTTTGTTGTAAATGCACTTACATATGTGTGGCTTCCAGAAAGCAATGCCAATTGATATACATTTTTTTTTCAAATATGGACTGAAAAGTGACAAATATACAATGGAGGAGGAAAATGTGGAAACATGTAACATGCTTATGTTTAATGCTTAAATGTAACTTGTGCCTGTGTGTTTTCAAAAGAAGACAAAATTTTCCTACTCATAGTAAGTTTAGTTACTGATTTTCCTCAATCTGATTTGAAAAAATATAATTTTCTATAAATGAAATTGACATTGCTAAGTGAAATATTGTGTATTTTTTTTCGGTAATTAATGGTTTATTTTTATACTGATTTACGAATAAAAGGAACAATTGTAAAAACGTCAGGGAACTCTTTTCCACAAGAGCTACAAAATGCGAAACTTTATTTGGAAAATGCGACAAAACGCAAAATATGAAAAACGAAACGCGAAAATTTCAAATTCTTAGTGCGAAAAACTCGTGCCCCTAGTGGTCGCACAGCCCTCGAAGATGACCCACGTGAAAGAAGGCCGAAAACCGCAACCACACCGGAAACAGTCGAAAAAGTGCATGATATTGTGTTGGACGACAGGCGACTGAAGGTGAGTGAGATAGCTGAGAGTGTGGGGATATCGGAGGAATGGGTGCGAAACATCTTGCACAAAGAACTAGGGGTGCGAAAGCTCTGCGCAATATGGGTGCCGCATTTGCTGACTGCCAACCAAGAAAGCAAATGCGAAAACTATTTTCGCACAATCTTTGGACCGATTCAAAAGGGATCCGACCGATTTTGTGCGGCGATTTGTGACATGGGTTCACCACTACACGCCAGAAACGCAGGCAGTGGGTGGAAGCCGGTGGTGCAGCGCCGAAGAAAGCGAAGGCGATCGTATCGGCCGGAAAGGTCATGGCCAGTGTGTTTTGGGATGCGAAAGTGATCCTGTTAATCGATTAACCTTGCAAAAGGGAGAACAATTACAAGCGAATATTACTCCAACTTTTTTGACCAGCTTGATGCCAAAATTCGCGAGAAGAGGCCTGGGTTGAAGAAGAAGAAAATAATCTTTCAGCAGGACAGCGCGTCTGTGCACAAGGGTGCGTTCGCGATGGTAAAACTGCGGGATATGGGGTTCGATTTGCTCGGCCATCCCCATATTCTCCTGATTTGGCATCATCGGACTTCTATTGCTCTCAAACTTGAAGAAATTTCTTTCTAAGAAGCGCATCACAATGAAGAAGTTGAGAGGGTCGTGGATGACTATTTTCACAACCTTCCAGACTCTCACTTCCGGGAAGGAATACCAGGGCCGCAACTAAGGGGGGGCAGAGGGGGCACGTGCCCCGGGCGCGTGGTTGGAGGGGGCGCCAGAAAGAAGATAGTATATCAATTGTTTTAAAAATCGCACCCTTTCCCTTGAGAAACTTATTCTAGAGGTTAAAAGAAATCAAAAGTTTATACTTTTCCATGGGACCTCTTTTAGAGAGAGAGAGAGAGAGAGTCTCATCTAAATAGGTGTAATGTCATACATTAAAAACCTAATATTGCATACATTTGTTCCCTTGGGCGACCACAGAGAATCCGCCCCCCTTTGCTTTTCCTACCACAAGGAGCTGTTTGTCTGTATAATTCCATTGAGTTGATTTTAAGTTTAACGTCCCTTTCAGCAGCAAGGCTATATGAGACGTGGACCTACTGATTAACGTGGAATCCGAACCACATGAGCTCCCGCCAGGAATCGAACCCGGGTCTCCCCCGCCAAAGGCGCGTACGCTAACCGCTTAGCCACGAAGAAGCTCTAAGTTTAAAACGCTGTTATCAATAGGGGCGGGAGCGAAAAGTTACCGATTTTTGTTGCTTGCTGGTGGTTGAAGAGTTTAGCTCAGACGCGCCCCTGTAATGTTACGCAATTGCTGTAATGTTTTTAAGTTATAGGGCAGTTTGTTGGCGGAAAAGATAAGTTACACGCCTCGGTGTATTTAATTGTTTCTTGTACGCCTACGAAGGGATTTTGCGAGTGAAGGGTGTATGAAGTTTTATCTATTTGGTCTAGGAATTAATTCGTGCGGTTGGTACGCACACATTGAAGCTGTAGTACAAACGCAAAATACATAAATACCTTAAGAAAAATATTGTCCATCGCTAGCCACCACTTTCGCCCATCTGTCAGGCAATGTACGGATTCCGTGGCGAAAGAAGTCCTCATCCTTGGGAGCGATCCAGTCAGAGACCCATGTTTCGATATCTTCTGAGGAAGTAAACCGCTGTCCAATCAAATCGTTGTTCATGCAATCGAACAAGTAGTAGTCCGAAGGAGCAACGTCTGGTGAATACGGCGGGTGGGGTAAAACTTCCCATCCGACATTTTCTAAATAGGTTTTGACCGGTTTTGCGACATGTGGGCGAGCGTTATCATGTTGAACAATAAGTTTATCATGTCTGTTCTCCCATTCTGGTCGTGTTCTGGCCAGAGCTTGCTTCAAACGCATTAATTGTCGTCGATAACGTTCTCCATTCATAGTTTCACCCGGTTGCAGCAGCTCATAGTACACCACACCTTTCATATCCCACCATATGCACAGCATAACCTTTGCACAGTGAATATCTCGTTTTGGTTGTGATGGACCTGGTTCACCTGGTTTCACCCAGGCCTTTTTTCGTGTAGGGTTCTCGTAATGGATCCACTTCTCATCACCCGTAATAATTCGATGCAGAAACCCCTTTCTGCTCTGTCGTTGAAGCAGCAATTGGCAAATGGTTTTTCGTCTTTCAACGTCTCTGTCTTTCAATTCATGTGGAACCCAATGTGACATGTTTTGAATCATTCCCATGGCTTTCAAGCTTTTGGAGACTGTTGTTTGATCAACGCCTAATGCTGCTGCAAGTTGTTCCTGCGTTTGACACGAATCCTGCTCGAGCAATGCTGTCAATTCTTCGTCTTGAAATTTTTTTGGCTGTCCAGCTCGCTCTTGGTCTGCCAAGCCGAAATCACCACTTCTAAACCGTGCAAACCACTTCTGACACGTTCGCTCAGCTAGAGCATGGTCACCATACACTTCCACCAAAATACGATGACTTTCAGTCGCACTTTTCTGCATGTTAAAGTAATGCAGCAGGACACCCCGCAAAAACACTTTATCAGGCACAAATTGCGCCATGTTCACTTAACTACAAACTGGTGTTGTTGACGCTTTAATCCACTGCCCTATACTACGAACGATACGCGATGACAGGGGTTTGCAACACATGTGTGGATACACGGAACTGTGGAACGCTCCGTTCGTTGCGCCATCTCTTGTCCACCCGCACGAATTAATTCCTAGACCAAATATTAGTTTTGCTTGAAAGCTTTTCGAGGCATTTTGAATTGTTATCTATCAGTCCAACTTATGCTTTATTATGCTTTATTGTTAATTTCAATCATTGTTTTACATTAATCGTGTATAATGTATAATATTTACTATACATTAAATAATCTAAATATCTTGATCTATTTATTAATATTTTATGAAGCAATTTCTTTCATATTTAATGAACTTTCTAGTTAATGCACTGTAAAGAGATATGCTTTGCTCGAATCAGTTTTTTCTATCACTTGTGTGCACCTTAGAGGTGCATATATACAGAAAGAGAAAGTATACAGAAAGGTGCACAAAAAGTACAGAAAGTGCTCAAGTTCGAGAGGTACACATAACAATATAGTGTGGAGTTCTTTTGTGCTTCATTGTTGATGGAAAGTTTTCTTCTTTTCTCCACATCAAAGGATTACACCGAAAAATTTACAGAAATAAAAATAAGCTTTTCATTGTTGCATTGTTATGTTCTCAATGATTTTGCAATATAAATATTTTTTTAAAAATATTAATATAGTATATGTTAAACTTGCAGTTAAATAGAATTTCCAAGAATTATGCTATATATTTTAAATTATGCTTTATTTTCTAAAATTATGCTTTATTATTCTTTAAAATTAGTTTCTTCTGGACCCTTAGACAACCACACCCATGTTCAAGGTACCAACCATATGTCTAAATTGCTATTATGCCTTTTATGTTTTTGGGTTGCTCTATTTATAATATACCAGATATTTTCAAGTTTATTTTGTATTGTTTTTATATTTTTAAATGAAAGCTTATGTACAAAATTATTTTTGGGTTTATTAGAACTAAATGTTATTTCAATTATAACTTTATGATGTACTAGAAATTTTCTAGTTTATTTTGTATTAGTTTCTTATTTTAATATGAAAGCGTATGTTCATAATTATTCTTCGGGTTATTAAAACTAAATGTGTTATTTCAATTAATAACTGTATAATGTGGCGATATTTTCTAGTTCATTTTGTTTTGATTTCTTCATACAACATTAAAACAAAATGTATGTACAAAATTATTCTTAAAACATGTGAGCACATAACGAATGTAATATATTCTTGTGGTTAAAGTAAGTTTGATTAAAGTAGGACTTAAAAATCGATATAACTGGTTTCATTAAGAATGTTATTTACAGTTGCAATCCATAAGTAAGTGATACTTTTCGACTAAACCTGGGGGGGGGGCGGGCGCCGAATTGTGTTTTGCCCCGGGTGACAGAAACCCTAGTTGCGGGCCTGAGGAATACAGATGTTGGAGAAACGCTGGATCAGGTGTATTGAAGTTAAGGGAGATTATGTTGGAAAATTAAAATCATTTTTGAACTGAAGTTCACAGTCTTTCATTGTCAGGCCGAGAACTTTTCACCCCGCCCTCGTATACTGTACAACGATATTTATTGGACCGTTCTTTTTGAGAACTTTTAAAGCACACTGCAAAATGAAACTTGTAATTGCTGTAAATAAATAAATAAAAAAAATGTGTTAGTGATTAAGTTTCTGTGATTCGGGCTTATTTCGGGCCATTTGATTATCACACGAGCTCAGACCGGGCTCAGGCCTAAATGCTAAAGCATATTTCGGACTCGGGTCGGGCCTCGTGCAGACCTCAAGCAAGTATAGAGCTTTTATACTCTGGTGGCACACGGTGCTGGTCTGGTCATTTTCTGTAATGTGCTTGGTTTTCGCGAGATGTAGCTAGTTTGTTGCAAGGGCTAAATGTTGCAAAAATATAGGTGACACATTGGGTTGGGATACTGAAATCAAGGTGGCAGCGAAAGAGTTGCCCGAATGGATATTAGGGAGAAAAGAATGCATTTTCAAGAAAATAATAAAAACTTCCTAGAATGCAAACTGTACATATTTATTTGTAAAAATATAATTTCCTTCATCTTCGTATTTAAACCAGCGTGGAAATTTATATTTGATTGGAACTTTCAGTACTTTTTAATTGTTTTAGTAAAAGTGATCTTATTTTCAACACATACTAGAGTTATTATTAAACAAAAGTGATTTTAGAGTTGCTATTTTTTTAAAAAAATCTCACTTTGTATTTTACAGGAAGCACTTAAGTCTAGTGTAAGTGCTGAAGGGTCCTCCACCTAAAAGATCAGGATCCATTGATTGGAAGATAAAAGTAAAGATCTTGTGGGGAATTCCAAATATGAAAGTCCTTAATGCAACCACAAAATATTTTAAAAGTAGATCTCACATGTCGGGGAAATTTCGTGTACACTATATTCTACATCGTAGTAATGTCCAGTTTTTTTTTTTTTTCGATGCCCCGTGCCCTTATTTCTTCCACTTTTCATCGTCCTTTTGTTATTCACTTGAATTAATCATTCATTTTCTTAAGCTTAGGGGAAAGCATTTCCTAAACCTGTTTCAAATAAGGGTCGGTTTTATTAGTCAGAATGTTTTAAGATAACAAAACCTGGCCTCTTAGAAAGCAAATCTATATATTTTTTATCTGAGTACTTGTTAATACAAGTATACCAGTTATATTTGGAAGTTATATTAATTAAAATCCCCTTCATTTTATATTAGTTTTAATTGAAAAAAATAAATATTTTCTTTTAATAATTGAAGACTATTAAGTATATTCTGTATAGACTAGATAGGGAAAATAAACTTTATGAAAGAACTGTCTTAGGAGAGAAAGTGAAAGACTCTTGCACAAGTAATTTCCAATTACTGTTCGAAATTCTCAACTGTTGTGTGTAATAGGAAATTCAGTTGAATTTTACTTTTTTTTTATCTTCTTGGAACGAGCATTGAATCTAAGAAAACAATAAGAGCAGAACTCGAGGACCACTTGTGGTTCGCGGACCACAGTGGGAGAAACTGAAAATAAAATGTTCTTTGAAAATACTTAGTCAAGAATATATCCTGTATCATCCCAGCTGTGTAATTTCTGCGTGTGAAGACATGACTAACCGAATCAAATGGATTTACTTCAAATTATTATTATTTTTTAAAAATTGCACCCATTGTCTGACGGTAAGTAGTGAAATGACCATGGCGAAGATTTAAAATCACTTGTAATAAAGCACCGTTAGCGCAACAGCGGTTTCAGTAGCGGTTACAACGACCTAATGCTTATACACGAGTAACTAACGCCATTTGTTCTCAAGTCGACACTTTGCTCACAAAAATAACACCAACATACGAACCCAAGTGCGGTGAAACACTGGGAGACGGGGAATAAAAAACACTACATGCAAGAAAAGGAGAGGAAAGACTGACTCCTACGGTGGCGAAAAAGAAAAAAAAAATCCCACATAGCGGATGCAGCACGATATGTTATGCACGCGTCTCCACATGTGCTTAACAGTGCAGTATCTCAAAAGATTTTTAAAAGACTCTAGACTCTATTATAAATGAATTATTAAGCAAATTCAAAAACATTCCCTTGGCTTAAATATTGTAAAATTAACAGAAATTAAGTTCGAAGATGTACTTTTCCTTGGTCCACTAATTACATGTACTTCGTGTACTCTCACTTTTGTTAACCTCTGAAATCTTCTCCCTCTTCCCATACTATAAACCTTTCATACTTTCTGCTTCGTGTGAATTATGAAGGTATATTACCAATCTTATTACCTGCAGGTACAGTTTTATGGGCAAACAACGTGTCTTATGTTTTTCTCGGGTTCTCCCGTTTCCTTCCGCCATTATCATTCACTGTCATTGGCACAAACTTCCCCAGCCTCGATGCATAATCGTGGGACGTTAAACTTTAAAAACAATGTAGATTCAGTTGAAGCCTCGATGCATAATCGTGGGACGTTAAACTTTAAAAACAATGTAGATTCAGTTGAAGCCTCGATGCATAATCGTAGGATGTTAAACTTTAAAAACAATGTAGATTCAGTTGAAATGTTCAATTTTATTTAATGGCACAAGATCGCTGGTGGTTGTCCCAAGTGAGGCATTTGATCAAGTTCAAATGCTTTCTGCTTACCGTACATTATCATTATTAAAGTTATCTAATATTGGTCAGGGATGAAACGAGAAATAACGTTTATAGTCTCGTCTCGTACTTTTTTTTTTAAGTGCAATTATAGTTTCTTTTCGATTGTCGAAAAGCTTTTCTCGCCTCGTCCCGTTATGTTCTTAATTTCATTTAGAAATTATCAAAATCCTTCCCTGTCATGAGAGGTATACGAAGATGATAAAACATTTAAACAATGCTTACTTACTGGACTGTATTGTGTAATGACTCATATATCTTTAAACGTTGATAATTACTCTTCACTGTGTTTGTGCAATCTCTGTACCAATTTATAGATTTTATACTGAATCATAGTGTGAGATCTAAGACATGGGTGAACTAGTATTGCTCACAAAACTCGAAAAATGTTTCGTCTCAAAAGCGTTTCTTGTCTCGAATTACAAAATGCAGTTCTCATCTCGGAAGCAACACTAAATGTATCATATTAAGAATTTCTTTTGTGCTACGGTTCTAATCTAACGTTTTCGTTTTGATGTGGTAGTTGTCCCTTACGCCAATATTCCTCAAACTTTTTTCAGTTAGATACCATTTTTATTAGTCAGAATGTTCTACGAACCATCTTACTCTTGTCATCTTCGAAAACAAGTTTCTTTTTTAACCCTTCACAACAAAGGAACATATATAATCTATTTCTTTAAGCTATTCTAAAATTGAACTATCATTCAAAAATGTTTCAGTTTTCGTGTATTAAGCGTTAAAGATACAGGAACTACCTAAGTGGATTTGAATAAATTAATACAAATATAAATTGCTTTATAATAGTTTTGTAATAAGCGCTGTGATATTGTACAATTTTTACAGTTACTTATAAATTTGTTAAATATATAGAAACACTACTAGTGGCTTATACATTATAATTGCTAACACTATACAGGGGAATAAAAATAATTGTTTAAAAAATCTTATCTTAAGTACTCACCTCATTTCTTTTACTTTTCATTTATTTATAACAACTCAAGTTGGTTTGAACCACAATATCAGAAAAGTTCTGATTTTTTGAGTGTTTATCTCTTTCATTAGTTGTTTTAGAACTGTATGTAAAACAATCCGATAGACTTTCCGTGCTTATGCACAACTTAATATGGAAATCTAAAATTACGCTAAAATTAGATTCAGATTTCATTCAACTGTTAGCAAATATACTAGGATAGCTATGCTTAGCATTTTCAGGACCATAACTGTAGGAAAGGAGAAAAATATTTTTGTAGCTATTTAGGCTAAAGTTGACATGTGTAGGTTCCAAAGACGGTCATCGCAAGTTGATCACTTCAGCGGTAATTTTTTTATACACAGGGACAAAGTAGTGTTCGTCCATTTTTTTCCCATTATATCTGTCCATACCATGACTGGGACAAAGGGAACTGGGTCACCGTATTGCTTTCAAATTTGTCACGGTACTGTGTATCGAGTAATTCTGAGTGCCAGTTTGTGTGGCGAGAGCGAGGAACACTTTACCATTCATCAAACATCCGTGAATGTGACAGGTATATGACTACCGTGGTTGCACGAATATCATTACTTATTGTTGCAGCCAGATCCGTCACCAGAGAACACATTGTAACAAAAGCTTAACAGGATACGATATATATTCCGTGGTGCAAACTTTGTGTTCGTGGACGACAACGCACGTCCACACGGAACCGCGCAAATTGAAGAGACCATTTGGAGTGTTAGGATATCTACCGTATGGACTAGCCACCATATTTCCCAGTCTATTGTATTGAGTATGACTGCAGACTGGGTACCCTTGGACGACGGGTTGGATCGCGTAATCTACTACTTTTGACCCTTCATAGCATGGAAACTGCCTTCAGTGAGGAATGGACAGGATGGCAAACGGATTTGTAGCATTCATGGGTGTCTGAGGTGGTCATACACCTTACTGATTTGCTCAGAACCCCTCTGTATTCATGACAACTGATATTTCGTTATGACTCCATAATACTGTTTATATGTTTGTATAGTTTTCACATCCGGTTTCTTTCGATGATTGAGAAGAATTCCTGTCATATTTTGTCAGTAAAATTAGCATAATGTGGGTACTAAAATATTAATCACTTAATGTACCCTGATTATTATTTAGCGTGGCTAGTAATTAGTAAGGATGGCCGGAAACCGGTTTTCGGCTCTGAACGGATCCGGTTCCGGAATCGGGTTTTCGTATCCAGGTCTGAAATCAGTTCCTGAGATCTGATTCCAGAACCGGGTTTTCGGTTCCAGGTCTAGAACCGGTTCTGATTTTATGTACTATATCGTCTCGTAAGGAGGAACGTGTAAACGTAATCGAACAGGAATTTTTTGTGTGTAAGCTACAACTCATTTTATTTTTCGCAAACGAGTTTTGAAACAAGTAGTGTAATACAAAATCACTATTGAACATAAATAGCTGGGACTCATTCCAGCTTTCACTACTCAAGTAACTTTTACTTTCCCTGTGTGTATTTAAGTATTTCCATGAAAAATTACCACAATGATGTATCTACGGGCAATTTCAATTCCGTGCAAATTCTAAATACATTGCAATGCAAAGGCGAAATTACAGCTACAGGAAAAAAACTAGCCAATTTTTGTTTTCATACTGTACGAAACTTCAGTATTTTTGCATCAACAAATATTTTTTATACACAAACATGTATATCTAAAAAAAATTAAAACCTTTCTGACAATATTCACCTTTTGTTGATTGCTTTGCTACATTCTGTCATCTCTCTTAATACACATATACCTAGTACAATACACTGGTGTAATGTCTCTGGTGACGAACAAACTCATTGGCTAAACAGGGAAACTGGCAAACTCATTTGGCTAAATTTTTTTTCTGGGGGGCACATGCGGGTCTGGGCGAGGAGGGCACAAGCGTGTAGTCCTCTTTGCAGTGTTTTGAAGGTCAACTTTGTGTCTTCTTTACCGGTCTTTGGAGGGGGAGGTTCGGATCCAAGTCTGGAACTGGTTCTGAAAACCTGATCTCCAAGAACCGGTTTCCCGCGGAAATGGTTCCGCCGGAACCGGAACTTTGTGGCCATCCCTAGTAATTAGCGCTTGTCCCTCAGTATATAAAACAAGATGGCGAGTAGGAGGATAAAGCCTTCTGTTTATAATAGATTTCTACAGGGGAAAAAATTTGTTGTGTGATGGTTAACATCCCTGTACAGAATGAAACCACCAAGTCGCCTTAACATCTACCAATGTTGCAGTCTATTTGAGGAGACGAGTTGCGCTTGCAGAAAGAGGAGTACTGGTAGACCCTATGCATCCAAAATGAACGTTGATTGCGTCTTGCATCGTATCGTTGTATTCCTCGTAGCAGAAGATGCCCACAGCAAATGTATCTATTCATGATAAATCTTCGAAAGTGTTTCTTTCCATTGAGTTATATTTCAACTTATTTCTGTAAGTCAGTCTTATTTTATGCTATTACAAGAATAATAATTTTTATCATTGAAAACGCAAAGAGCACTCTAAGGCAGTATTTAAACAAATATGACCGCTAGTACGATCTGTTTATTGGTGTTGTGAAGTGACAAAACCCATGTTCGCGCATTCGATTTTGTTAGTGACTGCCAAACTTTTTCACTGTCAGTCTAAGTTTAAAAATCTATGCACGCAAAAAGAGGAAGGAAAAACACCTGATCGCCTTCTTTAGTGAAAGTGCTTTGATCTTTTAAGTCTTTTACGAAAGGAACCACTGAAATGAGAAGAAGCCGTTCGTATGGGCGAAAAATCTTTCTTTCAAACATTGCTTCTTGTTATTTTTCTTTGATGTTAGGTTTCCCACTCCCAAAAAATTATTCTCTGCAGAAGGATTGGATAACTTCTGTGAAAGAACAAAGGGTAATATCTGTTTTTTTTTTCTCGTTATTGACACATTTTAAGGTCTTTGTTTGAACTTCTCTCATAACGATTTTATGATCTTTTATCTTGCTCTTCAATATTGCTGTAAGCACTTCTGGCTAAATCGATAGGGAAAAGAAGTCTCTCTTTGCTTACCTGAATGAGGAAATTCCTCTCTCGAAACTTTTTATCTTTGATACTGTAAGATACCAGGGTGTCTTCGTATCTGAGGAATGTCATCGTGTAAAAAGGACTCTTTGTGTAATAAGGCAGTTCAGTTGTATCTCTGACTCACAGTCTCTTCCTTCAGTCCAGCTTCCTAATCTCCATTTTTCCGTATCAATTTTCGTATCGATTTCGCACGTGTGAGTCAGTCACTTGGGCCATGGTCTCATGTCTTGTCTCAGATGACCTAGTGACCCGGAAGTAATTGGATATAATAGCAGCTTTACATTATGCAGAATTTTATACTATATTATTTCAAATACAATTTCATATTTATTCATCATATCAACTGAAAATAATACAGTGGTGTTGAACACAGAATATTAAAAAAAAAAAAAAAAAAAGTTGTGGCTTAGCCCATATATTCCCACTGCCCCAAAAATTGGGCGATATGTTTCCGATTTTTTAATAACAAATGTAAAAACTTTTTAAAACTCTATTATTTATGGATCATTAGTTGGAGTGTCTGGCTACATTGCAACATTCGGTTAGTGACTGTCTTATGTTTCCTTTGTGTGTTTTATAGTGAAGACTTTTCCCAAGAACAAGACACGATGTCAGAGCAGAAAAGGTAAGATATTGAAGTACTAATATTTTGATTTTTTCATTTGTTTTTATTGATTTGTTGCTTTCGAACTTCTGTAATTTGGGTATAATAATATAATTGGCGATTATTATTATAATCCACTGTTTTTCAACCAAAACTTTAGTGCCCCAAAAATTGGGCAGTGGGAACTGTATGCATGTTTACTGTAAGAAGCCTGCTGCCCAATTATTGGGGCACTGGGAACACCAGAGATGATTAACATTTGTGCATATTACACTTGGGGTATATTCCTAGTTCTGTCAGTAGCACTGATTTAAGCGAAAGAACTATCGCTATTCGTAGTTCTGCATAACCTTCTCTTGCTTCTATCAGCTTCAGCAGGTGGTAAGGATATTATATATGTATAATTATCGGTTGTACGGATAAGTTTAGGGAAAATGTAGGAGAGTCAAACAGAAATAGGCCTTTACCTAAACTATGTTTTTCTAAGCATGCGACAGAAACTTAAATGATACAATAACAGTCTGAAATGAATATTTTCATCAACTAATACATTTATACAAACTTTTAAAATATTCTACATAAAAAGTAATACATTTATAATCTTTCAATTATGGTATTTTGTTTCTGCTATCTTGGGTTGAAACATTCATCTTTTGTAATGTGCACAATAAGTAATTCATATAGTAATTGTTCTAGCATATGAAACGATGCAGATTTCAAAACCGGATGTGTAAAAGACTACCTTCTTTTTGTTTCTTCGAGTACGACAGCATCCCATATGAATTATAGAATTATTGATCACATTGTGATTCGGCTCTGCAAACATTATGGGCTGTTATGGTGTTTTACTTGTTTTAAAGTTTAACTTACAGAACATGTTCTTTTTGAAGTGTATAAAATAGGTTTTACAAATTTTTGAACAATATTTTCTACTCACACTAAAATATATCCTTTATATATTCTTTTTCTTCAGGTGGACTGTCAACGAAATTGCTTCCATCCTTGAAGCAGAGGACAACCTCCTAGATGCGAATATTTATATCACTTCTCCTGAGAACACACAATTGAGTGACGAAGACAGCGGGGACGAGGATTGCCAAAGTGCAACAATAAACAACCTATCTGGTAACCAGCTTAGTGCAAGCGCTGAGCTTGAAATTAGAAGAATTACGGGCAACGGAAATGTTGTGGACAGAAGAGGGTTGGAAGAGGAAAGTGAACTTGAACCACCTACTGCTAGTGTCAGCAGCTCACAGTGCTCAAAAAAAGTAAAACGTAATTCACTTCCAATTAGGAAATGGGAGAGGGTCGATATTCCTACGAAACTTTCACGAATCTGGGAAAGGCCAGAATTATTACAAGAAGATGTGTCTCCTGTTGATCTTTTCGAACTATTCTTCGACGATGACGTTATTTCTCTCTTCGTTAACTATTCGAGACTTTACGCTGTTCAGAAAGATGGGAAACAATTTGATGTTTCTTCTAACGAAATGCGACTATTTTTCGCGATTCTTTTGCTTAGTGGTTATTGTACGGTTTTCAGGCATCGTTTGTATTGGGACCTAGGTGTAGATACCCATCACATTGATTTGATGAAATATTGCGTTATCTACATGTTTGTGATAATACTAAGCTTGAGTGCAGTGTTAAATTCAGTAAAATTCGCCCACTATGGACCATGTTAAACGAACGTTGGTTAAAGTATCTTCCTAAAGAGCCATATGTGAGAATTGATGAATCCATGGTACCATACTTCGGGCACCATGGTTGTAAGCAACATCTTCAAGGAAAACCGATAAGATTTGGGTTTAAAATATGGGCCAAGTGTACACGTTTAGGATATTTAATTTCTGCAGAACCTTATCAGGGTGCTTCAATGGGAAACAAATCCTGAAGTCGGATGGGAGGTTCAGTTGTTTTAAATCTAGTTGAAAGGCTCCCAGCAGAAGAAGGATACAGCATTTAAATGGATAACTGTCTTTTACATCCGTGCGTCTGTTGGAAACACGGGAAATTAAAGGTCATGATGGAACAGGGACTGTGCGGATGAACAGAGTGGAAAAGGCACCTCTAAAACAACCGGAAGAAATGAAGAAACTGCCTCGTGGATTGTATGATCAAGTTACAGTCATTTCGTCAGGTGTAACTATTGTCAGGTACAAAGACAATAATGTTGTAACTATTCCTTCAAACGAGGTAGGTGTAGCTCCGCTAGGGAAAACTAAACGCTGGAGTGAAGTAGCGAAAAAGAAATTTGATGTTGATCAACCAGCGTGCGTGGCAGAGTACAATATGTATATGGGTGGCGTGGACAGGTTAAATGAAAATATTGCCGCATATAGGGTGTCTATTCGAATGAAGAAATGGTATTGGCAGCTACTGATGTACCCGTTGAATGCATCAATGTGCAACGCATATCACCTTTATAGGCTAACTCCGAGTGGTAGGCAAAAAAATTGCATGAGCTTTTTGGATTTTACTACAATAGTGGTTTAATCGTATTTGGCAATGTATACTGTACGCCTACCAATGGATAGAACACCTCAATCAGTGCCAGCAGAGAAACGTGTTCCAGAAAGAGCTCGACTGGACGGAAAAGCACATGGTATTGGTTCGACTGAAACACAGGGAAGATGTGGCCAATGTCACAAGAATACAACAAAAATATGTGTGAAATGTGAAGTTGGACTTCATGCTAAGTGTTTTCTTGCATTCCACTCATAATGATAGTAGCACAAAGAGTTGTCTGACTTTTAGATATTCTTTTTCATTTGCAGACATTTTTGAATGCCTGAAATGTTTAATTATGTTTGTTTAAAGGCAGATTCCATGCCTGTATGTCTAAAATTGTTAATTCTTATATTTTCTTAAGGCTCAGATGTTCTAACATTGTATAAGTTAATATTAAAGCACTTCATTATATCTTTAAGGATAATATTAACGCTAAATTTAATAAAGCACATATTATGCATAAAACAAATTGAGTTCACACAAACATTCGTCTATCTGGTATTAATTTTATCCTACCCTCCATTTCCCACTGTCCCATTTCTGGAACTATATTGTATCAGGTGACATGTAGCCTGCAGTTCCCACTGCCCCATTTTTGGGGCGGCCTTACCGCGCAAAGGTTTATGGTCAGAAAAATAAATAACATTTTTCATGTTACATGAGACCTGATGAATAGATAAAACCAAAGAAGAATTAAAAATTCGATAAAAAAATATCTTGGGAATATATGGGTTAGCGGCATCTTACATATTCTACACGAAAGTTTTACAAGCTCGCTCGATTGAACTTTGCAATTCCTCGTAAGGAATACGTGTAACTTTTATGTGATTTTCACATACTTACCCTTCAATAGTTATCTTTCAGTGCAATGCTTTGACTCACATACACGCACATACTACAAGAAAAAAGAAAAAATCATAAGAATAATCTATTAAAAAAAAGAGAGGAGATATTTTTTTGTTTTGTTTTGTTTTGTTTAGATTTACATCAGGAGTGTGATAGTGCTTTCTATATGTATGACTATCGTTCGTTGTGTCCGAGTCTGATGGGTGACGAGTTTAACTGCTTCCGTGCGACGAAGTTTATGACTCATTCCATCACTGTTCCATATACTCATTTGAACCAAGGGGAAAACGAATTTATGGCTGAAGCATGTCGCGCTTCCTCTAGTACTTCTACCATCGTTTGTAGTGATGAGCAAATGCAAGACCAAGACCAAGACCCGGGTGGTCTTGGTCTTGGTCTTGCACATGCGGTCTTGGTCTTGGTCTTGCACTGGAACCCTCGGTCTTGGTCTTGGTCTTGGTCTTGCATACCTAGTCTTGGTCTTGGTCTTGGTCTTGGTCTTGCACACCCAGTCTTGGTCTTGCTTGCAAGAGTCTTGCAAGTTTTGCTTTTAAGAAATCTATGATTTTCATAAGCAAATTTTACTCTGGATATAATAGATAATAAATCCTACATTGCGTCAATAGTGAGGGAAATACAATGTATGTTTCTAAATGTAATATATTTTACCTTCGTGTAAGTGTGATGATATTGTACAACATACGCGATGACCTTTACTTTTTTTTCTTTTTTCAACGGGTGATCACGCTTCACTACTTATAAGATAAATCACAACATTTCGTAATATTTTTATATGTTTTAACAGATCCAATACTCCACTGGTTCCCAAACTTGGGAGGGTACCCCTGTCAGTGAGACGAATGAAACAAAACCAAGACGGCACAAATACCATAATTGCAAGATTATTTTTACACTCTAAAGGCATCAGATTTTTTTTTCTTTCCAACCACGATTAGCTCATCTTTGTATTGAACAAACTCCCAATTAAATATTGAAATTTTGTTTTACTGATTCTAATATGTACTGTATGGGGCAGAAACAAGGACATTACGCAAAAACGATGAAACAATTAGACTTTCGAACTGTGGCATGGAGAAAAAAAGGAGAGAATCGGCTGGGTTGAACGAAAAACGAATGCGAAGGTTTTAGAAATATTAGCAGTAGGGGAGAAATTGGCTGAGGAGGAACTGTATAATGAGGGACGTGCTAGAGGGAGGGGGCGAAGGAGATTGTACTTGAAGAAATATATTAAGACAGAAAATTGCTACGTTAAGACGAAGAGACTAGCTGAGGACCACAGTCATCGAAACTTCTCAGCTGCAGCAAGTGACCTGCCAATAATGGCAGAATAGCTATTATTATGTCGATGATGATATGTTTTGCAATATTGACCACAAAAGAGAAAAAAATAAAATAATAATAATTAAACCTCTTAATATTTTAGAATATGAAATGAAATGAAATCTTTGACTTTTATGTCCCACGATTATGCCAGCTAGGCTAAAGGAGACAGTGATGAAAAATGAATGAAAATGGTGCAAAGAAGAAAGTGGAAGAAAACTGGAGAACCCCGAGGAAACCCACGCACACGGTGTTTGTCCACCACAAAGTTCACTTGGCGAGGGCTGGGATCGAATGCGGGACCCCAAACACCAGAGCTGAACGCTCTACTACTGAGCCACTGCGGCCCCAATATTTTAGAATAATTTGAGTGAAAACTGAAAACGACTCAACTGTCTATGTCTTTTCTGTAAATTCAATTTATATAAATACTTTTGACCTACATTAGAAATACATAATAACGGCATTAAACTTCAAGTTATTTGAAATAAGTACGAAATCACTCTTAGTTGTGAATATAGATTATTTATTGTTGTACAGTATAATGTTATATCGTTGAATCCTAGATATGCCGTATACCTAAGGGGGCTATAAGTTATATTGATAAACAATTATTTAACGTATAAGCATTCACCTATGAAATCAAACTTGCGGTCACATGCGCTAAGTTTCTGTCAACGTCATGAAAATGTTATTTCAATATTAATTTTATAAGTACACATTAAAAATTTCCAATGGATGCTTGAACCTCAGAGCCAAGGCCATACCTATGTAGTCGGCACCTATGGTGTACGGAATTGCCAATGTTCAATACTACATTTCTCTTCAGTTTTGGAAGAAGAACACCTCTAGTATGCTTTAAAATGAAATGAAATATCTACTTTAACGTCTCACGATTATTACACTGAGGCTAAGGGAAACAGTGATGATGAGAAATGGTGGAATGAAGAAAGTACGAGGAAACGGGAAAACCAACGCACAGGGTGTTTGTTCACCAAAGAAGCTCACATAGCACAAGCTGCGATCGAACCAGGGCCCCATGTGCCAGAGGTGAACGCTCTGCCACTGAGCTACCGTGTCCATAACATGCTCTAGTTTACTTTTGCTTATCCACTTCTTATGGACACAACTATTCGTACGATTTCCCAAAATCCAATCATGGGCCGTCGTGAATGATCAAATGATGACCAAAGTAAATCAGACACGGAAGTTATAGCTTGTAACAATTCATAGAATTATGCTGTCGGTCGTCTCGTGAACAACCGATTCAAAAAACGACATATTGTAGCTATATGTTACAGGAGCAGATCGACTCACATGGAATGCACAAACTACTGGGAACTTATTCGCTCCGGCGGTATTTTTACTGGAGCCAAGAAGTTCACGTGAAAGATGTAATGATTTCCCCCCTTCCTTTTTACATTCTATAAAAAATCAAGTAGTACCATACTTGTGCAAGACTCTTGCGCAAGAGTCTTGGTCTTGGTCTTGCAGGTATGGTCTTGGTCTTGCAGGTATGGTCTTGGTCTTGGTCTTGGTCTTGGTCTTGGTCTTGCATCGGGATTCCTGGTCTTGGTCTTGCATGCAAGACTCTTGCAAAAACTGCAAGACCAAGACTCTTGCGCTCATCACTAATCGTTTGTTTCCAGTGTGCGCGTCAAGTAATTTCGCCTGTGACAAAAAGAGATGCAAAACTCCGAAAGTTGTAGTTTCGCTTCTAAACAGTCTCGTTGGCAGGCAACGAAAACACATGCCGATTTATAAATATATTTCAGAATTATTTTCGTGTAGGCACTCCCCTTTATGAGACATGACACTGAAGTATTGCACCACTGGTAACAAGTCATTCATGGCATATAGTGCCATCTATGAAAGAAATAATGTATCACTTTCAGCTGTGTAGCCGCATGGAGGCAATCATTTGAAATAATTTGCTGTGCGTTGAGCCCGCATACTGCATGACAATGCTCGTCCACACGACTGTTGTTGTTAACACGGTTACAGTACTAAATCGGGGCTGTAGGGTGGGTACTGTATCTCCTCGAAGTTATTATCTTTCACTTCAGCTTTGACAACTCACGTTACTGATTCAAATGACCTCACCCAGCAAACCGACGCAGCTAGACAGTAGGAACTGTTATATACTGTAGGTGGCACTATTATCATAAACTGTTTATTACCACTGGCACTATATTTGTGTCAGACCAGAAACTTCTGGAAATACCCTCTTAAATTGCTTACGTTTGATCTATTTATTCTTTAATGTTTCTTGTTTCTGACATTTAGACAAAAGTTATATAATTCTCTGTTCTAGTAAAATGGTGAAACGCCGGTTTTCATGGGTTTTTGCGTTAATGCACGCACCAACTCATCTGTGTAGGTTAGCCCGATGACTGGTTATCATGAACATTGTCTCGCCCGTCCTTGAACTATCGCACCCATTTACACACTTTACTGTCACTCATTGCATTCGATCTGTACCCCTGACATCTGGCAATTGATTTCCAGTGCTGACACTTCCCTTGCTATCAAAAATCGAATCACAGACCTTATTTCACACTTGGCGGATGCTCAGTTTGACGAAACATTTCGACTGCCCACATGACGCTACGACTGCAACTGATATCGCCTCATGCTCAAGGCATGCTTCAAGACAGCACATGTGCGTTATTTCGATAGATACAACAAACATAGCTAATAGCCGCAATGAAAACAACGGTTGAGGATTGGCTTCGATCACAGACGGATGATTTCTATGACGTGGGCATACCAAACTTGTCAAACGCTAAGATAAATGTTTAAATAAACATGGTAACTATGTAGCAAAATAGCTTAATGTGTACAGATGAAATAACCAAAACAAACATTTTAGTGCGAGAAACCACATTAAGTATCTCATTTCGCTGTACGTAAGATTCTTGCAGTACCTTTAACTTTCGACAGCATCTTTGTAAGTCTTTGGCCTTTTTTTCAACTCAGTGTCTGTCTTTACACCAATTAAGGAACGAGTTATTGGCACATGGAAATAACACTAGGAAATCTGCGTGTCATTCAAACCACCACGCGGTATCAAGGGCCTTAGACGGGTTTTGTCTGCGAAAACGATCTCGCTGTTTTGTTACCTCACTTATACATTTAACGTTTAGTCGATCATGTAGTATATATACCTGACCTCATGTAGTGTATATATTTTGATACCTGACCCGTAACATTTTGTATTGCATTCCGGAACTTTATATTTTCCGTTTGAAGGCTTATTTTGATTTCCGTTGTCCATGTATCACAGTTCCTAGTTTAATGAAGAGAATTTAACACTTTTTTCACCATTAAATTCGTGGGACCGTGGAAAATTTCTGTTTAATAAGGGGTCCGTTGAAGACAGTTTCTACTGTATCTAGCATAGTTCAAGCTTTGGTGAGTTTTACGTTGTTTTGCATGTGCGAGACACGTAGGAGGAATAGAATGACTTCTTCAGCAAATGTATTCATTCAGTTGGGTTCGTGTCAAGTATTGCATGAAGAGAGAAGCACGTTCCGTTTGTTGAAAATTGATTGGATGCGTTTTTAGAACTTACTGTTGCTTTTTTAAAGTTATATATGACGATTGATTCACTCTTGGATTAGTTCGCTTTTTCCTCCGTTCTTAGAGTTTTATGCATGGTTTGATCGCTGTACATCATTCGCATTTACTATAAGGATGAATGATCTCTAAAGTTGTGAATTAAGCATAGATCGTTGAGCAATTTTCTCATTTAAAATATATACGAGTTTAATATGTCGATTACAGAAAATGGTAGAATTCCTGTATCTCATGGAAATCAATAGTCCCTCTCTCGGTTAATGTATAAAGGTAACCAAGAAAGTTCTATATTTTTTTCAACCACCACCTTCAAACATCGGCATATCACCTAAGACGTCACTGATATCCAAAATTATGTTCGCATGTCTATAAATATGTTATGGTACAAATATAATTTGATAACGAATTCGTCCGGTATTTCTTATAATGTTAGTATGTGTATAATCGGGAAAAAACATGTATGTGGCAAATTTCATGTCAAAAGAGCAGTAAATAAGAAAAATACAACGAAAATAAAACTTTCTTGTCCATTTAGCAATATTTTGTTTTTCTCATTCTAATATTCGTATTTATAATTCTTTTTCTTTGAAATTTACCTCAAATACACATTTCTCGATTATACACATTAATATCAGTATTAAAAGTACCCTGCAAAATCATTATCAAATTATATCCTTACAAGAAGACAGTTATAGATATGCGACAATCATTTAGAAAATGACTTACCTGGAAGATCAAAAATAGTCCCCATCAGCATCGATGACCTTCTGCCAACGTTCTGGACATCCATAGGTTCCATCGCGGTGGGCCGTGAGGCGAAGAAGGTATAAAGTGCATTTGGCACCTCTACTAGGAATTTGAACTGGTGTCCTCCAAGATGATTGTCCAAGGAATGGAACAGGTGATAATCGGACGGTGCAATGTTCAGGGAATATGGCGGATGCAATACTATTTCTCAATCCATGGCGTAGAATGGTCTCCCGGGTCATCCTAGCCACCTGGGGCTTAGCGTTGTCCTGTTACAGGAAGACTCCTTTGCGATTCAGAAGTGCTGGCTCCCGAGTTTTGAGTTATCTTCAACATGGTCGAACTGTTGACAGTACACAGTTCCATTGATGCTCTGACCAGCTGGTAGCAGTTCCCAATGCACGATGCCGCGAGCAGTCTACCAAACACACAGGAGGACCTTCTTCTGGTACAGTGCTGGTTTCGGCTGTTCTGGAACCGGTTCATGGGATGCTAACCAATGACGACGGCGCCGTGGAGTTTCGTACAGGATCCACTTCTCATTACATGTCAGCACTTGACCAGCAATGGCTCCTTCCTTAGACGAGACACAAAGAAACACAAGTGTCTGCTCGTATTGCCTTCTGGTTCGGAATCCAACTTGTAGTGCTTCCCAAGTTCATGGAGGTGCTGCCGAATGGTTTCTCCACCCACACTGAATTGTAGTCCCAGTTCCTCATATGTCTGGCGACTGTTCGCCTCAATTGGTCCCTGAAGATCTTCATATCGTACATGTGTTGGTCTTCCGGCATATGGTGCGTCTTCGAGTGTTTCGTTACCGTCCTTAAACTTGTTAAACCACCGCTGTACTGTCTGCGTAGTCACCACATCCTCACCAAAGGCCTGGCATATTTTCCGTCCCGCTGCAGCGGCGTTTGACCGGTTTGAATTCGTAAAGCCAACATGCCCTAATGACGCTCTGTGGAAGTCCCATGTTTATTCTGTCCTTACGCAAGTTCATGGTTTAACTGAACTGCCACAACCAAGTAGTATGTTAGATATATCCTCACCAGCAACTAACCTTCGCCTTATCTCCGTTCGCATTCAACCCACAGTGCAACGGCCAATTGAACACAAATCTCCACAAAAAGCGACAAAACTTTCGTGGTTACCTTTAGATTAGGAAAGGAAATTCAAATGAGATTATTTATTTATTTATTTACAGTTTTACTTAAAAGGCATTGCATTTAGACGGTCTACAGGGGGAGAGATACACATATATGTATATATCATATGCTTCAACTTGATACTTGTATTCCATTTTGAATTTATGACCATAAGTTTGTAATTTGTATCTGAAATTAAATGCTGAGTTGTTAACCTGTATCACTCACAATCATTTGACACTTCCCGCGTGCAGTGTGTGATCAGATTTTCAGATTACTGAATCCAGGATTATGGAAAGGTTAGAATGTGCACATGCACGTTTTTGTAAAGAAGAAAATTTCGTACCGTAAAGTTGCAGTATCAGAGTTCTCCGATATGACTTTTTGAATAATAATCAAAATTCGACATTATTTTCATAATTCTTAATCGTTGGATTCTTTCGTTTGTTCTTTTTCTTTTCTTTCTTTCTTTCTTCTTCCCTGAATAAAGCTGTCTATTACACATACTCTATGCGTGTATTTCATTGTGCAGTAGTTTTCATTAACAAGTTATCATTTAAATTACATATAAAACATCTTTCATATTTAGCAAGCTATGCATACAGGTAAATCTTAATAATAATGATAGTAATAAGAATAGTTCTGTTTTTATAGTTTTTAATTTATTTCTTTTCTTTCTTTTTAGGTAAGTGATTTCTATACTAAATATCGATTTTCCTGAAAATATTAACGTGTGGTAGCGTAAGTATTTTTCATTTCTCATTATTAAAGACCTGATATTAGGCAAAATGCCTATTCTTTAATATTAAAAACATGATCAAAAATAACGTTTTAAAGTTTATATGGTGGGTTATAGTTTCAATTTAAACCAATTTTATTTTGCCTATTTCACCTATTCCTGCCTAAATAATTACTTGAGTGCCTAATGTTGCTTATTTTTAAAATAAGACTATCGAGTTAAAAATAAATAATTTAGTATTTCAAGAAAGAATTATGCCTCTTCCGAGAAATAGAAGTGCTGTTTGTAGTGATAAGAAGTCGTAAAACTGGACTGCTATGTGTACTGATAAAGTGCTGTAAAACTTTGGACTGCTGTGTGTACTGATAAGTGTACCTAGGTATAAAATTTTGACTGTTGTGTGTAGTGATAAAGTGCTGTAGAGTATGTTTTTACCAAATATACACGGAATACATGTCAAGCTTCGTTTTCATATATACAGTAATAGAAGATATTACACTAGTTAACAAAGGTTTTGTTACATAAAAGGAAATACCTGTTCTTAAAGGAACTTTTTGCGCTGAATTCGAATATGCACTCGGTTTTTCTCCATCACGTACGATTTTCCCGTAACAGAGGGATTTTCGGGAAAATCCCTCAAAAATTTCGCTTTTCGTTTATTTTACACCCCAAGATCTTGTCCCCTTGCATATACTAACATAGAAATTATACCTAAGTATACTTTGATTCATATTTAACAAACCCTCCAAGTTTTGTAATAATCGCTTTATTCTTTCTAGAGAAATAAATATGTTTGTATGTATACTGTGTGTACTGTTTATTGCACCTTATAGGAATGCTTTCAGATCTCTTTAAGTTGAGGTAAAACTTTTTGCTTTATTACCACAAACACATATATAAAATATAATACAATATAATTTACAAGTGTGACAATTTACAATAAACAATAATACAAATGTACCAAAAGGTCATGAAAAGACAATCAAAACTATCACAATATATGAAACTTCCATTGGGTTACAAAAACGTACACTACTTCCTTCTTTTGTAAGAAATGTTGCATTCTCTAACAAGACCCCAACAATAGTCCCCCATCATTGAAGGATCCCATCGTCCCTGGTACCTTTTCTCCATTGCCATTATATCTTGGTGGAATCTTTCCCCCTGTTCGTCGCTGAGAGCACCTAGGTTAGCAGGAAAGAAGCTGAGGTGGGAGTGCAAAAAGTGGATTTTTAAAGACATCCTACAACCGAACTCTTTGTATTTCTGTATCATGTCCTGTACGATTTCTGTGTAACTCGCAGCTTTGTTATTGCCCAGAAAGTTGCGCACAACACACTTAAATGCTGTCCAGGCAGCTAGCTCAGCACTGTTTAACTTGCTGTCAAAGCTATCATCAAGCATTAATTTCCTAATTTGGGGACCAATAAACACTCCCGCTGAAATCTTAGCATCACTCAGGTTAGGGAACTTATCTCGCAAATACTTGAAACCTTCACCAGATGTGTCCATGGCTTTGACAAAGTTTTTCATAAGTCCTAACTTGATATGAAGTGGCGGTAGTAATATCTTATTAGGATCTACCAAAGGAGCGTATTTGACGTTGTATTCTCCAGGTACGTAATTCACTCTAGGTTCCCATTCCTTCACTTCATAATGTTTGTAATCAGCTCGGCTATCCCATAAACATAAAAAAACATTGGTACTTCGTGTAACCGCACTGCAGTCCTAATAAAATACCAACTACCTTGAGATCACAACATATTTGCCAACAATGGTCCTTGTAATTTATAAGATTTAGCAAAGTTGACATGGTGTCGTAGGATTCCTTAATCTTCACTGAGTGCGCAAGTGGTATAGAAGGATTTTTATTTCCATTATGTAAAAGGACAGCTTTAAGGCTGACCTTTGACGCGTCGATAAATAACCTCCATTCTTCTGGAACGTAAGGAATTCCTAGCTCCGCCATCAACCCATTTATATCCGTACATACGCACACATTATCTTGCATTGAGAAATAGCTTGAAAATTGAACATGCCTTTTCCTGTACACTGATATGTTCGTTTCTGCATCCAATAAGTTCCACTGCTGGAGCCTTGATCCCAGAAGTTCCGCCTCTTGTTTTGTCAGGTGCAAATCACGGACTAGGTCATTAAGTTCACATTGCCGGATGAAATGTGGCTCGCGAACACAGTCAGGGATGAACGTTGGATCCTTGGATGTACTACCATGAGCAAAATAAATGACGCGTCTCTTTATTTTGAAGTTTTTTGAAAATATCTCCGTTTTCTTTATATGTTCGAAATTTCGGAAGGTTTCCCCAGCAGGACAGGTTAATAACAAACCCGTTTTTAATATTTGTGTTAGATATTAGCTTAAAATAAAGAAATTAGAAGCAAAAAACATTAAATCGACAGAAATCTCGAGAATTACCAACTCTGCTAAAGTGGGAAATTTTCAAGAACACGAGGGAATTCTGCATTTCAACACGAAGCAGCGACATCTATGTCATTGAGAGAAATGTGGATTAAATCTACAAACTAAACTTTTAACGAATATTTCTAGTATGTCTTATTATATGCATTATCTGCAAACTCCAAATATATGAATATATGCTAAGTATTAACATAAAGATAGAGCAAATAGTGGAAATTATCTATGGAAAAGGACGAATTGGTAGGACGATCGTAATGAAATATCGTCTTTACCGGAACAGGCTCAGTTCACGTAAAAAAAACAAATAGCTCAGTTAGTTAAAGCAACGAGTTTGTATGCTGAAGGTAGCGGGTTCGATCCCGTGGAAGTGCCGTTATCATTTTTATCACTACACTACGGTTATTTTTTTTTATTTTTTTATTTGGGAAAGAATCAAATTGTAACGTATGTGTAAAACTCATGACGATACCAAAAAAAGAAAAAAATGCTGTTGTCGCACTTGCATTAGCGTCCCTAATTTTGTTTGCAAACAGTTTCGTAATTATTTCCCCTGTGCTCACTGCTCACCATATGCTCGCTGGCGCATAACGAATGTTTCCCAGTAAATGTTAATTCTAATTTGGAGAATTTTATAAAGTTTCACAATATTTCTCACTAGATAGTCTTCTAAGTGTTTGGATATTTTGATAACAGATTTCCCTATTAAATGTTTAATTTTCCCTAGATGTTTAATTAGGGAAAAGTTTTACAATGTATTTGTATTCAATTGAAATTGTTTTGAATTTACTACATAAGGTAAGTAGACCGAAGGAGGAGAACTCAAGTAATTGATATTCTACGTAAAAGCAACCTATTGTAGAATGATGATGCTTCTTACCTTCAGCACATAATCTTTACGTTAGAGAGTCAGACAGAGAAAAATCTTGGTTTTTCCTCCTCTATGACCACCCATCTTAAACCTCTACATATCATTGTTCGTCTCACAAAATTTCGGTGCTCCAAAAACATTCAAATAATAATAATAATAATAATAATAATAATAATAATAATAATAATAATCCTGAATATGCCATCCTTACATAATGTAGGATATCTTAGATTCCTAGTTTAAATCTTAAATATCTTAGTTTAAAATGCTTTCTTTAGTACTTATTTGAGCAACCATGTAGGAGGGGGTACGACTTTTTATTTTGCCCCTCTCATTTCAGTAGCCTTCCAACAGAAAGTAATTTTTAATAAGCAGGACAGACAAAATGAATAAGAAATATATTTACAGCATCCTTTCCCCTTTCATGATTGGAATATCACGTAATATTTTTTATTCTACGAAAGATGGCCCTGTGCGGTTAGGGGTAGGTAACTAAAAAAATACCTAATATATAGCGCCCCTTGATTGTAATATTACCGCTTCTTTATTTGTACGAGGGAGCCCCTACACAATCAAGGGTGACAAAAAGAATAGGAAGAGTGTCTATTGATTCCAGTGGTGGATCCAGCACGAACTCCTGGGGGAGGGGAGGGGAAGTGAAACATTCTTTTGATGATGTGAAGCTGTCACAAACTACCACTTAACTATACTAAACAATAGTGGGGGGAACTGGAACCCAGTCAGTTTAAATTGATGTAAAAGTTTAATTTTTGGATTCATATTAAAGTTTTGGTTTCAAATGAGAATTTCAGTCCAAGTGGTCAATGATCAAATCTCGTGGGGCTCTTCAGTGTAGGCTAATACGGCCCCCTTATGAGAAAAGGCAAAATTATTAACATGTTTATAACTTTCGAATTTTTCGTCTATTTTAAAGAAATATTTTGCTTCGTATTAAAGTGTTGGTTCCAAATGACAAACTCAGTCCGAGTGGACAATGATCAAATCTCCGGGGGGGGGGTCTTCAGTATAGGGGGCTACGGCTCCCTTATGGGAAAAGGCAAAAATATGAAAATGCTTATAACTTCCGAATTTTCCGTCTATTTTAAAGAAATTATTGGCTTCATATTAAAGTTTTGGCTTCAAATGACAATTTCAGTCCGTGTGGACAATGATCAAATCTCGGAGGGCTCTTCGGTGTAGGGGTTTCGGCTTCTTTATGGGACAAGATTCACGTAGTTGATATTGCAAAATTGTTTTGTATATATAAGTGGAAACTTGCACCATTTGGTTAATTTTACCTCTTATGTTTTGCAGATTCATATTCCAAGCAATAGTTACTTCGCAGAGCTAAAAGAAGGCACTTACTAGTTTCATTAAAATGAAATTTCTTTTATGAGAGGAGCAGACGAACGAACAGGCACCCAAACGTTGGTTGAGTCGTACGGTTGAAACTCGTTAAGCTCGCTTCAATTATTATTATTATTATTATTATTATTATTATTATTATTATTATTATTATTATTATTATTATAATTAATAATAATAATAATAATAATAATAATAATAATAAAGCATTGCAGGGACCTTTGGGGTCCGTGGCTCGATTCCACTTCGTGCCAAGTGAAATTTGAGGTGGACAAATACCGTGTGCATGGGTATGTGTTTTCTTGAGATTTTCCATTTTCCTCCCACTTTCTTCATTTCACCATTTCATTCATCATCATTCTCCCTTAGCGTAGGTGCATAATCGTCCAACGTTAAACTAGATATTGCAATTTCAATAATAATAATAATAATAAAAATTAATTCAACTGAAAGGACTGTAATTTATGTGGACAGCAATTATCATAAATATGCAACCATTATAAAAACAATGCTTTGAGTAGAAAGATAATCCTTCCCAAGTGTTAACGAATGCGCACGAGATAAGACATGTCTCGAGAAAGAGACAAGACGCGCTTTGTGACATCCAAGATAATACGAGGCAAATGTTTTGGACACGAGATAGCTTGTAAAATGTCTCGTCTTGTCTGGAATGTCTCGAAAACAAAAGTCTAAGTTTTAAAATTATTTTTCAAGATCTATTCTCTCAGAAGTAGTTCTCTGCCTTAAAATTAATAACGACATTTGTGATTTAAAAAAAGATAAACAATGCCTAAAGTTAATAGTTAACTTTTCGAAAAGAAGCTTCATTAAGGGTGAACCTGAAAGATGTCCACAAACTTCGGGAGGTGATTCGTGACATCAAAAGGAGACAAATGGTCCTCTTGCAGTTTTCGAATTCAGCTTCGTTGTCGAGATACAGGGTTGCCAACTGGTCGTGTTTGAGAAACTCACTGGGAATAAATTCAAGTCCAAGAATAAACTACTACTCATATATTTTTCAGGTCAATTGACTTATACCATGTTGTAAGGTCAAATATTTATTTATGAAGTGTGTACAAAATTCGCCAGGGTCTTTTCTGAGAAAATCGTCGAGAAAAAGTCACCTCCAAGAATAAACTACCCCGCGTAAATTTTTCTAAGAGAAATATCTGATACTGCAATATAGAGTTGTTAATTAAATATTGATTAATGAAAAATAAACAAAATTGTTAAAACCATTTTTGAGAAAATAGCGTTTTTCGATTTTCGGCTGTTTGTAAACCACACTTATTTTAGGTGGTAGGAAAAAATGGAAAAGCTCCTGTAAGAATACTAAGTAAACCCTAAGTTTAAAATTTGGTGTAGATAAGTTGAACGGTATGGCCTCTAGGCGAGTGCATATAAAAGTGTACCGAATGGACGGACCGGAAGGACGGGTGTCGAAAAGTCACATTTTCGGTATGTAGACGCCATGAAACATGTAAATCCGTTGAAATCTGAATTTGATATTTTCACAATCACTATATTTTCTTCTCTCTTTTGTCGCTCGAAAAAGAAAAGCCTGAGTTTACCACAAAAAGCTAGGGAGTTTCTCAAAAAATATTCAATTACAGGGCCACCGCACTAAACTTTTTCAATTCAATTTCTTAACTGTGTTAGGCCGCATTTGTTACTGAAGTGTGTATTTGGATAATACGAATAAAATTATTATATTATTCAAATACATCGAATGTCAGTCGATTGAAGAAAATCCACACTACAAAACTAACTCACACTTTGAGCACATTTTCATTAGACATATAATAGACCAATTAATGCAATCATTGTGAAATATAAAAAAATCAAATGAGTCATTTTTGAGAAAGTCGTTCAAAAAGAACACGTCAGGAGTAACCTACCTCTTGTGAATTGTTTCGAACAATGAGTTAAGATATACTTTTGGTTATTAATGAAATATTTATTTGCGAAATTTGAACAAAATCGCCTGTCGTTCGAGAAAATTGTCGGGGAAAAAACCTTGACCCCAAAAATAAACTATCCGTTGTAATTGTTTTTCATAGAAATGACTTATACTAAAATATAGGGTTATTAATGAAATACTTATTTATGAATTATCAATAAAATTGTCCGAGTAATTTTTGAGAAAATCGTGAGGGAAAAATAACTCCCCGAAGAAACTATCTCTTGAGGATTCTTTCAGGGTAAGCGAGTTATTCCATATTACTAGGTTTTTAATGAAATATTTATTTCTGAGTACGAACAAAATTGCTTGACTCATTTTTGAGAAAACCGTGGAGGAAAAACACTCCCAAGAGTAAACTACCCCTCGCATATTTTTTCAGGACAAACAAGTTTAGCCATATTGTTCGGTTATTAACGAAATATTTATTTTTGAAATATGAATAAACTCTTTTGAGTCGTTTTTGAGAAAATCGCCCAGACAACACTCCACCAAGAATAAACTACCCCTCGCATTTTTTTTAGGACAAACGAGTTATGCCATATTGATAAGTTATTAATGAAATCTTTATTTATGAAATATGAACGAAAACATTTGAGTCCATTTTGAGAAAATCACTGAGAAAAAACTCACCCCCTTAGTATAAACTACCCCTTGTAGATTTTTCTCAGATAAATGCCTTATACCACAAAATAGGGTTGCTAATTAAATATTGATTTATAAAAAAAGAAAGAAAACAAGATCGTTAGAGCCAGTTATGAGAAAATATCTTTTTTTTATTTTCATCGTACAGGAAACTACCCTTGTTTTGGGAGTAGGAGGGAAATAAAAAAAAAACTATAGGAAATACTATGAAAATCTTAAACTAAAATTTGGTGCAGATAAGTTGAACATACCGTAAATTTCCGTTCAAGTATGGCTTCTAGGCGAGGTATGGCTTCTTGTATGGCTTCTAGGCGAGTGCACAGAAAAGTGTAGCGAACGGACGGACGAACTGATGGACATGTATCGAAAAATAACTTTTTCGGTGTTAGGGGCTATAATACGTGTAAATTCGTTGAAATCTCAAATTTGATTTTTTTTTTCGAACACCATACTTTCTTCTCTCATTTGTCACTTCAAAGTAAAAGGAACTCAGAACTACAGATAAAAGACACCTACTTTTACACTTAGACATTTATTGATTTAAAACTGTTTTAGTTTGTGTCATTTCTCTTCCAATTGAAAGGTTTTACAATGATTAACGGCATACCAAAGACGAGACGGAAGTTTTCAGGAAGTAAATGCATTCAGAAGTCTAGACTGCATTACAGCCTGTTTTTATTTCTGCAATTGTTAACAGCTGTAATTTCGTCCAAACGCTACATGAAATAATTTTTGGTTGACGTCATTGTATTACTATTTTAGTATTGTTCTCTTCAGACTTGGTTGAAGTTTTGTCTTAACGGTTATACATTTTTTTCTTTCTTATTTCATCGTTACACATAAGAACAAAATGTTATGGTGAGTGGATAGATTCGAACTTACGAACATTGAGTTTATATTCTTCCAACACTACCAATGGACCAAACTTTGTCTTCACGTTAACGCCCGGTTACAGGGTTTACTACGATTTAAATAAAATGGCTGGCTTTTAGAATTCCCTGCTCACATATTTCGATAAATAATTTTCATTGCTTCGAAGATACGTAGAGCAATGTTTAGATACACATTTTAGGAGAGTGAATTTTGGTGTATATAATAATTTCATGTCAGGTAAAAGGTAGATAAGTTTTGATAAAATGTTTCATATGTAGTTCTCAATAATAAGCTTGCTGTTCGGAGTGAAGTTCCAAGGTTCAGCATTGCCTAGCAGTTTTTGCTATTAATATCCCTTCTAACAATATTGGCAGTGGACAAAAGTTAGCCCGTGTTGAAGCTTTTTGCTCCTAATTTAGTTATTTTACTTATTTAAGGAATATATTGAAAATTGTCAGCAGGCACGTATGCAGTAATTTATTTTGGGAGAAGTCCGACTTCAATATTAGGATAAATTATAATAAAATTTAAAAGATAATCCTTAAATTTAGGCTAAATTTACAGAGAAGTTGGGATTTCAGAGGGGAGTCCGGACCACCTGGACCCACCCCTAAATGCGTCCTTGTTTGTCAGTAACGTTTCATCATTTTGAAACCCTCAAAAACTTCGGATATATAAAGGAAAACGAGTTATTTTCGATAAAATATCACTTCAGAGGACGCGACAGTTTTATTGCACATGGTGGTATCCCAAGTTCACAAGGGCAAGAATTCATTAATTTTGATTCTCTGTCATTGTGCTCTATCGAAAGGTTAGGTTTGTAACATATTACTCCTACGAACAGCATGACTGGCAGATAGGAATACTGAACACAACTCCAGAGAAATGCATGCTGAACTTACGTTTATAGCTACGCTTTGGTGATTTGCCCTCAAGGTCAATCGAGTGGTAATTCAGTTCCATTCTGTTCTTAAGCCATGTTCGTATTACTTCGAACAGTTTTGATAATGAAAAGCATGCCTCTTAATATAACAGACTTCTTTCGCGTAAGAAATCGAAACTCAGTTGGTCAGAGCAACTAGTCTGTAAGAATTAGGTTGTTAGTTAGTTAAAAGCCCAGTACGAGTAAGGGTTTTTATTACTATTGTTTTTATCTTTTTTATGTGAGGAAAAATCAAATTGTGACATCGCGATATCAAATGTATTTGATTAGGTAGCTTTGTCTTAGCTAAACTTTAAACATCAGTAACCGTCGAAATTATTTCACCAACTGATCACTTACTGAACATTTCAAACACGTCAAACCAGTGGCATAACATGAAGGTTAACCTCTCCTCCACAGTCCTTAGTTATGCGTCCGTACTTTCAAGGGCGGACTAAGGGCCGGGCGACTGCCCGGGGCGCCAGAGAAAGAGGGGCACCAAAACGAGCCTCAAAAAGTAAATTTTATAATGTGCTTTCTACTGACGTTTTTGGTTTATATTCTTGTAAAGTAGTGGCAATTATATGATCTTTTTCCATTTCACTATGGAAGAAGAGAGTTTCATAGTACTAAGGGGGCTGTATCGAAAAATTGAGAGATGGCATGTAGAATAAAGAGTGCCGGGAATTAAGTATTGTTTGTTTGTTTGCTTGAGTTTAGCGTTCCACGGTTATGCCTTAATGGGCAAGGGAGATGTGGATACTAATTATAGTGGAATCCGAACCACTTTTATCGTTCAACAGTAATCCACCGGGAATTGGACCCGGTACCACAGAAGGCAGGCGTGCTAGCCATTAGACCAGGGGGGTGGAGTTGGTATTGTTTATAGCGGACCATATTCTTTGTGAACTTTTCCTAGGTAATGGATTTCTTTTTGAAAATGGGTTTAAAACAGGGGCGTCATTTAGGGAGGGCAGGGAGGGGCATTTGCCCCCCGTGAGTTTGAGATGTATATAGATTTTATCATTAGAATAGTAGTAAATCAGTGAAAAACGCGAAATTTTACTTATATCAAGAGGTCTTGCCCCCCCCCCAAAGCAAAATCTGAAATGACGCTCCTGGTTTAAACTATTAAAAACACTATGATAAAATGTAAAATATAGGCTACTACTAGGGGAAGGGCGCCAAAAAGTCACTTTGCCCGTGTGAAAATTTGGCCTGCTCCGCCCCTGCGTACTTTCTGTATATTTTTTGGCCTTGCAGCTTGTGCGGTCCCCACGCCACATTGTTGCGGGGGCGCTATTTACGCCTACCCTTCGAACGTAATTCAATAACTGTTTAAGAAATTCTACCATCAGCGTGAAAACGGGAATATATTTTTCTAATAGTCTCATAGAACTTTCACTCAGAATGCCAGATGCAATTTTTCAGAGTGGGCTCTGGCTAAGTAGAAGGTAGATCTGTTTCCTAAGTAAGTTCCTTTCAGAAAGTTTGCTATTTCTTTAACAGTGATGTAAATAAATATACTTATCGTTATTAGCTCGACACCAAACCATCCTGGACAAATCCCTCTAGAACAATGATCGGCAAAAGTTATTCTGCATAATTTTATAAGCGACTCAAGGGTGAAACACTTGTTAACGAAAGCAATGTTGTGTATATACTGCCTTGTTTCTGACAAAATATAAAGTCTTTTGTAATCTTTAGACACTTTTCCTATTCTTTTTGTCACTCTTGGTTGTGTAAGGAAGCCTCGAACAAATAAAGAAGAGGTAATATTACAGATAAGGGGCGCTATAAATATATTAGGTATTTCTTTTGTTACCTAACCATAACGGCCTAGGGTCGTCTTCACTAGAATAAAAAATGCTACGTGATATTACATTCACGAAGGAGGAAAGGATGCTCTAAATATATTTCTTATTCATTTTGTCTGCCCTGCTTCTCAGAAATTATATACCTTCTGTTGGAGGGTGCTGAAAAGAGAGGAGGGGAAATAAAACGTCGTGCCCCCTCATACATTTTAAATTTTGTGACGTGGTTGCTTAAATTATTACTAAAGAAAGCACTTTAAACTAAGATGTGCAAAGTTACAACATTATGTAAGGGTGGCATATTCATTATTATTATTATTATTAATAATAATAATAATAATAATAAATATGAGTGTCTTTGGAGAGCCGAAATTATGTGAGACGAACAATGATATGTAGAGGTTTAAGATGGGTGGTCATAGAGGAGGAAAAACCAGGATTTTTCTCTCTCTGACTCTCTAACGTTAAGATTATGTGCTGAAGGTAAGAAGCATCATCATTCTACAATAGGTTGCTTTTACGTAGAATATCTATTACTTGAGCTCCCCTCCTTCGGGCAACTTCGCTTATGTAGTAAATTCAAAACAATTTCAATTTAAGACAAATATTTATAGAGAAAATTAAACATTTAATAGGGAAATCTGTTATCAAAATATCCAAACACGTAGATAGAAGACTATGTAGTGAGAAACATTGTGAAACTATAAAATTCTCCAAATTAGAATTAACATTTACTGGAAAACATTCGTTATGCATCAGTGAGCACAGGGGAAATAATTAGGAATCTGTTTGCAAACAAAAATTAGACACACTAATGCAAATGCGACGATATTTTCTCTCTCTCTTTTTTTTTTTTTTTTTTGGTATCGTCATGAGTTTTACACATATGTTACAATTTGATTCTTTCCCAAATAAAAAATAAATAAAATAACCTTAGTGATAAAAATGACAACAGTACTTCCACGGGATTCGAACCGTCTACCTTCGGTATACAAACTCGTTGCTTTACCTAACTGAGCTATTTGCTCTCTTACGTAAGCTGAACCTGTTCTACAGTAAAGGCGATTTTTCATTACGATTGGGCTAACAATTCGTCTTTTTCCATAGGTAATTTCCACTATTTGCACTATCTATACGTTAATACTTAGCATAGATTCATATATTTGGAGTTCGCTGATAATGCATATAATAAGACATACTAGAAATATTTCGTTTGTAGATCTAATCCACGCTTCTCTCAATGACATAGATGTCGCTGCTTCGTGTTGAACTGCAGAATTCCCTCGCGTTCTTGAAAATTTCCCACTTTAGCAGAGTTGGTAATTCTCGAGATTTCTGTCGATTTAATGTTTTTTGCTTCTAATTTCTTTATTTTAAGCTAATATCTAACACAAATATTAAAAACGGGTTTGTTATTAACCTGTCCTGCTGGGGAAACCTTCCGAAATTTCGAACATATAAAGAAAACGGAGATATTTTCAAAAAACTTCAAAATAAAGAGACGCGTCATTTATTTTGCTCATGGTAGTACATGTTGATGTCGATGGTTCATCAAGGTCATGATCATCATCAGTGTCTTTTGGCCATATCTCTTCCCAGTTGGTAGGGGGCTCGGGAAGTGGAAGTTCTTTTGCATTCTGTTACATTTGATAACAAATATTGATAACCATTTCATGAACAAAACAAAAAACTTGGAGAATTGTATATATATGTATTAAGATATACATATACTGTACGTTTAAAAAAAATATACGTTGGAAGTACATTCTATTTTTATACACGTTTCTAATTTACAGAGAGCAATACAAGTGTATTGTTGACTATTGTAAATATTCATTTTTATGTCTGTGTTTGTAGTAATAAAGCAAATCGTTTTTACCCCAACTCAGGAGATCTGAAAGCATTACTATCAGGTGCAATAAACAGTGCACACAGTATACATACAAACATATTTATTTCTCTAGAAAGAACAAAGCGATTTTTACGAAACTTTTAGGGTTTATTAAATGTAAATCAAGGTATACTTAGGTATAAATTCTATGTTACTATATGTAAGGGGACAGGAGCTAGGGGAATAAAATATCTGAAAAAGGGAAATTTTTGAGGAAATTTCCCGAAAATCCCTCTGTTACGGGAAAACTGTACGTGATGGAGAGAAACCGAGTGCATATTCGATTTCAGCGCAAAAAGTTCCTTTAAGATCAGGTGATTTTTCTCATGTAACAAACAAAAAGTTTAAATTTGTTAACTAGTGTTATCAAATAGGTGTGTTTCTATATTCTTTGAACATTATCTATGACTTGAATTGATTTTTTAATTTTATTGAATATTTATCTTCATTATTTCGCGTTACATTTTAATACCTATTGCCTATTTTTTAAATTTTAAGTGCCCATTTGCCTGCCTATTTTGCAGGTGTTAATGCCTAAACATCCAGTCTGTACTTATTTGTTTTGTATTTATCAGTTTCACTAATTTTACGTGTGTTAAGATGTACAATATTTCCAATGATTAGTAATATAATAAATGCTAATATATTCAAAGCAATTGTATCCTGGGAATATTTCAGAGCTGTTATAGTCGAATTTAGCTTCAATTTTAATTATAAATCTTGACGTTTTTTCAAATGTATGCGCATAATTTGTTAAATTCATACCATACTATTTCCGACTTTTAGTAATTTCCTAATAAGAAGAACAGTATTTTCGAATTCTTGATACGGCAGAAAACATTTTTTTTCTATTTTCTTGAAATCTAATACATGGTCGTCCTTTTTAGCAGACATATAGCCTGGATTATTCGATGATTATTATATTCCTGCATTTTTATATTCATATTCGTAAACATAGTTTGCTTTATCATTTTCGGGCCGCGGTGTCTCAGTGGTAAAGCGTTCACCTCTTGTGCATGGGATTCCTGGTTCAATCCCAGCTCGCGCTGCTTGGGTTGTCTTGGGATTCTCCAGTTTCCTCCCACTTTATTCATTCTACTATTTCTTTCATTTCTCATCATCATTGTCTTCTTTAGCCTAGCTGACATAACGTGTGACGTAAGATTTTTTAAAAAAATCATTTTCGTTTAACAAAATACATCTTTCTAAGGGCTGATTGAATATCTAAAAGAATACTCCTTCTTGTTACTTTCTGAATGTTTGTCTCCTATTCAGATATACACGGCTGAAAAATTTAAAATGAAATTTGGAACATTGTTAATACCTACCTCGAACTGGAATTTTATTGCATCACTTTATAATTAAAATTTGTTCTCTAAAGGAGGTGGGTGAGGGCGGATCAAAATTTACGCTAAATATAGAATATCTCAGTAGGTCCTCAAGATAGGGACGTGAAATTCTGTATATAAACTTCTCATTAAAAATAATTGGACACATGTCACAGCATTTTCGAAATTTTCGGTTGGGAAGGGGAGCAGTTTCTATAATATTTTAATTTCAATTTTTTTGTATTCCTAATATGATAAAAATAAGGAAAACCATTTCAAATGAGCTTTTGAATGTAGTTAGCACTTGGGTCAACCTGGGTTGTTATCATTTCAATTCGATTAGAATGCGTATCGTAAGGAAGGGGAGTAGGGGGTAAATTTTTCATAGAAAAACTGCTGCATCATGTGAAATGAATTTTAAAATATATATGTTTAGCACTTGAGTGGAGCTAGGTTTTTAAATTTCATTTCGATTTTAATACATGACCTAAGGAGGAAAAGGTTCAAATTTTTCTATAAATCTATTCTTTGTGTGCGAAGAATAAGCATTCCAGCTAGTACACATTTCTCCATTGTCTGTTTTCAATAAAGGAATATTGCTCTATTAAAAACAACTTAAATTGTATTGAATAAAACCAATATTGCATGTAGATTGTGTAACCTTTACAGGTATAACCGCATGTCGAATTTGAGTAGGTTCCGAATTTCTTCTGTTCTCCAACTGACTTCACAGGTAGACGACAAAGAACTACAAATGTATAATTTTGCATTTCTTACTTGTCGGATTTCTGTTTTTGAATCTTTTATTTCCTGCAATATTATTTTTTTTTTCTTTTTCGGAATTGGAAATAACCTCTTCCGCTTGTCGAAATGGATAAGGAATAGAAGAAAGCTTGCGGAGAGTAGAATCGTGAAGGAATGGCTGTTTCGCGTACTAAGGGTTTCTTATTTGCATAGAAAACTCATTTCTAGTCTCTCGGCTGGGAGAGAAGCGCGCAGAGAGGATTCAAGTTGCTGGTTGGAAAGGATTTTGGAGACCGTTGCGCGGAAAATAACTTTCGAGATCGGATTTAAGCCTATTGTGCTCAAACTACATACACATATACAGAGACATTGTGTGTGTAGTTGAATTGTTGTGGTTGAGCAGACAAATACTGTACATACCTCATCAAGGCACAGACTTGGACTATATTACATGCAAGATTGTTGCTTTGGGTTGACGAGCACAGAAGTATTAGTTCTGTCACCACATTAATTATCTTACACAATGTTAGAATTTCTCAACAACATATTTCTTTAATGTTAAGCGTCCTTCATATGGCTACCAACAGTTGAAACATACTTCATCAAACCCTACTTTAAAAAAATTAAATTTCATAGTTATCCACGGGACGAGACGAGAAATAAGTTTTCTCTCTCTCTCGTTATATTATATATATATATATATATATATATATATATATATATATATATATATATATATATATATAGATAAAATATAACGAGTTTTTGTCTGGTCTCGATTCTCAAAGAAATATTTTTAGTCTTGATTCTCTCAAAGCCTTTCCTGGCGTGTCTTGAAGATTTTCGTCTCTATTCTAAATGTATGTGCAGAATTTGTCCTATTTTTTTTTTTTCTCTTGTGTCACGAGAAGTCCATAAAGTTTGCGATATAGCATTTAAACCATACTCACTATTAAAGTGTATTGTGTAGTGATTTGCGTATCTTTAAACGTCGACAAAAGTTCTTCATTGTGCTCGTACAGTCATTTAATATATATAGTGGCGGATCCAAGGGGGAGTTATAGGGGCTATAGCTCACCACTTGACGCTCAGGTATACACTGGATAAAATGGGCTTCAATCCTGCTTTACACTGGATAAAGCGGCAAAATATGATTTAGCCCCTCCCTTGATCATATCCTGGATCCGCCGCTGTATATATATATAAATTTAAAATTATCAATCATGTAATACTGAAACAAATTTTCGTAAACGAATCTTGCCCACGAGACTTGCTAAATTTCTTGTCTCGGATGGAATTTGAAAATTAACTTTTCATCTGTATCTTGTAAGCAACAATAACATTGCATAATGTCATTGATTAGTTGATTGTAGGAATCGTCCGAGCTATGGAAAACCATTTGCTTCAATGTCTATTTGCTATAGATTTAAATTGAATTGTTCATCTTAAAAATTTACAATGTTAAAAAGTTTTAAAATATTATATAAACTAAATAATACAGAAAACCCTTTTAAACATGTAAAAGCTGTAAAAATTAAAATTGTATTTCTTTAATTGCGAACGAAATTAAATTTCTGGTTTAGCACTCCCACAATAATACCTTGTAAGCTGAAGAAGATAATTGATCAATGAAAGTGGACTATGAAAGAATCTGCGGAATGAGAATCTGGTCAACACGTAGTTGTCTAGTACAAACTCACATGGCCTGGGGTCAAACCAGGGACCTCCCTCACCAGAAATGAGCATTGTACCACTGATCCCCATTGTTCAATTGTAGGTAATATTCTATCGTTATATCACAAGACCAGTATTCGACTCGACTTATATACATGTATGCGTGCATTGTTTTTCTTTGGTTATTTTTAGGAGAAAAAAAATCGAAATTGGTAAACCTATTACCAATTAGTAAATATAATCAAGAAAGTTCTGTCGCTTTTTGTGGAGGTCTGTGTTCAATTGGCCCACACACCGTAAGTTGAATACGAATGGAGGTAAGGCGGTCAGTTGTTGGTATGAGCATATCCAACATACTACCTGGTTGTGGCAGTTCAGTTACACCCTGAACTTGCGCAAGGACAGAGTGAACCTCCTCCAAAGAGCGTAATAAGGGTATGTATGCTGTACGAGTTCAAACTAAGGTCAAACGCCGCTGCAGCGGGGTGGAACATATGCCAGGCCTTTGGTGAGGATATCGTGACTACGCGGACAGTTCAGCGGTGGTTTAACAATTTAAGGACGGTGACGAAATACTCGAAGACGCATCACGTGCCGGAAGACCAACACATGTACGAAATGATCTTCAGGCAGCAGTTGAGAACAGTGGCCAAACATGTGAGAAACTGGGACTACAAATCGCTGAGAGAGGAGAAACCATTAAACAGCATCTCCATGAACTTGGGAAGCACTAGAAGTTGGGTCGATGGGTCCCACCTGATTTGACTCCGGGATAGAAGGCAATGCGAGCAGACACTTGTGTTTCTTTACTGTCTCGTCTGAGGAAGGAGCCATTTCTGGACAGGGTGTTGATATGTGATGAGAAGTGAGTCCTGTACGAAACTCCACGGCTCTGTCATCATTGGTTAGCATCTCATGAACCGGTTCCAAAATAGCCGAAACCAGCACTGCACAAGAAGGTCCTCCTGTGTGTTTGGTGGACTCCTCGTGGCGTCGTGCATCGGAATGAGTTGGTGAGCATAACCAACTCATCGTAACAATTAATTTATTCTTTGATAAATAACTGTTTGGCCAAAACAGATACTTGACTCATTGTTGGTGTTTTAAAATAAAATTCGCGTATGAGTAAAGGCTTTTATTTTAGCGATCTTGTTAACCCGGAAATTTGGTTAAACGGAACTGCGGTCCAGGCGCACACCCAGAATTGTTTGTTGGGAAGGGTTCAAGCTTTGCAGGAGGGTCCAATACTACAAGCCATTACGTCTATATTGAATTAAACCGTTATACAATATTTCTGCACCCGAGAAAACAATAAGTAATTGTAAAAGTCTTCCTATATTTTCAGAAAAAAATCATGGAACTTGATTATTTTTATAAGAGAAAGAGTACAGATGAAGTGTAAGATCAAATTTACCTGCTACATCAATAACTTATCTGTTAAGCAAGTATAGTTTTATTGAAAAAGTGTACAAATGTATGTTAGAAGTTTTTTTTTGGGGGGGAGGGGTTTCCCGACCCGATGAACCCCCGTGGGTGAGCCGTGTTACAGTGTGTGTATATAATCTTACGAATCCCGCCAAGTGAACTTTGTTGTGAACAAATACCGTGTGCGTGGGTTTTCTCGAGGTTCTCCCGTTTCCTCCCAGTTTCTTCATTCCACCATTTCATTCATCTCTCATCATCACCGTCTCCTTTAGCCTAACCGGCATAATCGTGGGACGTAAAACTCAAATTTATAATCTTAAGCGCACGGCGGGTCTACTAAATCGTTCATCTTTCGTGCGAGTTATTTCTGGTTCGATTTCAGGTCATCTGAACTTGTAAGCAACGGCTTAAGTAAGCTATGAGCTTTTTTAGTCTGACAGATTTATGCTATGTATAATTCTACAAGTCTTATTGATAGCTATGAATAATAGAACGTCCTATGTCTGTCCATCGGTACAAGAGCAAAATCGATATGAAAATAGCATTAAGTGACTTTTTTTTTTTTTTTTTGGTTAATATATGGATTCAGTACAGTGTGTGTTCCAAAAATATATTCCATCTCCTTTCACTATTTTTTATTAAACTGAAAGTGGCAAGAACTACCACTTCTGATTTCAATATTAAGCCCCGTGGAATAAAATTTTAGTAGATCAGAGTTGGCAAACTCAGAGAACAAAATTATCGATTTTCGTCTTTAAAACTATCGTATATTACAAAAAAAATATCGTATATCCTTTTTGCACAGGATAATTGTAGAAACAAGTATACTACTACTACTAGATCTAATAATAGCAATAATATATAATAAACTTATCTAGTAATCTTCAGTTTCGAACTTCAAATCGGAGTCATTGTCCTCACCACTTTTTAAATCCTTATTAACACTACTCTGAACAACAATATTGCCACTTCCTTGATAAACGTAATTGAACTTAGAGTGGATGCAGGGTTGCCATTCGCCAATTCTCAAATCGTTATTGATTTATTTTAGCGGGAATGTCTATTATAACTTCAGTGTGTGTGTTTTATGATATATTTAATGCACATCTACAATTTATTTACACATTCAAAAAAAAAAAAAAAAAATAAGTGTGCATTCTAAAGTAATCATATATTCACCTATTATCTCTTATAGCATTAAGTTATCGTATATCACGATAAATTATATGGATGGCAAGCCTGGTACTGGATAGCGGGGAACGGTTTTTCGATATGGATTCAGGATTCTAAGAATAGATGCAGCCTCATCGTTTATCCTTCTGTTGCAACTGGAAGTGATAGAAAAGTACTATAACTTCAGCTTTCAATATTGATTTTCATAGAGCTGAAATAGTAAGATATAGCGAGAATCTGTTTTTGATACAAATTCGTGTCTTAAGAATAATTTCCATCTCCGAACTTATCGTCGTGTTGAAGTAATGGATTCAGGATTCTAAGAATAGGATTCCATCTCAGCGTTTATCCTTCCGTTGCAACTGGAAGTGATAACAAAACTACTACAACTTTCGGTTTCGGTATTGATTCTCATAGAATAAAAATAGTGAGAGAGCGACACTTGTTTTTGATACAGATTCATGTCCCAAGAATAGTTTCCATCTCTGAAGTTATCATTGTGTTAAAAGCCCGAAGTGAAAACACTACCACTCATTATTAAATCCGTATAGTTTGAAGGTCCACTATAGTTTCACAGTGTGAAACGAAGTCAAGTTGTTTCAAAAGACAGTCAATTAATGATCAACTCTTGGGAACAAATTGAAATAAACATTTTAACAAATTGATGTATGTATCTTTTGGGATTTATAGAGTACAGACATTCTATAAGCAGTGACAGAACATTCTAAAGATACAGACATATTGTTACAAAGCAGTTGGGAAATAATACTTCATCAGAAGATACACGTAGGTGTTGAGCTAGCTAGACATTGTCTGTCACATGCTTCTCAATGGTAATCACACAAGTGCATGTGTGTTTTTGATCTTACGTCCAGATGAAAAGGACTTAATCTCCATGTTAATACAAAACAAGCAGAGTTAATGACCATAGAAAGAAGAATGGTAGTGTGGTGAGAGGCAGAAGACAATATTTACTACTTAGGCTATGTCGTTATAATAGCGTTGACGAGTTCCGCAATAGTGAAGTCTGACCAGTTCTGCTCTATTCTAATGTTCTTTATCATGCTTTGTATCTCGATAATTGCAACACCGATGTGAGTGCTTGAATGCAATTCCTATGGTTATCTCCTTTCCTCGGAATTAAAATGCTCGGTATTTATTATTTGTATATATTACTATTTATTTGTTTTTATATAGCAGCGGTTCTTAAAGTGGGGATCACAGACTCCTAGAAATTCGATTTTCACTTTTTTTTTTATTGATTAACGTCGCACAATTGTGCTCCGATTCTAAGGAAGACTATGATGATGATGATGATGATGATGAACGAAGTAATGGATTGAAGAAAGTAGGAGAAGCGAGAGAACACTGAGAAAATCCATACACTGTTTATTCACCACAAAGTCACTTGACTCGAGTTGAAATAAAATCAGGAATCCAACTCACCACAGGTGACCCCTCCACGAGTGAAACAGTCATTCGTTCGCAAAGAAGTTTCTAAAAACAGTTACACTTCAATCCTTTTTACCACATAGAAGTTGATGAAATTGCAGTTCTGCTTCTCAAAGAACAAAAACAGCTGATCATGATATTATGGTGGGTTCCCACAGACCTGGAAATCCAGGGAATTTGATTTTTGTCAGGGAAATTATTGAAAAGTTCTTTAATGTCAGGGAAACCAAATAGACGGTCTCGATAATGAAGGCAGCTTGACATACGTAGTAGGTAACCGTTTGGGTTTTGCATTTTCTCGAGTATGTAACTGCAGTGCAGTTCTGTGGCACGTGCTATAAACGTAGCTTATTCTCATTCTAGTATCGAGGTCCCTTGTCCCTTAGACAGTTTAATTAGTCTGTCTCTCGAGGTACAAAATGGCAGCCTGTATCTACTGTCTTTACTTCCCTCAGTGTGATCTACATTGGCTCCGCGGTAAAGCACGAGTCTGTCGCATGGGGCCCCTGGTTCGATCCCATTTTCTTATATCTACCGACATGGTGTACATGCAGTTTATACGCCGTGCAGTATCCACTCTCTTCAGATGGACAATCAGTGGGTTACAGACGACTCAATCGTTTGCTGCATGTTATATTTTACGTTATCTCGCTTGATCTGGAAGTTATCAGATTACGTATGGCACCACAAGATTATACAGGATATTCTTTTTCTCTCCGTGTATTCCTTGCTTTTATGTAAAATATGTTTAACAAAGAATAAAAAAAGGATTGCGCACTAGAAGTTTCAATTTTGTTCGGTAGATGACAGTCACTGGAGGACTTTGGTTCATTGTATAAGTGAGAGATGTGTAACTTCTATAATTTTACAATAAAAAGAAAAAAAATACTTTCGTTCAAGAGTTACTGTGTGGAGTAAGGACGGACGTAAGTCATCGTTATTCGTTAAGATGCTAACTTATTGACTCTATTAATGAACTCGGCCGATATAATTGCTCTAGCCATCTATTGCAAAAAAAAAAAAAAAAATCACTTTCGTCCAAGAGTTATCGTGTGCACTAACGGACAAACTTAAATCACCGTTACCCGTGAAGACGTTAACTGATTTAACTCCGTTAACAAACCGGCCGATATAATTGCTCTATTGCAAAATATAATTGCTCTCTCTAGCTGTCTATTCCAAAAAATAATAAAAAGATCACTTTCGTTCAAGAGTTACCGTATGCATTAACGGACAGACTTAAATTACCGTTACCCGTGAAGTTGTTAACCAATTTAACTCCGTTAACAAACTTGGCCGATATAATTGCTTTAACCGTCTATTGCAAAAAACAGAATTGAAAAATTCGCTTTCGTTAAAGACTTATCTGTGCACTAATATACAGATGTAAATCGTCGTTACCAGTTAAGATGTTAACGGAGTAAGTCCATTAATGAATTCGGCCGAGATAATCGCTTAAGCTATCTATTGTCAAAAAACAGAATTAAAGAAAAACTCACATCCACTCAAGAATTATCATGAGGAATAACGGACGGATGTACTAATTAAAAGTCCCATGTGCGCAATCCTAATAAAAACCGCCTTACAACAAAAGCATTCATGTATTTTTTTCCATAATTAATCCGTGCTAGTTATTATTATTGTATGTTATCCTATTAGTGTAAGATGAATACTAGAACATGTTCCATACAAGGTTTGCGAGAACCAAACAAGCAGGAGGTACGCTATTACATGGATTTGGGAGGGAAAAGGTTAAACATCCGTTCCTGGTTTGCTTCGGATGCGAAATAGTGTGGAAATTGAGTTTATTGCTGACAATCTAATTAATCTATTACACTGCAAAATATCAAAGTGTGTGCTAACGTGATCAGGAAGTTGATTATGTCAGAGCTACTGTTTGGTATGATAAACATGTGCAACGCGAAAGCAACAGTTTAGATCATGTTTATCTGCATCCAGAGTGACCACAGGAACATAACCTGTTTCCGGTGTAACTAAACCTTCTGGATTTGTCTGTGGCGGTCTGATTATAAAACATGGATGGGGTTTTCCCTTTCTGTTTATTTTTCATAAGTTATTCATTGAAGAAAAATAACTTTTATTCGTTATTATATAATTAAATTGAGTCTTTTCGGTAGTACCGAATACAGGTTCGTCGTATGTTAATGTACGAAACATTAGGATTTTCAGTACGCTCCAGACAATTTTTTCCTATTTATTTTGTGTCACTTTTGAAGTGTTTGTGTCACTTTTAAAAGGCGACGCACAATCGGTATAATGTGCTAGGTTTTTAATAACATATATAGTGCAGTGTGTTTCAAAAGGAATATCTGGGTTTTAAGTCTTTGTAGTAGTATTCATTACATTTAACGTACAATTATAAAAAATAAAAGATCAACTCAAATAGTTTTTGCTACAAGTGTTCAATGCGAGCACCATTCGTCACATGGCACACATCAAATTGATAGACAAGAAAGACCCATAAACTTTCCGCCGGGATATGGCACAAAACTCGTTCAATTTAGGGGACTCTTCGTCTGGAACATAACACCACACCATACCGTACACTTCACAGGTGTAGTGAACGTTAGTGGATAACATGTGGTTCTTGTACCCTACAAACCCTGCAACTTTGTATATTTACATACCCATGGAGGTGGAAATTTACTTCATTAATAATCAAATTGTCAAGAAAATCTACGTTCCTGAATGTGCGTAGAGAATTGGATGCGTTACCCATAATCTATTTGCAATCGTTGCATCAGTTGCACTCTGTAGGGATGCAGGTGCAAATAATCTTTTAAAATGCGACCCATTGTCGTTTGACTCAATCTCACATGTCCATCCCGTCTTCTTGTGGAAACCTCCGATGTTTCTTCGATACTCCGCAGAACCCGTTCAATTTCTGCATGTGTTTCTACCGAGCGTGGTCTCCCCGAATGTAGCAAATCATCTGCCGAATCATGCTTTATGAAATGTCCAACCAAACGACAATTCATTGATTCAGAAGACATCTCTGATACAAACTAGCGGTGATACGCTCTTTGTGTTAAGGCAACTGACCTCTGGTTTTCAAAATACAGTTCAATAATTTTAATTCAATTCACTATGATTTTTTCCATCTCGCATTCCTTTGATGTCTACTTCATGCAGTCTGGAAAATAAGAGGAAAATGGTGATTAAATCATTTTCTCCATACTTCTGCTACAGCGATCACAAGAAACGTTCACATTAATCTTATTCTTATGGAAAATATTACTTGTTGCAATCCCTTCGAGAATTATGGCCCAGTCTCACAATACAATTTGCAATACAATGATCTTGAAACAATCATAAACGGCGCTTTCAGATCCCTAGCATATAGTTAAAGTATGGGAACTCTTGTTAGTTCATTAAAAAGCATTGTATAGATCCATTCTGACTCACTTGCTATTTTTTTTAAAAAAAATATTCTTTGTTACTATGTTCAAAAAAGGTTACGGAAGTCGTAGTAACAACCCTTCAAGCCTATAAGAAAAATCCTAACAATAGCCATGGTGGTTGTCGCTAGAAAAAGCGCAACTCTGATTTATTACTTTCGTAGCACGAGTCTGTCGAAATGGAGTGAAGCGGGCCATAATAACTCTCTGGTTCGTTAATTTCTGGGACGTTTCCGATCGTCTCACTGACTGTTGGTCGTTTCTTTTTGTCTTATTAGTATTCATTTATTTTCGGATTTCTTCCCACAATTCTTCCCTTTAAAAGAATTTAATGATGCTGATATAAATTGTGAAACCACAATATGTAACATAGTCCCGACCGGAAGTCAAAACGTGACTGAAAACTGTTGCCGAATGTTGACACAAAAAGTCGCTGAACGAGGGATGAAAAGACTCCAATTTTGGATGAAAATTCTAAAAATTAATCGTCGTCCTCGTCATCGTCTTCTACACACAAAACTGTTACTCACAAAAACAATGGTCTAGTTACGTTGGATTTGTTGTTCATTTCCCGTTATTTTTGTACGTTTGTTCGTATTTTGAAGCAGTAGTGTCATTTTGTTTTACATGGAAAGCGAGACACCACCGATATAAGGCGAGTTTCACAGTGTTCATTACTATATTATACTTAACCCTAGGGCTGGATTAACCCATCTGGATGCACGGGCCTAGAAAAAATGTGGCTCTTGCTGACTTCACATAATATATTTCTGTGAAAGTGTAGTAGGAAAGTTAAATGAATATGTTTCATATTTTTGGTCATATTTAATGATGATGATTATATCTTCATGATTCTTTTTAGATAGCCAGTTGAGATTTTGATCAGATTGGAGGCCTCTGTTCACCTGAAGCAGGGCCGGATCCAGAGGGGGGCGATCGGGGCGAACGCCCCTCCCCCCAAGAAGAGGAAACCTTCTTATTTTATATATATATAAATAAAACCCATCCCAATGTTTGGAGCCCTTAAAAGTAGCAGTATGACAACCCACCGCCCCCCAAGAAGTCAGTCATGGATCCGCCCCTGACCTGAAGGCTCGGGACTAGAGCCCCCCAAGCCCTCCCTTAATCTGGCCCTGCTTACCCCAACTTCAATTTAACTCACACTTTAACAACTAATTCGCTTCCTATTGGTAATGCTGTATTATCGTTCCTCTGACAAACCTAAACAAATCTAAACATTATTCTCTTGGAAGAAAATCGATCAGAATCTTCAGAAGCTGACCCGTTCCAATCAGAACAAATTACATCAATCATGCTCGATGTAATGGCCACCAGTATGAACCATTGAATGATATCGCAGTTTTCACTTGAGCAGACTTTGTTGGAGCTGTACAAGAAGTATATTGTCCTACTTGCAGGTTTTTCAGAGGTCAATGGTGCGAACCTGATGTGATGAAAGATGCCGTTTGAGAAGTTTTAAGAGTCCAATAATTCATGGGAATAATATCTGGATTCTTAACGGGAATATCCTTGAACGAAATAGTATGGATCCTAGAAGTAGGGACCATGCTGTGGGTGGAAAGCCAGTGATGTTATGACCGTTCCACACGATGAATGTCGTAGTCATAAATGCCGGTATTTCGTCTGTGTAAATTGGAGATAGGACATTTTCCTCGTAGTAAGATGCGTAGATTTTGAGTTTTTTCGACAGTACGAATCTTGTTTCCCTTAGTAGTAAAACTAGCAACAACCATAAAACCTTTCGAGAGGCATGCTTTGCATTGATCACAAAGTTAGTTTTGTCTTTCTTCGTGAATATTTCTGTAGGCGATGACTCGAAATGAAATTTTTAATTTAACTGCCTACAGCCATACACAGAGGTTAAGGGAGACGGTAATGATAATCGTAATGATTGAAATGGTGAACAAAATTGAAGAAAACGGGCGAACCCCGAGTAAACCCACGTATACGGTGTTTGTCCACCACAAAGTCAACTTAGCACGAGCTGGGATCGAACCATGAACCCCACGCATCAGAATGATTCCTCTACCGTTGAGTCAGAGATGACCCGAACTTTTGCACAGTCAGTTAGGTAGATCCATGCTTCGTCCGTTGTCCAGTTTCCAGCGATGACAAGCTAGGAAAAGCTCGTACACCCTTCTGCCCTTGTTCTTTCCTTCTGTAGTATATAGTGACGTTAATACATGCATGATAGTCTTGCGAACAGTTTGCAGCGTCAGTTTTGCTGTACAATTCACTGTTGGCCACTTGTAATCGTTTGACCATAACACGTTGTGATAATGGATTCTCACAGGCCGCCATATCCCGAATCGTCGTTAGGAGGTCTTGGGAGTTTCACTGACTCCTTCTTTGAATGCGATTTCTTTGGCAATATGAATTGTGGAGAAGGATGCTTGCGTAACTTTTAATTGTTAGTCTAACAATGACCCGTTCCACCCAAGGTGACCAGACGTCCCGTTTTAGCCAGGACAGTCCCTTTTTTCAATCACTGTCCCGTTTTTTTTCTGATTCTCAAACGGGACGCCTAAATGTCCCGTTTTTAATCAAAAATGACCCAGGTGTCCCGTAATTATTATTCAAAAATATAAATGGTCAATACAAACTCTACACTCTTCCGTACCAACACTCATTGGAAAGGTTCATTTAAGTGGAACTCAAATAAAGTATCTCCAGACAACTGCTGGGTAGAAGTATTTTCTCATATCTGTTCTTATAACGTACCGTACTCAAATCTTCTAAAACTTGTGAAGTTTTTTCTCTGTGTACCCGGGACTAATGCTCCAACTGAACGTGTATTCTCGCACATGAATGCTTTGTGGACAAGTGATAAAAACCCAACTGTTTAGTGCATACTTTGGAAGCTGTGCTGACCAGTAAGATTAATTTTGATCAGTCTTGTACCAATTTCTACAAATTGTTAAGTGTAAACAAAGAACTTTTAAAGAAGATCCATTCATCCCAAAAATGCCAGTGAAAATTACACTATAGATGATGTAGTGAAAGTAATATAGTAGAGAATAACAGATATTCAATAATGAGGTAAGTAGTTTTTAGTAGTTAAAAGTATTGTTGGGTAGTACTTAAGTAGAAAACGCTGTGTTATCACTCTTACTTGTGTATTTTGTAAAATTGAAAACACTGCTGAGTCCCAAAATGCAATCTTGAAATCAGATATTTATCCCCCCCCCCCCCCGTCGCTGATTCGTATTCGCCCCGTTTTTGCAAGTAAGAATTCTGGTCACCTTGATTGCACCGTTGTTCTGACATTGTTCTGTTATGCTGCAAATGCTAGAGTTTGAATGAAAAAGCGCCCATGACATATCCTTTCTCCCGAAATTAACAGTTTGTCCACTGCAGCACTTTAGTGTATGTCATGCATTACTTTCTTTACTACCCAACATTTGAGAGTCAGAAACATGCATAATTTTTTTTGATATTTGAAACCCCTGTTTGATAGATGTCGCTGTCTGTAAGTTCTGGTGGAAACGAATCAGCCTCAGTATACCTTAAATGTGTGTATTCTAGCGTTTCGATACATTTGCTTACATGATCATTTCAAGATTTAAGTATACTCTTCTGACTACTACTCTGTTTATCTGCTAGAGAATGGCATTAAGAATTCCATCAGACTGAAGTGCTCCTCTGATGAAGATAACTGTTATTTGACTTGAAATATTTGAAATGAAAATATGAAGTGTAAACAAAATAAGCATTTTTTTTTTCACAACTATCTCTGTGTTAAGATATGTTAGTTATGCAGTTGGTTCTTGCGTTTTGTTTAAGTGATTGCTTTCTTGTTTGTGTATTCATCACATGAGCTAAAAAGGTCAGTGATAAGAGGAGGAGAATAAAGTGTTTTAGAAAATGTTAATTAGTGCATACCTCACGTTTAATGAGTTCTGTTGAACTGTGACCTTTTGTGTGATTCGCAAGCATAGACTGTCATTCCCTTTGTTTTGTTTCTGGTAAATCCTTGAGAAGTATCTGAAACAAAACAAAAGAATTAGTTTGTAGTTCTTGCGAATTTAGTGTTTGGGGACAAATGATAGTCTACTGTAAACATTTCAAAAGTCTCACGAACTATTTTTCGTGTGTACCATACGATGAAATATTTGTTAGCGGATGAAGTAGAACAATACAAAAACTTTAGCGAAACACAGTGAGGTTCGCTAAAGAAGCTGAAAGATTGTGAAGTTTTCTTTTGGGATTAGAGCCAAGAAAGTTTTAACAAGCCGCCCACTTCCAGCTTTTCTTTCTTTAATGAAATCTTATATGTATGTATGTGTGTGTGTGTGTGTGTGTTCACTGTTGGAAGAAAGTTTAATAAAGCATCTCGGACCGTTTATACAATTGTCGGTTTTATCAAGTGTAGGCGTTTTAAGAGATATACTGAAATATATATTCTGTCAGGTAATTGGCTGAAAGCTTGATCCTATTATTACCTTTAATAATAATAATAATAATAATAATAATAATATCAGATTTTTACATAGATGTTTACCAGATCTAATCAGGTACGAAACTTTATTTTCTGGTCGAAGAGGTTAAAATTTAATCAAGTTTCTGGCTGTTTCTAAGCAGGTTTTCCTATATTCTGCCAACAAAACAAATTTGTTATGCGAACTGTTGTTCTTTATTTATTTACTAGCAGAATACACGATTTTCGCAAGGGCAAAATACGTTTCATTTTGGACATGAACAGTTAAATTTGGATTTCAACAGCATCGGAAGTCTTACTATCCATCTCAGCGACCCCGAAAACTATGGATTCGACACTAATATCGGTCATTTTCGATCATTTCTAAATCTCTCTCTCTCTCTCTCCTCCCCTAAGATACACAGTCAAAGTGATATGATAAAAACCATCCCAGATCAGAACCTAATCTATGTTGAAAATTTGATCGAGATTGGCCGGGTGGTTCAAGAGTTATTAAGTCACAAACATATTTACTTTTATTTTTATTTATATAAATTTCATTTCATTTGTGTACGGATATTTTGTACAAACCTTGTACTCCCCGAGTGAAGAACGGACATTTCAGCTAATTTAGAAGATATTTACAAAGATATAGCATAACCATTCTTTGGAAAGATTGTTTTAATACACCAAGTACATTCTTCAATATTATTACCGTAGCGTATAACGATAAAAAAAGATAGAAAGATGGGGCATGCGTGAATCGATATATCTCAGTGAGCTGAATAAAATATGAAAAGTATCCTTATGCGTAGTTTTCGGAAAAAAACAAGAAAACCTTTTTTTAACCTAAAAATTGTCGATGTAACAAAAGCACGCTACTTATTAAAACGAAACTGTTGTTGAAGTATACCCCGTATCATGATTTTTATTATGACTAGGTCGACAATACGCAGTGTGGTTAGCGAGAAATAGTACAAAATTATGATTAACTCTTACATTTGAAATCCTGTTTTAACTATAAAATTGTACAAAGATGGTACAAACACAAATCGATAAATCACATCAAGCTGAGGAAATTGGCATGCTTGAAGGTAATTTCTCATTAGGCCAGTCAATGAAGGGTAGAATAAGGAAAAAATACGTAAAGCTGGGACAAATTTTATTTTCTTCATAAGGGTGTCCGTAACAACATACTAATTTTGCGCCCCGGATTTGGCCGCCATCTTGGAAAAATGGCGTTAAAAATAAGTTTTTGGTAAATATCTCTCATGGGAAGCATTTTAGAGCGAAACGTTATTGCAAAAATTATTCTCTTCATTAAATTCTCTTCATTTTTTCTCAGGATGCACCGTTTAGATGCTATAGATATGGCTAATTACACATTTCTCTTTCAGCATCACTTTGTAGCAGAATCTTAACGAAAATTTTCTGATACTACTTTGTTTTAGTGATTTTTATATACAATATAAATTACTATATTTTCCATTCATTGGATATGTAACGAAGGATTAAGTAATCAGGTCTATTGGATCATCTATGCTCAAGATGTCGTGAGCTGAATGAAACCTGTGAGAGACTTCTCAGTGATGGTATTACGTGTATAGTAAAGGAAATGAACTGAAGACATTAGTAGACTGCAGTATTAAAGTGAAAGATGGAAAGGAATGCCAACTTCAGGGGCTGAAAAGTGTTATGATTCATGAAAAGTATAGCAAAATTTACACAAAGCAAGAAGTAGCAGAGCGTTGCTGTCACGACGTATTTCATCGCCTACGCCGATTACCCTTAGGTCAGAAGTACTAAGCTTTAACATTCAAGAAGCCTGACTTTTGTGGACGATGTACAACAGATGAATTTTTAAAGAGATAGAGTTTAAAAAAAATAAAACTTGTGAGTGAGCGCGTCAAAACCATTCAAGTTAAAGATTCCATTATGGAAGCAGCCACCAAAAGAAATGACGACTGGTGCAAAGAAGTTGGTATTAGAATTTGCAATGTTCATGATTTAGATCCTGCTGAAACCAGCACCACTTCTCATGCATGAAAAAGTTCTACAGGATTTCTTCTGGAATGAAACCTGGTCGTCAGGGACGTACGCAGGGGTGGGCCGTGGGGGTCCGGATCCTCCCCCCCCCGAAATTTCTACTGTTATGTAAATTTAGCCTAATTTTAGGGGCAATTTTAGGAATTTTAATATAAAATACCCTCATATTGAGTTTGGACCCCTCCCGAAATAAATTCCTGCGTACGCTACTGCTGGTCGTCTTCTGACGTTTTGGCTCATGCTTTCAACTACCTTGAAGTTAACAAGGAAGAGTGACAATTTTCATTCAGTGATTTTTTTTCTAGACTATGATGATGCACTGCCAACAGAAAAGAATAATAAGAACTAAACTGTTAGTTCAATAAACAATAGGCGTGATTACTTACCCTTAGTCCATGGGCGGCGATTAGGGGGGGGCAAGAGGGGGAAGTTGCCCCCCCCCTACTTTTTTGACGTGACGCCCTAATTTATATAATTTCATATGGAAATGTAAACAGGGTATCCACACAATTTGGAGAAAAAAAAATCTCTTGACTTTTCCCTGACTTTCCATGAAGAAAGTTTCAGATTTCCCTGATACCATTGGATAACTTAAAAATATAGAAAAAAGAAAGGAACCCCAGCCTCAACACTTCCCATAGTTGGCCTTGTTTTCTTCCGCGTCTGTTTCTTTGTTTTTTCAGTTTTCTTTCCAAAGGTATGTAAATTTACAAACATGTGCATTAGGCCGATATTGATTAGGCCTACCTATTACACAAAATGTAAAGTTATAAGTGAAAGTGTGCAGTATACAGAACACTTACGAAAAAAAATTACATTATATGCTTACACACTATAATACCAATTACACAGCATTATAATATTACCTATAGTAATAAACAGTTCATACATGATTTTACTGATTATTAAAGGAAAAAAAAACACATTATGTAACATATTTTTGCTGGTGCGGTTGTTAAATGCAACCCATTTAGAAATTTGTTTTCATCCTTTCTCGCGTAGTTTTCTTCTCATTGATCTGAATATCCTTCTTGTTGCCCCGCAGTTTAATTTTCTTCTCTTCTTTCTCCAGCTCGTTTAGTTGTTACTGAATCTTCCGTTTCTCTCTCCTCTTCTCGTCTCCAACATTTATTTCTCTTTTCTTTTCCAAATACACCTGATATTATCTCATTGAACTTCTCACTGAATTTATTGATGATACACCTATTCTCATCACAGAATCATATATGATCCGTTGAGCCACCAGAGATTCTTCTTGTAAGTTCTCAACAATGAGAATTTTATTTATTGTGAAAACGCTTTCAAAAAAATGCGTTTCCGTGAAAGAAGATAAAACACAATTTCATAACTGACCATAAGTCAACGAAGTTCTTTCCATTTCCTAAGACAAAGTAAAATACTCATCAAGCCCAATACCATCTCTGTCATTGGCTATGAATTCATTCGACTGTTCCTTAAATTCTTCAGTCTGAGCTTGCACTGTGAGCTGGAGATACTATTTCTTCGCGTTCTCAGCCACTTGTTCAGATATCCTCTTGGCACCATGCAATTCTTCTAGAACAGCGTCTACCCTTTTGAGCAAATATGCCAGGATGCAGTTAGATGTGTTTCTCGCAGAAAATTAGTTTCAACAACTATATCAGAGAACATTGACTCCATCAATATCATCATTAAGAACACCGCATTTTACATCCAGTAATCAGCCCTAATTCATAAATTCAGTAATTGAACAATGGACCTAAATCGATTTTTCACTGACTTTCCTTGACCAATCTGCCATTTCCCTGGCTTCACCTGATACATTTTTACTTACCTGACTTTCACTTTTTTCCAGAATGTGGACACCCTGGTAATTGTTTTGTGTATTACTGTTTCATAGAAATGGTGCCATATGATATTTGCCGTTGCGTGAGTACGTATTGGTTATTTGTCTTCCCGTGGAGTGAAGAAAGCTACAGAAATTGCGTTTTAATTGCAATTCAAAACAATTAATATTGCAATTGCATATTTCTTTAAATGTCATAGCATATGCTTGCAGTACTTACTATATTTCATTTTCTAAGAGTAAAAACATTCATTTAATGACATGTGTGGAATTAAAAGTATAAGTTGTTCATAAATTCCTAGTTTCAAAATAACTTGTGCAAAACAAGCGTCATTATTCATTACTATGATTAATATTATCCCTTCTATTTATTTGTTTTGCAAATTTATTAAATAATCTGATCACCAATTTTCCAGACAGAATTTTAAGATGTTCATAAACAAGAACTCAAATCTCTTCTTACACTTTCGTTGTTTAAGAGTATAAAGGGCAAGTACCTACCTGTATTGCTCTTGTGAATTTACTTAATAAAATAGAAATACGATATACGATATACGGTATTTTAAGTGAAAAAATATAGTATCCTATTAGTTATACAACCTTTCATCAGTGTTAGAAACAACCAGGAAATCAACACTGAATACAATTGTTCAGATCCTGTCTTTCCCCCCCCCCCCTTTTAACTTCCAACCGCCTTCACTGCCTTAGTCAGACCTACAATGAATAAAAAATACATTAATTTATATTTTATATTAAAAAATCACTAAAACAAAATAGTATCAGAAAATTTTCTTTCAGGTTCTGCTATAAAGCGATGCTGAAAGAGAAATGTGTAATTAGCCACGCCTATAGCATCTAAACGGTGCATCCTAGAGAAGAAATGAAGAGAATATTTGAGTTGAGTTGATTTTGGGTTTAACGTCCCGTTCAGCAGCGAGGCTATATGAGACGTGGACCTACTGATTAACGTGGAATCCGAACCACATGAGCGAAGAGAATATTTCTTGTATATAATTTAATATAGATTATTTTTAGTAATGACACGTTTGGCTCTAAAATGCATTTCATGCGAGATATTAAAAAAAAAAAAAAAAAAAAAAAGATTTTGGGGGCCATTGGCGGCCAAATCCAAGGTGGTACAGGGGTGAAAAATTAGTATATTGTTACGGACATTCTTATGAAGAAAATAAAATTTGTTTCAGCTTTCCACCATTTTTTACCCTTATTCCACCATAAATCATCCCTTATTGACTGCCTACATGCATAGTTTTCGAGAAAAGGAAAAAAAAAAAAACTTTTATAGTGTTAGAAAATACTGTTTTGAATGAAACTATGCTAGACTTCCAAACGATGCGAATTCAATACTGAAATTTGAAATAGTACATCTATAACTACTGGTTGCAATAGAACCTTTTCCTTGGACGCTGAACACATTGCAGAATTAACCAATATATATATATATATATATATATATATATATATATATATATATATATATATATATATATATATATATATATATATATATATATATATATATAGGCCCTATGAAAATCAATATTGAAACGGAAATACTAGTAAATTTGAACCACTTCCTGTTTTCATAGTTATGCGGGCAGTGAGTGATGGTATGTTATCTTTAGACGGTAATTACATTAAATCGAGCAGAAACTCTCGTGTTTATTTTTCATAATTACCTTTTTTGCTTTGTGTTTCTTAAGTGTGTTTTCCATACCAAGGCTGTATGAGACCTGGACCTGTAGCTTGAAGTGGGATTCAAACCATATGAACTCTCACCGAGAATCGAAGGCAGGTGTTCTGCACCAAAGGGACATATACTAACTATACTGTATAGCTGCGAGGGAGCTGTCGTATATTTTTTTTGTAGCTTCAGGCATGCGGCTGACTTTAGGAAGTTGTTAGATTACGGAGATGGATAACTTTATATAAAAAAAAGTGCTGTTTACTTGTAAATACAATATTCCTGAAGTGTTTCAGCCGTAGTTCTAAGTCCATTTGTTTATGTTACTCTACTGTGTTACGTAATTTGGTCAGCTATAGCTATTCGCAGTTTTTCCCTCCTTATGTGAAAACATTAATTTTATATAATCTCGATTTCACTTACACGCTTGTCCTACAAAAAACTGTTTAGAGACAATACATTTTCCTTATATAATAGTTTTAATTTTGTCTATTAAAAATTGTTCTATTCAAATTTGATAACTTATTAACTTCGTATAGCTTGAGTGGAAACCTTGCAGATCACCGAAGGCAATAATATATATTGCACAAACGGCCTTGACATCGTCAATGTTTTGCGTTGCTGATGATGTAATAACAGTTTTTTAGTGACCAATAAGATGTGTCGTTGTTGATGTAACAATGGCCTGTCTGTTCTACTTGATTTCATGTCCAATTCCAAGCATCTTTGCGAATAAAATCCCTAAATCCTTTGCTTCTGGTTGCTTAAAATAATTTAAATATTAAAAGCTTTATTAAAATATCTTGGAATATCTATTCTTAGTTGTAGAAAAATATTCAAGTAGCATGGTCGAGCTAGATAAGAGAGTAGGCTGGCGATCGTTATACCTGTCTATCGCTGGTTCGAATCCCAGTCAAGGCATGGATGGCTGTTATATATGGTTCTTTCATAATTTTTATTCATTTCCAATTTTTTTCCCCGTATAGAACAGAACTGTTGTCCAACGTTCACAGGCAGAAAAAAGATACTTTTTGCAGGAAAGTGACTGCTTTTCTTTATATGGTAGGGACAGTTTAGAACATACGTGCATCTTCTGGAATTTCTCTCCTTACAGACTGCAATATTGATAACAATACAATAAGTGACTCCAACCAAACGTAGGGGGCTTAGTGGTAGAGCGCTCACTTCTGTACGAGGAGACCTTGGTTCGGTCGTAGGACATGAGAGTTTGTTGTGGACAACTTTGTGTTTTTCAAGGTTCTCTCGTTTGTTTCCACCTTTTCATTCCACTAATTCCTTCATAACTATTCACTTGGATTAATCATTCATTTCCTTTAGCGTAAAGGGTATGACTTTGGGATGTTAAAGTATTATTATTTCAATAGAACCGAGTCTTTGAGTGTCCAAGACCTGAACGCACTCAGTTTCTGTGCAAGTAATCGTGGGTCCATCCCTATACTTGCGTCATATACAAACCCGAGTAGTGATTCGGATACCCGTAAAACAGCATGACTCGTTTTATATAGACTTTATGCTGAAACGTGACTCTAAATCCCAATCAATGAACCTAGCAGGTAATCAAACATCATCTTACATGGATATAAGCCGCCGTAACTAATAGTTCTTGCCGTTGATGCGGGTGACCCAGTTTCGATCCTCAGTAAGGAATCATGAGGGTTAAGTTGTAGGTCAATACATCATGATATTGGGTTGGCAACTAAGTTCCCGCCGTTTTTAATAATGTTAGTTAAAAGGTTATTTTTCAATAAACATATACAAGTAGTTAATCAAGAATGTATTCTCTTTTGTTGTTTACAACGTTTTCCCAACGTTCAATAAGTTTTTCAATACCTCGTTGGTAGAAATCACCTGTTTGAGACTCGAAAAAGTCATCTAACCAAGCTCTCATTTCTGCATCAGTATTGAAAGAAACTCCCCGCATAGCATTTGAAAGATATTAAAAGAGGTGAAAATCCATTGGTGCCAAATCGGGAGAGTATAGTGAGTGTGGCAGCACTTCGCAACCATGAGTTTGAATGGCTTCCTTGGTCATATTGGCGATATGAGGGCGGGCGTGTCGTGCAGCAAAAGAACACCATGCTGCCGATTAGGTCTTTTCTCTTGAATAGCCGTGTTGAGTCGTTAAAATTTGTTGCGCATAGACTGCCGCGTTGATCGTTTGGTTCCTTTCAAGCAATTCGAAATGGAGAATCCCTTCCCAGTCCCACCATATATACAACAACGTTTTACGCGGATGAACGTCCTGTTTCGCGCGTGGGGTCGCTTGTTTACCGGGGCTAAGCGATTCCTTACGCTGCTTCACATTCATGTAGAGGCGCCATTTTTCATCGCCAGTAACGATTCGGTGAAGAAATCGTTTCTTGTGTCCATGGGTTGCACGGTGACGAGCAAGCAAGCCAGCGGAGATTGTGGGTCGTTGATTTTTGTTGGTGAAACTCAAAGTGTGAGGCATCCATGCTCCACACTTCTGAATTTTACCCATCGAGTGAAGATGCTTCTCTACAGTAGTGTGGGAGCAATCCATTGTCTCTGCCAGTTCCCTTGTTGTTTGACGCGGATTTTCATGCAAAAGCTGGTTCATTCGCTCTTCATCGAACTCAACTGGACGGCCAGAACGAGGTGCGACTTTGAGATCAAAATTTCCTTTTTTGAGCTTTGCATATTAATCACGGGCGGTTCTTTTAGCTATAGCACCCACTCCATACGCAGCACAAATGTTACGGGCAGCTTCTGCGGCCTTAGAACCTTGATTAAAGGCAAAAAGAAGGTGATGTCGAAAATGCTCATTCTTCTTAACTTGACATTCCACGTTAATGATCCGTAAATAACAAGAAAATGTATCTTAGTAACAACGAAACATATATGTACGTAGAACAATATATTCTCTTTCGAATGATGTACAACTTCGTGCCAAAAGTATTTAATGTCATACAGATTTTTCCAATTTAAAAAAACGGCGGGAACTTAGTTGCCAACCCAATACTAAAAACGAGCGTTTGAATGCAAACCAATCAGTCTTATCCACACACGTTAATCAGTTAATCTAATATGCCGAGGTCGGAGCGGAGTGTAATACCTTTTCATTCTTATTAATATATATAATTATATATATAATCTTAGTATTATAATAGAGATTCACACAAACAGCATTTCGAATTGGTAGCTTCCTCTATCGAAAATATATTGATTAATGCATTGAAATGTAAGTTCAAGCGCCTGTCCGAAACTTTTGACCGGCAAATCTGGATAAAAGTGGTTCTCATGCCATTTTAAGCAGGCATGCTATTCCTTCAGGATTGCGTTTGATCCACTTTTCACCAGGATAATGATCCAAAGCACACGTCCAAACTTACCTCTAATTATCTTGTGAAAAAACAAGCCGAAGGAGATATTTGTATCATGGAATGGCCTTCCTATTCTCCAGATTTAAACTCCATCGAACTTCTCTGAGGATAGCTTGACAGAAATGTACGAAAACACTGTCCAACATCTGCTGATGACGCATTCGATGCTCTGCAAAGCGCCTGGAATAATATTTCAGATGAATGTACGTAAAATCTTGTAAACCGCATGCCCCAATTGGTGAAACGTATGCTAGCGGCGAAGGGCGGTTTCATTGACGAGAAAAACATTTTTTAAAAATGCCAATTTTTGTTGTTGGATAACCTTATGTTATTCTGCTGTTAAAAATATCACTGTGCTTGTAAACTACCAAGTATGTCTTCCTAAACTGCACTGTATTACAAGCCTAACTTAATATTTCACGGTTTATTACCTGTCCGGAAACTTTTGAGCGGCAGTATATATATAATATAGGGTGTTTCAAAACAACGCCGACAACGTTTGGGAGGTAATTCCTGACACCAAAATAAGACGAAAAGTATAGACCAACTTGGGTGCACATATGCTTCCTTTCGGAGTTATAGGCTGCCGAAAACATGAAAAAAATGAACTTTAAAGGTCCATAGATCCAAAACTATGGGACCTACCGTAGTCGGGACAAGACTTTACTAAGGAACTAATATGTACCTTATCCAAAAATACATGCCTCAGAGTCCTGCAGTACTTCCGCAACAATTTTTATAGAGGTAGTTAGTGAGTACTTCAGATTATATGCCTGTAACCAAACTGCCTGTACAAAAATTGTTGCGTGAGTACCTTAGGATTCTGAAACTTGCATTTTTGGATAGAGCACTTATTAGTTCCTAAGTAAAGTCTTGACCCCACTACGGCAGGTCCCATAGTTTTAAAGGTATGGACCTTTAAAGTTCTTTTTTTTTTTTTATGTTTTCGGCAGCCTATAGCTGCGAAAGGAAGCATTTGTGCACAAGGATTCAGTTAACCGTGCAGTTAAGACATAAAACGCATCTTATTTCGCACGTTTATTGAACACTCGTCACTATATACGTTGTACTCACTCCCATTATCTTCACATGTCTTGAAATACAGTAAACAAAAATACTCATCACCAGTGCCAGTACCCTCACGATGCGATGATTTTTGTCCTGTTTCTCTTCTGGATATCTTTCGTTCTCCTCTTCAGGGTTTGCCCCCTGAGTTTCTTCAAAATTATTGTATTTAATTATTTAATTTCTGTCCTCTACTCTGAATCACCCACTTACAACAACCATGATTGAGATAGTAAGCCTGCAGTATGTGGGCTACTGATTATTATTATTGGTAGTAGTAGTAGGCCCTATTACGTTTTAGTATTTCATTTTCTATAGGCTTATAAAGTGTTATCACTTCTTTCATTGCAATGTTTGAGCAAGTAGCATGAGGTTAAATTAAAGTACATTAGTAATTGAAGTAAACGTTGCACTATAAAATATGAAGCATACATTTTTTTTATATATATATATAGTGAGTGTAAAATAGCTGTATGATAACAGATGTTTTGATGAAACCATTCATGATTTTCTTTCATTATACCGTGGTGTGTTGCAACTTACCCCTCACCTACTTCCCTTAACAAAAGGAAGAAAATGTCCCCAACATGAACCTAATTGTAAACATGGCTGGTATTCTTTTATAGGTGAAAGTGTGTGTGTGTGTTCATACTAACACCATGGTCAACGACAGTTACTTGTACTAGTCGCCAGTCACTTCCCAATAAATTCTTCATATGTTATTCACCTGGTCTGAAAAAAATTCTTCTTTCCTGTAACCGTGACCAGTTCGTATGCACCAACAATCGACTACGTCTTTTTCCCCACAAGATGCGTATGCGTGAAGGCCAAGTTCGTTCTCGCAATTCTTTGCATTAAGGAAAAATTAAGTATAGCAACTACTCGTGTTGGAACTAGCCTCCGCCTCTACTACTTTTCCAACACCTTCAATGCGGTGGCTCAGTGGTAGAGCGTTCACCTCTGGTGCTTGGGGTCCCGGGTTCGATCCCAGCCCCCGCCAAGTGAACTTTGTGGTGGACAAACACCGTGCTCGTGGGTTTTCTCGGGGTTCTCCCGTTTCCTCCCACTTTCTTCATTCCACCATTTCACTCATCTCTCATAATCACCGTCTCCTTTAGCCTAACCGGCATAACCGTGGGACGTTAAACTCCAAGATTTCATTTCATTTCATTTCATTTCCAACACCTTCAAACCTTATCCATGCATCTAATTTTGAATGTTTTTCTACACACTATGCCTCATGTCCATTCGCATATACTGTCATAAGCTACTTTTTAGCTACAAACTTTTGCTTTTCTTCAAATGCTTTCGTCCTTCGCCTGCGCCTCTTTTTTGCATCTATTATCTCTTCTTATTGTACTTCTTCACAGAATTTCTTCACCGCTTCCACTTAAGTAATACTCTGTTTTGTTCTTGCGTTTCTTGCGCATTTAGAATCTAATATTAAAGGTACTTCAGATATTCAGTGGAACAGTGTAATCATGAGAATTTCTGGTTTAGGATGGGTTTCTGATCCCCATATCCTCCCTCATACAGTCTTGAAGCAATGTGAAATTCTTCAGTTCTCGCACTAAACCTTATAACATATTAACAATATTATTTCAGTTTCCAACATATTTGGTAAAATTCTGGTTCATAGCATCCTTCATTCAAAGTTCTCCTAGTATCGGATATCTGAACATTTAACGCAGGCTAATATGTATAAACTTGTTCCTGTCTTCTATTTTATCGTTCAAAAGCGGTCGCTGTTAAAATGTCTGACAATACTTTCTTTACTCTTGCATGTTTTGTACTTACGTGTAGCAATTTATTTTTTCCTTTTAAAGAAAGCTCATTTTCTGCCTTGTATAATTAGTTCTGCGTCAGTTGTTTGTAATGAGTCCGTTTTTGCTTTTTTTTTTTTTTTTTTTTTTTTTTTTAAGCACTTACTCTTAATGTGAAAATTATTGTTCTCGGAATTTGTAATTGATTAGAGTATGCTACAATACAGTGAAACATAACATTGCAAACATAAATATTGTGACAATTGTGTGTTTATTATCTTATCTGATTATCTCATACCTATCTGATTATCCGATTATCTCATATTTACATAGTGCACGGTTCTAATGTGAACGCGAATCTCCTTGCCATTTCTCACTATATCTGTGCAGGTTTCTTTAAGAACACAAGTAAAGAACAGGAAGACTCTCAAAAGAAGTGAATTGCTATAGACAAACATATAAATGTAGTATTTTAATATACAGAATGTTAGGGGAAGTTTTTGGCAAACTTGCATAAGTAATAGGTGATACCAATGGCAATTTTTTTTTCTTATAATTCCATATCTGAGTATACCTCATTGTGGGTCCACAAGTGGTTTAGTCATTCAGATTAAAGCAAAGCACCTGAAATTTCCATCAACTTGCTATACGTAGCTCCTGTACTGGTTGCCCTTCACAAAGGTATCAACCTTAACGTCCTAGTGGCAATATTAAATTTATAGGGTCAAAATGACACCTAAAATATAGAATAGAAAAATAGATTTTAAAAAATAATGAGAAATGGCAAATCTGCACAAAATTTGGAATCGACCAGCGAAAACGGCACGTTTCTATCACTTGTGGTTTTCGAGATTTCATTGTGGAAATTATTGACCACAAACATATCTTAACCACAAACATATAAATCTAGCATTTTAATAAATAGACTAGCTGAACCTGCGCTCTCTACACAGCGCATCATTCAAATATGAGCATGAATCTCAACATCTGTACATGTCCCTTTACAGACACAAGTGAAAGACGTCTTGATAAAAGTCGGAAAGGAGTACCATAAAGGAGAGATTTTTTTTCGATTACTTTTTCAAATATCTCGCACCGTTTGCAAGATTGAGCCTGTATGACCAGTGTTTTCTTTCTTCTTGCATGCAGTACATAATAAGCAAATACATTACATACACAATTAATTGTAATGTCAGTGATATATGGTGTTCCAGAGTTATAGGTTGGAGCTCAGGCGCTTTTTTTGGTATTGTAGCATTTTAATAAATAGATAGTCAGAATTACAGGTAAATTATAGTGCATACTGCTGTGATTCCGTAAAGAAATAAATAAATAATCAAGGTTAGCGAAATGTTCAAAATATAGGAGAAATACTTTCTTATTGTAAATAGTATTGTAGTGTAAATAGTGTTATTTATATTGTAAATAGTATACTATAGCACACCGTATTGATAGATCAAATCATTTTATTGTCTTCAGGCGAATTACCTTGCGCCAATATTTAAATTTCCTTCCATCTCACTCAATACATCCCTTGTCCTTATCATTATACTTTGAAATACGTATCTTAAGGTGGTAAAAAGCTCTTAAATTTTTCGAAGACCATAACGCATGCACCGTTTGAAATTAATTTTCGAATATAATTAGCTGTTTGGTCGAGTTGAGTTTTCGTCTTTTCATTTCCATTCAAGTACGCATCCTAAGGAGAGGAAGAGGGGTCACATATATCTTTTTAAGGTATTTTACATAAACCTATTCTTGTGCAAAGAACGAGTGTTAGAGAGTTCACCTGGTGCGTAAGATTCCTGATTTGATCCCAGCTCGCACTACAAAAAACTTTGTGAGAACAAACACAGTGTGCGTGAGTTTTCTTGTTTCCTTCTACTTCCTTTATTCCACTATTTCATTCATTCTCATCCTCACAGTCTCTTTTACCCTACACAGCATAATTATGGAACGTAAAGTTGAAATATTAACATCGAAAACTAAATGGAAAGGTTAGTTATTTCATTTGTATTTTAATCATATCATTTATGTTGATTGTATTCTCTCTTTTTTGATCAGTTAACCACTTGAGGTTTCATGCATCCATGCAGATAAAAGTTTCAATAAAAATTCTATTTTTCCCAACCGACTTAACTATATAAGACGTTCAGTCTTTTTCTTTCTGTGCTCAACTTGTGTGATGCACGGAAACGGGATATCGTCCTTCGCTGGATGAAACCGTCATTTTTTTTTTTTTTTTTTTTTCTTGTGAAGCCGCCTTCGCTTTTCGCAATGCTGCAATTTCTCTTCATGCAATATAAAGACAAGGTTGTTCAATTCGTAGGAAGCAAAGTTACTTTTTTTCCCCCTTCACTTAAAGCCTTAGGTTGATAACGTCATTTGACCAGCCATGTGGTACGCTTCGAGGATATTCGTTTGATCGTAGAACCGTGAGAGGAACACGACATAGATCGCTGCTGCTCTGTAGCTAGTAACATCTAACAAGGTTGCTAGAAATTCGGAGAGCTTCTCACTCTAACGTAAAGTGTATAAAGCGTGTTTTACATTTTTCCCCTCTTGTTTTTCACTTTTCGTTGGTGTGTGAGGTAAAGAGGCTATGTTACGAGGCGAACGTTTACATAAGGTCTCAAAATACATTGTTGTTGTAGGCAGGATTACATACTCCAGTTACTCTGTTTCTGCTTTAAATACTGAGAATAATCAACCTTTAAAATCCAAACTCGCAACAGTACATTGTCATGCTTTATATATATATATCTTTATAGACCCTCATATGTAAAAATAAGTCATTATATTTGTGATTTAATAACTCTTGAATCACTCGACCGATCTCGATCAAATTTTCAACATTTACCACGATCATTTCACTTTGACTGTGCAACTTAGGGAAAGGAAGGTGTGTGTATATATAAAAGGATGTTTCAAAACAACACCGACAACGTTTGGGAGGTGATTCCTGACACCAAGATAAGACAAAAAGTGTAGACCAACCTGGGTGCACAAATGCTTCCTTTCGGAGTTATAAGCTGCCGAAAACATGAACAATTGAACTTTAAGGGTTCATAGCTCCAAAACTATGAGACCTATCGTAGTCGGGTCAAGACTTCACTTAGGAACTAATATGTGCACTATCTAAAAGATGTTTCAGAATCCTGACGTACTCACGTAGCAATTTTTGCAGAGGGAGTTTGGCTACTGGCGTATTACTTGAAGTAATCGCCAACTATCTTTATAAAGATTTTTGAGGAAGTACCGCAGGACTCTGAAATTTTGATATTTGGATAGGACACATATTAGTTCCTAACTGAAGTCTTGACCCGACTATACTTTTTGTCTTATCTTGGTGTCAGGAATCACCTCCCAAACGTTGTCGGTGTTGTTTTGAAACACCCTATATATACAGGGTGGGCCATTTTAATTAATCCACGGAAATATCTAAAAAATGATAAAACATAGAAGAAATGTTTGAAGTACACGTTATATATTGCTAAGGGGGAAAACCATTTAAGCCAAAAGTACCCCTCCCCACCCCCCGGAAATGGGGGTAACGGGGGGTAACTTTGAAATGTCAAATGGGAACATGGGTCGAGTAATACCTCGTTCGAAAGGTCTTGGAAAACTAAGTAACGCTGTACCAAAATTTGTTTCATATGCAGCACCAGTTTCAAAATGGCCGCCATGATATAGTTCGGAAACTCCAGTAGCCGTAGTATGAAAACCATGGGAGGTAGATGAATGGAACAAAATTGAAATACGTAAATATCATAGGGCATATCGAATGATGTGACCCCTGCGATCCCAGCGTCTTTCCTGAAGGGATCTTGTGAGATAACTTCAAAATTTCAATGTCCGACCGGACACGGTTTGGGCGTACGCTTGACCTACCCAATGCTGTTTGGAAGGCAGACTTCAGGGATAGAGAATTAGTGCACTCAGTTAATGCGGATTGCCACAATCAAGGGCGCCCATAAGGGGGGAAAGGGGGGCTCTCGCCCCCTAGAGGAAATTGTGCTTCGGAATATCGAAAACTCAATAGAATTTTTAGAATAGCTACAGCAAAATTTGAAATGTCGCTTTTTCTTGCCTCCCTTGGAAACCACAACATGGGCGCCCTTGGCCACAGTTACGTTTTGATTAACTATTAGCACTCATGTCATATTGTGAGCTTGAGGGACGAAACAGTGTGTACGTATATTCCCGAAATGCTTTCCGAATAACCAGCACGCATTGCATAAAAGTTTCTGTGGCGACGGAGATGAGCAAATTCACACGTTTGTAAGTTCCAGCAACAGCATTATTCGACAACTTCTTTCGTATAACGTTCCTTCTGTTTTCGCATCAAATCATACTTAGCCATACAGATATGCGTTACCATTCAAATAAAATTTCACCTTTTTATAGTCACTACAGCGTCATCCTTACAAACAAATGTTTCAACCATACCATACCTATTTGTAAGGTAGCCTTAATTTGCGAATTAAAGTAGAGTTCTCATTTGAACTTTCACTGTTACTTTCCACCCCGCTCACATACAGAGCACAGGAAAAGATTATTTTGCAGGACTTGGATATCTCTCTATACATTATGGCAATTTTACTCTAACATTTTTATCTCTGTTGTATCATTCTCGAGCCTTGGAACGCCTCCGTGGTTTTCCTATTTAATTTTCGTTATTTTCATTTATCTCTACCCGTATTCATACTATGGGCACTAGACGTTTTCTTAGACACATTCACCATGTCTTGGCGATCATTTTGAAAACGGTGTCTCATGTCGAAAATATTCTTACAGAAGCTGTTTGATATTCATTTGTCTATGTAACATGATGTTACTCGCTTCAAGTTGCTATTTGAAATTTTCAAGTTGGCCCCGGATACCTTTCAGTGGAGTCACCCCGACAACACCTCTCGATGTGCCTTAGGTCAGTTAACTACTCTAGTTTTTCTTCTGTTGATTTATCTCCAATCGCTTTCATACTACGGATACTAAACCTTTTCTCTGACACTGATACTATGTTTCGGCGGCCTTTTGAGAACACTGCCATTTCACCTCAATCGTTGTCTCCTGCAAGATGTTTGATTTTGCAAGATTTATCGAACGAGGTACCACTCGACTCATGTTACTATTTGAAATCTTGAAGTCAGCCCCCAAGACCCCTTCAGGGAGGCCACTGGGATCACAGGGACCACACTATTCGATATGCCCTATGATATTTACGTATTTCAATTTTGTTCCATTCATCTACCTCCCATGGTTTTCATACTACGGCTACTGGAGTTTCCGAACTATATCATGGCGGCCATTTTGAAACTGGTGCTCCATATGAAACAAATTTTGGTACAGCGTTACTTAGTTTTCCAAGACCTTTCGAACGAGGTATTACTCGACCCATGTTCCCATTTGACATTTCAAAGTTACCCCCCGTAACCCCCATTTCCGGGGGGTGGGGAGGGGTACTTTTGGCGGAAATGGTTTTCCCCCTTAGCAATTTATAACGTTTACTTCAAACATTTCTTCTATGTTTTATCATTTTTTAGATATTTCCGTGGATTAATTAAAATGGCCCACCCTGTATATATATATATATATATATATATATATATATATATATATATATATATATATATATATATATATATATATATATATATATAACATTTAATGTACAGACATGTTCAAATTATTAGACTCACGCTCAAAAAATGCAAAGTTCATGTTGCAGTCCTAATTTCGGAGTTTCAGAACATGTAATTTAATATTTAAGCCACCAATATAGGATCCTTTGTTTATTGTACAGTTGAAGTGGTGATATCACCGTTGAACAGCATATGGCATTAGTTGTGTGGGGGGGGGGGGCGTAGTTCTAAAGGTGGTGTTTCAGTTGTATACAGCTATTGGTTTCTATCAACAAGTTACAGTATGAAGTGTTGTAGTTACAGTCGTAAGCAGTTATGAAATTCAAAGCGTTCAACAGTTCGAATGGGCCAGTTTAAAATGATTGTGACGTGTTTTGTGTATTAGTCTTTTATTCTGTGAAGTCCTGTAATCTCGGCTAATGGGAAAAGCCAGAGACTTTTCTCTGCGTAAAGTGGAAGTTACCATAACACTCCTGACTGAAGAAAGAAATCCACAATGACAAATTACTAGTAGAGTTGGGGTAGGGCAAAAATCTGTGAGTAGAGTCTCTGTTGCAATGAGCAAGAAGCAAATGTATCAACAAAACAGGGTTGGGAAGTGTGGGCGGAAACCAAAGCTATCGTGAAGAGCAGCGTTTCCCAACCTTTTTCAACTTGCGGCACACTACAGATGTAACTTGAATTCTCGCGGCACACTATATAGATATTATTATTATTATTATTATTATTATTATTATTATTATTATTATTATTATTATTTGTAAACATAAAATACCTTGGTATTTTTTTCTGTGATTACTGATATCTTTTTCACAGACAAGAAAGTTCGATCACTGGTTTCAATCCGTGGTAAATCATTATGCTTCTTTTTCATTCTAATTTAAAAATAAAAAAAAAAACAATTACAATGAAATATAGGACTCAGGTTTATAAAAATACACTTTCTCTTTCGAAAATTGTATCCAACCTTTCACTAAGAAGGAAGATCACTAAATAACGAACGAACAAACAAATCTCTTGTACTTTTAAAACGCGAATGAGGGTAATTTGTATGCAGGTTTGCTTTCTCGAAATGATTGAATAATATTTTAAAATTTCAAGATACGAAATAGTCTGCAACGATAAAGAAGCAATAATGGTGTTAACAATTATAACAAATACCTTTTTAACATTAAAAATGTACAGAATAGTAACACAGTATGGAACTTAAAATTATAGATTCATAGTAGACGCTCAAAGTAATGTGAAACACAAATATACATTTTCGTCACAAATATAATGTGAGACACAATGTCTTGCAATTTAATTGCAATAGAATTAATAATTAAGTTTCGATTTCCTCGCGGCACACCAGCGGCCTATTCGCGGCACAACAGTGTGCCGCGGCACACCGGTTGGGAAACGCTGGTTAAGAGGTATCAGAAAGCAAAAAAGATTGGCTCTGGGAAACAGATACATAAGTTCTAGAAACTTAAGCATAAAAATGGCTGTGTGTGTGCAGACATTTCGCCTGAAAATGTTCGAAGGATTCTTTGTACTGAGGAAATAAAAGCACGCAGGCCAAGAAAGAAAGCAAAAATTACTCTAATCATGGCAGAGAAGCGCCTTGAATGGGCACGAGGTCTAGAACATTGGCTTGCTGATGATTGGAGAATAGTGTGTTTCACTGATAAATCATGTGTCTTCATGTCTGATGAATGCTTACAATATGTGCGACGTCGACCTGGGGAGGAATTCAAGTTAAAATGTGTCTAACACACCATGAAGCATCCTACTTCAGTCATGGTCTTGCGGTATGATATCTGACTTTGGGACTGGGAGACCGTACATAGTAGAGGGAACAATGAAGCACTACCAATACCTACAAGTTCTTCAAGAAGAACTGCTTCCCCAGACTGCAGTCTGGTTTGATGACGCACACTTCATCTTTATGCACGGCATTTTCGATGCCGTTTAAATTCAATATCAACCCACAATAGTAATATTAACTTTTTATTTATATAGATCACTTATTATTTTCTGATTTTTCATTATATTTTCTTTGTTTCTATCGATTTGAGAGCGCTTCAGTAATGTGTGTAACAAAACATATTACTATTTTTTTTTAAATTTAATCCAGTGAAGCGGATAATTGATTATATGTATAATATATGGGCTTAAGAATCGAATACTTTCCAAATGATATTTGGCTGTCATTTAGAAAATGTTAACATATAAAATCTATACATCTACTTATGCAAATAAAAACGAATGTAACTATGTTTGCTCGATAATTACTCTTATACCGTTGATGCACCGATTCGATGTTCTTTGGCACATGATGACACTGACCTAACTTAGGTTGTCGGCAAGGGAGGGAAGAAAGGTGAGGGTGGTGAATGTAAAAATAAGCGAAAATGACAGATATTACTGTCCAGTCCATATTTTTCGGAGTCACTGAGATGAATAGTGACAGTCCAGATTCCGTTTAAGTTCATATTCCCCTTCGGCATGGGGTAACGGGTGAGGGTGAGAAGGGGTTGATATATAAAAATGATCGAAAATGATGATATGAATAGTGACACTCTACATGCCGTTTTCAAATCTAAATTAATCTCTCATGTGTATCCTAAGGGGAGAAGAGGTTCAAATACTTTCCATAAACATACTCTTCCCGTGCGTAAAATGGGTATTTAAGCTGATTCTACGTAGTCTTCATAGAGGTATTGATAATAAAATTAAACCGTTGACGTATTATCTGTCTACAACATTATAGTCTAATAGATGAGGGTAAAGGATTATTCACAAGTAGTGGACACTTCAGTTATTTCACTCACCCACGAAGGTCTAGTAGCTAGCCCATATACGTGATCCGGGTTCGATTCCTGGTGGAAGAGCACAAAAATAATTTCACAACCATTCACTTCATTGATCATCCGTCTCTCTTTAGCCCAATGGGCATATAACAATGGGACGTTAGACTAGAATTTCCTATCGTAATTGTTTCATCATGAGTGTTCATGAAACTCAAGGGAAGGGGAAATTCCACCTTTCTGTTCTGGCCAATTGATGCTCTTGGAACATTTGCTTGCAAACTACAGAAAAGAATTGAAATTAATCGTTGAATAACACTAATTTCTGTAGGTAGTTTTTAGAGCTCTGCGCCAGCATTACAGCCTTTCGGAAACACAAAACCTACTGCCGTTATTGACAATTTCATTAGATTTTTATATACACCATCTTCATAGCTTACAATCTTTGAAGAAGGGACAGAATACAGATAAAGGCGTTCATGAAGTTATCGAATATTTTTTTTTTTATTTTTTTTTAATACTTAGGCTCTAAAAAGGCATTTCAGAACAAACAAGTGAAAGAGGCTGTTTTGGAGCTATAAACCTTGTAAACTTGGTTCCTGTTTTTTCCGTCTGATGAAAAGAGTATATTACGTCACAAACTGCTTGAGACAAGAAGAAGTGGAGGAGGGGATAAGTTGTATTGCATACCAGAAATGAGCAATCAATCGAAACGTGTATTTCTAAATACATAAGCAAACGGGGCAAGAGTTTATTAATTTGGACTAAAATTTTTGTAACAATTTCTAAGCCACGAACTGTAGTAGCCACTATCCCAGTTAGGAGGGATTTATAGAAGTTGTTGTTAAGACTTTTTTTTTTACTGTTATTAGGCCTATATACTTTTTAGTCTTGACTTATTCTCCAATCAATCCTTTACTGATAACTTCATTAGCCTGTGAATGAATACTTCCTGATTTCTTGTGGAAGGCAGTAGTTTCTAACTTTTCCGTTAGATGTCTGAATCAGCACTGAGCCACTCTGCCATTCATTGAAGTAACGCTTAGACGTTGCCAATGCATATACCCAATCTAAATACATTTGTTATAAGCTAATTAATTTCACAATAAAACGATATGCTTGTGTGAAACTTCTATGAAAACACCGTATTGTCATCGGGCTTACAAATCTGAACCAAGTCCCTGAGCTGTAGCTAGTGTGGAAGTGTGACTTAAACGAACAGAGTAACGACTGAAAGTTACGTAGTTAAATTAATATTTTGTGTAGTGAGTATTTAGGAAAGAAAAGAGTACTGAAATAGACTGTAAAATTCTACATACGTAAGATGATGGTTAAAGATCGTAATCACTACGATATATTAAATTTCAACCACAATTGAATGACCAGTTTACGAAGCAAATGTGGAATTGATTTCACCGTAGCTTAATTTTGTAATTTAACTTCACTTAAACATACTTCAAAATTGATGGTTTCGTGGAAAATTTTAGAGTGCGGAATGTAGTTTGTGCTTTCTTTTCGAAACTAAAGGAGTAGTGACGTAAGAATATGAAAAAAGAAATCTCATTTACAGGCGTACACAGTGCCCTTCCCATATCCGAGAAAAGATGGATGCTCGTGACGTAATCGTACAATTTGTCGCATTATATGCAGCCCCAACGGAGAAAAGTTCGTGATGTTAGCAAGGACGTTGCTACAATTAAGATTAAAATATACGTGAAACGTCAGCTTTAGGAAAATTCTGTAATTATAAAACTCCAAAGAAAACAGTTTAAATTTGTATAACTTTTCAAACAGCGAACTTGAAACAAAATGAGATGTGGTACATATTTTCATTTTTCTTAATTCATTTTTTCATTTCGCTTTACTTCTGTATCATGTTTTATCTTTGTAGCTTTATAGCTAGGCCGCTTGCTTTCAATGTGTGTAAATAGAGTTGATTAAAACAACGAAGGTTGTTACAAAAATTCTAAACCTAACTACGAAAAGAGCAGCTGAGCGTTCTGTCTAATATTATTTTTCAGCATAGTTCCCTGATAACTCAAACCACTTGATCAAGTAATGTTGAAGTGTGTTTGTGCCGCTGGTAGAACAAATGTTTTGTTAATGTCTTTCAGAATGTAGTCCACCGTACACATGGCTTCATCATCAGTGTAAAAATGAATACTTTTCTACTTTTTTTTGAGATTTGGGAACATATGAAAATCAGAAGGTACACCTTGTCTCAAAAAGGTTGAGCGCATTCTTTACTGGTGTTTTGAGGCAATAATTTTCTAAGTCCAGCTTCGGGTATCTTCGGGAAAAAGTAAGCCAGGTTCGAACCTCCAAGCCAGCCTTTGCAATCGGGAAAAAGTTTGCAGATGTGTTTTTCTTCTTTTAAATATAATAAGACTTGTTACCAAGTGTTTAAAAAAGCAACATTGATTGAAATACTTAATGATACAATATTTCGAAACCTTTTTTTTTTTTAATGTCAGCACATGCTTGTTTGCCATTTAGCTCTCCATACGTAATGGAACATTTAAATACATTAAAGAATCTTTCCATATGTAAAAGAATGCTCAAAGTTAAGAAATAGAACATAATTATCGCCTGAGTACTAAAAAAAAAGTCAAAGTAGAACAGAAACAGCGTTTGTAATGGATATGAATGTCATAATTATCTTGAGATCCGTTATACATCGCTAGAAGCATAATTCTAGAAGTCCTTGGCTAGCTCATTGGTAAGCTGTCGGATTTCAAATCATAAGGTTGAGAGTTCGAATCCGGTTTAGGTTAATCCTTTTTTTTAAATTATATTTTCCGCAATGCATGAAAAATTATATAAAATAATTACATTAGAATACATAAGTTGTGTATATATAACATAATCATTGCAGAACATAGTAATTATTATGTTTAAAATATAACATCTGAGATAATTTTCACAGTAGGTCGGTATTATATATGAGGATGTAAATACAACTTAAGAAACTCGTTCAATAGCAATAAATAAATCATGTAGTGTATTTATTTGCAGCTATTTGTCATATAGAGGGTAATTCTCAACATTCATAATACAGAATGTCATTTATGTTCTTGAAAAGTTATTCGATGCATAAACAGAAGGTATAAACAGAGAATCCAAAGTCGGAACGCTCACAAAAAAATTCATGAACCCCAAAGGTCACGTGAGCAGACTGGAATTGTCCTTATGAAGCATGCCACAGCAGAAAGTCTTTACATAGATTTTCAATTCAATTCCTGATATATGCTTTTGCAATGTGGAAATGGTGATGCCTTCAGTCGCTCTCTCTCGCTCGCTCACTCTCTATTTATACAGAATATAAAAGTGGATTTATGTGTGTATTTCAACATAATTCTGATATATCTAGAGCAATTTTAACTATATTTCTTACAGTCTGGAAAAAGAGTACTGTCGGGATACATATAAAAAAATGCTAGAAACGGGTCGATATTAGTATCGAATCCATAGTTTCGTGGTCGCTTAGGTGAATGTTTCTACTTTCAATTCAAGTCCAACTAAGCTCCCATTAGCACCCAGGGTGGTTACGTAGCGACATAAAGATATCGAAATCATTCGATATTAGAATCGAATCGTAAGTTTTCAGCGCCGCTAACAGTGCAGCATTTCCCATTAGTCCACAATAGTCCACATTTCACATTAGTCCCATTGCCTAGAGGGCAACATATTTGCAGAGTGCAAAGTTTAAAACTTGAATAATATTTTATTTTTTTCCGTATGAAAAAGTTATAAATCAAGAGAAAATATACTATTTCACGAACAATCCTCTTTTACTATTCTAATATGTTTAATAATAGCGTAAGAAATCTAATAGTAATTCAGAACATGTTTCACAGTTGTTATTTTTTGTTACATAGTTGTAGCTGTAGCATGTAGTGAGTGGAATTTAACTGTAATAAATTCACTAATTAACCATATTCGAATTAAGTTTTATTTTTAAGTTCGGGATGAAGGGGCGGAGAAATATGTAGTTATTGGGGGCACCGAGCTTTTCTACATTTTACTTTCAAGATCTCCATTTTTCTTTTGTCATTTGCTCCTAATAAAAACAGTTCAGTCACTTTTGGATTGTCATAGGATAGTAGGAGTTGGATTTTGGGATGCAGCCTGTGAGATTCTAGAGGAGCTAACTGCTTGAAAAAGTATTTTTGAATCATCTGTAACATATGAAATAAGGATATGTATCATAAAAAATTGAAAGTAACTATGTCTGCGTAATCATCACGGTCAAATTGCAAAGTCAAATAAATTGACGTTTGGTATATAATCAGGCTCCAATCCCAACTGGGAAGTTATCATACGCGTGTCACTTTCATTATAATACATATCCTTAGGGGGAGTAGAAGTCCGAATTTTTGCGAAAAATTGAGTTGAGTTGAGTTGAGTTTAGCGTCCCTTTCAGCAGCGAGGCTATATGAGACGTGGACCTACTGATTAACGTGGAATCCGAACCACATGAGCGAAAAATTGAGTATCTCACAAGCCGTTCAACTGAGAGCTGAAATTCAGCATATAACTCTTTATTAAAAATAAAGAGAATATGTCCTGGCATTTTTTAAAATTATCTTTTATGAGCGGGGGGACGGGGGTGCATTTTCTATATATTGGAAATTGGTAGTGGGTTGATTTGTAAAAATAATCGAAAACGATTGATATTAGTTGAGAAACAGATTGAGTAATGCAAATTAAAGTTCTTTTTGAATTTTATACCCACTGCTTTCTATTTATAATTGCTGAAGCTGGTGTTTAATATATGGAGCGTTCCGAGCATAAGGCAATCAAGCCATAAAGTTAGAGAAAAATGGCCATAAAATTTGTATTCTAAACTTAATTACATGGGCATTTTCAATTAGTACGGCATGCTTAATTATATAGAAAATTAGTTTCTCTCTCTCTCTCTCTCTCTCTCTGTGTTTTTTTTACGTTGGTCTACTTTTCCTTGATTTGAAACTTTCAAATTTCACCCTATTTTCTACTGAAATGTGTCTGTAAGGCAACAAAGAAATAATTATATATGATAAATTTAAATTCATTTTAATTTGGAAGATGAGAAACACTTTGCCATTATATATCGTAAAGGTCAGACCCACCAGTATTGTAACAGAGAGGTGCTTGAGCCATTAACGGTAGAAATTCAAACTCCGATAAGTGATAATTTCACAGTCTTGTTTTATTACAAGTGTAACCTCTTTAGCCAATGGAGAGGAGGACGTGGGCCATCGGTCAGAGTTGATGTCGATGGGTTTTGGTGGGTCGGAGTTGGTCACAATGGTTCAGAGTGGTTCATAGTTGGTGGTGGGCCAGAGTGGATCACGATGGTTGATAGATCAGAGTGGGCCAATGGGGCATTTGGGTGGTGGGTGATAGTGGGTCATGGTGGGTCGTGGATCAAATTTTCATTGACCCACACCATCTCTGGTTAAAATTGTACTAAAGATAAGAGGCACCGAAGATGCATGTCGGCTATTATGCTCAAATTTTGCTCATGGATAGTACTCCACCAGGAAGCAATAAATCTGAAACGGTTCACGGTATCACCTTCTAGAACTCGAGATGTAGGGGTTTGTCTGATTGGCTAAATTAAGACGTCAATGATTTATCCTTCAACAACCAAGCTTTTTATGATCGTTTCCGTGGGGAAGTCAGAAGAACACGTGCCTAGTAATCGTAATATTGATAGTTTGCGTCCACCCCGGGTATTTGTTTTGTGTTTTTTGATTCATCTAAATATAAACAAATCACACATATAGGCATTTTGACATATTTTGGGAGAGTAATTTTGTGGTTCGTTGGCGTTTCATCGCGTCTCTGCTGCTGGTAGTAAAGTTTTCAAAATGAAACTTGGGCCACCACGGATCGTCGCTGCGGGGCCACCAATTTCTGGCGAGAGGTCAATAGTTGACCATCTGTAGTCCACCGACGCTTACAGCTTAGAGTGATGAACGATGTCTTTGCCTTGTAGAGTTCATGACTACCGACGTCGGCAGTCAACTAGCTTTTAGTATTCCTTTACTAACCATCTATTGTTCATGTTTGTAGACGGTGTTGTCATAATAATAATAATAATAATAATAATAATAATAATAATAATAATAATAATAATAATAATAATAATAATAGTATAATTGATGATAGAATAATTATTGTCTATGTATTGTCCAGGTAGGACTACACACAGGATTTTGCTCGTTTTGGTTCGACTTGACTCTAATCCGAGTCGAGTTGGAAGATATTTTTCGCGCCGAGTCCAAGAGTAGACCTCAAAGATGTCTGTTTCGAGTCGAGTCGAGTTTCAAAGAAAAGTCGTTCGTGCCCATCCGTACTAATGAGAGCTTAATCGGAGTTAAGCGAAATTGAAAGTCTCACTATTTATCTAAGCGACCCCGAAAACTATGAATCTAATATCGATCATTTTCTACCAATCTTTTATATGTATCCCCCTCCCATTCACCATAGGTAACCCGACAGCACTCTTTTCGAAACTATAAGAAATGTGGTTAAAATTACTCTAGGCCAGTGGTTCTCAATCTAATTCCTATCACGATCCCCTTTTATCACACGCTCTTGCCAGCGACCCTTTTATAATTTGTTTTATAATAAGCTTGTGTGGGATTTTTAACATGCCTATTTCTATAATAGTAGAATCCATTTTTTTGTTTATAGTGAACAGTGCCATGGAAAATCAGCGCCCGGGGCGAGAGTATAGTACGATGTCACCGTATATATGAGTGACGTCGACAGACTAGCTACGAAGCGCCACCATGGTTGGCACGAAGCTCAATAACATTTTCAAAATAAACCCTACCTTTCCTTAATTTTGAGCACATTTTATTAGTTTTTTCCTTCTATTTTACCCATGTGCACATGCACTTTCCTAACATGAGTAACACACTTCCTCCGAAATGTGTGGCCCCTTTTTTCGGCGCCCGGCACTGACAGTGGATACAGTAACTGTAATATCAATATTCCCAACGACGAAGGTGCTGGTTCAAGATGGATGTTAAACTCCTTCATTGAAGAGGCCATTAACGTATCCGATCTAAGCCCACAACTTCTCTACCAAATAATAGAATGATCATGCGACAAGTCTTTGCAACTGTTTTTTTGTAACGAAGACTTGGACAAGTTCTGCCTGATGAGGAGAGAAGAATATCCTGGTCTGGGGATTGCTGCTTTAAAAGTAATAATTCCATTTGCTATATCGTACTTGTGCGAAAGTGTGTTTTTTATGGTAAACATTAAAACAAAGATAAGAAATCGCTTATCAGTTGAAAGTGGCTTGATAATGTTCGTCATGAAGATTGAACCGGACATTGCTGAACTAGTGAAATTACACCATGCTTAGGTGTCTCATTAGGTTTTAATTTTAATTGTATTTCAATGTGCAGGTTTTGTTGCATGTGTATTTTTCTAGTATTTCTATATACAGTTCTCATTAGTTTTATATCATACCTCTTTGATTTAAATTCATTTTTAAACAACTCTACTAACTAACTAACTCTATGGCCTATGGAACCCGGAGGTTCAATGCCGCGTTCACAAAAGCTCTACACTGACTTCTATCCTTAGCCAATTGGATCCAGTTTCTACTTTGTATTCGTATCTCAGCGAAGTCCATCTTAATATTGTCCTCCCATCTGCGCCTAGGTCTTCCTAATGGTCGTTTTCCGATTGGTCTTCCAGTCAAGATTTTGAAAGCGTTTCTACTTTCTTCCATTCTAGCTACATGACCTGTCCACCTAAGCCTTCTAGACTTGACGACCCTAACAATGTTGGGTAAACCGTATATATTATGTAGTTCCTCGTTATGAAGTTTCCGCCATTCCCCATTCCCGTTCCTCTTGGGTCCGAATATTCGTCTAAGGATCTTGTTCTCAAATACTTTCAGTCTATGTTCTTCCCTCAAAGTAAGCGACCATGTTTCGCAACCATACAGAACAACAGGCATGATTATCGTTTTGTATATTTTAAGCTTCAAATTTCTCGACAGAATTCGCGACGACAAGACTTTGAACCGAATAGTAACACGAATTCTACACCCTTTGAAAATGTTCAGTAGACTTATTTTTTATTGTTCTTTACAGTGTGTATAAAAAACAAAAGTATGCCTATCAGAACAAAATTAAAAATAATATTTAAAAATAATTTCTGGTATTAGATTCTAACTATATTTATCTCTTCCGCCTATCTTCGCGATCCCCTAGGGGCCGCGACTCCCAGGTTGAGAAACCCTGCCCTAGGCATACATGAGTTATGTTGGAACATACATACATACACTTTTATGTGTATAAATGCAGATAAGAGAGAGTTGAGAGAGAGCGATTAAGGAATTACCGCTCTCAATCTCTTCACTTTACTTTTGCGATTCGCGAATTTCTTACGTGACAGTTTGGGGCTAGCTAGTTTTTTGTCTTGGACCACGATCCGATTTTCGATATGCTCTACCTAAATGCTGTAATGCAAATATTGAGAAGTTATCTGTGATGAAAGTAGCTGCAAATAAATACATTACATAACTTATTTATTGCTATTACACGATTTTTTAAAATTTGTATTCAATATTCACACATAACACACCGACGTTCTGTCAATACCTCAGATGTTATATTTTAAAGATAAGAATTACTTATGTCGTGAAATGATATGAATATATATATTCAATTGATATATACAACTGATGATATGAATATATATATTCAACTGATATATACAACTGATGAATTGTAATGTAACTATTTTACATAATTTTCATGCATTGAGGAAAGTAGAATATCATAAAAGAATTTCACCTGAACGGGTATCGAACTCACGATTTAAACGCTCGGTGGTGTACGACTGAGCTAACATGACCGCTTTTCGGAAGCTGCTTCTGAAATATAACTGAGCTCATACGTAAATGCTCTTTTCCGTATGGAAATCACAATGACGAAACGAGAGTGTGAATACATAGTCTCGAAATATTGTATCATTAAGTATTTCAATGTTACTTTTTTCTACACTTAATACCATTTCAACATGTCTTATTATATTTAACAGAAGGAAAAACATATCTGTACATCGTTTCCCGATTACTAAGGTTGGCTTTGGAGGTTCGAACCAGCAGCTTTAGTTTACTGTTTTCCGAAGATACCCGAAGTTGGACTTCGAAAGAGTTTGTCTCAAAACAGCTATCATCATATCGCTCAATCTGTTTGGTATATGTTTTTATACGTGTAAAGTCAGTATAACAATTCATTATTTAAACAGCTTTTCGTATGTATTAATATTCCTTTATAAAAACTGTTTTTGATATTATTATTACGGCACACCATTTTCAGATTTCTTTCGCGAGTCGTTGACCAAGTCGTTCCCCACCAGCGTTGCCAGACTCACAGCTCGGAATTATTCCAAAACCTGATCGAACTTATGCTAGATTCGGTCAAATTATGCTAGATCCTCATAATTACTAATTCAGGAGTTTAAAAAAACGAAGTTGAGATACGATAACGTAACTTAAAATACACAGAGAGCAAGAATGCAATACTTCACGCACCAAAATTTTAACTCAGCTAAATTAATGCAGTCGTTGCCAGACTCAATGGCGTATATATCGTATAAATGAATGCAAAGTTTTTGTTTACATATTTTGAAAGAAAATTACTTCGCAGCATAAGGGGAGTTGGGAATCGTCTGCTAGGGGGGGGGGGGCGGCAGATTTTTGGTCGGTCTCGGAGCTGTCATTTCAGGAATAAATATGATCGTGAAGTCAGAAATAAAGATGGCGAAGTTGTCAAAAAGTTGGGGGGAGAATGGCCCCCATGGCTCCGCCCATGCCTCGGAGTTAAAGGATTAGAAAACCCTGGGTGGAGCCACAAAAAATCCCAAAGACGTTTCGAACTTACTTCGGAAAATAAGACTGCCTGTATGGTTTACCGACTGTATGAATCAATGGAAGAGGATACATTTCTGCCGTTCTTTTTCTTCCCACGACCAACTTCTTTCTCATCTCCAGGTTTTACGGCTTTCTGATAAACTTGCTGAAATTGTGCTAGATTTGGGCAGGATGCTAAAAGCAAGATGCTAGACATGCAAATTATGCTAGATCTGGCAACGCTGTTCCCCACAATAGGCGTGTCGTGCAAGTAACCAATCACACGTCAGGTACTAGCTTTTACCTATTGCTTCCTTCTCACAGCTCAGAACATTGGTAACTATGGATAGACGTACAGCAGTAATTACTTTATGGGAGTTGGAAGGTTATTCTGCAACTGCAGCTAGCAGGCGAGTAGGTGACCCGGCCTCTACAGGAAGGCTATGGATTCGGAAATATGGTGCTACAGGTCAGACTGATAATTTACGATCTCCTGGTCGTCCGCATGTGTCAACCGAAGCCCAAGATGCGAGATTAGTAAACGAAGCCCGGTTAGACCCACTAAGGACGTCTAGACAGCTAAGGGAAGTTTCTCTCTTTCCTGGTTGAAAGCATACAGCTCTGCGAAGGCTTCGTCATGCTAGGTTACGTGGCCGTGTTGCTGCCGTGAAGGAAAAACTCTCAGACGACCACAAAATTTACCGTCTCGCGTTTGCATAGGCGAATGTGGGTCTCAATTGGGAAAACGTAGTTTTCTCAGATGAATCCATATTCACAACATCAAAGGAGGGACGCCGTTTTGTGTATCGTCCGAGAGTCACCCGATATGACCATGGATATGTGGCTGCTTGCAATCGCAGTGGCCATGTATCTATTTTATGTTGGGGTTGGATTTCCAGTCGCGGAGCAGGACAGCTTCATAGAATTGAAGGACATCTGGACAATGCTCAGTACTTAGACATTATCAGTAATATCATGGTGCTATCTGTACGAGTATTTCAGCCTGATGGTGTAATTCAGTTCCAGCAATACCAGTCGCCAATACATACTTCCCGTGTGATTCAGGAATGGTTCGCAGGGCATCCTGAGATTGATTTAATCGACTGGCCGCTCGTGGAGCAGACCTCAATCTCATGGAAAATATGTGGGCAGAAGTGAAGCGTACTCTAAGGGAAAGTTGGCCTGAGGCAGATCCACCAAGAACTCAGGATGACCTGTGGCATCTTGTTTCCGAAGCATGGCTGGAGGTAGGGGAAGGAGATAGATTTGTCACCCATGTAATAGATTCCATGCCCAGAAGAATGGAGCGTGTAATAAATTCAGAAAGGTCTTGGACACAATATTAATGTCCCCGCCTTAACTACCGAAAACAGCCCTTTTCAGGGCTACCTAAACGCTTCTGAAAATATTTCTAGAAATAAACCACTCCTTGTATCCGATTTCTGTGCAATCCTACTAACAAAAGAATGATTATTAGCTGTAGGCTTTGAACTCAAGACCTCTTTATTGTCAAGTCCGTACTCTACCAGTGAGCTAACATGAACACGCAAACCCAACCTGAAGAAACACGACTTTCAATTTCTGGTATTCGATGACAATGATGCTCATATACTTGGCAAATGTTGTATTCAACTTGGGATATTCCGCAACACACACACACACACATACATAAACAAAGCGAAAGAGAGAGAGAGAGAGAGAGAGAGAGAGAGAGAGATGAATACACAAAAGCATATTCAACGTATTCGAATGAGACTCTAAGTAACGACATTCCGTTCTAAAGAGAGTTTGTGTTTCTTCCCGTGACGTTAAGGGGATCGGGAAAAGTTATGTGTCTTGAAGCAGGATACGACTTTGGATACTCTGTTTATACACTTTCTATATCCGTAGGAATATATTGTATTTCACGAATGTAAATGACATGCTGTAATGAGAATATTGAGAAGTTACATCTGTATGACAAATAGATGCAAATAAATACACTACATAACTTATTTATTGCTATTGAACGAGTTTCTTAAGTTGTATTTACATCCTCATATATAATACCGACCTACTGTGAAAATTATCTCAGATGTTATATTTTAAACATAATAATTACTATGTTCTGCAATGATTATGTTATATATATACACAACTTATGTATTCTAATGTAATTATTTTATATAATTTTTCATGCATTGCGGAAAATATAATTTTAAAAAAAAGGACTAACCTAGACGGGATTCGAACTCTCAACCTTAAGATTAGAAATCCGACAGCTTACCAATGAGCTAACGCAAGGACTTCTAGAACTATGCTTCTAGCGATGTATAACGGATCTCAAGATAATTATGACATTCATATCCATTACAAACGCTGTTTCTGTTCTACTTTGACTTTTATTTTAGTACTCAGGCGATAATTATGTTCTATTTCTTAACTTTGAGCATTCTTTTACATATGGAAAGATTCTTTAACGTATTTAATGTTCCATTACGTATGGAGAGCTAAATGACAAACAAGCATGTGCTGACATTAAAAAAAAAAGTTTCGAAATATTGTATCATTAAGTATTTCAATCAATGTTGCTTTTTTAAACACTTGGTAACAAGTCTTATTATATTTAAAAAAAGAAAAACAAATCTGCAAACTTTTTCCCGATTGCAAAGGCTGGCTTGGAGGTTCGAACCTGGCTTACTTTTTTCCCGAAGATACCCGAAGCTGGACTTAGAAAATTATTGCCTCAAAACACCAATAAAGAATGCGCTCAACCTTTTTGAGACAAGGTGTACCAAATCGGGCAAATAAGGTGGTGAGAAGCAAATTCAAAGCTGCTATCGTAAATTGCTGCCGTGGGAACGACCAACTTCTGAATGGAGCGTGTCCTGATGGAAAAGGCCGCTTTTGTTATTTTCCTACGACGCTTCTGCCCAATATGATCACGCAGCTTTATAGGGGTTCTGTAAAATGATCCTCAGTTATTATTTGTCTCTTTGGAAGCCAATCTACCATCACTAGAGGACTATGCGGAAATATCTACCCGCATCCGCGACATTCTATCCCCATTCGTACCTGCATCCATAGATAATGAGGTAGCAAATACAGATGGTAATCAGAAAAATGGAAATACCTGAACGAAATTGCAACTTGGCAGGTTAATATGGTGTCGGGCCACCTTTTGCCTTCAAAACAGCCTTGATGCGACGTAGGATGGAGGCATAGAGGTTGTGAATGGTAACAAGTGGAATTTTACACAATTGCTCGTGCAGGGCATCGGCCAGTTCTGTGAGAGGATGGAGGTGGAAATCGTCGCCGGAATCGTGTTTCCAAGACGTACCACAGATGTTCAATTATGGTGAGATCTGGGGATTGGGCGGGCCAGGGGAGGTGTTGAACTTCATCCCGATGTTCTTCAAACCACGCTGCAACAACGACAGCTGTGTGAATGGGTGCATTATCATCCTGGAAGATGGCGTCATTGTCCGAGAACAACATCCGGACCATAGGATGCAAGTAATCTCCTAAAATTGCGCATAATCGTTGGCAGTGATTCGTCCGCTAAGTGTGACCACAGGACCCAATGATAACCATGATATGGCGGCCCACAGCATCACCGAGCCGCCGCCATGTTTCACAGTTGGGCGGAGACACTGCAGATCATAACCTTCTTTGGGCGTTCTACACACATAAACACGGCCCGTGGTTGGGAATAGGGTGAAGGATGACTCATCGGACCATATCACACGTTTCCAGTCCTCAACGGTCCAAGTTGCATGGTCGCGGCACCATTTGCGGCGTGCGAAAGCGTTATGGTCCTTGATGAGCGGTTTGACCCGTGCAACACAACCCCGTAAGTTCATGTCATGTAATTCGCGGCGGACTGTGATTGTCGAAACAGGGTGGGGGAGGTGCTGATTGAGTTCCTCCGTCACTTGCTCCGCAGTGGCACGACGGTTCTGCGTGACAATGCGTTGTAATACCCGGCGTGACCTGTCACTCATGATTTTCTTCCGCCCACTGTTCCGCTTGTCATCACCTTCGACACTGACCCACGTGACACACCTAACACAGTAGCCACTGCCGTCACACTCACTCCATATAACCGCGCACCAACAATTTGCCCTCTTTGAAACTCTGAGAGATCTCCCATTTTACACTACCCCCGTCTGCTGCAGCCACTGGACACTGCTGTTTCACTGCGCCTGACGTAGTATGGAGACCGACCTAACACACCACCACCAGCGGTCCGGCGCTGCGGGCGCCACGACACCACTGCCAACCCATACATCTGACGTGTTACCAACTACAGTTGTTTCCATTTTCTGATCACCATCTGTATATATACAGCTTACTATTGTATGACAGTTATGATTCAAAAGTTGTTTTTAACACTTGTAAATACTTCCTTTAAAGATTTGTGAATATGTGATATTAAAATTGAAGATGATCGTTTCTTATTGTAAGTCACCAAATGGATTAAAAATCACGCAGACACAAATTACGAAATTAATAGAAAATGTTCTCACTCAAGATCCGTCAAACTCAGATTTCTCATGTAAAAAAGTAAGTTTTGTAATATTATGTCTGTCTCAATTAATTGCAGAGCAAATAGCTAATTTAATTCCAGTACTCATATGACACGAGCGCCTCTGTTCAGAATGTAAATGTGAAATATACTATGCCCTTCAGAAAGAAGAATATGCCACTTCATGTTATCACTTCATATTTGTTATAGACTTTGCACGAATGAGAAAATGAAAACCCAATTAATAACATTTTTTCTGCACTTATTTGCCCAGAAAGTGTAATGACACTTTAATACAAGACGTCAAAGTTAATAGTATTTAGAAGAAAAATCTAGAATATGTTCATTTTTTCACTAACATCAACAGTTTTATCCACAAGCCGTAACTAAGAATATTGGTCTATAGCTGCAAAGATTAGACCCCCTATATTGATGCTGAAGTCCGTGGTTACATTCGCTCCGAGATTTTGTTATCGTAAAATGAACCATAATTTCAAGGTAGAATAACATTAACTTCTGCATAGTTATAAATATTAGTAGCACAAGTCAAGAAAAAAATATCAGGTAATGTAAAAAGTATTGAACCCTTGCGCATGAGATAGCGTTAGTGCCTCAAACCTTAGCGGGTTAGGTCGAACATCATTTGACAGGTGACAGTTGAAAATAGTAGATTTGTCAAAAGTATTTGAATTTTTATAATCAGCCGTAAGGTATTGCTCTGTGAAAGTAAATGAAGTTTCCGCAACATTGCATTACATTTTACAATTTTATTTTGATCCCGTGAAGAAATTTGTGCTCTTTATGGGCAAGAGATGTTATTTGAAAAAAATTCAAAAGATGGTTCAATCGTTTTCGTTATGGAAATTTCCAAGATGCTTCTCACAGTGGCGATAATCACAGCAAAAGTGGATGATATTCTTGCAAAAGTCGAACAAAACAAGAACGTCATATCGTCAATGTACTTAACATTTATTTCCACACAGTGTTAAACCATGTCAAGAAAACTGGCCACATAAAGAAGCTCGATGTACAGGTCCCACCTGATCTGACGGGAAAACATTTACTCTATTTGATTTCCATCTGCGAACCTCTACTGAAAGGTAACGAACTCGAGCCATTTTTGAAAAATAGATAACGTAGAACAACAACAATGTGCGTGAAAGATCGTGGTCGAAGCGAGAAACTCCAGAGTTCGTGGCAAAGCCCACACTGACACCCAGGTAGATTATGCTGTAGGTCAGCGTTTCCCAACCTTTTTCAACTTGCGGCACACTACAGGTGTAACTTGAATTCTCGCGGCACACCCATATATATATATATATATATATATATATATATATATATATATATATATATATATATATATATATATATATATATAATTACTATTATTATTTGTAAATATAAAATACCGTGGTATTTTAATGTGATTACTGATCTTCTTACAAAGAAGAAAGCTCGATCACTGATTTCCCCCCTGGTAAATCATTATGCTTATTTTTCATTCTAATTTTAAAATAGAAAACAATTGCAATGAAATATAGGACTCGGGTTTTTAAAAATCCACTTTCTCTTTCGAAAACTGTATCTAACCTTTAACTAAAAGGGAAGATCACTAAATAACGAACAAATAAACAAATCTCCTATACTTTTAAAACACAAGTGTAGGTAATTTGTATGCATGTTTGCTTTGTTGAATTTATTGAATGATATGTTAAAATTTTCAAGTTACGAAATAGTCTGCATCAATAAAGAAGCAATAATGGTCATAACAATGATAAATACGTTTTTCAACATTAAAAGTGCGCAGAAAAGTAACACAGTATGAAACTTAAAATTGTAGATTTATAGTAGAGGTTCATAGTAATGTGAAATACAAATATATATTTTCCCTTATGTCTTGAAATTTAGTTCCTATAGAATTAATAATCTGTTTCGATTTCCTCGCGGCACACCAGCGGCCCATTCACGGCACACCGGTTGGGAAACGCTGCAGTTGGTGATGGAAGGGCGTGGTGCATCACGAACTGCTACCGCTGTGCAGAGTGATAGCTTCGGACCTTTTCTGTCGACAAATAGCATGAGTGCACTTAGCAATTAAAAAAAAGGAAGGGACGAGTCAATGAAGAGGATGTTTTATACCACCCCCCCCCCCTCCCCCCCCCCCCCCCCCCCCCCCCCCCCCACCCCCCCCTCCCCCCCCCCTCAGAGTGCGTCTAGCACCTACAGGCTATCATTTGTTTAGGTCTCCGCACATCTCCCTTCATGGTGTTAAGTTAGTTTCAAAAGATGCCTGTGAAAAGCACAAAAAAAAAAAAAAAAAAAACAATAGTTCCGTTACGAAGGAATTATGATGCCGAGAAAATGGCAGATATTCATCGAACAAAATGATGCATATATGGTTTTCTAATCTTATTTTCAAATTAAAGTAAATATATTCTCAATTTTGACTTGTAAAGGCTCAAAAACATACAACCTAATACAAACAGACAACCTAATAGAAATTAAAAATGTTGAACATCGAGGCTGTTGCAATTTATTGTTTTGCTTTGTGTTGCTATATGCAGTAGATAATTTTAGCGCTGCAGGATAGATTTCGAGAAAGGGAAACAGAAAATACTAAGAATTTGATTATATTGAGCAACAAACTCAGTACCTACGTCATCAATGATAATGGATCATTGTGAAACAGGATTAACATTTAATAGCTGTTGACTCAAGTTCATCAACACACTTTTTATCTTTGACAGTACCTGAACAGTTTAAGTAAACATTCAGGTTTATTTTAGTAAGTAGGTCTACCAAAGTTTATTTTCAGTGAGACTACTTTTGATTTTGATTTTAATCTATCGGAAAATGAATGAGTGAGAGCAAAGTGTGCATAAACAGAGAAGAGATTATATACGAATGTGAAAAGAGAAGTGCTCGGGAATTGTAAATGTTTGTTAGAAATCTTACTTCTGTGCTAGCTTTCGACATTTTTGCGTCATGTGAATGGTTTGCAGCTTGTGCACCAACTACCAAAATATCCTCGTTGCATGAACAAAGCAGTCTTTCAGTTTGTTCTTGTGCTTAGTAGTCAAAATAATTTCTTTTTCCTTTGCTTGTTTTTCCATAGGTTGCGTTCGTTTGGTATTTTGCTTTATGATATGTGACCGTATGGCGTTCTTGGCACATGAATCCTGGCAAAGACTTGGCAGTACGGGGTTTAAATTGAAACTATTATTTCTCAATATTACAGAATGTGACATGCTTTTATTTTTATTTTGTTTCCTATGTTATTTTTGTTAATCGGTTACGCAGCCGAGAAACTGCGTTACGAGGAGAAATCAGTTGAAATAAAGAACGGCGCCAGCGTGGTTGAATCAGCTCTGAAAAAAAAAAAAAAAAAAATATATATATATATATATATATATATATATATATATATATATATATATATATATATATATATATATATATATATATATATAATATTATATAATATAATACGAGGTGCTATCCAAAATAACCGAGAATGTCGATTGTAAAAATCAGAAAACTATACTTACGTCCTAATGTCCTCCGTCACCTTCAAAGTCAGTGATCCTAGTGTTGTTCCCACTTTTGGAAACATTCCTGCAAGTCGCAGGGTGAAGGGTGCTCAGGACTCATTGCGATTCCAGGTGGATGTCTTCAATGGAATCAAAACGTCGCTCTATCGACGTGAGTTTCATCTTTGGGAACAGATAGAAGTCGCACGGGGCTATGTCAGGATAGTAGGGAGAGTGGGACCGTTGCCATGTTTTTTTTTTTTTTTTTTTTGGCCAGGAATTCTCTCACAATAAGCGACGTGTGTGCAGGCGCGTTATCATGGTGCATCAATCAGTCTTTGGTTTGCCTTATCTCTGGCCGCAAAGCCTCTTTATATTACTCCGAGTGCTCCTTGTGCTTGTGACCCGATTTTTCGGATGGGGGCAAGGTAGCTCAGTGGTCGAGCGGTGTGTGGGGTCCCTGGTTCGATCCCCGGCCAAGTAAGTTTGTGGGGAATAACATTGTGTCCGTGAGTTTTCTTGGCTTGCTCCCGTTTCTTGCCTCATTCTCATGCCACCATTTCTTCCGTCATTCACTTGCTTTAATCATCCGTCTCCCTTAACCTAAAAGTTATATTCGTGAGACGTTAAATCGAAATATTTAATTTCATTTCCTATTTTTCGGATGGCGCCATCTACCAAAATAACAACTTTAAGTAAAATCCGTCGGAGTTCTTTAAAATGTTGTAAATCTTGCCCAAAATAAACTATTATCTCGATTATAACTATTATAACAAATTATCTGTAGGAAACTCCATGCACTAATAAATTAAAGGTGGCATTCATAGTATGTAGTCATCACCGAATGATGCGGATAATTAAACCGCTACTTCTGAGATTTGTGCATATGTCGATCACATTCGAAATACACGTGGAATGTTTAGAGTATTAGTTGAACAGCGCTAGGACAGTGATTTCTAGCTGTGCGAGCTATGACGTAGAGGCGATACGGATTAAGAGATAGGAGAGAAAAACACTAAAAGAGGGAAGGGAATGAAGTAGGAGAATGGAATATTTGCAAATATTGGCAGTGTACACGTAGTCGTGGATCCATTAGTAGTATACGTGCAAAACGTTCAACTATGCTGTGGATGTTCTTATTTGCCTGTCATCACTGTATTTTGTCATAGTCTGCTTTCTTTCCTATTCCTTTTTCCTATCCGTGTCGTTTACAGGGAAGGGAAGCAGCAAATGGTAGTTGGAAATTATTGCTGTAGATAAAAGACTATCGGGTAGATTGAAAAGCAGGTGGGAGGATAATGTAAAAATTACATATTAGAGAAGTAAGCAATACTAATGTTGATTCAATTAATTTGACTCTGAATATGGTCTACTCTGGGAGTTTTGTTTCTATGACGATAAACATCGGGTTCTTCAATCCCTAGACCTAGTTAGTGCTAAGCACATTCACATGCAATAGCTTCAAAGAACAAACTTGACCTCAGTTGACCATTGGTATAAATAATATGGGTGCTTAGACATTTACACCACTTTCAATGGACTTGCCGCGAAAAACAAGTTTTTCGTAAAAGGTCTGCAGTTTTCAGGTAAATGTTTTTTGAATGTGGGAAAGAAATCCTTTTAGAAAAGTAGTTCATATAGTAGGGCTCTTAACGTAATCTACCGCAAGTTTCTATGCTTTGAATTATTTTTTTTTCTCTTTTTTATATAATTATTTATTATTGTGTGAGTGTGATGCTAGTCGATGTTGTTTGTGCTAATCTGTTAAGTGATCATTACATATTAATGAATTAGCGAGCGGTCAATACCACCAGTTGGAACAACGTGAAATCGTCGAAATGTAGTGAATTTTACGAAGAAAGTGTCAGAAGACCTTGTAACCATAGCAACATGCTGTTGCGGATTAAGTAATTGTTGTAGCTTGCGTGCTTTTTTTTTTGAGATAATAAAATGTTTGCTCTTTTTGAAATAATAAAACGTTACTTTTCTAAAAAAGATAATAATCCTAAAGCATTCATCTCCTGTTAATTTGTTAATTTTGAATAAATATAGTGTGTGACCCATATTTATATCCCTCTTATTTTAAATCTTTGTTTTGTTCTGTTAATATATTAGACCAGTAATTTCTTTAAGCCATTTTTTGGTTTGTGCCATTGCCTAATATTTACAGATTACTTGTTTATTGCGGAACTGATGAATAGGCAAGGTGGTGACAAGGCTCATTGAGGAAGCAGATGATAGTCGCAAACTATGTTCGAAGATTAGATTATGAGATAAAGAGTAAATCAGGACATTGGGTATAAAAAGAAATTAAGAAAGTTAATGAAAATTTGCTGCGAACATTTTCCGTTACTCGGCAGGAAAGTGCTGGACGTTCGAGGACGCTAAAATTTCTGAATAGACTAAAGATGTCACGTCTTTTGCTCGCAACCCAAAAGAGTTTCTGAGGCAGCAATACTGGCTGAAATTTAGTTAGTGGAATGGTTCAGTCCAACGTATTTGAGGGAATTACGATGGCGACTATGAAAACTACGTTTTCCGAGCATTGTCAGTGGAAGAGTGTGACATCAGTATGCAATTTGTTGAGTCCACTCTGCTATAGGCGGAAGGGAAACCAGATATTTTAAATGGAATTTTGTGGTCGGATAAATCATGTAGAAGTGGGTTAGTCAATCGTCACAGCGGCTTTTATTGGAATCTTAGTATGCAAAATCCGGATGTAGCAGTTGAAAAACTACAGTTACGTTGATCGGTCACAGTGATGAGGCATGCGTTATGATAATCTTGGCTCGAACATTCTTCTTGAAAAAATAACTGCATAGAGATAACATGGATATGCTAGAAACGTCTTAATTCATCCCATTCTTGCAACTTGGAACGAACTGCACTTCATGCATGACGAAGTACTACCCCATTTGCACTCCTATATCACGGAACTTGCTTGAATTGTTTTCCTGTTCGGGTTATCGAGCATCGCAAAGAATGTTAAGTCTTCGGCATGAAGTCCAGATTTTAATTGTTTGTTTTTTCTTTGGGAATATCTTAGTGCATATACAAATAATTTAAAAACAACAACAACAACAACAACTTATTTGGCCATTTGTGAGACTGTGATTAGGAAAGAGTTTGCGAGGTGTCCGGAGACATGTTAGAAAGATCTGTCGGTCACGTTCATCCCTGTCTAAAAATATGCTGCTAATAGTGGGGCCTACTTTGAAATATGAATCTCCCTATATCAAGGAATCCCAACCCGTAGTCCTTGACTGATATGCATGAACACCGCGAAATATTTCGGAAAGTTTACTGAACTGATACCTAGCCTGTGTTGTTTTCTTTAGCTCCATCGACGCCGCGGTGGCTCAGTGGTAGAGATAACGTGCATATTCTTTGGTGCATAGGGTCCCTGGTTCGATCCCAGCTCGTGCCAAGTGGACTTTGTGGTGGACAAACACCGTGTGCATGGGTTTTCGTGGGTTTCTGCTGTTTCCTCCCAATTTCATCATTTCATTCTTTTTTCATCAGCACAGTCTCCTTTAGCCTAACCAGCATAATCGTGGGACGTAAAACTGAAAGATTTCACTTCATATTCTTTAGCTCCATCATATTTTTACTAATAAAAAGAAAGTATCGATCAGAAATTGACGTGAAACAGAAAATGAAGATGACTGTATCCAACTTGATTCCACAATTTGAGAAAGATTTCTAATGAGGAACAGGCACATCCGTCCCAGTAATTACGAAAGTAAACTATGATCTTATGTTTGATGTCCAAAAGCCCGTGTTTACGTACTTTTTTCATAAATTATTAATGCATTTGAAATACGTGAAATTCATTTTTATATACACCACATATGAAATACCCTGTAAAACTCAGCTCATGTTTTTAATATTTCCAGAACGGTTTGAGATATTGCTATAAATACCATTATGCTTTTTACGTCTGTTAAAAACCATTCACGTGGCTGAATGAGATACGTATTCGAATACTTTGTTGAAATAAAACCTTCCAGATAAAGTCAAGTATTCAATCTTTCGTAACTTAATTTTCTGTTTATTCGAAATACATCATATGGTGATCATAATATTAGGTACCATGGATGTGCATTTCCCCATCCGTCGCAGTTGGGTTAATACAGAGGTAAAAGCTTATAAAATTTTGATGTTTGTAATACTACAGGTTTTACCCGAGGAAGGGGAAATGGTCCACCACATAAGAGTGTCACGTTTTTAGTTGTATATTAGTACAGTTTATCAAGAAGCATTTGTTTCTCAAATTTGCTCTCACCAAATGACGTCCTTGTTATTTTGCAACACTAAATAATAAATCTGGTATTGCAAGTTTCCATTTAACATGTAGATCCGAAATATGTAATAATGTAATGATGTAGTATCATTTGAAAAAAATAAAGCTTTGTGTTGAATAGGCAACACTGTTAACTTGATAATATCACTGAGTATATTAAACATTGTCCCCCTACCGATATTTATAATGGCTCGAAATTTGAGCAGTTTGCGTCTGTTAGTATACCAGACTTACAAGTGCGTATGAAGATAAATGTTCCACTCTGTTTGTATATTTAATGTGTGTCCTCCCTTGTCATTTTTTAACTCTTACGGAATAAACATTTAAAATACTACAACTTCTTAAGTACTGGATATTCAATAAGATAAAATGGCTGTGCGATCATATTTAATTGGAGTTGTAAAGCCAAAAAAAAAAAAAAAAAAAAAGTATATGCGTGCAATGGATGCATTATCCATAGACAGTTACTGGTACTATTCCCTATAGTTTTTAAGTCGTCCACTGGATAGGAAGAAATTGTTAGTTTATCCATTGAGACACTCTCGAAAAGAATCACTGGACTATAGATAAGAAGTTCTTTCTTTGTGAAAAAGTTGAGGTTCTTTCTTGGTGAAGTTGTTCTTGGGGCAAACTATTGCTGTTGTTTTCTTTTCCTCAACTTTTCTCCGAAAGATGTGTCCCTTCAAAAGAAGAGACAACTCACACTAATGAACTCGGGGAGAAGGGTCATCATCTTTTCTTATTATCGTGTTTTTTTTTTCAGTTATGTCCAAGATAGAGGGCACACTATACTTATGAGGAATACATGCGTAGTGCACGTTGTCCTGGTCGGTAAGCTAAAGGGAAAAAGATTTCCGAGCTTACCGAAAATAAGTAAGAAAAGAGAACGTATAAAGCTTGATTTTACAAGGGTAACTAGAACAATTTAGACTGAGTTGGATTTCTTAGTTTTTGTAACAATGAACCTTCTGATTCCTTAAACAATAGTGCTTTATAACGTTTGTTGCTCTCACCAGTATGTTCCTATGGTAACGCGAGGCAGTTGAGATGTAGCACTGAACTTTCACTTGACAGTTTTAAGAATCTTTCCCCTTATACACTTTTTCCCACTAGTTGTCACTTTTACAAATAGAATTGGTCATTATAGAATAATTCCACAAACTAGACCTTGCTCGTGGTCATGGAATTTAGCCTTCTTGAAGGCGTGTTAATGTGGTGGGGATGGTGCATGTACTGTTCGAGGTATCTATGTACTCACCAACTGCACCGGATTTGAGCTCCGACGTACAAGTAGTTCGTAATTAAGTAAATATATCCCGTCCTATTTAGCCTCGGTTTTGCATGGAAACCTGAAGAAAAATCAGTGGTCAGTTAGTCGTAATGTCTTAAGAACAGGATGAGGTATGAAAGCTGGAAGAAATTCGAACATATTTTAATATCACACATGTTGATTGTGCTGCTGACCAAAATAGTTTATGTGAAAGCCAAGAAGGAAGTAAATTTATGTACACAATGTATCGTCATGTGTCGAAATCGAACCTTTGTTTGTCATATTTTCCTCATACTATTCATTAGTTTAGAATTATATGAGAAAGTTTATTTCAACGTCATCACAGAGGCATGTTGACTAAATGTTTATGTAGATTCAGTACGTTTAAGACCAAGCTTTCGAACATTATTGACGAAGAATATAAGCCAATTTAGAAAGCTCCTCATTGACAGGGGTCAGCCCTTTTCATATAGTTTTTTTTTCCTCCTGTGCTTTGCTTTAACCTATCACGAAAGATGAAAAGATAACCTTTTAAATCAATACTTTTTTTTTTTTTTTTTTTTTTTTTTTAGTATTTAATTTCATTCGATATTCTTCGTCTTTTCCTCAAGTTTTCTAATTTATTTTAGATTTAGATTCCACAAGAAGACACACATATCTGCACGTACTTACTGCTTCTACTGAATAAGTACACCTGATATAAAAAAAATAGTCTATAAATAACGTTCTTTCTCTCGTCTACTTCTATAATCAAATTGGAATTTCACTGTGTCGTCTTTAGTCAGGGTTGAAAAAAAAAATTTTTTTTTAAAAATCTAAAAGAACGTTTTTTATGTTTAAAACGTTTTTTTTTGTTTAAAACGTTTTTAACGTTTAAAACAAAGTACTTTGTTTAAAAAAAACATGTTTAAAATGTTTATTTTGTTTAAAACAATAATCTAAATAGGCATATATAGTACATTTTTACACTCTTAGGTATTGTTTATCATCTATATTCAACCGCTAGATCAAATTTCGGGAACTTCCCTAATCTCGATCCGCCCAAATGTTCAATTCCGGAGAAAGAAATCGGGATTTTCCCGATCTCCGTTCACAGAATATGTACTTTAGTTTCTTTGTGTTGCGTTCTATCAAGGCTTTAAACCTCAATGGCTCAGTTTTAAACCTCAAATTAAGCTGGAAGATGGTTTTGGTACCAATTTATTCCTGAAAGATGCAGCTTTGCTGATGTGCATTTTATGTATGTGGGAGGAGGGTAAATATCGTTTTTTTTTGTGTGTGTGTGTTTGTTTTTGTTTTGTTTTGTTTTTCAACAGTTCTTTGGGGCCATTCCCCCTCTTGGGGGATAGATTCATAAAAAATGTTACGTGAAGTAATGAAGTAGGCCACTACATGGTAATATCGTGTATTTGTACTTCTTGCTTATATGGGGTAGCAGGAAGGGGGCAAAGTTAGCCAATGTTTGGAGTTTTTTTTTTTTTTTACGTAAATTACATTTATTTTTACAACAAACATCAATAGCTCAGTCCTTAATTAAGCTAGAACGATGATTTGGTACCAAAGTATTTTTCATGGATGAAGCTTTTCGTCAGTTGCATTTTATGTATATAGGGGGTACGTATGTACGGGCGAGAGAGCGAGGATGAAGTTTTTTTTAAATTTTTCATCAGGTTTTGGAGGGTATTTCTCCCCACTTTGTGGTACATCCCTAAAAATTGGTATGTGAAGCAATGAAGTAGTCCCCTACATGATAGTAACCTGTATGTGTACTTGTTGTTTATAGAGGAAGAGGGGGTCAAATTTGGTTAATTTACATTTATTTTCGGGACGGTCCCATATAACGCAAGATATATTTCACTGAAGTGGTCTAGAAGCATAATTCTTGTTCCTAGACATGATGTGTGCAGCAAAAAATGATTTGCATATGGACGTGATACTATAATGGGGGAGAGAAGAGAATGTCTAATTCAATGAATGTTTTTCTGCGTATATTTTTTAAAAATATTTCCTACATAAAACGAATTCATTACGCAATGACAGCAATGGCTACCATTTCTTATATTATTGTCACAAGTATGTGGCCAAACATTAGCATCATTTTGTCAGCGTAGGGAGACTTCAAGGATTGCCAGGGCCCCGCAAAGTCAATATTTTTATATTTTTAATGACTTTTTATGTCTGTTCTTTTTCTACGAATACGGCGGGAATTTCACGAATGTTACCTCGTTGGAATTTGTGGTCTATAAGCTTTCCAATGGTGTATAACTCATGACTGTGATAATTAGGGGGGTCACCAGAGCCCCGAACATGAAAGTCTACCGTTTTGTTAAAATCCCTGGCGGGTGTCTAGAGTTAATTGTGTTGTTATGCCGTAGACACTAATCATTATTAGCTACCCATGTTGCAGATAGAGATGTATCTTGAAAACTGTTTAGTTAAAATGTCATTTGCTCCTTGTAGGCTAGTCACTGCTCTTTTCTATGAGTTGTATTGTATTTGTCAGAGTATTTCTTCTAACTTATGATGTGAGAACTGTTTATTATGGAAATGATAGTGACCAAAAAATACCCAAGTTTTGAATTTGTGAATTTTGAATCTTAGAATAGTGTATAGTGTGTTTAACCTCCATTATTATTAGAAATTAAGAAATGTTCAAATACTTCACTTGAATTTCTGTTGGTTTAGTTATACGCACATTGCTGTGCAGAATTTCGTCCAGTAATTGCTGTTATAATAAGAATATAACTAACTAACTAACTCTATGACCTATGGAACCCGGAGGTTCAGTGCCGCGTTCACAAAAGCTCTCCACTGACTTCTATTCTTACCTAATTGGATCCAGTTAATAAGAATATAACTCTGCTTGTAATTTACTCCATGCACAAATCCTGCGGAGGATGGGTTGTTTGTTAGAAAATTAAATTAGCTTCTTCAATCTGATATTTTAGTTGTTTTAAACATGTCCAACCAGCATCGAAAGAAAACACGTTTAAAACAATTTGTTTAAAACGTTTAAAACAAACTGAATAAAACAACAGCCCTCGTTTTAAACATGTTTTAAACACTTGTTTTAGACATTTTGTTTTAAACCTATCAACCCTGTCTTTAGTATATTAAGAAAAAAAAGAGTTTCTTTGTGGCCGAAAAAAATAGTCTTTCATTAATTTAAGACATTTTTATTATAAGTTTGCATTGTATTTACTTAACATTTTAACCTCAGTGTAACGTTTAACAGGTTTGCACACCAAGTCCAAATCCCAGCTTTAATAGGCAAGTGCTTCAAATCAAATGTCTGCACAGGAAAATATTTCACGTACATAGCCTATTAAACAACTAAAAATCTGTTTAGTGAAGATGGGATCATATATATATTGTTTGTTTCTGAAAAGATGCTTGGGTTCCAAAATTACCCATCTTTCTTGATGTTAGTAGAACTGAAAGTATGAAACGCTTTCATACCCGTATCCAATAGTAATAATAAGCTAAAGATACGGAAATTTTTCGGATACAGTATATTATTGTGGAATACTGTTTTATTTATTATTATTGATGCTAAGTGCTCAGATATATAGGAATGGTTAGAGTGTATATGATTTCAAATTCTGTTGACGATGATTTTCATCCGGCATCGTAAGATAGCTGGATATATTCTTAAATTAGATAGCAGGTTCATGATCATAAATGCCAAAAACAATGCGATGGGAACACGTGCAGTGACTACACATCACCCAGTTGAATGTGCGCATTCAATGGTATAGAAGTCTTTTCAGCAGAAAATTACGAATATACAGACAGAAAGCTATGTAGACTGCGACATTATTCTGATAAAATATTAAAATTAATGGTATCAGAATTTCATTTTAAGTATTTTACAACTTTTGATGGTATTTTTCTCTATAGGCTTGTCTGGTCATCAGGTCATAGTCATCTGTTCTCTGTGGGAGGAAAGAAGTCTTATTTGCATATCAACATTCTATTCGTAATGATAAGTTGTTAAAAAGAATTTTCCTCAAGCACCTCGTGGCTTTCTTACTCAGTTCCAAGAGGTGAAGAAAGCATGTGGGCTGGTCCTTTTGTTGGCCGCACCTTATACACAATAACCCACGAGAGCACTTTGCGTTCTTTTCAAATGTCAATAACTTCGCTTATGTGAAAAGACAGGATATTGCTCATGTGAAAATCTTTTATATCTTCTTTCAAAAGTTTACGCTGCGTTTTTTTATAATAATAATAATATGAAAACATCTCATTTTCATTTAGACGTCTCTTTCAGACTATAGCGTAGCGTTGATACACTTAGTTGTCAGAGTTTTTTTTAAGCATATCGCATTGTAGTTTGCGATACAAGATCATAGAAATGCAAGGCAAACGAAATATTGCATCGCAAAATGCGATACACTTCTGATCATAATTTATTACCGAAGTGAGCTATTTTTATAACAAAAAAAAAAAAAAAAAAACAGTATATCATTGTCTTTCCTTTAAGGCAGAACGTTTCTTTCTCAATGTCACATAATTAGTAAACGTTCAGTGACTAATATCCCCTCGCTTGAAAACTTAACCTTTCCCCTTGGTGTTATTTTCAGTTGTCAATAATACAAAACATTGAACTATGGACTACACACAGTGGTATTCTAACATTTTAACAACCGATTTTCTCTCTCTCTCTCTCTCTCTCTCTCTCTCTCTCTCTCTATATATATATATATATATATATATATATATATATATATATATATATATATATATATATATATATATATATATATATATATATATATATATATATATATATAATGGGGTCTGGTTCGATCCCAGCTCGCGCTAAGTGAACTTTGTGGTGGACAAACACCATGTGCGTGGTTTTCCTCGGGGTTCTCCTGTTTCCTCCCACTTTCTTCATTCCACCATTTCATACCATTCACAAAACACACCTAACAAACAAATTAGCAACTACAACCATAGACAAAATTTAATTTCAATTTGTGTGAGAGTTCTGCGGAAGAGATTTCAGGAAAAATCATGTGTACCGGTAGCGTGCGTGTTTAATAAAAAGAGTTTTTTTAAAAAACCGTAAGTAGTCAGGGTCTCAAAACACCACCCCCAGTATTATTTGAAGTGAGAGAGTAATCAGCATATAGATATAGTTAATACCCAGAGTAATTAAACACAGTTAACAGACTAATTTTTCTATAATTGCAGTAAGTAGCAGTTGCTATTGAGGTAACAAAATACTTCAAGCATTCAATTCTATAACATACAAATCGCTAATAGGCCTATACGTTTTTGTCATTCCCTAATGTACGTTTTAAATTCAATGACAAAAACATATTTTTATTAAATACGCATGGTACAATATACATGTAAAGGAAAGGCACATGTCCTCCCACTGCTTCGTAAGTTACGCGTATGCTTAAATATTTACATAGCGATTAATATAGAAGAATGTAGAAACATGAAAATTCACTTTTAAATAAAAAAAGGTGTAAAGGTTCACATGCTGATCTTTAAAATCAATTAAGAAGTCGTATAAAAAGCATTATTAGAACAATTAATTTTCTTGTATGAGAATTATACGTGCTTTAATGAGCACCGTCATTTTCATTTTGAATTTATTTTTTAAAACAGCAGAATGAGCTTTTTCGTTCCCTGGTAATGTTTATGCAGTGTGAAGCATGAACATTATTCGTAAATTTATTATTGTGCTTTAGAATACTGTATGGATATGGATTGAAGAAACAGAGCAAGCAAACTTAACTCAGAGCTTTAGTATTCAATGTTTTACATTTTTTATTGTGAGAATACATGAACTTAAACATAAGTGTGGTAAAACATGGCTCTGATAATTTCCGAAACGTTACGTCGACATTGACCTTGCTGTGATTCCTTCTTTCCATATGAACAAAAGGGCTGACGTTAGTTTCACACGGTTACTCAAGAATAAGATACTGTGTGAATGAACTGGATGTCTGCTTTATCAAAAACCGACACGAACTCGACTTCACAACACATTCTATCATGTTGTTTCAGTCATTGTGTTGTTGCTTAAGCCACACAGTCGTACAGATATAACCCGTTTCTTTTCTTATCTATATCTTCCACATGAAGATATTAGAATACTGACTTCTTTCTTTAATGTGTGTGCGTGTGTGTGATGGATATAACGTGACTTGTTTGTTTTGTCCGGACATTTGTGAAGTAACACTTTCTTCTCGAAATAGATCTTCACTTTTATCTTTTTAACTAGCAGGGTCAGATCAATGGCATAGAAAATATCCCCCATTCGTTGGTTCATTCATGCTATAGTAGTAGCTTCACAGCTGCTTTGAACCGAATTCTCTGTCAATAAATTTACGTCAACTTCTATGTGGATTTACTCCACGGGCCTTCAACGGATGTGTAGCGGAACACAAAATTCTTTGCCGTGACACAGGAGAACTTGATTTAAACAAATAGTTCAAAATGCCACAGTATAGCTTTTGCCTCACTAGAATGATGTCAATAGTCAATAGTTTTCAAGTTCTTAAAAAATGAACAATAGCTTGTTCCGAAGTCAGTTAAGACGCTAGAGGGGCCAAGAGGGCTGGTGCTCCCCGAGATCGTCCGCCCCCTCTCCTAACTGCTCCCCAGACGTGTTGTAATGAAGATCTAATAATATAATAATAATAATAATAATAATAATAATAATAATAATAATAATAATACTATTTCCTACTTACAAAAAAATAGCTGCCCTCCCAAAAAATAGCTGCCTTCCTCCTGCTTGTTCCCCTAAGAAATTAAAACTAGCGTCGTCACTTCATCTAGAAGCTCAATGGTCTAAATAGGAACAATGAGTACAAGCACACATGTTTTAGATTTGCTAATGAGCTTTCTTGTTGTATATGGGAGCTTAAGTGTCTTCGGACTATGAGATACGGGTTTGATTCATGTAGATCAAATCCTACGTTACGCTGTAGGTCCATTTCTCATAGAGCCTCGCTGCTGAAAGAGACTACCATCCATCCAACTATAGATCTACTAATATGCCACTAAGCCAGCAAAGCACAAAAAGGGTAGCTCTGATTCCAAAATTTTATGTTTGTTCGCAGTTAGCAGAAACGTTAGGAATAGATATTATAAAATTTAGTTGTGGCAAACTGTAGCTGTTGAGCGATTACATGAACTCTGATTACAGACGAGATTATGGCCGGTCACGATTAGCTGTAACTTACAATGACAGGATAAATTTAACGTATGATTCTTACCTGCTTCCTACTGATGCGTGTCTACGTTTATAGGCCCTATACTAGTTCAAAAATTCAGGAGAGAGAAAATAGCTCCTGGTCCTGCTATCACAAGCCCTGCCACTTCATTTTTAAGCCGTTGCAGACTGGATTGTTTACAAAGAGTGCAAAGCTTCGTGAAAAAGATTTTGGCGTTATTGCAATCGTTGTGGCCCACACTAACGGGTTTTGAAGACCCTTGATGTAGCCTAAAGGTTTATTGTGAGATCAACGTAATATTTTGGTAATAGACTTAAAATTTCAGAAAATTTGATCTTATTACTAAATTTACGCAAACATTTGTTTACTATAATGTTACAAAGTGAATCAGCGCAAAACCTGACCATTCACATACTTTACGTGCAAAGCGTATACGGATATGTTTGGATTACACTGAAAACAGACTATGCCTAAAACACTGGCTGAAGTACGTGTTTTACCCATCTATTGTTGAAGAAACACGTAGGTCGCATGAAATGCATTTTAAATTCATATAAATATTCATCTTCCAAATGATATGACAGTAGACCCTATCGTATGATACTAATGAAAATTTCATCGTATGAGGTCGACCAGTAATTGTGCTGACTCTGTATATTAAGAACAGTGGTCGTTTATATATATATATTCATGTGGTGCTCCCTATATTCGTTAATGTGTTTGTTTCGTGACTCGTGGATCTCCACAAATATTTCGCAAGTTAAAGTAATTATTGATGGTCCATGAACAAAAATATTACGAACTGCGATCAGTACGCAAAAAACAGTAATGATACGCCTCTACTTTTTATACAAATTACTCAGCCTAAGGCACCGAAGTTCTTAATAAATGCAAAGCGACGTAATTTCCTTATTATTACTACTTCTCCTAAACGAAGTGTTTCTCTATTTTCTGCCAAGGCATGTAAGCTGCTGAATTACATAAATACCACTTTGCATGCAATCAGAGTAATAGAAAACGAATGGCAGCGATATTTGAACTTTTTAATGTTTTAATAGAATTAAAATTCTACCAAAATATTGAATAAGGTAAAGAAATCATTCAGTGTCTACTATCACTTATTGTTGCATAGGAAACTGACTTCATAGCCTGTTCCTAATTTCATTTCTGCGAAATGTTGGGCGAATTTCTACAGCATTGCGTAGGAATGAGAATATCTTATTAAAATGCTTTGTAGTTAAAACCTAATTTCCAGGAAAGCTACGTCATCTTATAGATTTAAATATGCTTAACATTGGAAATAAATTAAGAAATAAGGGATGTGACTTCCTCATCGCCCGAAGTACTTTTGGTAAGTTAGATCACTGGTTCCGAACCGGTGTGCTGCGCAAGATGTGTCGCGAAATTTCAGAATTAAAAAATCATGAAGGATTTAATAAGTTAAAAATCAAATTTAAGAAACTGCACTTGTCAGCGCATCCAGTGTCAGCAACCATGCTCACAGTCAGTATACTCAAGGTGACCAGACGTCCCGTTTTAGCCAGGACAGTCCCTTTTCTCTAACCGTTGTCCCGTTTTTTTTGTGATTCTCGAACGGGACGCCTAAATGTCCCGTTTCTAAGTAAAAACCACCTAGGTGTCCCGTAATTATTATTCAAAATATAAATCGTAAATGGAAATTCTACTCTCTTCCGTACCAACACGCGTTGCCAAGGTTGAGCCGTGTCTAGAACTTCTGAATTTTCAAATGGGAATTGAGTATTCGTGGTTCAAGTGGGAATTCTGTGTGTTCAACTAGTTAAAAGAATTGTTGGGTAGAACTTGCAATCGGGAACCATTATTTGTTGTGTGGTACACGTAAAGTTAGAAACGGTGTGTTATCACTCTTACTTGTGTATTTTGTAAATTGAGAAAACTGCTGAGTCCCAAAATGCAATCTACAAGTCAGATATCCCCCCCCCTCCCCGTAGCCGATTCGTATGCGTCTCGTTTTCGCAAGTGAAAATTCTGGTCACCTTGAGTATACTACAGGTACATAGTCACTAAATTATAGAAATCTATGGGCCTTCACTATTATCATTTATGATTAATAAGAATCAGACGTACTATGTGTCACAATGTTATGAGCGTTCAGCAAATCGTGCCGTTTGTCAAGTAAAGGTTGGGAACCATTGGGTTAGACTTGTCATACCAAAACTAGATTTTCTCGTACTTTTCATTGACTGAATTTTGGACATTAAAAAAAAAAATCGAATCGTGTGTATATCTGGATCACTGTGTCATCCTATGATGAATTCACCAAAGCGCTGAAACACGTAATGATTACAATGAAAATAAATTTGAGTGTTATTATTTGTCTTTTGCATTAATTATTATTATTATTGCTTGTAAATGATTCATTCTCGTGATTAACTTGAAACCATTGAAGGAGTTTGTTTTGAATCAAAGAGCATTAGTATTTACACAAGCAAAATTTAAACATTTTAATCTTGTAAACATTTTAATGTAACAAGCATTTTTTTTTCCAAAAAGTTACACAAATATTGACGTAAGTTACTACTTAATGTACTTTAGTTTGTGTGGCAAAAGTCTGTGTCTTAATGTATGTCATTCACTTGTATCAGGCATACTCGAGGTTTGTAATAATGATAATAGAAATAATCAGTACTAGCAGCGTTCACCCCGCTTCGCTGCGGTCACCCCGGAACGCAATAAACTTTGTTACTTAGATAATTTTTACTTTTTCGCTTTCAAGTGATATGATAAAAACCATAGAAGATTGCACTAAATGTTAACATTATATCGCCTGTCATTTATGTTAACCCGCCCCGCTTCGCTGCGGTCACCCCCGAACGCAATAAACTTTGTTACTTAGATAATTTTTACTTTTTCGCTTTCAAGTGATATGATAAAAACCATTATAACGCCTGTCATTTATGTTAACCCGCCGAGTGACACGGTCATGCGGGTTGCATATAAATACGTTTATTTTTATACCTATGATGAACTAACAAAGGATTTGTACGTTATGGACACTTGAATGGTCAATTATCTCAAGACACTGGTAATTAAAAATTAAAGTGATATGATAAAAACCATCTAGGGTCCAAATCCTAATAACCCCCCAAAAATAAAAGAAATTGGTTCAGCCGTATTAGCGTGATGAGCGGACAAAGGATTTGTACGTTCTCTTTTATATATATAGATATGACCTGTTTTTATTTTCTTAACACGGTCACTATCTAAATTGCTTACTGACTTCCTACTCATTTAGGTTATCAAGTCAGTTGTTAGTAAGTCCTCTACACCTTTCTGTTTAGATTCACTAAGAATTATTCTTTTGAAATATTTGATTGTTAAGAATTCACAACTCTCTAACACTAGGAGACCGGGCCTTATGTATCAAATGTCCTCTGGTCCTGGCTATATTTGACAGTTTTTTTTTTTTTTTATTACTGTTTTTCCGTTCAAGAATAGCATTCTGTAGTAGAAGTTTCTCGATCTTTCTCCCTACCTTAACAAGCAGTTTCCTAAAAGTAGAGAAGTTTTTGTTGAACAGTATATAGGCTATATACTGAATACATTTCAAAATGAAATGAAGTTCCCTATTTCTTGCCTTTACAGATTATTACATATTTTCCAAAAGGCAAATAACAAATAATAATAATAATATTTTATCAGAGGTGTCCACTGAATATATGGGGAGTGGGGTATTGTAAAAAGGGAAAATCACAAATAGTAGACCTGACACATTAGAAAATAAATCTTCAAAAAGAGTAAGATATTCTTTGTATATTTGAAATTCATTTGATTTTAAAAAAGACAGGGAAAGGTTGAAAGTAAGTGGTTAAAGTAATAAAGCAATGTTACTACAAACATGAAATTTTATTTAGAATCTTAAAAGTTAGCGTTGTAAATATACGTCGTTAGGCACTTAAGCTTCTCAGGGATCGACACATATTTATTCATTGCAATCAGTACACTATCGATAGTTAACACTTTGACTCCTGCCATGTAAATAAGCTTTTCTTTTTGTGGCCTGGTAGGTAAGGGGAGGAGGGATCCATAGGAAAGTGACACTGTGAATTACAGTACCAGATGACACTACTGATGGAGGTTCAACGCAAGAAATCAACAACTTGATGAAAACTTGAAGGTTTATAATGAAAACTCTGGACCGAAGCGAGCGTTAGAAAAAAATGAAATGAAATCTTTAAGTTGCACGTAGCACAGTTATGCCGGTTAGGCTAAAGGAAACGGTGATTATAAGAAATGAATAAAATGGTGGAATGAAGAGAGTGGGAGGAAACAGGAGAACCCCGAGAAAACCCACGAGCACAGAAACGAGCGTTAGACCGGCCGCACATTACTAGAGGATAAGACAGCCGAGTCGAAGTGAGCAATACAACAAAACATTGTGCGGCATATTCGCGTTAACATATACTAGACAAAAGATCTCTCCAACGTTGGGGCACACGGTTCATGCTTTCAGGGTTGTCTCTCCGCATTCTCTATGCCTCACTCTGCCTCGATTTGGCTGTCTTGCTTCTGGTTAATGTGCGACCGGCTGTAGGGAACCGTGGCTCCATTATTTTGTAAATAATGTAAATTGAATGTGCACATATTACACTTGCACCGCGATCAATCAATCAATCAATCCTGACCAAAATGTGTATGGTGATACTGACTAGAGATGGAGGGAAATAAATAAGGTGGTCACATTTCACATCGCACGCGCCTCGGAGGAACAGTCACCTTACTTCACAATATCTATAATACATATTTCGTTTGGGTACTCTGTGGTTAAGAGAAAATAAAAGTGGATAGTGTAGATCGAAGGCTTCAGTTTAACATAGACCAGGTTTCCCAGTCTGTTGTCCACGGACCTCCGGGAGATATATACGTATAGAGGGTTGGATCCAGGATTTTCTGACGTGGGGGTGTACAACAATACCTGCCAAAGTAACCAATCATACCAATCATAGTATCCTAGGCTTGGCGCAATTACCTGCACGTGTTGGTAAATACGCCATTTGTAACACTTTTATCTTTTACCGTGGGTACAAAATAGAAGTGAGTCGCATCATTGCCACATTTTTTCTATACGCGGGAAAGGCTTCTCTGCAACGCATATGTCTTGTTCTTTGTGTTTCAAGAAAATCAAGGCTATAAAAAAATTCAACACCCTTAACATGGCATATTTACCTGCACCTACCTTATTCCAAAAGTTAGCTCGGTGCGTGCACCGTTAATATTGGGCGTAGCCCTCGTGTAGGTTAATTACGGGGTGCATAATGAATTTTCCCTTGTTCAAGAACACTTAAGGCAGTAAAATTTTGTTACTATTGTATTGTTATATTTGACTAGCAGCGTTCACCCCGCTTCGCTGCGGTCACCCCGGAACGCAATAAACTTTGTTACTTAGATAATTTTTACTTTTTCGCTTTCAAATTGCAGTAAATGTTAACATTATAGCGCCTGTCATTTATGTTAACCCGCCGAGTGACACGGTCATGCGGGTTGCATATAAATACGTTTATTTTTATACCTATGATGAACTAACAAAGGATTTGTACGTTATGGACACTTGAATGGTCAATTATCTCAAGACACTGGTAATTAAAAATTAAAGTGATATGATAAAAACCATCTAGGGTCCAAATCCTAATAACCCCCCAAAAATGAAAGAAATTGGTTCAGCCGTATTAGCGTGATGAGCTAACAAAGGATTTGTGCGTTCTCTTTTATATAATAGATAAAACCGTCTGATAAAGTAGTGTTAAATACTCAGACATGGATCATCTTTTGCGAAACTCTAAGGGAAAATGAAACAAATCGTCGTAAACATCTTAGACTTTTCAAAAGAACAAGTTAAAAGCAGTAGAAATGCGCGCGTGTGTGTAACTTGGATTCGAACATATATACTAACTTTAAAAATTATCAAGCTTACGTCATGATGCGTTAGATGAATGGTTAGTGTAAGGTACTCCTACTTGGATGATCCAAGGTTCAAATCTTCACCATTAATTTATTATAGTTTGTGGACATTTTCTTGTCAGTCTTAACTCCTTGCAGTATTAGTGCATTCCTTACACTGCTAAACGCTTATATGCATACACCGGATCTATTTCCCTGTGTATCAATGGCTGTGTGTGCTTTGCAACACAGAAAACCAATAATATTTCGTTGCTCATATGGCGTGGACATCTAAGCATTCCGGCCATCTTTAGCAACTGATAACAATGCCGTGCAGTGGAAGAAATCGGAAGTTACTTGAGGTCGTTCCCAGAAAAGATACCTTATAGCTTCATATTTTGATCTCGTATAAAAATTTATTATACGCGCACACACACACAAAATGCGCCAATACTTTTAGATTTTTCGTCGCTTTTCGAACCTAGGTATTCTGGGCGGCGCCCAGAGATCTAACTTCTTATAGTCATGTAATGCAGTAAGTTTAATTTCTAACATTAATCTTACATTGTTATTCGCGGATAAATGATTTCAAAAGTTCTCTGGGTGTTTCCTCGTAAGTTTGATATGACATTGACAGACATTTGCTGATGTACACAAATAAACTTCACTCCCTTCAGCAAATTACTTACTAGTACTAAAAGTTTCCGTGTTTAAATAGCAGGCAATATTAATGCCGATTTAATTATTCGTGTCTCTGGTAAGAGCAGAAATAAAAAAGCCTTGTTATACTGTTAATTGTAGTTAAATGATTTTATTTAAAACTGTTTCTTGTGCTTCCGTGCATGACTAATTGTGTTGTTTCTGTTCTGCAGGTGCACACCTCTAACAATTATATCAATCGTTAAGCGTCAATAAGAATCAGAATGTGTGTAAAACGTACATGTACAACTGTACTTAGTACATATCGACATTGATACTCTTGCGGAAAAAATGTATTTTTTTTTTTTTTAATTGAAACTTCAGGGAGAAATGTTTTTCAAAGTGATTCTGTAAGTGTATTAACTAATAAATGACTAATTATTATAACGCAAACCTTTAAATAACGACTATTCTTTGCTAATGAGAAATAAGGGAACCTTTATTTTTCATTATTTGGTTTCTTGCTGTTTTGTAGCGGTATAATGTTATGAAACGTAGTTACTTAATATCTCATATTGTCAGTTAACTGTCATACAAAACTATCAATTAACTTCCTCATTCCTAACCGAACATTTACGAAAACAGTTTGGTAAGTAACTTGATTTGCATACTATATATGACGCTAACATTTAATATATATAGACGAATAAAATTGGAATTCGTTGTGTGGTTATTAAACTCTTTGTCTGAAAGGGAAAATAGCGAAGGAAATTAGGCAGAGGATTTTACATACATCGAGTGATTCATGTCCTTCTTGTGAAACTGTTCCAATTTGGGTAACCGATATATATATATATATTTTAAATGATACCCAGCATCTCAAAAGTTCTTCAAATTTGAACGTGTTTGTTTACTCTGAGAACTAGAGATGTAAGAAAGACTGATTTTTGGGGAGGAGAGGCTCTTTTAACCATATAAAGCCGAATTTTTAAAAACTTTTGTATTGCCTGTGGTAAAAGTGCCTATCTCTGATGCTAATCATACATCTCCCTTAGGCTAAAGGGTATAATCACGGGACGTCAAACTGAAAGATATAGAAAACCGATTTGTCCCCTTGTTTCCCATGAGGTGACATTATAATTATCCTTGATTGTCGAACTTTCCATGATTTCATTCCTTTCAGAGTGCAGTTATTTTTCTTTCCGTGTTACTGCGAAGGAAGGTAGAGTGCACTGTGTAATTTCTTCACTAAAGTTGAAATGTTCAAACAAGCCACGGAAGAAATTTTATTATTTTTTTGAGCCCTTGCATCCCTATTTTGAACATCACATATATTTCATGTATATGTAGCAGCGATTACAAAATGTAGAAGTGATACATGTCACAATCACAGTTTTCAGCAATTCCTTGAACAAAAGTTACTGTGGAATTTAAACTACTGCACTTAGATGTTTGATTCTTGTGTCAAACAAACATTAAATTATTTAATTTTAGAAGTTCTGTTACTGTAAGATGTGATTTTATAGTAATTGCATATAGTAAATTTCTTCATCTTAAAAATTGCTCATATTTCCCATTAAATAACTAAACACAAGAAATTTTTGGCGTTTAAATACAAAAAAAAAAAAAAAAAAAAAATCTCCCACATTAAATTCCTATAAGGAATAAAGACAAGAAATTTTATTTTTGGGAAATGGAAGATGGTTAAAAAAAAAAAAAAAAAGCTTCACATAACTATATATTACAAGAAAATACTAGTAAGTAAAGTTTTAATTCTGCAGTACACTTAAAATTCAGTTATGTCTTAAGCAAGCAAACAACCCACGGGTTACTGTGAACAATATTTTTCGTTTCTCCTTTTGCATCTTTCAGATAGAACTCTCCTGAAACAGAAGTTTAGCACGAAATTCGAGCACTTCTTGCAGGCATCTTAAGGAAGTACCACGACCTTTTTTCTTCCATTCTATGTCAGGCATTAAGAAACACTGAAGCACACATGTAATTATTTCAAATGAAAAGCCTAAATACTAAATGTCCTTTAACTTGATGGAATTCGAGGTCTGGACATCTTACATACAAATTCGAAATTTCGAAGTCTCATCGTTACTGACAGAAAATCTCTTATTGTTGCAAGTGATTTAAGACGACTCAAACAAAGGAATAGAAGATAGAATTCATCCTAATATCAGGAGAACGTAGTTCCAAAGACATTGCAGAAGACTTATACAGACGGCACCCAGATATACATCCAGTAGTGCACAACACGGTTAGGGATGCGCACGAGTCGAGGCATGTCTCGAATCGCGATTCGAATTCGAATTGAGACGCACTTTGTAAAATTCGAGACATGAGTTGAGACTGCTCGTAAAAATCTCGACTCGACTCGAATGTCTCGAAAATCTGTCTATAATTTTTATTATTATTTCGAGCCGTAGGCTAAGCAGACTGGTGAAACAGGACAGGCAGTGAACTGTGGCGGAACTAACATCAGACTAATGCTGGGCAATGTACAAATATGTGTGAACACACAGTGCACCGAACACTCCTAACGATAGGCCTCCGCAGTCGACGACCCATCCATATGCGAATGTTAACACCATAACATCGGCAACTATGACTAAAATGAACACATGACCGTCGCCACTGGATCTAATCCCGATACCTTCTTCATCATGACGATAGGAGGGTGTGAATCCATTGTGTTCCAAGGGAACAGCTTCTTGACACCTGTACTGCGGGACGAAGACAAGCTGCCGGCAGCTTAATTATGGTCTGAGGAACATTCACGTGAGCAACCATGTGTCTAGTGGAGCTCGAGCAAGGCACCATGACGGCCGAGGCGTATCGCAGACTACGTACACTCCTTCATAACGACCGTTTCCCAATGGTAGTGGCATTTTTCGACAAGATAATACACCATCTCCAAGTCCAGGAGTGTGATGGAGTGGTTCGAGAAACACAGAGGCGAGTTCCAAGTGATGTGCTGGCCGCCCAACTCGCCGGATCTAACCCCAATCGAACATCTGGGAGGTGATTGAACGTGACGTCAGAGCGCATCGCCCCCTTCCCGAAATTTACGGGTATTAGGTGGCCTCTGTGTGCATATGTGGTGCCAACTCTCTCCAGCGACCTACCAAGGATCATTGCTCCATGCCAAGACGCGTCGCCGTTATTATCCGTGCCAAACGTGGACGTACTGACAATTAGGTGGGTAGTCATAATCTGGCTGATGTGGGGCATTCCAAAAACCCGGAAGGTCCGCTTCCACAGCAGACAACCCGTAAACCCGCCGATGCTCAAAATACGGCATTTATATGTATTAAGGCAAGAAGATACACACATGCACGGCAAAGAAACAATTCAATATGGCACATCAAAATATAAACTAGGTGAACTTCTTTGCAGTCATCTCATTTTAAAAACAAAAGGTAGGAAAAAGGCAACAAAAATGTCGTGTTATCAACTTAGAAATTATTTCTACATAAGAAATAAAATCTTTTACGTGCAAAGCTATTCGTCAATTACTGTGTATAAAATGGATTTATCAAAGGTATTTAGCATTTACTTTCCAGTGACGGTATGTTTTAATCATTGTAAAACTAGAGACGGTATGCCTATCACTGAAAAACCAGAGGCAGTATGGCATAGCACCGCATACCGTCTCACTTCGATCACTGATCTATTCATTATTATGTCTTATCTTTGGACAGTATTATAGTTAGATAAAACAAAAGTTTTTTTTTTTTTTTTAAGATTCAATCATAATTTTGGGCTATATCTCATACCTTACCAGACAAAATTTAAGATTCAATCATAATTTGGTGCTACATCTCATTAACCTTACTAGACTAAATTTAAGATTCAGTCTTAATTTTGGGCTATATCTCAATAACCTTAGTATACAAAATTTAAAATTCAATCATAATTTTGGGTTATATCTCATTAACCTTACTATTATGTATTGTTTTATTGCTAGTATCATAATGCAGAGCTTAATGGGGATGCATTTAAATACCAGTATCATCTTAAGGTTGGTTTAAAGGGACAAGTTTTTCCGCTAGATGGCACTACAGTCTTTGTACCTCTCCTATGTATTTTTTATCTTTCACGAAAATTCACGATTTCTCTTGCAAATTTCAACCTAGAGACTTCAAAATTTTAAGAAAAGGAACTTCATAATCTATCGAAGGCAATAATCCGTGCCGATATTTTATTTAGAATTTTCTTCATTGTTGAAATGACTTGATTGTTGAAATGGATATCCAAACCTTTAACAATGAAACTGTTTCAACAATGAAGAAAATTCTAAATGAAAAATCGACACGGATTGTTCTCTTTAATAGGTTATGAAGTTCCTTTAAAAATTTGAAATCTCTAGGTTGAAATTTATAAAAGTACTTGTAAATTTTCGTGAAAGGTAAAAAATACATGGGAGAGATACGAAGACTGTAGTGACATCTATCGGAAAAACTTGTCCCTTTACACTAACCTTAACGTGTGGCGTGATTTATCACATAGCATCAATTTTTACATTTACAAAAGTTCGTTTTTGTCTGTTTTCTCAAAGTATGCTTGATTTATATTAACCCATATCATTTTGTTAAGCTAAATGTGATCTATCAATTTTATACGTCTCATTTTCAAATACTTTCTTCGTTAAACTCTTAATAATATTGTAGAATATTATTTATTTATTTATTTATTTATTTATTTATTTATTTATTTATTTGAAAGCTGATTATGTATGCACTGCCGTGTTATGATCTATCAAATGGATTGGATGTTAGTATTGTTGACCTTTCGCTGATGCATCCATCATGATCTAGTAAACGCAACAGACTAAATAAATATTGATAAGCAGACCGCGTGAATGCTTGTCAAAGATAACTTCGTACTCTGTTTGCGAGGTAGATTTATTGCTTCTGGAAGTTATAAATATTAAAACCAGAATGAAGTAAAATTCTGAAAATGCGTTATGAAGGAGAATGTAGAGCCGAATATAATATTACTTGTTAATATTGGCTTAATAGTTCATATCTCATTTGCAACGGATTCCGAAAGGATTTTTTTTTCGGGATTTCGGGATTTAATAAGATATCTAAAAGTTTGAGAAAACAATGAGCGTACTGAATGTGTGTTTAAGAAATGTAACATTTGTTGAAAATTATTATTATTATTATTAGAAATTGGTAAACTCACGGTATATGTAAAATGGTTATTTTCTTCTGTAGTTTTTACAAGGTATTGCTGAAATACAAGTGGCATCACAAACAAAACAAAAACGAAATTGGTAATTCTTTTGTAATAAATCAGACTGGGTGGAGTGGTTCAGTGTGTTAATAGGTCCTTGGTTCGAATGGGCGAGGTCGTTTTTACAGTTTCAAAGTCTTACATATAACATTTTTCCCATTGCCGCCAGATTTAAAATTTGTGGGCGTGGGCTTGTTTCAAAGTAGCCATTCACAGAAAGGATAGTTGATAGAGTTAATATCACGCAATTCGATCCAACAGAATTGTAGGGCTTCGCTGTCTGCGATTTTTTTCTTTGTGTTTCTTGGTAACACTGTACTTACAGTGAGAATGTTTTGGTGCGATGAGGGAAAGCTATAATAGTATTCCTTGCATAATTATGTTCGTAAATACGTATGTAAACCCCACTGTACATTGAATATAATCGGAAATAGTTTTTTTCTTCATATCTTGTAGTGTTGTTTGATGTAATATGTAAGCACTGAAAATAAGCAATTTTAAATTCTAGATACGTCTATAATCAGGCTGGCGATCGCAAGATCTAGCTGACCCAGGCTCGAATCCCACTCAGAGCACGAGGTTATACATAAAACTTTCATCATTTACTTCAAGGACAGAATCGTGGGACGTACAACTAAATTTCCGACAAATTAGCTGTTTTTAAATCATAACAGAATATATAAATAGTTCCATTTTTCAATAGGATTCAAAATAACTAGTCTTAATTTATGCAAATGCCATGGATTCTTTTATACTATATGAATACAATTAATTGCCGCTTCGATAAAATTAATCTTTATTTTAATGTCTTAGTTTCTTGGCCAACTAAAAGGATCTTTCCTATGGACTTCCGAACAATGCACCGACTCATGTTTGCCATACCAGCGACGTGCTCGACATATCGGACCTAATGCAGAGTCGTTATGATGCGTAATTTTAGTGCCATACTAAAAAGTTCGACTAACACATTTCCTGCAGTAGTCAAGCCTTTAGTATGACACTAATCATACGTCAAAACCACTCTGCATAAGGCCTATCATGTTCAGGAAAATGCACACGGATTATTCTGCGTTGTTTCCCTACACTCGCTTGTTTTCCTATTTATGGACCAAGCCTACTGCAGGATAACAGCAAGTTAATGCATCAAATTTAATAGAAAATCAAACAGATTGAAATCTTGATATTAGAGTGCGATGATGTATCTCAAGAGGAGTTTTTAATTATATTCATTTGTGCATTCTTTGATATTCCGGGGGCCGCGGTGGGTCAGTGGTAGAGCATTCACCTCTGGTGCATAGGGTCCCGGGTCCAAACCCTGCTCCCGCCAAGTGAACCTTGTGGTGGACAAACACCGCGTGCGTGGGTTTCCTCGGAGTTCTCCCGTTTCCTCCCACTTTTTTCATTCCACCATTCCATTCATTTCTCATCATCACGGTCTCCTTTAGCCTAGCCGGCATAATCGTGGGACGTAAAACTCAGATTTCATTTCATTTTTCTTCGTATTCCGTATTACTTCAATGTAAAAATTCTTTGTGCTTACATAGGGCTATTTTATTGTATCTACTGCATTTATATAGCTCTTGTGTATATACCTATATCTGCGAGTAAGCAATAGCCGGTCTCAATAGTATTAATCAATATACATGATAAGCAGTCTTGTAAATGAGAGTTTGAAATTTGGATCCTAAAGCAAGTACGAAATCCATAAATACTGGAAAATACAAGCCACATAATGTTTTCAAAATGATTAAATCGGGCTCAGAGAAAAAAGGAAAGTGATAATGGAGTCTGATGATTCCGTATCGTATCTTTCTACCGCGAGCCAATTCTTCCTCAGCCTTGGTTGGGGTTCTTTATTTCTTTGTAGCGTAGATCCTGGTATTCAGATGGTAGTAACCCCTATTGTAATTAAGTTTAGTTTTTTTTTCTGCGCGTATATATATATATATATATATATAATATGTGTGTGTGTGTTACTGTAGTTGCTGTGTAGGGAGAGAAATGCGTCTGAATCAAGCTTAGTACATAATTAGAAGTTCAAACGTAGCAATTTGTATTCCTTTCTTAATCAAACACTTCGCTGCGTATTTTATGACAACTTTCCATTTATAGAAAGAAGAAAAATGGGAAGCGTGATTCCAAGGAAATTATCATAATAAAGTCGTTCCTTACAGGTATAAAAATTTTTGTTGAAAACAAAACAGATCTTCACAGAAGAAAATACTAATGAAATTCAGTGAATCTTGTAATTTGAACATAAATATTCACGAGTTAAGACCGTGAAATGCTCAGAATAAAGCTCTTTAGTACAACCGAAAACATTCGTGTGTTTTGCAACAAAATTTTCGTACGTACATGAACTATTGAATTATTTTGTATTGGACAATCCAGATCGTTTAAGCGTATAAATTGGATAACAAAGATAACAGATAGGATCCGTATAGGGAATTCTGGGTACCTTGCGTAGATAACATTGATAGAAATATTTTATTTGGTTATTTGAATCTTATGCCTCTTTTGAGCGTTGAGGCTATGTAATACGTTGACGTACAATAAGTCCGCTCGCACCAAAGGCAAAACTATTATTGGGATAGAAAAGTTTATTATTATTATTATTATTATTATTATTATTATTATTATTATTATTAACTAACCTCGTCTTTTATAACAAATAATTTTTCAGTGTATATTTTTCTAAGTGAATTAAAACACGTGATAAACAGAAGTTACTGGTGCGAAGATTTGAAAATACTCGATATCCTTTTCTATTATTTTATGTGTATTAATGAATCTCTCTTCAGAGTTTTGCTACTTTCACTGTCTTTGTGTCATTTCTACAATATTGCAAAGATCAGTAATGTAGAGATGAACTGCAGTGCGTTCAGATTTTCGTGCTGTCAGATGTATGTACTTCATTTGATGGACCATTTCTTGTCCTATGATGATCATTTTTATCCAATCTAATTTTATGTCTTGCTCAAAAAATAATGTTCAAAAGACACTGGAATGATGTAAATGGATTATTTTTGAATAACTGAAATAATGTTTTGTTGGATTGTAACGTACAGTTTTGACAATATAAGGTAGAACCTATAGTTAACGTAAGACCTGTACTATTGTTGGCTATCGAAATGGGAAGGTGTGCAGAAAGAAGCACATGTTTTGCAGGGTGTCTATCGGTCACGAAAGTCATGAAATCAGAAAACGGTCATGAAAGTCAAGAAATGTAGCTTTCGGATCACGATTTTTTTGTTATCTGTACAAATATAAGTAGACTGCAAAAATTTTGCTCTGTAAGACGTCAAGATTCACCGCCAAAAATGTCTAGGTCGGCTTTAGACGATACCAAATCGCAAGCAAAGCATGGTTCTATCGCATGCATGAAAATTCTTGCTAATTCGCACTCAAATTCACTCTTGAGATTGTCCTTCTTCTGGCATCATTGAGCAGTAGCGATGCAAATCGCATCGCATTGCCGAAACCATCTATGCATCTAACCAGTATATTCAACTGTGAGAAGACACCAAGTTTTTATCGCTCCAGGAAACAGCCTTGGAAAGTAGAGATAACATAGGGCCTAGATAAGTGCTAAAGAATATAGGTACTGTTATTAGTTTTTGAATGTTTCGAAATTTTATGGTTTGGAAAAGAAAAGCTCACGAAATTTCATTTCAGAATTTTAGTAGACATCTTGTTCTATCTACCTATTATGCGCTCTCAAATATATCACAATCGACAGTGGCGTATTTACGATTTTGTTTCGGGGGGGGGGGGCTTTGTTTACTTTATTCCGGAAATGTGAAAATTGCAAAATATTTCAATTACTTTAAAATAGTAAATAAAGTTTCGGAGGCCTTAAGCTCGGAATCCCCCCCCCCTTAAATACTCCACTGACAGTCGGTAAACGATGTTGGCTACTCATTAATGTTATAATGCGTCTTCTAGGACTTCTGTACAGATTAACAGAAATACGGAACCTCTCTTCCTTAGCATTGTTGTACAGGGCAATAATTTCTCCTGGTTCATTTATCTGGACAATGTCAGCTCCTACAAGCCTATATCGATTAAACCCAGTTTTAAACTCATTCGTAGCAATAATACGTTTCAGAGTACCTCGCATACGTGCGATGACAAAACTCGAACTGTTACGAACAATAAATATTCAACTTCTGACACTCGTCATAAAATCAGTGATCTAAAATTTCGGTACGAACTCACACATAGCCAACTCAGATCCGAAACGCTACTCTCAGAATTGTATTTCCGAATTCCATCATATAGTACGACCTAGACTGTCAGTAGGCCTAGTTCAACGCTCTGTTCTACGGGCTTCCGAAGTTATGCAGTGAAATGTCACGTACACCTGTAGATTTAAGTCTGAAGCTGCATATAACTCAGCACTACGATGTCATTTTAAATGGATACATTCTAATCAGCTATTTTCAACCTTTCTTGTTATTACTTAATGTTTATTATTATTATTATTATTATTATTATTATTATTATTATTATTATTATTATTATTATTTTTATTTATTTATTTATTTATTTATTTATTTTTTCCAGATTTGTTAGATATTCCAGTGTAAACTGGCGTTCAGCTGTATCTGGAAATATGTTCGTAAATAAGTAAATAAAATGAAAATTTATTGAATGTAGTTCTTGGGTCGTGCCATACTTGAAATACTACAGAGTTCACGAGTTCTAGTTTGACCCTTTATTGCGCAAAAGACAGAACTGTTGTTACGATAGCGTTATGAAGGGAGATACCGATAGCAAAATTCTGACAAACCATAGTTCACTTCTCATTTCCTGATCATGATTAACCACCATGCTTGGCAGATAAGCATTGAAACTTCCTGTGGTGATATAGTTTTAATTTGATTGGTTGGCTGCCAACGGATGTCACTTACACTACAATAATAGTGGGACATATTCCAGTAAAAGCAACGTAATATACCAACTAAGAATTCGTTCGGTAACTAGAAGATAAACTTCGCGAAATCACTCTGAAAAAACGAATCCTCCGAATTCAAAGGTGAAAATCCCACAATTAAAAGATTCGTTATATCAGCTGAATTATTCAAATGTTTTTATCTCGCAATACTCTTCTGTACATGTTAAATTCGTGTCCCATATGAAGTTTTGGGTCCTATACAGGATAAAGTTATACGAAACTTTTCAATAAAATGTGTTTAAATTGCAATACTATTGTACGTAATAACTATTGTTTAGATATACAACAGCACCTCTACTGGAATAAAACGGAAACTGTAGCTCAGAACTATTTACACTTGCTACGACAGTAGCGATACAGTGCGGCGCATTAGTAGTTTTTTGCGTCCACTGATGTCGACGGCGACTCTCAGTTCTTAAACTTCCCGAGTTTATTTGGTTTACCAACCAAAACTCTTTACATAATATACTTACCTGTCTGTCCATGTATCCGGGAGACAAAACTCTCAAGATCTCTTGATGGATCTAGGGATGGCCAGAACCGGTTCCTGTTGGAACCGGTTTTCGGGTCTGAACGGATCCGGTTCTAGAAGATCCGGTTCCGGAACCGGTTTTTCGGATCTAGGTCTGGAACGGGTTTTTCGGATCCAGGCCTGGAACCGGTTCTTCAGATCCAGATCTAGAACCGGTTCTTCGGATCCAGATCTGGAACCGGTTCTCAAGATCCGGTTCTGGAACCGGGTTTTCGGATCCAGGTCTGGAACCGAAACTTTGTGACGATCCCTAAGCTAAACCCGAGCTGCTGGAAGGCTGTGAACAGTGTGCTAGATGAAATGGTGGAAGCGATAGGAGGCGCCAGGCGGCGGCCGCTTGTCTCATTTGGCTAAATAAACTGGGTAACTGGCAAACTCAATGGTAAAACAGGCAAAATGGCCAACTCATTTGGCTAAACACCCACTGGAGGACCAAAATAAAAACAAAAAAAAAAAACACTGGTGGCCCCAAATTTTTTTCTGGGAGCACAAGAGAGTTTGGGCGGGGAGGGCACAAGCGCGTGGTCCTCTTTGCAGTGTTTTGAAGGTGAAATTTGTGCCTCCTTTACGGGTCTTTGGGGGCTTTCGGATCCAGGTCTGGAACCGGTTCCTAAGATCCGGTTCTGGAACCGGGTTTTCAGATCTAGATCTGGAACCGGTTCCTAAGATCCGGTTCTGGAACCGGGTTTTCAGATCCAAGTCTGGAACCGGTTCCTAAGATCCGGTTCTGGAACCGGGTTTTCGGATCCAGGTCTGGAACCGGTTCCTAAGATCTGGTTCTGGAACCGGGTTTTCAGATCCAGGTCCGGAGCCGGTTCCAGAACCGGTTCTGAAAACCGGATCTCCGAGAACCGGTTCCCGGCGGAACCGAAACTTTGTGGCCATCCCTAGATGGATCACCATGAATTTTGGCTAGGATGTTGAGGGTCAAGAGTTACGAATTTGTTGATGAAGTGGTCCAATTGATCCGAAGATATGCCCCCCTCCAATGTATTCCTATAGGGAAGTTATTACAGGTGAATTGCTCCTCCAGCTCGCGCCAGGTGAGCTTTGTGGTGGACAAACACCATGTGCGGGGTTTTCTTGGGGGTTCTCCCGTTTCCTCCCACTTTCTTAATTCCACCATTTCATTCATTTCTCATCGCCGTCTCCTTTATCCTAGCCAACATAATCGAGGGACGTAAAACTTAACGATTTTTTCATTTTGAATTGCCCTCTGGTAGTACGCCACCCTACTATACCTAGAGGTTATGTTAATTTCACATCATTCAGTTGAACCAATCTCCTTCACGGGGTATGCACGTGACACTACTGCTTTTACCTAATATCCTGCGTAGAAGTTTGGAAATAATTCATGCGTTTACAGTAGGCACGAGCTTTTGTGCATATGTTTATTGGAGAGTACTTACAAGGAAGTGACATGAACTACTTTATATTATATACATTTGAATTTTCACTTTGCGGGAAATTTATAATCATCGTCCAATTCATATCCAGTAGAGGAATTGACGTCAGCCACACTTACATGAAAATAACGCAACAGAGACATCGTTCACGAGAAACATGACAAAGATGTTCTAACTTTCAAATAAGACAAACCGCAAGCAAAGGAAATCTGGAGGTATACCTTATATTATGTCACTGTGTGTATCTGTGTCCTTGTTTACTTCATTAATATTAACCGTTGTCGGTCTTAAGTACTCTCATAGGAAGGCAAAGCGACCAACGGAAGCACAGGAGTTCTGTGAGCAATTTCTCTAACGCTCGAAACGATCAAGAACAACATGAAATAACCAAAGTCATAACTGATCTTTTTTTTAAAAAATTAAAATGTTTTTCTTTATCTTATGTCAGAATTATCCTGTGCTAGTCACGTCTGGCGTTTCCAGTTTTCCGGATACGTTTCATTTTCCAAGTTGTGTCGAAGAGGTTCTATAAATTGTCCAGCAATATAAATATCTTGTGGCAGATATTTCGAGAAACTCGGTCGATGTCAATTTTAGGCCTTTTTTTTTTTTTTTTATTATTATAAGGTATGGCGAAACTGACTGAAAACATTCTGTAGTAATCGTTCTTATGTATATGTACAACATTTCAGAAGATCTGTGGTATTTATAGAATGTTAGTTGGAGAGCTTCCGGAAAAGGACCTTTGGGTAGTCCGAGAAGAGTATAAAGTTACATTGTTCTGAAATAGAATATAACAACGAAATTTAATACTAAATCACAAATGGGTTTTTATCTCTTTCTTGGTTTATGATTGTCTGCCAGCTTGAATTTTGACAACCCGTACAACTGACATAAGATGTATAATTTTCAGAAATTTGATACACTAGTTAGGGAACCAACATGAGCCTTGTAATATATTGGATTCCATAACCTACACTTGATGGCTGCCTATGAAATGCCAGTTCAAAAACCAATAAAGATAGTCAGCTCTACTCAGAACATACGAATTACATGTAGTGAATGTTGTGAATTTACTTTTCAATTATAGAATCTACTACAGGAACACAAAGGTGGCACTTCAATCATAAAGAAAAGCGAATCTCCCCCCTCCCCCCCAAAAAAGCCAGCTTTTCTTGTATCTGTATTTTCGGTATTAATCAAAATTCTGGAGTGCGTTTGCCTTTTCTTCACCCTTACCTCCATCCCTGTCTTCGTATTATATTCAATTGGAACATCTTAAGACAAAGCAGATGTGTATATACACATTATCAGTTGCTGATGCCCTTCACCTCTGACTTCCATCAGCTTTGTACTAACAGTTTTGCCTTGAAAACTTTTCCTTTTTATCCTCAACTAGTCTTACCACCCGTTATTTTGTTTGGTGATTCACCATTATTTCTTTACATTCTGTCACGCCCATAAGTGGCCACATCGTCATTCTTCGGAGAAATAGGGGGCCGCGGTGGCTCAGTGGTAGAGCGTTCACCTCTGATGCTTGGGGTCTCGGGTTCAAACCCTGCTCCCGCCAAGTGAACTTTGTGGTGGACAAACACCGTGTGCGTGGGTTTTCTCGGGGTTCTCCCGTTTCCTCCCACTTTCTTCATTCCACCATTTCATTCATCTCTCATCATCACCGTCTCCTTTAGCCTAAACGGCATAACCGTGGGACGTAAAACTCAACAATTTCATTTTTTCTTCGGAGAAATGTTTTTTTTCTTCTTCTTTCTTCTCCCTCAACAAGAGCGACAACTTACATGTTTTTATTTTTGTGAATATTGTTCTTTCTCTCGCTCACTCTCTACACCCATTATGGGGGCCGCGGTGGCTCAATGGTAGAGCGTTCACCTCTGGTGCGTGGGGTCCCGAGTTCGATCCCAGTCCCCGCCAAGTGAACTTTGCGGTGGACAAACACCGTGTGCGTGGGTTTTCTCGGGGTTCTCCCGTATCCTCCCACTTTCTTCTTTCTACCATTTCATTCATCCCTCATCATCACCGTCTCCTTTAGCCTAACCGGCATAACCGTGGGACGTAAAACTAAAAAATTTCATTTCATTTTTTTACACCCATTATGTTCTCACTAGAATTGAAAATTCTCCTTTTAAAGAAATCAATGTATACGGCTATTCAAAAATAATGAACCGATTTCGGAGCGCTATTTCGTGGTCCTCAAGCATCACTGAATGAGTTGAGCTAGAGCGTTCACCTTCGGCGCGGGAGACCCGGGTTCGATTCCAGATGGGAGCTCGTGTCGTTCGGATCCTACGTTAATCTGTAATCCCATGTCTTATATAGTAGCTTCGGTGCTGAAAGAGACGCTCAGTTTCAACAATAAAGCAATCACGGAACGAGTCATTGACCATTTGAAAGAGAGAATTTCTAATTGGCAGCAGGGCAATCTGGATTATTGAAACAGACAAGCAGCAGCAAAAGACGAGTTCTGCGTTCTTGGGTTCTCGAAACAAGGCTCGATTGTTACAAGCGCGCTTTTCGAAGGTGATTTTGACTACCAACTCAGTGGATCTAGTATGGTGTATTGTGTCTAGGAGAAATTTTCGTATCACTTTGATGCCCGTGTTGCAATTGATAGCCACATTGAACACTTGTTGGACAGAACATAATCAGCAGAGTACTTCTCCTTGTTGGAAGTTTGTTTTGTACAATATAAAATAACCAGAAAAAAAACTAATAAGCGATAGAATATTTTAAAACTCGAAGGAATTCCATATTGATTTTTGAATCAAAAATTGTTTGCGTAAAGAATCTAGTTTCAAATTTAATGTGAATTATAGTGAAAATAAGAAAAACCTCCTCTGGAGTAATATGCCGCACAGTTCCATATTAATCTTATATAATAGAAAATGCACTTAACTTCTTAAAATTTTACTTTGTATTTCAGAAACTCCGAGTCCGCAAATCACCTAAACTTTATCCATATAGTAATAGTACATATTTTAGCATTATTGTAATTGTTTACTCTGATGCTTATAGATACTTTCCAAGTAGCTAGTACAGCGAAGCTTTCCTTAACGGACAGCTCCATAATACGGACAGATTTTTTTTTTTTTTTTTTTGTTGTCTCTGCAATAATATGAGGCGTTGTATGGCAAAGTGGCGTAACTCATTTTTTAAAAAATGAGATTAAGCCGTTTCCTTGAACTTGAAACAATTACCTGTTGGATAGCAAAGTTGCGTATCTCAGAGTTAAAAATAGGCCACGAGATGGAAGCATAAAGAACGTAAATTTGAATTCACGATGACCCTGCACGGCAAAGTGGCATAAGTCTCAATACCTCAAAATGTCTCAAAAGTGACTTACGCCACTTTGCCATCCAACGCCTGATATATATTCTTAAGGGACAGAACCCTCACTTTTACCGACACAATCTTTCCTCCAACCGTTTACTAACTTCTACGTAACAAACAGAAATGATTGTTTGATCATAACACAGAAAATACATTCCACAATTAAATATATCTCTAATATTTAAAAAAAATCCATAGACAGAAAAATCTCTTTTCCAAAGTATCTGTCATTAGTCAATGACCAAATAAACCACCCACACAACAATTCCAAGTTGAACTTCAATTATTTTTTTTTTTTCGTCCATAATGTGTGGGTAGCCTCAGAAGTACCCGACCTAACGTATAGATAGCGATGGTTGTTTGAAAAATATTATTATGGTCGAAAGTACCAATCTTATACAGAAAACCTAAGTTTGAATTTTGAAGATTATTTAACACCTATCAGTAGTGAACGCTCTCAATGAATTTTTAACATGGAAAAGATGGGTCATATTTATTCGGAATATTTTCTATTTCCGAACTTGAAAGAAATGGCTCGGTGGTAAGAGATTTGCCAACAATGAAGAGATGGAGTCAGCGGTTATTGACTATTTTGAGCAGCTCGACGGTTCACACTGTAAACAGAGTATCGAAGCTATTCAACATCGCTGGGGAAGTGTACCGAGCTAAAAGAAGACTATGCTGAGAACTAGTTTTTTTCTTCTTATCTTTCTTTGTCAGATCTGGTACTTTTGGGACTACCCTCGTAAATTATTTTCTCCTGGAAATACTAGAAAACTTCTAGGACTAAAAATCGGGGAGAACCAGTCATGTAGGCAAAAATTCTACCTTTCCGGAACTCCTTCCTTTCGTGACTTCCATTCCTTTTCCTTCTGAGGCTTGTATTTTTCCCTGTAACTTCGAGGATAAAGAAGAATTGTCAATTCTTAATAAAACTTCAGTAAAGACTACTAGTCCTGTTGCACTGTTTCTAAAATCTCCAGTAGTTCCAACACTGAGTACAGAATATTTCGATATTAGCCTATATTTACATCTATAACTAATACACAAACTCCTGCATATGTCATACAATTAGCTGGGTAATCTAAATTTGTGTAACCTCTCAGCAACGGACATATCTCGTTTACGGACAAATAATCGTCATAATGGTATCTGCTATTCAGTGGTTTCACTGTAATAACTGTAAATTTAAAAAATAATAATAAACGAAAAAGTATTTCAAAACTTAAAGGAATTTCATATTAATTTTTAAATCAGAAAATTGTTTAAAAAACCTGATTTAGAATCTAGTGTACATTATTATAGTAAAAAAAGAAAAAGAAAGAACTCTCTGCAGTAACATTTTGTACACTTGTATTAATCTTTAATAGAAAGTGCTTTTAAAAGCTCAAATGAAAAAAAAAAAAATCGCTAGGAAGGAAGTTTAGGCCTTTCTTAACTTACATAGCGAATACATACGGTAATTCTTGTAATCATGTAGTACTTATTGTACCGTTTTGTCTTAACTATTCACCGTATTTTGTAATAATCACTGCATGATGGCCATGTCCTGAATACTTTCTCTCCTTGTTCTTTATAAAATTGCCTTGACTACTAAATAAGGTTGCATATTAGTTCTGATTAAGAGAGTGCGATAATAAGAAAAAGCATACTGTTTTTTCGTTTCAACTTGACCTGCATGTTATGGTTCTTAGGTTTATTGCCAGCTTTCGTGCAGACGGTGAACGCGGAATTGATTAAAATAGTGGAATTATGTTTACCCGAAAGTTGTTTTCTTTATACATTGTGTCTTATGGCTTCTAATAGAATCAAGAAATGGTGTCTTCGTAAAGTGTTGTTTTGTAGTTTCTGAATAAATTTTCAGGTTGAAATAATTATAAGCTTTCTTTATTATTATGGATTATTTTGAATTACACGTTTGTCAAGGCCGGTTCTGTTGTCAAGGATTTTTATAACTTATTACTTACGTTTATTCTTTTGTTATGAAGGCATAATGGGGCAGCGATGTCTCAGTGGTAGAGCGCTCAGCGCTGGCGCATGGTGTCCCTGGTTCAATACCAACTCCTGCCCAGTAGGCTTTGTGATGGACAAAGACAGCGTGCGTAGGTTTTCTTAGGGTTCTCCCATTTGCTCTCACTTTCGTCATTTCAGCGTTATCATCTATTTCATCATCACCATCTCTCTTAGCCTCGGTGTATAATAGTGGGACGTTAAACTGAACGAAAGAAAAAAAACGTGGTGTTATCTTTCAATGTACAGGGTGATCCAAATATCTGAAAGAAGTGGATTGTGTACATTTTTTTTTTGGGCATATTTCCGGAGGTAGAAGACAAGATAAAAGTAAATTGTGATTATAAGTAACTTTTGTGCAGGACACGTCTTTTAGCAAATAATGTGCAACTGTAGCCCCTCGCAATTGCAATTTGCCCCTTTCCTCAGGCAGAATTTTCTGGAAGAAGTCTTGATGGTGTATAATGCATATATCGACGGGACAAACAGTGAAATGGGCGTTGTGAGAGGAAGCAAAGGACAAACGAGAAAGGTACATGCACTTTTTATCCACACCTTGTGGAAACGTTGCAGTGCTATGTTGGAAGTATGGGTTTTGTCCTAATAAACAACTAGCTCTATTATCAGAATTTTGTATATGAAGAGCAGCTAACCCTCTCTAAGCAAAATCCATATGTGGAGCAAAGCTATGTCCAGTATTCTATACCAGTTTATAAGAGGCAAACACTGAGTTTAGAAGCCCTCACTGTCCTTAATACGGCGCTTATAATTCTGGCTGATAATTGTTACAATAACTGGTCTGTGGAACTTTCATGCGACTGAATTGTCTCTGTCATTTGGTGACTAACCTGTATATTGCTCAACTGCACTTGCAGGATCCCTAAGTTCTGTGTTAATAACAGCTGTCACTTAGTAAACGCATGTTTCCGCTCCTTCCGTAGCAACTAGCTGTCGTTATTGCATACCTGTTGCATCAATTACCTGTACGAGGAGTACCAACCAGCAGCAGTCGAGTGAATATTGTGGTCGTTAATAGGTAATGCAGGCGTCGTCTTTCTTTTTTTTAGTTGCTTGAGTTGAAATGATGGTAGAGCAGCAAACGCGAGGGATCAGTTGACGTAATGAATAATTTAATTTGTCAGTCAAGGTCGTTCCTGCAGATGAACTAACGTGTCTCTAGTTGGATTTATGTCTTATATCTGTCGAGAAATGGACTAGCGCATTTCAGGAGATATCTCCCCCTTCTCATCGTTGTGTCTCCCTAAGTCTTAATTGAATTCGTGATAGCTGCGTCGTAGCAATGACAGTCATGAAAAAGCATGTAGTGTAATTGGAATAGACAAGACACGCAGCTCCTTTTTCATTATTTTTTTAAGTTGCAAATTTTGCATACCATTATTATAACTCTGAAGGAAACAGTGAAGCCTATCGACAATAAACACTTCGGCTTCACAAAAATAATAAACTTACAGAAGTAATCCAGTTACTACGGTTATCATGTGACACTTAAATAAAGAGCGCACTATTAGATTTCACAAAAAGATTTGTATTAATCGACAGATCTCTTAATGAGCATAGCGCAAAAATAAGGGTTGTGGCTACAACTAGACATTGACGATATTGATTACAGAAATTTTAAATTTCTTTCCTTCGCGTTTGCAGCTGGACGTGTTGTACTTCCTTGAAAATTGAACTTTGCATCAATATTCACTGGCCCGACGTGTTGGTTATGGGAAATATTTTGTGTTCTACTTTTGTCTTTCATATATAATTCGTCTGAACGGAATTTGAACAGCTGGTATGGGAATCTTAGTGACAGGCGGAACTAGAGAGGGTTCAGGGGGTGCCAGCCCCCCTCAGAAGCAAAGCTGGCCCTCCCCAGAATTTTTCTACTGGACGAAAATAATATTATTAATTTACCTCAATTTACGCATAACAATTGTAATGATGTTTCGCCATTCGAGATGTTTAATAGTGTCTATACTCGTCCGCCCATCGACTTTTTTTTTTTTTTTTTTTTTTTTTTTTAATATGGTCTGGTGCCTGGATGTAATAAAATTCCTGGACCAATGTGATAGTGGGCACTATAGAGCGACCTCTCAATTTGCACTATATGCATTTTTTAATTGATAGCTTTATTATGTAAATTATTTTTGTAATGATGTAAGTTTTTCTTGTTTACATATATATGAAAAACCAGTTTGCAGTCCAATTGTTATTTTATGTACAGCATAGTAATGTTTGAATAGTTAAGATTCTCAGCGCAAATCATTCAGGTACACTAAAAAAAAAAAAAAAGAAAAAAGAAAGAAAAGAAAAAAAGAAAGAAAAAAGAAGCTGAACTCTTCAACTGCCAAACTCAAGCAATTACTTTCTACATACAAGCCAGCTACATACAAGCATAAACCTATTCAAAAGTCAATATTCAATATCGTTTGTTGCTTTTCCTTCTTCTTTTTCTTCTTCTTGTTTATTATTATTATTATTATTATTATTATTATTATTATTATTATTATTTATAAACTGAAGTTTGTAGTTCCATTCTTAAGGTATAAACTGTAATTAGGCGCGGACCCAAAAATTTTTGCGCAGGGTGTCGAAAGTCGGGAGAGAGACAATATTTCAAGACACAGACACGACGTTATTCTGCATCCGATCCGAGTAAACGATAAATAATTTCCAAGTAGCGGAAGTTGTGCATCCGAGGAACACGTTTTTTATTTTGTTTTTGAAAAGGGAGTGCATTTGTGCTATGCTAAAGAAAAAAAAATATGTTCCTGATAACCTGATATTTTAGTTTCATGCTGTAAAAGTTACATGGGTACAGGGGCGTCATTTAGGGGGGGCAAGAGGGAGCAATTGCCCCTCCCCAAGAGTTTGAGGAATATATATACTTTAATAGATTGCCTACTAATATACTAGTACAAAATGTGAAAGTCTTAATGTCGGTGGTGCTCTTGTCCCCTTCCCCCCCAAGTGAAGTCTGAAATGACGCCCCTGCATGGGTATTGCAGCAATAACAAGCAGTGTTCGTAGTTTGAGGGAAATTTCCCTAATCTAAATTTAGCTAAAAGGGAAAATGGGCATTTTTCGATATAACATGAAAATGCAGCGAAATTCTCGTGCTTATTGATTGGCCAATATAAATACTTAAATTTTTCTTTGTTCTTCAGAAATAAACCAATAATTTTACTGTTAAATCAAGTATAGTTTTATTAAGTGCATACATGTCTGTCAAGTTACTAAGATTTCATGCAGTCCAAATCGGATGGACTTTCCATGAGTGCTCCCTGGTACAGACAAAACACAATCATTTTTTTAAAAATAAGATTTTTTGAGGGTCCGGGTCCGGTGGACCTCTTCGTGGGTATCCCCTGGCTGTAATCATATTTTCCGAATGTTGACGCTAACGATGTAACTACAACAATACGCTAAGAAAGCTCATATGTAACTTAGGAATATTACAAGAGTTGAAATATATTCTCTCTCTTCTTTCTCTGTTAAATATTGGGATCAACATTATCATCAGTCAATTCTGCTGGTAGAATTTTTGTTTTATAAAATTTTTCTTGTTTTAAATTTTACCTAGGTACAATGTCCATCAGGGTCACTTATCATACGTCCTCCCAAAAATCTTAAATTGTAAGGTGTGTAATTTAATATTTCATTGAAAAGATAATGGGAAACATCTTTTATAGGAAAACTAGTCCCTCAAGCTCATCTAGAAGTCTTCTCCTCCAGTGACCTGCTTCTCTCTAATAGTATTTTTTTTTTTATTTTAATATTTAAGATTTACGGGAAGTTAGCCAACTATATTTCTCCGATTCGGTAGTTTTATATACCTTGTTTTTTAAAAAGTTAAAAATGTTTTGTGTATAAAAATTGATTGTATTTCTTTGTTCGCAAAGATGTGTGTAATTAAGCTGCAACACTAGTAAACGACAATTATTTATTGTAAAACTTAAAATAAAAAGATTTTACACTTTACGTTAAATACAGTGAATAAATATTAGCCCATGACTGATTTTAAAAAGTTATAATTTTAAATTATGTCATTGCTTGTATATTTCTGTGTGTTTCTACTATATGTAAGAGAAGGGGTAAAAGTAAAGGAGAACGCAGGAGGACACTGTTCTCCCACTTCCAAAACTATCTACGGCGTCCCTCCACTTCCTTTAAAAAAAAGGCAAAGATAGGCACAGGGGACGATGTGACGTTATCCGTCCCCCTACCTTTTCAGATTCACTTTTACCCCTGTATAAACTTAGAGCATGACGGCTAACGTTTACGAAAAATATGAGTTTTCGTAACTAGGGTAGATTTTAGGTAGTTATTTAGCAGCAACAGAATATAGAGAATATACAATTTTAAGCAACTTTCTGATATAATAGATTTTCACTGTACTCTTACATGACAGTGTTGTGTTAGGAGAACTAAATAACTTGGAGTTGATAATGAGTGCGGGGTAAGGGGCACTCTGAAGGAATATATATATATATATATATAAAACAAGGTCTAAAAAAGATCTTTTCCAATTTTCAGGAACCATGCCCCGCCCTAGGAAATTATCCTAGTTACGCCAATGCTTAGTGAGCCACCCTCATGTCCAAAGGTGGCGTGGGTCAATGAAAACTTGACCCATGACCCACTTTGACCTACCGTGGCAAATGAAAAGTCAAAATACAAATTTCATTAGTATATCTAATCTTAAAGAATTCCGAGATGTGGAAATCTTATTACAATAATTGCAACAACTATCCTTCCCCCAACTATCGAATTTCCAAAAATCCTTCCTTAGTAGTACCTTACGTTACAAATGCTATATACTCTCCAAATTTCAAGTTTCTAGCTTAAACGGTTTGGCCTGGGCGTTGATCAGTCAGAACTTTTGTATATAGAGAAATATACGGGGTGTTCCGTATAAATTTGCCTAATTTCAGGTAAAATAGAAAAAGTGAATGATAGGAAAGTGAAATTTCTAAGACCTCAAGAAAAACTCTTAAATTTTATCTTCCACACACCAATACACCTCCACATGTGCCCCATTAGTAGCACGTACAATATCTACTGTATTCAACTTTTTGCCATATTATCTCCACATGTCCAGTGTTACTGTTGCAATCGTATCACGGATTCGGATTCGTAACTCTGGAATATTATTCACTAGAGTCCTCCGTACACTTGTCTGAAATTTCGTTGCTGAGACAAAATCAGATTTTGTCTCAGCATATTACACCACAGCCTGCGCATGTTATTGAACAGTAACCATTTGTATGCGACCATGGCGCTCCGTAGCAAGCAAACGGTAACTTTGAGCCATGAAATCAAAACTTGAAAATCTGGCCCTTCATTTGGTGTGTTACTTCATAATTCGTCGTCCATCTTGCATAGGTGCAGAGGTGGTCTTGAGATGTGAGGCACAGGGCTACGTGGTGACAACCAATATTTGGTACGCTTGATAAAACAAGTGTCATACTGGACCCGCTTTTCGTTACTCGGCCAAATGTTGGATGCGTTGCGGTGCTAAGACAGCAACGACGAACAATCTGTTATTCTTTGTTCCTTATTGGCTGCCGACAATGTGTGGAATATCCACCTGTTCAGCTCGTATACCTTTACTATGTGATGCTGATGAAGTGTGTTTCCTCGAAAACCTGGAAGCGTTCCGCAAGTGCACCACACGTTTGACTTAACTGTTCTCATCTATGTCTGCCGTCAGGATCTCGTCATTCAACTGGTGTGGTCGCCTACTGCGGAGTTCATCACAAAGGCTTAGATCTCCCGAACTTTGAACCAATACCTGGCGGTGCGTTCGTGCACGGTATTAACTCCAAATGCCTGACGTATTTCCTGTCGAAAGAGACAAAAAGGGTAGTCTGTAGAATATTGTAACTAATCAAACTTGCCTATAAAAAAAAGAAAAAGAAAAGAAAGAGAGAGAGAAAGAAGGAAAAGAAATGCTGCTGTAAAGAAATTGGTTTAAGATAAAATCTGTTATTTCTTCCATTTGTCATACATAATAACTAGATGGATTATTTATGTGCTCATGTTTTACCATCTTTTTAAAACTTTTTTTTCTTCAAGAAGTTATTTCTATGTAGTAAAAATTTCCTTTCTTTATTTCAGCTGTCCGTATTTGGCTATTAATATAACTCCAGCGATTCCAGTAGTGGGTGGCCTCCTGTTCATATTCGTTATGGCCACCCTATTGAGAACAAGCTTCAGTGATCCAGGAGTGATTCCTAGAGCAACACCTGATGAGGCTGCCTACACAGAAAAACAAATAGGTAACATCCCAGCAGATGGAGGTAATAATGATACGTGATATATATTATCAGTGGGCAAATAAAAGCACAGCAACTATACTGCTTATCTAAATAAAACACTTCAGAATGGGGTAGCTTATTCTATGGTATGCTCTGTGAAAAATGGCATGGTAATGGAGATGGTAAAGCTTCTAGTACTATACACTCTAACGTAGTAATATTATTAGTTGTAGGTCTATAGTGCAATTTACGCGTGAGTTAACATAGCATAACCATAATAACAACTCTTAAATTGATACATTTAAGCCTTACACATGTTTTCCGACAGCTGAATTCGAGATAAATAATATCGGTGAAAATTAAAAATGTCGCTACAAGCTAAGTAAAGAAAACATACGAGGGAAAGTCAAAAAAGTAAAAGGACTTGAGAAAAAGTACATTTATTCTAATGATAGATATTAGAATTACATTATTTTTCTACATAGTATCCCTGCTCTATAACGCACTTTTCTCAACGTTTCACAAGTTTATTATTATTATTATTATTATTATTATTATTATTATTATTATTATTATTATTATTATTATTATTATTTCGTCGAAAAAAAGTTTTCAGTTGCACCTGTAACCAATTTTGCACCGCATCAATGACTTCTGCAACGGTTGCAAATCTTCTTCCTCTGAGCTTTTTCTTCAGTTGAACACGCTGAACCATGACTGATATGTAAAGTATTGGCGATTAAGTCCACTGTAATTCGTCTGTTTTCCATCACCATACTCTCAACGACTTTCAAATTCGTCTTCAGTCGTTGACGTCTATGGTCTGCCCAATCTTTGCTCTTTACATAAAGAAGTTCTTCTCTGTTTGAAACGTTCTATCCATTCGCAGATCTTGCTTCGCGATAAATACCTGTCAGCATTCTGCGCTAACATTCGACGAATATTTTCCTCCTTGGTGTAGATCGACGCTCGAACTGCCATATTAACAATCTGCTACACTCCAACGACTAACGCGGGAATAACAGTGACACGTTGCACAGAAGTGTTGCAGACGACACTAATTCGGCGCTGGATGCTAGCAGTGTTACCAAACCCTAGTGCGAGAAACTGCAAGTTCCTATACTTTGACTTCTTCTCGTACATATGCCATAATTCCTATATACAGCCTATTAGGACATTAGGTAAGTTTTCCCCCTTAACTTGTAGCGATAAAATTAATTTACACTTACGTGACTTACCTCAGGAGCCGCCACCAGAACGTATGTCAATTCATATTAGTCACATTCGAGGTTGGTCATATAAAATATAAGAAACAGTCCACAAACCTATATTAGTTGAGATTGGTTTACTTTATTTCCGAAAATATCGCTATTCCTTGAAATACGTACAGTATATGGAATCTTAAACTTCTGAATGTATCAATTTCTTGCTTCACAGTTATAGAAGGTTACCAAGAAAATTCTGTCACCTTTTCACCCACCACCTTCGAACATCGATATGTCACCTAAGATGTACCTGGAAGATCAAAAATAGTCCCCATCAGCATCGACGACCATCTGCCAGCGTTCTGGAAGGCCATGGATTCCATCGTTGTAGAACTTGGTGGGCCGTGAAGCGAAGAAAATATCAAGTGCATTTTGCATCTCTACGAGGGATTTGAACTGGCATCCTCTAAGGTGATTATCCAAGGAATGGAACAGGTGATAATCGGATGGTGCAGTGTCCGGGGAGCATGGCGGATTAGTGTTTCCCATCAGGGGCGTCATTTAGGGGGACAGGGAGGGGCAATTGCCCCTCCTGAGTTTGAGATTTCTATAGATTTTATGAATTAAATAGTAGTAAATCAGTGAAATATGCGAAATTTTACTTATATCAAAGGGTCTTGCCCCCCCCCAAGCAAAATCTGAAATGACGCTCCTGTTTCCCATCCAAGGCGTAGAATGGTCTTCCTGATCATCCTAGCCACGTGGGGATTAGCGTTGTCCTGTAATAGGAGAACCCCTTTGCGATTCGGAAGTGTTGGCTCCAGAATTTCGAGTTTTTCTTGAACACAGCTCAACTGCTAACAGTACACAGTTGTATTGATACTCTGATCAGCTGGTAGCAGCTCCCGATGCACGATGTCGCGAGCAGTCCACCAAACACACAGGAGGACCTTCGGCAATACCGGTTTCGGTTGTTTTCGAACCGATTCATGAGATGCTAACCAGTGATGACGGCCCGACGTCGCGGAGCATCGTACAGGACCCACTTCTCATCACATGTTAACACCCTGTCCATAAATAGCTCCTTCCTCAAACGAGAAAGCAAAGAAACACAGGTGTCTGCTTGCGTTGCCTTCTGGTCCGGAGTCAAATCATGTGGGACCCATCGACCCAACTTGTAGTGCTTCCCAAGTTGATGGAGGTGCTGCCGAATGGTTTCTCCGCTCTCACTGAATTGTAGTCCCAATTCCTCACGTGTCTGGCACTGTTCACCTCAGTTGGTGCCTGAAGATATTCATTTCGTACATGTGTTGGTCTTCCGGCACGTGATGCGTCTTCGAGTGTTTCGTCACCATCCTTAAACTTGGTTAAACCACCGCTGCACTGTCCGCGTAGTCACGACACCCACACCAAATGCCTAGCATATCTTCCGCCCCGTTGTAGCGGCGTTTGATCCCAGTTTGAACTCTTACAGCATACACGCCCTTATGATTCTCTGTGGAGGTACCATGTTCACTCTGTCCTTACGCAAGTTCACGGTGTAACTGAACTACGACAACCAGATAATATGTTGGATACACCCACACCAACAACTGACCTTCGTCTTATCTCCATTCGCATTCAACCTTCGCATTCGTCTTATCTTCATTGGTGTGAGAGCCAATTGAACACAGACCTCCACCAAAAGCGACAGAACTTTCTTGGTTGCCTTTACATTTTAATTTCCATTGCAATATAACAACCAGCCTTCATCCCAATTAGAGAAGTAAATTTATTTAATATAATTTATTTGTATCCAAGAATTTATTTCCTATATGTTTGTACTTAACTTACTGATCAATAATACTACCCTTTCTCATAATATGCTTCGTCAAGAGGGTGGTTAACTCGGACAGTGTCTCCATGATATAAAAGAACGTTTGAAGTACATTAAGTTTGTCTTGTAAAAGGCCATGTTTCTTTTTGGGTATTGCAATACACCAGAGCCTGAAACTTTTCAAATAATACAATGTATGGTTGAATAAATGTAGAGTTTACTTCCTTAAATCCCTAGAATTTATCATTTTTCTTCGTGCACAAGACTGTCTGCGCACTTGATACTAAGCATATCATCCTCAACAGATTAAGTTTGTACTCTGTTCATTAGACCAGTGGTTCTCAACCGGTGTGTTGCGATACATTAGTGTGTCGTACAGTCCCACAAGATTTTTCACTAAATATTAGAATTAAAAGTTATGATGCATTGAATAATTAGTTAAAATCAGTTTTGAGACATACTGTATTAGTCAACGCCTCCAGTCACGGCAGGAACAATTCTCAATATTACATAGTTACTACGCCATAGTCTTAAACTACTGAAATTTATATTATTGTTAATTTTTAAAACTCAAGTAAGTCTGTCGGGATGTCGTAGGCATTAAATATAGTGTGTCGTCAGTCAAAAAAGGTTGAGAACCAGACATCCCGACACACTTACTTGAAGAGATACGTACCGTTTGCTTTATGCATGCAATTCGGAGAAATAATGTACACGTTTAAATAAAATTCTCCTATGTAAATAGTATAATTTTGGGTTATTCTTCTTGAATCACTTTCTGCATGCGATTTGTGCTTTCACAATAGTTAACTAAAATATTAATTAAATCCTGGTTAGATTGTGCTCTACTTCACTTTGCCTGATGTTAGTTTAAATCAGTTTGTACTAGAGAGTAAGCGCCTTATTCGTTATCTTCAATCTAAGATATGCATTGTAAGTTAAGAGTCGGTTGAGGCTACCAATTTTAAATGAAAATTAAGTTTTTTGATTGTGATATAAAGGTTCATATTCTGTAATGGTAAAGTAGAGCCAAATTTTTACTAGTTTCATTTTTGAGCGTAAAATACGTTAATGGAAACGTATTTAAGAACACCCAGTAGAAAGATTTGGTGCAAAGTTTGTTTACAAAACGGTGATTGCGTCTGTGGCACATCCCGAATATGTTATTGAGCACGTTCATAACATCATAGTGCTTAAAGGTTATCCAAAGAGTATTGAGACTTTGGAGGCCAGAATTGAGAATGCATTTATTGTGATTCAAGATTAACATTATAAAACTACGTACCTACTATTTTATTCGATTACCTGTCTTTTTCCGGTAGCACCATAATCCCCCGTTACTACAGAACTTCTGTGGTTTCTGGTAAAAAAAAAAAAAAAAAAAAAGTGTAACGCATAGTTTTCAGACTTCTTTTGAAACGAACTTGATACCATTCACGGAGTTCTGCAGAGACCGAAACAAATTATAATTCACGGTGCCAGGTCCGGGCTATACAGTAGAAGCATTAAAACCTCCAGCCACGTTCTGTTAATTTCTGAGAGCCGTACTTGCGTTTTCAGCGTGCTGTACAACACCTTTTCTTTGACCAGTTTCAACCGTTTTGACTTGCTTGGTGCACTGGCGCTAATAGTCAAGAATACAGATTAGAATCTACCGTTCTGTCCGTCGGCAAAATCTCATGATGCACGATGCCCTTCCAATCCCAACCTGACAGCAGAATCATTCTGGGCGTATATGGGCTATGCCACAGACTGTGGAGCTTCTCACTTCAACCACCCACAGTCAGGAATGTAGCGAATCCATCGCACAGTTCTTCGGAACTGCAATAGCTACTGGTCCTCCATGTTGGAAGGCTCATCGCCCTTTCCGCAAAACGCCTGCTGCTGCTGATTGTTACATTACTAATCTGTCGCAGGGTAATGTTGTTACTGTTCAATATTATGCCTCGGATGGACTCAGATTTGGTTTATGGGCCGAGTTTAATCCGCAAAGTGTGGAGATAAGGTCTGAAAACAGGATTGATGACGTTACGAATGAACGACATACGAGTCAAATTGACCAGAAGCGAGCGAGATATATATAGATTATACCAGAATACAGACGTGGATCCTATATGATCAATGCGAACACACGCTGGATTTTCCTGCTCATCTTCACAACTATAGACACGCACATGGCCATCACGGTCTTTAAGACAAACGACTCTATGAATATCATTGCTTTCAAATAAATCTTTGTGACAGTTCGCAAACGATGTGGTGGCTTTGACATCACTGGTGTCATCATCCTACGTGTTATGTTGGCCTAACGATCTTTCCAAGTGTTCCCCTGTATATCGAGTGGAAACATCTCTGCTGCAGGAATCTTCTGTCTCCCATCGTGTTGTACATCGATTGTCCACTGGTACGTCGTGACTCACTACAGTCGGTAATTGTAAGAAATTACCACCCGACTTATCGGAGTCTCGCTATCTGGCCACGCTCAGTCACTTAATTGCTCAATATGCGTTCATGCAACATATTGTCTGACAACTTGGCCTCTGGTCATCCTCCTCTGCTACAAATGCTATGATCATCTTGCTCTGTATAGATGCACAGTTTTTTTGGTGCGAATGTGTACGGAGTGTTCTTAAATACGTTCCCACCAACATAACATACATAGCTTAAGATTCTGGGTTTAAATTTCGTGACCAGCAATCTTGACTCGAGTATTTACTAGAATTTTCTGTCTTACCAGGATATTGCGGGATACCTTTAGATACAGTATATAGATCCTAGTTGGACATGCTTTCAGTAATTCTTCCTTGTGTTTGTTGCTATTTTCAGTATAACATGTCTTTAACAGCTATATCGGGAATATTGTTAATAAATAAACATAAATATATATGTAAATGAAAGAAATGTTTGAAATGTAATGTATTACTATAATCAAAGTATATAATATGAGTAAATTATTAATAGAATATGTATTTAAATGGCCAAAGATTTGCATTATCAGTAGATTATCACACATTTAGTTTTGTACTATAAGCTGTAAAAATTTCCAAACCTTTCCTGATTATAATGCAATTTTCATTTTTTTTTTTTTTTTATTTATTTACCCCATACATAATGTGTAAGAACTAGAAGTAGTTTTTTAGTTCTAGCAATTACGTGTTGAAATATTAAAATGTGACTCATTTAACAATTGCAAATTAATTGACTTTTGTTCTTGCTTTAAGCTTGAAATTCTCATTACTTACATAAGACCATTGTTTTCGGTAACTTACTTATGCATATAATCAACATCTCTACTGCATGATGTAACATACAAATATTATTCTCTATAATGTTTATATTATGTTTTGTTTTGTTCTGTGCAGTAGAAACGGGTTAAATGTAATATGGTAGGTATGAAAAACCAAGAATGGTCATGTTCTAAAAGAGAAAATGAATCTTACCTCTTTCCAGTAAAATCTATGGATCCGCCTGCAAAAATAATTTCGCCTCTCTATCTCAAAATGTAATAAACACTTAACAGGAATTCAATGAGTAACAATTAGTTGTGGCATATTGTGGCAGAGAAAAATGCAAGTTCATCCACTGTTCACCATTAAACTAAACTCTGCGCAACAGTCCTTAGGAGCCAGGGCCTACCAGTGGGCTTGTGGCACTCATGCTTTTGAAGTGATATGTTTTCAGCACATTGGCTCCTTACGCCTTTGATGTTGGCTTTCTACGGTAGACTGAAGTTTGCTACTTTTGTCTGTCAAGTAGCTCTCCAATTGTCCTCACGACGCTGAATGGACGCCGCTGTGCCAACCATTTTATGAGTACCAACAGTCATCCATCTTTCCTCGGGCCAAACCCAAAATTGCTTGACTTCACTGATCTCACGAGAAGCGGTATTCCCTTGCGGCTACGGCGGTGGTTACTGTTTATCATTACTAGGTTTTACAGTGTGTGGGAGTTATTCAATTATTTAGGAGAGAAATTATTAATGTTATTTAATGTCTATATAGAAGACATACATTCAATTTCTAGTGGCCGTGCTGCTCTACTGCAAAAAGAAAAAACATGAAATCTTAAATTTTTCCTCCTTCGAGACAACATTATTTAATAAATATTAATATTTGGAATGACTTGTCGGTTTTCAATTAATGGTAATGGTCATAAATTGGGAAACTATTGAAATTGATGCTGAAGTTACTTCAATATAGGAATTTTTCTCTTGTGCGTGGTAGAAGCATATTTCCAAATAGGAAAAATAACACATACCATGATTCCAAGCACTAAATATTTCTGCTGTTGTCAATGTTTTACGCTGGAGACCGGGGTTCGATTCCCCGTCGGGAGCAATGTTTAATATATTTAAAAAAAATGCATTTGCTAGTGTTTTAACACGTTGGCTGCCATGTGTAGTGATTTCCATACTCACGGCTCCTTCATGCAGCACCTCGTGTATGGTTTTCCATACACACAAATATATATTTCACTTTTTCACGTTCGCTCAATAGGTCTGTATGTTATTACATACATATGGCGTAGAAATCAAAATTTAATATCCACGCCGCGTGTATGCAAAACCATACACAAAGAAAATTATACATTTATGGGGTTAAAACAAAGGCGAAAATAAAGTATTAGTGGCGGATTGTTTCCCATGGCGCACAGATGAGAAAAGTCAAAATATATAGTAGCGGTCAATGTGTTAAACGTATAGTGGTAGTATCACCTCATGATAACGCTCTATAAATGATATTTAATATGTAAAAGAAAGAATTCTGGTAATATAGATTTATTACAATGATTCTTACTAACTTCATGTTACAACATTATTACAATCACGCAGACTTGTTGAATTCAACAATCAAACAATATTTCATTAATCAAGTAAACTTAAAAGAGTCAGCGTATTCAAATAATAAGAAATTAAATGATCAAAATTACTAATGAGTTTTGCTTTAAGAGCTATTATCAATGACGCCTTGCAGGAGACCACCATGAAGAAATTACTTCTTCGAAGACTTAGATCAAAAGAAAAGGTTAAAACTGACATTTCAAATTCGGATGTCTCTCTCTAATCTCGACGTAGTATAAGCTGAAGATGTTCATCGTCGAAAATGGAATCGGAGCTTGGAATGAATTTTGTTGTAATTTTTCAATTGTATATATCAGTCTGAGAGAAACTCCCTTTGGGGAGTTTCACTGTTCAGAAACGTAAAAACAACTAGTACGTAATAAGTCCTTGTGGCTTATTTTCGTAGTGGGTTTTTCTAAAAAAGTTATTTGTCGTATGACGTTTCTGATATTTTTCCCAGTACAACACAGATACAATTTTTGTAATGGTACACTCAAATACAAAAGTTTTAGTTTTTAATATTCCAACATTTAAATTCTAATAACCATGACAGATGTGTAGACTTCTCTGCCGTAATGGTACGAATGTTACTAAAATCCCAGTATAATTCTTTCATTGTCACAAATCTTTTCCTGAAATAGATTAAAGGTTAATGGTACAGCAATGAAGAACATTGACGAGAGAGAATTCCTAAGTTTCTTAACTGGGTGAATGGGAGAGACCTATCATAAAGGTATGTGCAAAGGACCTATCCGGTTGCAATGATGTGAACATGCTTTGGGGGAGGTGGCTGAAATTCAGCTCAAATGTAGCTGATGAGATTATGCAGAATCTATATTCCAAAAGCAGATTGTCCTAAAATGGTAGAACATAGAAAAAAAAAAAGCACGAAACATTAATGTCAATGGAAAATCAATGAAAAACAAGTAATTCCTTCACTTATCTCAAAAACCAAAAGAGGGAGATGGCTAAAATTCAACTGAAATATACAAGAGAGTATGTAGAATTCTACATTAAAAAATAATTTGTCCTAAAATGAATGGAACGTAGTAAATCACGAAACATTGAATATTGAAATCAGTGGAAAGTCAATGAAAAAAAAGTGAAGTCGTCAACGTATCTCAAAACCTATAATAAGATGATGGCTGATTGAAAGCTTATTGCAAGAACAAAACATTGTCAAAAGTCAAGTTGTTAAGAGTAAAATCAATACTAATGATAAAGTATGTGCATCTTCTTCGAATTACTCAGGGCACCCCACGCGGAGATTACGTACTTGAAATATCTCACATCTTTATTTGGAATCTCCAGACTCGATTTAGCATGCAACGTAACATTTGACCCGACTACACGACACATTCTGGTCCTTATAGCAAACCGGATATGTCTTGTGCTGTAGTTTTGTGCATTTTTTACTACATTTATACTTCAGTGTTTCATAATAAACATACATCTTGCTTTTTTATGTTGGGATTACCTAGCAGACTGCGTCTATTGTTATAACTTTTCCTAACGGCGACACTCCTTTCACACATACTAGTTGTAATACCAATAATTAAATTTATATTAGAAGAGAATTTGTATTGATTTAATATGAATACGTATTTTACAACGGCAATTCTGACAACAGATAAATCTTCAAAAGGACTATTGTAGTTTGTCAGTTTGACATTTACGATCTAATTTTATCAGTGAAAAAATATCACAAATGAACACCTGTGTACTTATTTCAGTGTTAAGATAGCACATGATCACATGTTCTCCTTATCATTTAAGGTGGAGTAGTATGCTTTAATATCTGAATAAGGCAAAACCAAGAAAGATTAAGGAAGGGAACCAATTATCTAGCAAATGTTATATTATGTTTCTAGTAGTGTTGTTGTTGTTTTTTTTTTTTTTTTTTTTTTTTTCAACGTGTATTTATAGAAAATACAGTAAGAACTAATCTTAGTTGCTCTCTATCTGTCACTGTACTCAAAATATCCAATTTTTATTATCCAGGACGAAATAGTTAAGACTTAGAAATGGAACTCAAATGAAGAAAGAGCATACAAAAACATTGCAGATTTGTTAAAACACAAAACTGTGTAGGTTAAAATATGAACGAACCTCCCTAATTTTCGATCAAGTTAGGTGGAGAAAAGCATGACAGACCCCTTGGCTTAGTTATTTTTTTTTCTAACCACCATTTTTACTCTGAAATTGTTAAAACAAAAACCGTTTAAACACTCAAAGTTTCATAGATTATATTATTTCGATTACAATGAAAAATGGAGAAAGTTCTTATCGTATTTCTGTACTGCAGTTTCAATATAATGCTCAAGCTTGTTTAAGAGTTTGAAGGCTTGTGTGTTCTCAAGCATTTCATAATCCTTATTTGTAGTAAGCTGTTTCTCATTACCACTGTCTTCTTTAGTCTAGTCGTCACAAACGTGGGACGTAAAACTCAGAGTTCATTTCATTTTGTAGTAAGCCGTTCTAATATATAGTCTTATACATAATGTAATATCTTGTGACGAGTTTGTTGGTCTAACTGTCTGAAGAAGTCCGACGAAACACTACAAGACATTAACACTAAATATGGACCAGTATCTAGAATAGAATTCTAAGATTGATATCACATCGGGACATTTTCCAGTAGAATTCCAAATCTCTCTCTCTCTCTCTCTCTTTTTTTTTTTTTTAATTATTATTATTTAATAATACAAATTATACCAAAGAACGTGGGTTTTTGGTGGTGGTCAGTATTTTACAGCTATGAAAGATCAGAAGTTAGTTCAGTACACTTCATCAATATTGGCGATCAAACTTAACAAATAAGGAATTTGCGAAAGTGTTCCAAGAAAAATGCAGTGTCAAGGAGCAGATAGTTTTTCATTTTGCAGTGAAACCGTTAAATAATGGAACCTACTTTTGAGTGGAAACTGTGCTCATAGACTTTCGAATTAAGTATGACTAGCTTTTATAATTAGATATTTTCAGCTTTAGAAGCATTCTGACTCAATAGCAGAAAATAAGCTGTGAACGTAAAATTCTGATTTCCGTATCGCGTAAAATTTTCAGAAATTATTTTCAGTTGTGGAAACCCTTGTAGATAGCCGTATACATACTCTATTGCTAATGCTCAGGAATATTCTTGAATTGAAAAGCATCACAATTGAAAACCTTTAGTAACCCTATTTATGGTCAGTGTTGATTCAACATCATGAGGAAATTGGGGATCTAAGTAAATAAAGAAATAGCGGACTCCGGTTCAGAAGAACTGAAGTAAGAGCTATGGTAGCCGATGTGTTGAGCACATACTCTTAACTGAAAATCGTCTTGGCTGGATATACTCCATTGTGGGCTGCGAAGCCAGGAAATTTAGTTTATATGGCTATATACGGAAAAGGGTACGATGAATGTAAACAATGATATCCATAAGAAAACATGGTCGTGTTGTGTTTTGTCGTCAATAGAAGAAATAAATTATACTGAATGTGACGTAATGCATTTTGCTTAACTCGTTGAGAACCATGCATAAAAATATTATTCTGAGAAAACCTGAAAAGTCATACCTAATTAAGATGATACTTAGAGGCTGTTCCTAAATAGAAAATATTATTTCACTGTTTTCTTTTTACGTGGCTTTTCTTACTGGTCTAGGTAAGAGTCAGTTGCATTTCTGAGCAGTAATTGGCATCAATAATCAGTGCTGCAATGTAGTTTCATCATGTAACCAGCGGAAAACATAAGAAAAACTCAAAAAAATTGTTTCATAATGTAACCACTGAGACACAAAGGGTTGATAGGCCATGTTGTGCACTGTAAGCTAGAAGAGGCAGGTGATAAAAGGTGAAAGAATTTGTAGAATGAAGGAAATTGGAGAACTATGAAACAATCCGTAGACACAAGGTTATCCAGTATTAGGCCTATATTGCTTTGAGATCTAAAGTAATACTCTTTGCATCATACGTGAGCAATGTACTATTGTACCATCGTTCTCCTCGTAAGTGATATAGTATTAAAGGAAATTGATCTGCCACAGAAGTAAAATATGTTAATGTAGGATCCCGTTAACCACAAATTTCTCTGTATTATATTCTGTTATAGTATTTGATTTTATTGGTAAATATTCTGTTGTAGTAATCAGTAATTCATAATCTTACGTGATGTATTCCATGTTTGTTTTTGTGTTATCTTCCAGAAAATCCAAATAGTGCCAATTCTCCTACATATCGACCTCCACCTCGAACAAAAGATATTCGCGTTAGAGGACAACATGTAAAATTGAAGTATTGCTTTACGTGTAAAATATTTCGTCCACCTCGAGCATCACATTGTAGCTTGTGCGATAATTGTGTAGGTAAGTTAGTTTTTTTTCATAACTATCTTTTTCCTATTGTTTATTTATGTTTGAAAACAGCTATAGATCTTCCGGATATTCTGAAACATATGTGTAACTGGTCAAAAATCTGATGTTCATATCGTAATGGAATTATTTTTACCCCATTTTTGATCATTTTTTAAATAAAAATAAAATCTGACCAACGCAAAAATAGATAATATCTGTTGATGGCAGTGATCTAATGCCGAAACTTTAACACAGATAAATAATAACAAGCGTCTGATACTGTGTTGATGGCAGTAATATAGTGCCAAAACTTGAATAAGTGTTTGATGATAATATCTGTTGTTGTCAGTGATATACTGCCGAAACTTTAACGCAGGTCAACTGTTGATGGTAGTGATATAGTGCCGAAACTTTAATACAGATGAATAATAACAATAAATAATAATAATAATAATAATAATAATAATAATAATAATAATAATAATAATAATAATAAGTGATATCTGTTGATGGCAGTGATATAATGCTGAAACTTTAACACAGATTGGTATAATAAGTGTCTGCTGTTTTTTTCAGATTTTGTTTCTATTAAAGTTACACGTAGTTCCAAAGATAGAAAAAGAAGCACTCACATAGAACAACATTTTGTCAGGTCCAAAATCTGATATCTTTTTCAAAAATTATTTCAAAGTTTCGTGTAATTCGTCCAATAGAGCAGAGCGTCTCAAATTGTGACCAGCAGCGTACCTGTCATCCTCGAAGTCTAATCTTGTAGTCCTTTTAGATTAAACATTCGTCTAAAAGAAACATAAGAATAAATTAAAGTGAATTACAAATCCAACTATTTTTGGGAGTTTCAATCATAATATTGATGATATATTGATATCTTTTCGCGAGATGATGCATGGAAGTATGGAGCATGAAGAACAATCACTTTTCAAAATGTGCACTTTGATCATCGATATAGGTCACTCGTCAACGGAATTACGAACAATCTTGATGGGAAAATGATGGATTGTCTTGACTACATGTGTTTCAGGGAGTCCATATCAGGATATCTCTTCTTGACGGCCATTGACTGTAGCATTGACCACAGTTTATAGTCGAGCAGGTTCAGATCTGGGCTGCTAGAGAATCAGTCTGATGTAGAGGTAAAGTCTAGGACGTTGGCCCGTAGCCACTCCGATTCTCGATTCCACTTAAGCAGTAGATCCACATTTCACATAGTCTCAGAGCTAAAAGAGTCCATAATCTCCAGTCCAACCAACCAAAGAAAACTTGGGAGGAAACAGGAGAACTTCGAGAAAACAGATGGACATGATGTTATGCACCACAAACCTACTGTCCTGGGATCGAATAAGGGACTATTTGCACTAGATGTGGTGCTCTGCCATGACCCACCGTGGCCCTTTTGTAAAAGTAGAGGACACGGTACAGTAACACGAGAAAGAAGTTTAAAAGTAAAATAAATATTTGAGTTAAATTTCATAATGTTAGTTTCAGTCGCAAAATTATGTTTCATGTGTCCCACCCTACATATGATATGTAAGTTTTTGAAAAATATTATTATTGTGAACAGTCTTTTCGGGCTAGCAGCCAGGTAAATACTATTATACCTTGCGACGTTTCGAGGGCTGATATCGTCCTCATCTTCAGGGGAATATGATGGTACAATAGTGTGTATGAAATATATATACTCATGTATGTATGATTGGACTCTTCTGATTGGTAGTTGAAATGGCAGCTTCTGATTGGTGCTTGAAATGGCGGGATATGATTGATGTCCATGTTTTACTCAGTTGGAGTCCTATGTCTCTGTTAAGGTTCGTATTTTCTTGTGTGATTGCAACAGCTTCTTTTACCCTCCTGTCCCACTCTTGAGCATTTTGCTATTATTTCGGTATGTCCCACTCTTGAGCATTTTGCTATTATTTCGGTATCTGTGAACAAAATTTTATGTTGCTGTTTGATACTGTGTTCAACCAGTCCGGATTTTTCTGGTTGGTTTAGTCTGATGTTAACTGTTGTGTTCTTTGCATCTGGCTTCAATGGTTCGTCCTGTTTGTCCAATATATGACTTACCACATTCACATGGAATGCGGTAAACTCCAGGAGTTCGGAGGCCCAAGTTGTCTTTGGTTGGTCGTATTAGGTTTTTTTTATTTTTGCTCGAGGTTTGTGTATTGTCTTGATGTTGTATCTGGCAAATAGTCTGCTGAGCTTTCCAGAAGTGTTCCCGGTGTATGGGAGGCAGATTGTGTTCTTCCGTTCTTCATTCACAGTTTCTTCTGCACTTTTGTCCTTGTTGTCAGTGTCCTTCGTTCTGGTCCTTTTCAGGGCCATATTTATATCTCTCATTGAGTATCCATTCTGTAGCATGGTGCTGCGAAGGTGATTAAGTTCCTCTATTAAACAATCCTTGTCGGAGATGGAGAATGCTCTATGTGCTAAGGTGTTGAGTGAAGCTGTTGCAATCACACAAGAAAAAACGAACCTTAACAGAGACACAGGACTCCAACTGAGTAAAACATGGACACCAATCATATCCCGCCATTTCAAGCACCAGTCACAAGCCGCCATTTCGACTACCAATCAGAAGAGTCCAATCATACATGAGTATATATATTCCATACACTCTATTGTACCATCATATTCGCCTGAAGATGAGGACGATTGTCAGCCCTCGAAACGTCGTAAGATATAATAGTATTTACCTGGCTGCTGGCCCGAGAAGACCTGTTCACAATACGTCGCCAGGAAAGCTTCAATAGATACTTTATTATTATTATTATTATTATTATTATTATTATTATTATTATTATTATTTATTATTATTATTATTATTTGGTAAAGCAAAACATCCGTGATTGGATTCAACATGTATCACCAGTGTCATGTAGACCAAAAGCTTAGAGTTATAATCAGAATAGTGATAAATTCGGGTATCTAAATATTATTGTGTGAAAGTAGAAACACAGTTATTGTAAACTTCTGTATTATTATGAATATTTCGATAATCTGTACTACATGTATTTATTAAATATAATGTTAGAATATATAGTTAACATAGGTTTTTCTTTTCTTCTTTACAGAACGCTTCGATCACCATTGCCCTTGGGTGGGCAATTGTGTTGGAAAACGGAATTATCGATACTTCTATATGTTTATAGTTTCCTTAGCCTTTCTTTGTGTGTTTATTTTTGCCTGTGCTATTACACATCTCATCCTGCGTAAGTATTCTGGATTATTTCATTTAGTTGATATACAAAATTGACATATCCACAAAACAAACTGTAAGAAATATTCTTCCATTACTGATAGGTCACGTGCTGCAAACTGATAATTTTCTATGTGCAATAGTCTATTGCTGATATTTTCTTTTTAGTGTAAGAAATATTCTATCCGTTGTTACTGTCGTTCTTTTCTCTTCTACCCGGTCTAACGAACCTCCTCAGAAAATAATTATCCAGAAGCCAAATGACGTTCTCACCTCTCTTGTGAGAAACTGAGCTTCGGTTCGTGTTGAAGAACTATGGTTAGAATCCCATGTTAAACTGTTAAGTTAATGTTCATATTGACTTGATGTAGAAAGGGTTTTCAACTTCAAATAACGATAACAATTTCTTCATTTTTTTCATTAATTATATATGATTATCCAGATAACGGAAATACCTGAAGAAAATGCAGTTTACATTATAAATACTGAATGGGACCACTGTTAGTGAACAGAACAGTTCTGACTCGTCGTGGAATGAGGAGGTATCAGTTAGGTACCGTACGAATGATGTCCAGAGGAATATGACATCTTATACAATGCATCACTCAATTCAGTCAGCGAGTATTTGATCTGGAGTTTCAGCTCTGGAACTGACCACATGTGTTCAGTAATGTTAAGGTCTGGCGGATTTAGTAGGCCAGGAGAAGTGTGGCAGTTCAGCTCTATGTTTATGAAATTACAGCTCCAAGAGTGTGAAATGAGGATGACGCATGGTCATCTTGGAAAATTGCATCAGCTAAACTAAGTTCGATACACACGATATCCTAAACTGTCCACGTAATTGCGGGCTGTAATGCATCTTGTGAGCGTAATCACTTGACTCAGGAAGAATAGAAAATTGTGACCAAAGGTGTCATCGCCATGTTTCACGGTAGAGAGAAGACAATTCGGTGTGTGTATACTTCTTTGGATATCCGTCATTCGTAAACACAGCCTGTTGTTAGAAATGAGATGAAAGAGAGTCATATTACACATTTTCGGCCATCGACAGTCCACTTTACATATTCTGGGCACTAATTTATTTACGTTAAAGCGTTGTTGGCGGAAATCAGCGGTTTGGAAATTAAAACCCGGACGCGGATGTTGAGGTTACACAACTCACGTCGGAATGATTATCTCAATAAACTGTTCCAGGTCCCCATTGAGTTCTGCCAGACGCCAATAAACTAAAATGAAACTTATAAACCACACCCATAGTCTCCGTCCAGGTATATATATGCGCCGTTTTGTTCGATAACGTGTTGCCATTTGGAAGGTAATATCATGATGCCTAACTCATAGAAGCCCTTGTCCCTAGTGGCAAAAAATTGAGACAGTCGATTTTCACAAGCCTCTCTTGAAGCGACTTTTTCACCACGAAACGTGTTCGCCATGGACAGCAACAGCTGGTAATCACTCGGTGCCAGGTCCGGACTATAAGGTGAATGCATAAGAACCTCCCAGCCAAGCTCCCGGAGCTTCTGGCGAGTCATTATCGATGTGAGTGGCCTGGCGTTGTCCTGGTGGAACACAATGCGCCTCGTGCTTGGGGTCCCGGGTTCGACCCCAGCCCCCGCCAAGTGAACTTTGTGGTAGACAAATACCGTGTGCGTTGGTTTTCTCGGGGTTCTTCCGTTTCCTCCCACTTTCTTCATTCCACCACTTCACTCATTTCTCATTAGCCTAACCGGCATAATAATGGGACGTTAAACTTAAAGATTTTATTTCATTTTTTTACAATGCCTCTCTTATTGGCCAAAGCTGGCCGCTTCTGGGCGATTGCTACCTTCAGACGGTCCAATTGTTGACAGTACAGTTCCGAGTTAAGGGTTTGGCCGTAGGGGAGCAGCTCATAGTAGATAATTCCCTGCCAATCCCACCAAACACACAGCAAAACCTTCCTGGCCGTCAATCCTAGCTTGGGCACCGTTTTCGCCGGCTCACCGCACTTCGACCACGACCGTTTTCGCGTGACGTTGTCGTAAGTGATCCACTTTTCATCGTCAGTCACCAACCGCTTCAGAAATGGATCGATTTTGTTGCTATTCAGCAGCGATTCGCAGATGGAAATTCGGTCCATGAGGGTTTTTTTTTTTTTTTTTTTTCGTTAACTCGTGTGGCACCCATACATCAAGCTTCTTTTTGTATCCAGCCTTATGCAAATGGTTCCACACGGATTTTTGCGCAATGTTTAGCTCTTGGGCAATCGACACAGTGCTTACATGACGGTGGGACGCGACAATGTCCATTGATTTTATCGACATTTTCGACACTTGACCTTCCAGTGCGTGGTGCATCTTTGACGTCAAAATTACTGGAACGGAATCGACGAAACCAACATTGTGCGTGATTGGCTGTTACAGTATCAGGACCATAAACACTATTCACGTTTGCAGCCACCTGGCTTGGGTTTTCGCCTTTATCGAAGAAAAACTAAAATATAGCGTATTTTCTCTTTGCTCGTGTCCATTTTGACTCGCGCTCACACTACACTGAGTCAACTCATCACAACTATCTGAACAGTGTTTGTAGTACGCAATCTCATCGTTTGAACGCCATCTCGTTGAACCCGATCAGACTTATACAACGCGAGATACAGATCACTGAATCCATCTATTGGCAAAATAATGGATTACTTTTTACTATACCAGATACATACACCACACCCGTCCACTTTCAACGGAACGATCGACTGTTATATGCTACATCCATCTGTACAGAGTTACTTGTGTTATTTGTTAACTTGAGTGTACAATTAACTGTTTACGCACGTTTTTGATTTAATATCGATAGTTTTAAGTACTGATGTTACAGTATATAATTATTTATTCAAATTCTTCACTGAATGTCCCTGTAATTAATCCTCAGAATTTATCTCTTTGTAATGTAAATCGCTTGGAGAACAATCTTATCATTAAACCGAAAAGGTACTCTCTTTTGCTCTTACAAATTATTATATTAAACATTGAATTTTCATTGTCAGCTGGTAGCATTGCCAATACTTAGGTATGGAGCGGTATTTAATAGAGATAGGATGTATGGAAATTAAATTAAAGTATGAACGTTAACACTTAATTTCCTACGCCCTAACCCTACTAAGAACCGCTCCATGCTTAAGTCTTGATAATGCTGACAGCTATCAGCGAAAATTTGGTCCATAATATAATTTTTTAAATCACCTATAATATTTTGGAAGAGCAGAAGTGAGTACTTTTAAATTTTAAATTTATTATTGTTACTTTACTTATATCGATAATTAATATTCAGATAAGAATTGTTTTGCTTGTTGTAACCTGTAATCATCTAATAACAATGAAAAAAGTGTTACAGACACTACGTGTACACGCATTGTAACTGTCTGTCTGTTTATATTGTCTGATAGTACAACAAATGATAATTCTAAAACAATGTCTATTTGCATATTTATTTCAGTTACGAGAAATGACAGTCCTTTTCTAGATGCAGTGAAAGAGTCTCCAGCAAGTGTAATAGTAGGAGTGATATGTTTCTTCAGTGTATGGAGTATTTTGGGTTTAGCAGGATTCCACACCTACCTCACGACGTCAAATCAAACCACTAATGAAGATGTAAGATTCCTAGATGTTTACAAAATTACGGTAACATTTTAGGTCGTTTTATGTCATCTGTAATTAAATAGCTCTGTGAATTAAGGCAATGCTTTAGGATTTATCCGTTGTACTAAAGTATCTGCTAAGTAGCTTCATAAGCATACGCTTCTGTATCCAGTTTTATTTGATATTGTGCTTTCTGTCAGAAGCCACGTACGAGCGTAAGAAACCGGATCAAATGTAGGCAGAGATGGTCCGACACAAGAGGGAGACATCAAATTTTGGGTTTATCAATTTTTAAACAGTGTCTTTTTCGTCGTTCCTTCATTCATTGCACGCAGTCACGTACCTCACCAGTGTTTCTTCGAGGCATACTTTGAGGAGCGGAGATAAATCACTATACAGTATTTACTGAAATAATTTCCCATTGCATTTGGATTTTGTCCCACTACCTCCTGTTCCTCATTCTGACGTGCTAGTGATTTTGATTTTGATTGGTTGATTTTGAATTTAGCATTTTCAGTACTGAAGTTGTATGAGATGTAAATCTACAGCTTAAAGTGGGATCCGATGCATATGAGCTCCCACCAACCGGGAATGAAACTCGGCTGTGGGTGCTGAAGACAGTACTCTATTTAATACGTCTGTCACCATGTCGATTATGTCGGTTATGTATACTACCTGGCTTGTAGATACCAACAGCTTTCCCTGTTGGTCTAGAGCTCCCTTGTGGCTATGTGGATAGCGTACGCGCCTTTGGCTTGGGAGACCCGTATTCGATTCACGGTAAAAGCGTATGTGGTTCGGATCCCATGTTAAGCTGTACATCCACGTCTTATATAGCCTTGCTGCTGAACGACACGCTAAACTCAAGTCCAATCCAAACTCCGTGACGGTCTAATGGCTAACGCTCGCGACTGTGGTGCATAGAGTCCCGGGAAGAGCATTGAACGCGTTACAGTGGTTCAGACTCCACCTAAAGCTGAGGCCTGTGTCTCATATAGCCTCGGCTAAAATGGAGGTTAAACTTCAACAAGCATCTGCAATTACCAACGTACAATCAACAATTTTACAGCCACAGTCTAATCGGACATGTGAGCACAATTCTGTATTTGCTGCCTAGATCCTTTCTATTTCAACTGTGACCCTTCTCGCCTTGCTGTCGATATGTGTTTTCCGTATCTCCCTCGAAAGAGGGCGGACAAGTTGCTGCGGCCTAGATCTTTCAATTTTTGGATGCGGAAGCATGGCCACAATGTATTATTTCACGTATCTCGCTGTGCTGTCTTGTTAGCCATTCTAAGTAGCCTACGATCTTCACTCGTCAAGACCAAACGACTGAATGACAAATTGGCAACACTGCGGAGGTCATTCACAGCTTTCCCCTAAGCAAAGCATCCGTCAGAGGTTGGCGGGGCTGGGGCCGAAGTACATTTCGCTTATTTTCCGAGGGCATACCTGAGATAGGCAGGCTCTAACCATGTTCTCTTGAACAGTTACGTTGAGGGTATTCCGGAAAAAGTTGTTTTGTTTGTTTTTCCAGGGATGTTACAACAGAAATGTTTTGTTTCGGCTACTCCATGCAATTCCCTACCAGTCAACCTAAAAAGCACTGAATTAGGGAATTCGCAAATTGAATTCCACAGAAATAAAATCCTGTCATTAGATTTTGTCTTATGTCCATCTAGTGAAGATTATTATTATTTTCGTTTCTCAAAGATTCTATTAACAGCTCAGCTAAAGCCCTAACTATTTGCTTGTATTTCTCATAAGTACATTTTGTGAAGTTCTCTCTCAGTATCTCGTTTGTCCGAATATTTTCTTCCGTCTTCTCTTCGAAATCTTTTATTATTCCTAATTATTGTGGCTAAACTACAGCATAACCAGATTATACTTCTATAGATTTTCAATTCTTAATTTTTTTCCATGTTAGTGTTGATGGAAGATTTTATATAGAGTAGTAACAAATAATTCTCACTTTTCTTCTTCTTCTTCCTGGAGTCCGTTACGCCGAAGCGTTTTGTCACTTAAATATTGAGAAAAGTGCAAAATCCATTATGATTACATCAGAATATACTTAACTATTTCTTTGAACCATGCACTTCTTTCAAAGTGAGGGAAGGCTAAAGAAAGAAAGAAAAAAATGGCTATTTTTCGGATTTTCGATTGATAGAAATGGAAGGAAGTATACTGTTTTCTGTGGAACACTTGATGTTCCAAGTGTCGTAATAACACATGCTTGTCGGTTGTATAAGGTCATAATTTTATTTAAAGTTCTCAGTGACGTATACTGGTTTGAAGACATGGGCTACCACTGGTCTTGTATTATTATTATTATTATTATTATTATTATTATTATTATTATTATTATTATTATTATTATTACTACTACTACTACTAAGAGGAAGAAGAAGAAGAAAAGTAATAGTAATAATAATAAAATATGCATAACAATGAACAAAAGGTGGTTGGTGTGTTTTTTTTAAACTTTTGGTTTGAGACCATTAATGTTTTCCACCGTAAATGAAATTCCATCATACATTTGCATAGTTGACGTCTCGTGGATTGCATTCGTAAAACTTTAATTTTTACCACTGTCACCTCCTCAAGAGTCACCTCTGTTTGCTGACGTTGGTTGTCATTCCGTACGAGTCTTCGCAAAAATTCTGAGTGTAGCAACGTAACGCAAAAATGCAGACAGTCATTATAATTGTTATGTCCATTATCGCTACCTAAATCGCAAATTTTGCGTTGTGTTAACGCAAACGGTTACGGAATGTGCCCGGTTATCCCATACAATATTTTTCGTTCATCAATTTGCATCACGAAATGTGTATAGTGATTTTCCTATTTGGTCTTAAATCCATTAGTGCATTTTAGCCTTACAGAAAAACGTTCTTAATCAATTTATTTGTAACAAAAATAAAAATTGATAATTTTCTCCGTAGCATTTCATTTTCCCGCCAAATATTACTCACAATGCTCACCAGAGTAATAAAAGTTAACACATTCTCCAATCTACAATACCGTCTGCGGGCCTTATTTCGTAATGGTTGGCTCAAAATCAGCGGATTCAACTCAATGCAAATAACACAATAATTAATTATAACTACAATAACAAGAATCGCAAAAGAAAACACAAATTTTGCATTGCGTTGACGCAAAGCACTAAGAAATAATGCCCTGATATTCTCAGATAGATCCAAAATGACTGCTATGTCATTGTTTTTGACTTCGATTTACTCGCTCCGCGTACAGAAACCGCTCTACAGAGAGGAACCCTGCTTGGTTGTCATTCCGTACCTCGCTAGCATACTGTTACGGAGGAACTTATGTGGGCACGCAAGCAGTTACATGTATCTCTTTCCAAAAAGACGATTGCGCTTTCCCAGGAGTTGTCAAATCATCAGTGTTTACGAAAGCGAGAGAGATTGCGTTCTAAGCGTTAACAGCTGCCTTAGTACGTATTCACGTTTATGAAAATGTAGAGAAATTAGTACCATATATATATATATATATATATATATATATATATATATATATATATATATATATATATATATATATATATATCCTAACTATATATAAAACTACATGAGCTGACATAAATTATTGAGCACTTCCTGTAGGGCTACAATGATTAAATTTGGCACGATTGTAGCTTTCCGGAACTAACCCACAGGAAAATCGTCAAAAGTGAATATTTTTAATTTTTAGGGGGTCTAAAGAGGGGATGAAAAATTTCCCCATGTTATTTAAATGGACCTTTTTTTGAACTTATAATCTCATGTTTTAGGTACTTAGAATTGGAATAGAAACTTGAAATTCGGTATGGTTACACATTTACGTTAGCACTACCTAAGTAAATCAGTACAAGTAAAAAATTTCGACCTTAGAGTGGTTTTATAGGGAACTGAAAAATCTTTCCCATGTTATTTATATGGGACACCTTTTACACCCTCAAATTATTGAGCACTTCCTGCAGGGCTACAATGATTAAATTTGACATGATTATAGATTTTCGGGACAAACCCACAGGAAAATTGCCAAAAGGGAATATTTTTAATTTTTAGAGGGTGTAAAGAGGGGATGAAGAATTTCCCCATGTTATTTAAATGAGACATTTTCTGGACCTACAATCTCATGTTTTAGGTACTTAGAATTGGAATAAAAGCTTCAAATTCGGTATGCTTGTACGTTTTCGTTAGCTTTACGGAAGTGAATCATCAGAAATGAAAATTTCTAATCGTAAAGTGGTTTCATGGGGAACTGAAAAATCTTTCCAATGTTATTTATATGGGACGTCTTCTATACCCCAAAATGTTTAGGCACTTCCGGCAAGATTAGAATGATGAAATTTGGCATGATTTTAGCCTTCCAGGACTAACCGACAGAAAAATTGCCAAAAGTAAAAAATTCCAACTTTAGAGTGGTTTTATAGGGAACTGAAAAATCTTTCCCATGTTATTTATATGGGACACCTTTTACACCCTCAAATTATTGAGCACTTCCTGCAGGGCTACAATGATTATAGCTTTTCGGGACAAACCCACAGGAAAATTGCCAAAAGTGAATATTTTTAATTTTTAGGGGGTCTAAAGAGGGGATGAAGAATTTTCCTATGTTATTTAAATGAGACATTTTCTGGACATATAATCTCATGTATTACTGGTTCAGTCTGAAAGAATAATTGAAGGAACCGCTTTTGTAAAGAATGTTGTATACCCACAACTTCTACGATAGTTCCTTTTAGTGAGTGATAGCTATGGAATTACCCAGGGAACAATACCATTGGACTTTCATTTCGGAGTATGATACATGTCTGCTGCAAAAATTCCTTTTCACTTATACTTGATGGTAACATAAGAGTCTACGCAAAAAGAAATCCCTTTAAGCTTCTTTATGGAGAATGCTTGGTGCCTGTCCAAATACAAATCATATTGAACTTCATTTTGACACTATGATACGAACCTTCCCAGACACAAATACCACTTACGTTCCAGTTTTTTTAGTATACGAAAGACATGACGAAGCAAAAGCTTTCATTCAAAGGAGTATGCGTGTAGCAGGATACCACATGGGTGGTGTGGAAATACTACAAAGTTACAAGAAAAAGAATCGACCTTTGTCTTACAAATATGCAAGAGTTATGGTAGAACAAAAGTCCCAGATTTCTTTTTTGAAAATTATAAATAAGAAAAAAAAACTCTGAAAATGAGAATCCAACATCACCATTCATTATATAATAAGTCGATAAATTGTGGTTGACAAAACAAAGGTTGCTATAAAAAAAATAAACTGTGAGTTATTAAGCAAGGAGCAAAGGATGATAAATATGAGATCTGGGGATGTTGGGCCGATTTAAGGAAACATTAAGAATAAATGCACGAACATATGACATGCGAGGCCGTAGGCCGAGCAAATACGGGGGTCTGGGGGCGAAGCCCCCAGCTGGCCAAAGGCTAGTATATATATATATATATATATATATATATATATATATATATATATATATATATATATATATATATATAACCTCTAAACGTATTATTTTAAATTAATTTATACGTGTTATATTAACTTTCTTTATTAATGTTGCAGGGCTACCGTCGGTAGCCTCAGTTGCCCATAAAATACGCAACTGAAAGTTTTTCATGTGTATTGTTCTGTCTTTATCAGTATAGTTGAACAGTTTTCAATCTCTGTGCAGGATTTACAAAAGGTCGTATGCTATTTTCTTTCTGGGCTAGAAGCCCTGTTTTAGTTCTTGATTTGATTGGCTGTATCTAAAGAATATTTATAGATGATGATATTAAAATATCAAAATGGAAGTAACAAAAAGTAGATTTACAAAGTGCATTTCGACTAGCCGTTAAGCAGATTATATCCATAATATGAAACTATTGTGAAAACAAGAATTACAAACTGCAAGATATTTTGCACTGAGCTGATAGATTTGCCACCGAGTCCAGTACAATATACCGTGTTTAGTCGCATTTTAAGTTTAAAGTAAAAGCATTCGCCAAAAAATTAATCGCATAAAAGTCGCAGTCTACGAGATTTTTGTCTTTGTGAACAGGACTTCTTTCGAAATTGCTTACTTTGCGCGAGTCCGAGCAAAAGAATTTTTCGTGTTTACTGATAAGTAACATCGTGACCTATCTGTCAACATCAGGCAACCTACTTCCACCTCCATTCTGCGTGGCCAACTCCAAGTATGATTCATCCCAGTAAGGCACCTGTTTACAACCACCTGCAGACAGCCCCTGGTGACAAAGCGATACACACCACCTTTGTTGCTACGCGACTTTCAGTTCACTGACGTTCATCATTACGATACTTGAAGAGAGCGTGGCCTGGCCAGTACGTGTTCGAGTGCGACTTACGGAAGCGGAAAATTTGGTTTTCGAAAATTTTTTCTTGTGTGTTTCTGCTCGGACAAAAATGGGAAAGTTCAGAAACAACAGCGGTATTTTTTACAAGTTTTAATATTATGCTGTATGTAGACTATATTTTATTTTTTATGTTGCCACAATGCTATATGTATAAAAATTCGAAATTGTTCTGATTGTAGCGATAATTGAATGGCAGCTTTACTCGCGTAATAGTCGCAGTTGGATTTTCGCATTAAAATGGTAGAAAAAAGTGCGACTAATATGCGAGTAAACACGGTATTAGGTAATTTCTATGTATAGTATGGCTATTTCGAATATTTTCATAACTATATCTTTTCAGAGATAAAAAGTGCCAACAAATTCCCATTCCAATAATTATTCCAAAATAATTCATTTTCATTCATCGTCAGTTTTTTTTTTATAGGATGTACAACTAGAGGCTTAATTTTATTTTCCTGTTGTTTATTAGATAAACCAATATAAGTACTAACCATACAAAACACTTACGGTAGAATTCTGATAACATCCTACTATAGGACTCTGCGAAGGAAAAAAAAAAATCCCCACTGTCGTTAACGCATGCGTGGACGAAAGTGGTTTCCTAGGTTGTGAAGATAGATTATTATGGCATATTTTTTAATCCTGAAGGAAGGAAGGGAGGAAGGAAAGTTTATTCATTTCTGACAGGATCATTCCCAATATTCATACCACACTCAGTAGAGGTAAAAATTTACTAAGTTTCACACCTCCATATGCAGGTTCCTGCTCTCGCTACATTGATTGCTTTGGCTATATTACGTTTCTTCCAGGAAGGATCCTACCGATAGCAGACCTTTGGCAACTCAAAAATAAAAAAAAATAAAAAAAAATAAAAAAAAAATAAAAAAAAAATGTCGTACGAGATGAACAAATGAACTCCAATGACTGAAATGAAGGAGCATCGTCTTGTTGAAGAAGTGCATTATGTTACAGATTTGAAAAGTTCGAGAAAGAAGAAATAATATTTATTATTATTAACTTTCTGAATTCCTCCATTAGCGGTATTAAATATCGCCGCCATTTTTTACACTCCATTTATGTGGGAATTTTTTCTTATCTATCTCTCTATATATAGTGTAATTTTAATATTAATAATCAAATTTAATCTAAGTAATACTTTATATAAAGCAGAAATTCCTTGTGAAACAGGAAGAGACATTTAGCTTGACTCGAAGAAATCAGTAAAAAATCAAACAATTAAAATTTCATATATATTAATTAAAGGAGAAAACAGCCGATTTAAACTTTAGTTTTACACATCAGATCCTCTACTGGTGCGAATTCAATAACACACAAAAAGTGAAAGAGTGAATGACTGAACCGAGATCTCCGGCGTACCTAGTTGATGCATTAACGACTACGCTGTCCAGTCCGCCACGCACTCTCACTAGTGGAATCGGTGCTCTCCACTCAGATCACATGGCTTGTACCACAGCCTAACTGCTTGCTGTGCTTGGACAATCTATTGTCCACATATTGAGATTAACATCTTTTGACGGTTGTAATTTCACATATGAACTGGTGAGATTAAGAAGGGAAAGATTCCACATAACCAAACTTTTGGGAAACTGAAAAAAACTTCATAGTATCCAAACAAATAGTCACAGGAAAAAACGTACTATTGGAAAGTTGCTCCTTATAACCCTAAGTAACATATACGCAAAAGTATTTTACCATTACATTCTTATTATGGTTATTATATGATTTTAAAAACGGTGGAATCTTTCCCTTTTTAATCTCAACAGCCTTAGATGTCGAAAAAAGTAAAGAAAAACGTATTTATGAGCTCAAAACTGTTCCTTACTTATTGTTAAACCAACAAAAATAATAAAAATTAAACATTATTCACACATGTTATAAAAATAAAATACATGACATATTGGTTTGTGCCTTTGTACACTGTTTCTATTACTACTCACTGTCCTCACTCTCATGCTCATGAGTAGGCCACTCTAAAAGTTTATTGTAAAACACTCTGGCTTGTTCCGGCACATAGTGAACCACTTTGGCAACATCCTCGAGTTTCTTCCTTTTTATGGGAACGATTCCATTATATACCTTTTCAACAGGAGGGTTTGCTTCACCACCTTTGTACAGTTTAAAAACTTCAGTTTGTAGCCCGTCTATAAAAGTGTAAGCTGTAACATATCCCCTTTTTGCTGCTTTGAATGTTAAGTGTTTGTCGGTACTGATTTTAAAAGGCTGTTTGGTTCGAACACTAGCACAAGTCTTTTGAAAAATGTCGGCCACCATCCTTTGAAGTTCAGAATTTGTTCGTTTGAAACGGATTTCACCTGAAACAAAGGCTGCTTGGTTTTTGCAGTACTAATCATATCGTTGTATTGATCAGGGGAATAAATCCTATCGTGGCGTTTCATGGCTCTCTTAATAACACCAAAGTTCCGGTCGCAGGGGAGAAAACTGTGTCCTCTAATGGGGAGAAATACATGTACTTCATTAAATCGCCTAATAATAGTAACAAACAGGAACAATCTCACCAAAGTGTGATTGCGGTTTAGCCTGGGACATGAGTCACTGAACACGTATAGAGTTTTTACTTGAGGGTCAACACTGTTGTTTATGTAGTCATACAATAAAGAACACACCGCGTTTGCTCCTTTCTTTGCAACTCCTTCATTATAAGTGTACATAGTAGCTTCTTCATTTCCTAAACTATGGATACAAAACACGTAATGCCATAACTTCCTTAAATAGAACATTTCTTGAACAGGTATGCACGGCAAAGGAAGATTTTGCATAAAATCAAAGCTGATTCCATGTACGTCATTTCTTTTAGGGCGCAGTTCAGTTACTTCTTCCATTTTCTTGTAAAACTTGCTCTTCTTTTATGAACCATCAATTCAGCTAAAGCGGCGTCATTCAATGTCGATGATGATATTTTGGTATTTAGGTCCTCACACGTTGAACACACGTCAACTTGCGGCCTACCGAATAGGTACCCATAATTTTCCTTGTAATAAGGTAAAAAGTACTCATATTTTATTATGTCTTAGTTCTGGATGCTTTTCCAGAAGCATTTTATGCTTCTTTGTGCATGTCAGCCCAGCCTCTAAATATGTAACAGGATTTGCAGAATAGTGGGAGGTTTTGGGGGCAAGACTCGATGTGTTCCTTTAGCACTATTAAAACATCATTGGGAAATTTCTTATGGTTATCGTGTTTTCCTCTCATGAACATACTGGAGTGCCTACCGAGTAGGGTAAATTGACACTACCACATGTCCGCGCAACGGACCTTAACTCGGCAATATTAACCGATCATATTTTCTAAAAAAAGCAATTACAACACTCGTACTAATGGAGTTAGATAAATATAAACTAGAGGAACTGCATATGTGAAGCCTCTAACAGTGACAACACGGACCTTTCCTAGGAAATAACCGAAAACTGGCCTCAATTTGAACAAATTCCGTTCCATAGCAAAACAATACGAACTTCACATACCTAGGCACTCCAGTATGTTCTTATTTAGCTCCATGGCTGAGAATAAGAAGGGAAAGATTCCTGGAATGTTTCCTTTCTTAACCTCAGTCAAATTTTTCACGTGCTCTTACGTCATAATGATGAAAGGAATCTTTCCGTTTTTCATGCCAAAATATCCGTCTTAATTAAAGGAACAAAATGGCTATTTCAACTCATTTTGACAAAAAAGTGGAATTTTTCCCTTCTTAATCTCACCGATTCATATATATATCTAGGTTGTGGTACAAGCCATGTAGTTTGAGTAGAGAGCACCGACTTCAGGAGTGAGAGAGTGTGTGTGACTGTTCAGGAAAGCGAACTAGGTGGTGTAGTGATTAACGCATTGGCACGTTATGCTGGAGATCCTGGGTTCGAGTCCCGATCCATAATTCACTTCTTCACTCTATGTATTAATTAAAATTCCAGTTCATTGCAAAGGAAGAAAATAATGTTCCTTTATAAATCAATACCGTTAAGGTATGAAATTAAGAGAAACACACCTTTTTTAGATATTAAGCACAATTCAAAGTATTGTAGCAAAGTTTCTTCTTTTGTCATAATGCTGCATTTGACTTCTATAAAACCTGTTTCTAGCACATAAATTCATTTGTTTATAATATTTTTTGTGTGTTTATTGACAGATTAAAGGATCCTTCAGTGGTAAAAGGGGCCAAGAGAATTTTAATCCATATAGTCAAGGAAATATTTGTTCAAATTGCTTTTATGTATTGTGCGGTCCAGTACCACCTAGTCTAATAGGTAAGGCATATAACTGTATTTGTATTGTAGTTCATCTCGTATTTGCTACCCAATCTCACGTTGTAGTTTTAAGTTTTAATATTCGTTCTAGTGTCAAAGAAGGAAATTCAGACATTGTGCACAATGCCTTGTGTAAGTGAGGAAATAAGATTAATTTAATCACTGGTTTAGTAAGTACAATACGTGTTTAAGGCAGAAAAAAATGTTACTTACATTCTTATAATAAATTGCAGTGTATTACATTCTGATTTAAGGTTTCTCCCGCCTCTTCCTCTGTGTGACTTCTTTGGCTGCTGCTAAACATGAGAAATGTTTTCAGGAAGTAGTGAGTGTTGTAGGGCCGTGAAAATCAGGGAAATGCTTCAAAATATACTGAAAGTCAGATAAACTGCTATATTTCACAGAATGTTTTTTTCTTACCCACAGAAAATTAAAAATAAAAAAAATAAAAGAAAAAAAGAAAGAAAAATATGAAGAACACCTCAAAGAATCAGAAAATAGATTCAAAAAGATAATAAAAATCCTGAATAAAGAGTATTACCTTTAGAAATAAAGAAGCTTGAAAAGCGGTAAACGGTTGAAAACATCAGACTTTGTAGAAAATAAACAAATTAGATAAAAAAGAAAATCAAATAATTACCTTGTAAAACCAAGAGTTAGTTTTCATGGTTATAGATAATCAAAGGAGATGGGCTAAATTATGATATTTGTTGACTTGTTACTAAAATTTATTAACCGAAATGACATAATTACACTGCATTCATATAAATTACAATTTAAATATATAATTATAAGGTCAAAGAAAAACTATTGTCCAGGGATTAATATATATATAAAACAATTCTTCTCAGTGTTGACTTGTTTATATTTGAGTGTATTCAGAATGCTGAGATATTAAAAGATATCCTTAGTGTATAATAATTGTTTAAAACTAGTGTTCTGTTATTGCAAGTACAGGAAGTTTGACTCATTATAAGTATTTGCGTTTTTATACTGTATATTTTTAAACCTTTTTAAGTAGTAGAGGTTGCATTTCGCAGTGAAAAACAGAAGTAAATGAAGTCTAATATATTTAACTAAATGATATGAAAAAACTACTACAATAACATATATGGAATATAATATGGAATTCAATCTTATATGGACTATAATAACGTATCAATAACTTAAACTTTGATTCTTTGTTACTGAACTCTACCATTTTGTCCTCTGAATTCTCTTAAACGTATGACGTTCGCATTCCGAAGTAACTACATTACGACATTAGGAAACAGAAGTCGTATACATACACCAGTATCAATTTACTCTGTTCACCTCAACAGTATTTAAAAGAATAACAAGGAGAGCTTTGGATAGATATGGGAATAGTGGAGGACGATTAAAAAATGATTTTTAATAAATCTATCCATAAATTATAGTGTTTGCAGGTCAGGATAAATTTATTTACTTAGTCATGGAAATTCAGGGAAACCAATACCAGATTTCAGTATGTACCCTGTATTAGTGCTAGTTTTCGTATCTATTAAAATTTTCAACATATTTTACATATGCTACGTTGTTTGTGGCAGATCTTTCTACATTTTACACATTTCATAATTACAGTACTAGTATATCTTAAAGAGATTTTTATGTAACATGTCATGTGTTTAGTAGCGTAGCCTTAGAAATCACAGCAAGAAAGATGGTAGAGAATCCTTGAGACAGGATGCATTATAGTGTATTACAAGTATGTAAGATAAGAAATTTTGTGTCGTTTAAATATTAAATATGAATTCTATAGCATTTATCAGTAAATGTACGATAGAATAAATTTTATCATCCATATATAGCAAGTATACTTCCTTGTTTTGCTGCAATTAATTTTCAATAACGTACTTTTGCTGTTGTAACAAAACTTAATGACCTTTTGTTTTTCTGTGGCCCAATTTGAACTTTCTCTGTTATACCATTCAGATGTTCCATTGTCTCGTTGTGGTGTTTATAAGATATGTACAGAAATATCTCAAACCTATTTGTGATAAGTGTTACAAGATTTAGGATTTTGTTTATCACGTACTCAGTGCCTCTCAAGAAGTTTGTACAGTGTGAGCGCATAGCCTATATTGCTAGTGAACCGTACAAGACAAACTGTGCGTTATTAAGGACGTAATTGATCAAATTAGGACTCTTGTAGATGGTCCATTGTCTGGAGTCCCTCGAATACAGATTAGGATAAACCACCTGTTTCTGATAAAATTCCGTGTAAAGTTCCCTTTCTTTGGCTCCACTTGAACAGTGAAAAAGGCATGGTTAGGTAGAAAGGTAGACAATAAGTGGGCTTAGAGCAGGTGAGTCTAAACACACCGAAAACAAAGAAAAGCGGACTGCAGTAACCAATTGTGTGTGATAGTCACAAGTTACAAAATGTATTTGTCATAGGTAGATTAACTTGATACATATAGGAGAGACTAAGGGTCCCGAGAAATTCCTTTCTCCTACCCATTTTATTCCTAAGTTAATGAATTAATATTATTTTCCAGTATGCCTATACATTGTTCCCAATGACTGAATTTCCTGCTTTTGTAACATTTGTAGAAGATCCGATACAGAAGATAAAGCATGTTATTGAGACAAATGGCTACTAGTGTCGATTCGTTTATTTAATGCATATTTCATGATCAGTGATAATTATATCTTAACTAGATTTGTTATTTTGGGGGGGAGGGGGAGAAAGGAATAATAAATAATTCAAATTTTAGGTATTTAGGACATTTTCTTTAACACATTAATTATTTTGCATCCGATTTATTTATTATTATGTGTTTTTTAAATATTTGAGCTTCAGTGTATTGAGAAAACAAGTATCCAAATTTATAATACTTGAGGCTTCTTTCAATCTTAACTGTGAAATAATTAAAGCAAGGACGTCCCGAATGTACGTAAATAGTTAATATGCTCTGTTTATTCTACATTAGTGAGGTGACTTAACCCAAGAAGAAAACAGTAGAACACTTCATTAAACTGATTACTTAACATGCTTGAATTATTCGTATAATTATAATTGAGATTTGAAAAGTTCATTGTAGAATCCTTTCTCCGAAGGAAGTATTTAGTAGTAGTGCTAAATAACTTCTATTTTCTTGAGAAATCACATTTTGCAGTGCAATGTATAGGACCAGGTGGGGACGGGGGTCACGGTAGCCCAATGCAGAAGCTCTCATTTGAGTTGCGAAGAGTTCCTGGTATGATCCTGGAACATGTGAGCTAATGGTAGGCTCGGTGTTTTCCGTTCCAGTTCCTTTATTCAACGTATTCTTTCATCTTTCACGTTCATTTTATTATCCGTCTCCTTTAGTCTGGAAGCCATAACCGCAGGATATTATACAGATTTCATTTCATTCCACAGATGTGTAGCCGTAAGAGCCAATGATTTAGAATGATTTATATTGTTTACCGGAACGTTGGAAAAAACTACTTAGCGAGTAAGTTTCTTCAAGAGAATTTCAACTTAGCAAACAAATGAAACCTTTTCTGTGCATGTCGGTGTATGTTCTATCATTCTTTTCTTATCAGAACGATTAGGAATTACATAAAAGAAAATATAGTTTAATGTAAAGATGTTATGGGGAAATAGATATTCCTTAAGTTGTTATGTGAACTTGTTTTATTCTTCATTAGACGTATGTTTTTAGTCAGTACATTTTATTCTTCATTAGATGTATATTTTTAGTCAGTATGGATTCTTACACAATTTTTAAATCCTAAAAATTTGTTTTCCATTCACAAAGGCAATGAAAGTTTTGGAAATTGTTATATTATTTGTTCTTGAAAACATGTTCTTAAAATCAACCCAGTTTTCGGTCACTTAAGCTGAAATTTCCTTCGTGATGACATGGATATAATAAGTGTTTGGGTGGTAAACAAAAGCTGTACTCCTTCTATTTACATGCCTTGGGGCAGATGAGGCTTTTGGAACATATAAACAGAAGAATGAAAATGACTTGTTCGTTGTACCTAAATGTGATATTATCAAACCTTAGTGCCAAATTACCTTTAGTTTAGTTTCAACGGCAGCTACAACTCGTGGTTTAGAAGTTGTGTTCTTTGTCAATCTTCATCGAAAAAGGCCCCGGAGGTTAAATGTTATCTGGTATTTTCATCGCTAATTTACGTCGGGAGGTGATTCCTGACACCGAGATAAGCAAAATAAGGTTCTATGAGCGTAGAGTATATTGACAGAGCTACTGAGGGTCAAAAACGTGAGAACAATAAGTTCGAAGTGGCAGACATCGAAAACTAAGATGGTGTAGGATTCTAGAGGTGGAGCTGGTGTTTAATACGTAGTTCCTTGGTTCACACACACAGATGGCGCTTGGTGTTCAAGACTACAGTTCAGGAGTGCAGTCATTCTGCTGAATTGTTGAATAGAACAAGTGGCAGTGCTCGACTAAAATATATGCATTATTTAAACCGCGAACACCCCGACATACTATTCATACAGTCGCGCAGATGGCAGTGGGCATGAAACAGCACGACTCTATCAGGAATGTTTTCTTAACAAACGCCAACCATCATATAAGATGTTTGCAGCAATTTCTCGGCGCCTGTGGGGAAACAGGAACCGTACCAGCTGCCCATGGCGATGCTGATCGACCTCGTGTACGAATACCTGTTATTACAGGCTGTACAAATGTGTATTACAAGCTGTGGACAATGAGCCAGGTATCAGTACGAGGGAACTTGGCCGTGAAATGCATGTTAAGTCACATGACTATATCGTGCGATACATGCAAATGCCCTGCAAAAGGCTGACAGAGGCGGATCTCCAACCACGTGAAGCATTTTGCTAGTGGTTCATTCAACAGACCAGTACCATCATGTTGTTTCTGGCATCAGTACTGTTCACTGACGAGGCTGTGTTTGGAAGGGATGGTATCGTCAACATGCATAACATACACATATGGTCAGATGCACATCCCCATGGTATGGTTGTGACTCATCAACATCAATTTCGACTCAATATATGTTGTGGTATTGTCCGTGATCAACTGAGCGGTCCATACATTCTACCCCGAAGACTGAATGGAGCACAGTATTTGACCTTCCTACAGCATACACTGCCCGAATTAGTGAAAAATGTTCCCCTAACAATTCGCCGCAACTTGCAGTACATGCATGGTGGAGCTCCATTGTGAATGTTCACCGGTAGTTGAACAACTTCCCAACGTTGAATTGAACATGGCGGACCAGTGCATTAGCCTGTCCGGTCTTCGGACTTAAATCCACTGGATTTTTATCTGTAGAAATACATCAAGAGTGGTGTATGCTACTCCTGTCAACGATGTTAACGACTTATAAGAGTATCTATAACGCTTGTGCAACCGTTCACCATGAGCCAGACATCTTCGAATGGGTTCATCAATCCATGATCCAACATCGTCGTGCGTACATTGCTGTCTATGGCGAATACTTTTAACATCTGTGACAGGGTTGGCTGGTTTAAACCAGCTGTTTTTTTTTTTTTTTTAACTGGTTTAAACAAACAAACAAACAAAGAACGAAAAATGCTTTAAATCGTATGAACTTAATGGTAACGTTTCCAAATATCAAACCATCTGCATTAATTTTATCTCTTTTTCTCCTTTTAAGCAAGGCGTCGTATGTTCAATTCGGGGTCGAACCACAACCCTTTTTTCAAGTGTAAACCAAGTAGCGATTCGGATGTGACTTTAAGCGAAAGTCTTCTTCTTATCTCGGTATTACATAAGGATGTTAAGCCTAAATACACGAAACGAAACCAAATTGTATGCCTGAATGCCGGTTGTTTTTATAAAGAAGCCAAGGTTGCTTAAATATATTGAAATAAATTTGCAAAATTTACCGACTGCCTATATAGCTTCCAACATTAGCTTGGATTAGACTTTCAGTTTTAATTTAATTGAATGATATCTACATACTCAATTTGTAATTTAATACCTCCGTTTTAGCGTACTGATTATGATACAAATTTTATATGCCAAGTAATAACGGGATTTTTTTCGTTATTGCCTTACATTTAAATTAATAACAGGACTTTCCCAATGGCTAAGGCGGGAGTTTTCCGATTTATATATAATTCTGTATAATGGTTTCAGTTGTGCAACTGTTTATCTTTTTGTCCTTCTGAAATGACTCTTGACAATTATATTAACAAGTATGTAAAGATCAATACAACGTATTTTTATCAGAAGTCCTTCGTGAGCGAGTCGGGAGACTCATCGCATTTGTCGCCAATTAGTCCCGGTTTCAAGTCCAAATGAAGAACAATTTCTCTCGGATGTAAGCTGAGAAGCGCTTTGAATTCTGCTTTAAGCTTATGTGACCCCTTCCGGCATAACCCGGTTGTTGCATAATAACGCCACGGCGAAACAAACTTACTTCTGTTCATATGTAATATAAATACATAGAGCAAATTATTTAAACCAAAAAAACCTGGTTTAACCCCTCCCCCCAAAAAAAAATAGCTTTTTGTTTTTTTCAATAAAAAACCATGGTTTTTGCCAACCCTGATCTGCCCAACAAACGTAAGTTTCTCTCTCTCTTTACACGTCAATATCTACCGCTTCGAACTTACTGTAACAACGCTTTCAGCCCTCGCTAACTCTATCAAAATGCCCAATATGCTATATGTTCATAGGACCTCTTTTGCTTATCTCTATCGGGAATCCCCTCCCGACATTTGTTACATCAATTAATTTATGCCATATATACATAAATAAAATATGGGTTGCTCAACAAACCTGAAACCGTACCTTTAGAACACAATTAATACGATGTTCCGACCTTTTTGCCATTAATAAAGCCTCAAATCGTCCTTAAAAGGCCACATATAGTTAATACGCACTACTTGAAGAGATCCATCTTCTTATAGAACAGTACTAGTGAGGATGTGAAGCTGCTGATGGAACATTTCTGACTCGCTTGTCAAAAACACTGCAGAATATTATAGTACGCGACCACATAGTCAGGGCACACGTGAATCCGTGATCGACGTAATTCTCTAGAATAGCGCCATAGTCCTTGGCAGGAATTTTCTCTCTAGAATAATCAATCAATGTAAATAGTCCCTCAATATTGTGGTGTAGGCTATGCTGATCCACCTCGTCTTAACTTTAATACTATACAACTCGGGTGTTCTTTTCGGAGCTTTTGTTCTATATATTCAACTAGTGAGAAAAATAGTGAGTGTGGATTCGTTAAAGGGACCGCATGCATTTTATTTAGTTTTAAGTTTTTCATGATTTCCCTGTGATAACATTGAAAATAATTTTTTCAAGTGATTCAGGTTTCCAAATATTTGGTTGTGATAATAAGATTGTTAAGTGTGTTCCCGACGGACGCTAAATATATAAAAAGGCTCAAGGCGAGAATTTAATTCTGTTGTGAATTGTGTTTTAGTTCTTGGAATATAATCCACATTAATATTTAGGCCTTTCTTTCTGACAGCTTTTTCTTGGTAGACCGCACTATTTGATGTAGCTATACTGCTATTTGTTATGTTCTCCATGTTCTCGATGATAAGAGAGATGATATGGCTTGGGAGCAACAGTGGCTCAGTGATAAGAACACTCACCTCTAGTGCTAGGAGTTTCTGATTAGGGTGCGAAATCATAACAGTCGAAATGGGGAAGAGAGACAGAATCTTCCCAACTGAATTTAAAAAAAAAAAATTAAAAAAAGCCTCTTCGGACTAGAATGTTTCAACGTAGAGAGTTCACATATTCGAACATCCATATTAAGCTATGGAAGACTAGAGATACCACTAATCACTACTTCATCCATTAATTACGCTTGAAATACATGTTAAGTACCTATAAGTCACTGCAATTAATTTGCAGACTTTTGACAGTAATATAACTTTATTCACACATACACACACACACACACACACACCCTATCCAGCAGGCTAGAAATGGGCGGAATTTTCTTCCAAAAATATTAAGTACGGGGAATTCCTCCATCCCCCTAGGATTTCGAACCTTGTCCCTACTTCGATCCCAGTCCTTGTGAGTTTGAAGTGGGCATCGTGATGCCCTTGGGTTTGTTCAGATATTTCCCGTTTCCTCCTGCATTCGCAGTCCACCAGTTCTTTTATAATCAGCCACTTTCATTAATCTACATCTTATTTAGCCTAAATGACATATTCGTGGGGGCGTTACACTAGATATTTCATTTCACGAATGAACGTTGTCCACCACGTGGCATTTATACATCGGGATGAAACGTGAAATCGAATATCTGTTTCATTGTGTATTTCTGTACATAGCTTACTGAATGTATTAGTTGTTTAGGAATAATATATTTTAAAAAAAAATGTAGATTCCTTATCAAATATTGATTCCTGGAAAACGTCTGTGAAGTTCCTGATTATTTTATAAAGATGGATTAGCGTTTAGTGTGCCGTTCGCAGCGAGGTTATATGAGACGTGGATCTATAGCGTAATGTAAAATCCAAACTACATGAGCTCCCGTCGGAGATAGAACCCACGTCTCCCACGCCGAAGATGCGTACGCTAACCGTATACATGAGGGAGTGTTGATTTTTGATAAATCGTATGAAGCATTCAGTAATAGCTTAATGATTAAACAAGAAATCTCTGCATACTTGTCAATGTAACAGTGGAAAGTATAAAGGTATTCAGTATTATGGCTTTAGAAGTAAGTAATACGTTGTAGTGTCATCATTTTGTCCACTTTCGAAAGGGAAAAGGATGTCTTGTCTTGTAGGCTGTTTAGATCACTGCTGGAATCGCCCTAACTCTTCCTTCTCTCCAATCGAATATAGCGAACAATTTCCAGTATTGCCATTGTAGACATACATAAGAGCATGACAATTTCCATGAATATACATCGATAAAGCTACATAAATAACTCAACCAATAAGAGAAAAACAAATAATTTCTAATACTCTATAAACAGAAAGCGCAAAGAAGCTACAACCTGAAAATTTTCGAAATTAAAGGAATTTGACAATAAAAGGAAGTCTCAGAAGGAAGCATATTTCTCGGGCGACATTTTTATTTTCCGTCTACAAATTTCAGAAAGACCATACGGCACCGGAAGTACTCTTATCACGCACACTGAAATATCTCATGATTGTGTTGAAACAAATGAAGGCGCATTCGTGACATACTTAAGCCAAAATATTCCCTGTTTAGAATTATGTGGAAGGTGGTCGAAAATTATATTAACTGAAGTTGTAGCTGTTATCGTAAAACAGTTTTAGAAGACTGTGAAAATGAAAAATGAAGTGAAATCTTTACGTCCCATGGTATGCTGACTAGGCTAAAGGAGACGGTGATGACGAGAAATGAATGAAATCGTGGAATGAAGAAAGTGGGAGGAAACGGGAAAACCCCGAGAAAACCCACGCACATGGTGTTTGTCCATCATAAAGCTCACTTGGCTCGAGCTGAGATCGAACCAAGGACCCCATGCACCAGAGGTAAATACTCTATCACTGAGCCATCACGGCCCTTTAGAAAACTGTGAGCAAAGAAAACAAATATATACATGGGAAAGTATTCGACGGTTCGAACTTCGACGTAACCTAAAATATTTACCGTTTAGTATGTATTTATTTATTTTCGAATGAACCTTCATATGTTTGCAACAAAATCATTAGTTCCTTCAGTGTCCAAGACAGTAGTATCTTCCAGTGTCATACGGTTTTTCTGAAAATTGTATGTAGAAAACGTCATGTTTCGTCAGAGGTTCCAACAGACCATATGACCATCTCGTTCATTGGATGAAACCGCGAGCCACAAGATTTAACATAGGTATTTCGAACAATACTTTAAATAAATGTAATAAACGTAAAGCGTATCTTTATTTGGGATCCGTTAAAAGCTAGTTTCGTTTCAGTAGCCAAGCAATGTCAGAACCATTCTCTTTTCAGCCTGTACGAACCATTTTTGTGGAGTAATTTGATTGGAGAGGAAGCAGATGTATATTTCAGGTAACGCTCCTACCTGGCACAGACTAATACTACAAAACCAATTAAGATAACTCCTGAAAATTGTTTAAAAATATACTCACCTCACTGTTGTATAATAGTCACTCCCTAAATAATATATATATTTTTCTATTTACTACATCTTAATGACCTCATCTGAAATAAATAAATTTATTATTAAATGGTTTTATGATTTGATGTTAAGATAAACACCATTAAAACTGCTGGAAGAATACTGTTGTGGAAGTTAGAATATTACGAATTGCATGCTTGTGTAACATTTCTACAAATAAATTTTGTTGACACTGTTTAAACAGCAAGTTGCATTTTTACATAGAACATCTTATTGTTTTTTCCTGTATGAATTTTTGCATTTATGTACAAAGAAATGTTTATTGTTTTTCGTCCGTTGATTTGTTCCCATAAAAAAAAACATCTGTGGAATCATGTACAATATGATGATTGCATGTTGCATCTGAACTTTGATTTTTCTTTCTTTTAAAGAAGTAGTAGTACTGGTAGTATCTATTTATAAATTAGTGTAGGAATCGAGACATTATGAGAGGTTAGTTGTTGCTAGTATCCGCAGAAACAAATTTTCTGTAGGCAGAAACATTGAGAAAGGAGTAACGAATGATCCATCTTTACCTTGTGCTATGCTCAATTTTGATTGTTAATGACATTTAAAAAAAGAAAAAAAGATACCTTACCTTAACATCCGTTATTATTTTTTTAACAACTTGTATCAAAACTTTTCTCGTTCCTTCTGTATGTGTAATGCTGCTGCGCTGCAAACTTATAAGGTGATGGAAGGATCTCTCATTCTGGAAAAATTCTATTATTCGAATAAAGTACCTTTTTAAAATTAAAACCTATACCATGTCCTGAGCGAGGTTTTCCTGGGTTTTCCTCATTCACACCGAAGACAAATGATAGAATGGTACTTAACGTACAAGTCCCAAGTCGCTTCCTTCCTTCCTTTTCCTTGGATAGTGTGATCGTCGAGAGACCTCATCCCTCATACGTGACGGACTAACACGGTAATAGCTGCCAAAAGCCCAGAAATCTAATTCCTAATTCATTCCACACTTCTAAATTACGTAGGGAAAAAATGCTGAAATGTGCTCTTAGACAATCGTTCTAGGTAGAAAAGTATCCAAATGTTTGTGCACTCGAAATATACTCCAGTTATACTGATAATTACGTGTATGAGATTGGGCTGTTTACCATGTAATCATTTAATAATTGCCAGTATAATGGAGCATAGTTCCTTTCGTTATGTCTTAAGTTTAGCAGTGCAGCGGTATAATACACACCGAAGAAGAAAGAAAAGAAGCCTTGTGAAACAGTTTGTGTTAAAATCCCATTGATAAATAGGAATGAATTGTTAGGAGATACACGTGAAATAAAATATTTGGTGTAACATCCCCAGTTATGCTTTGTAGGCCGAAGGAGACAAGTTACAAATGCAAATAAGTGATAAAACAGAGTTTGTGCAATGAACGTAAAAAATTCATTAGGACGCATGATATGTGTGTCTACTAAAGGTCCCATGAATTAAGATCGAATCAGGTACTTCTTGCATCGGAAGAGTATTCTCTCAAACTGGGCTACGGTGTCTCCCGTAGTGCGGAAAAGAAATTGATTTTTTTCCTCGTTACTCTCTGTGACATTAAGAAACAACAATTTTACGCGTTCGCCAAGCACACAGCAAATGAGGGTGAAAGTATATGTGCTTTTAGATTTGAGGTGTATGTGTATAGAGGGAGAGATTCGACACACACACACACGCGCGCGCGCGCGCGAATACAATTTGTTGAAGTGAAGTTCAGCCAATGATAACCTAACTTGGTATTACTTACAACCTGAAAAAGAGTACTGTCGCGATAAGACCCCCTAGCTCACCTAGGAAGGAGTGGGAGAGGGAAGATACATAAAAATGACCGAAAATTACTGATATTAGTGTCGAATCCATAGATTTCGAGGTCACTGGAGATGAAAAGTGATATTTCCGATGCCGTTTAAATCCAACTTTAGTCCCATCAGTACTCTGAAAGAGAGGAAACGGTGACGTGTAAAAATAGTTGAAAATCACCAATATTGGTTTCGATTTCATAGTTTTCGGGATCCCTGCGATGATTGGTGACAGTTTTGGACAGTTCTCAGTTGGGATAAGATTCCGTTTGAAATGAACCTTGGAACATAGTTCCTGTCTTAAGTGTTTTATCATGTCACATTGATTAAGAGGCGTATCCTAAGGGGTAGGGGATTTCAAAATTTATCACAAGAATATAATATCTTACGATTTTTATAATTACACGTTCTTTGAAGTGCATATCGAAGGGGAAAGGAGTTCAAATATCTCCCATAAGAGTATTCGTCCCGTGCGAAGAACGGCTATTTGAGCTAATAGTGGCTTATACAGAATTTTATGTAGGGGGAGTGTTGTCAAGTTCCCAACTTTATCTCGTCTCAGAAGTTATGCACATATCTTAATATGGTAAATGTGTATTATTTCATAATATCTTAAAGGGATGGTGATGTTAAATCTCTGAACCCCTTCCCTTTACGTAAATCACAGATTAAAAGATCATAATTATTTGAGTTAATGTCTGCTATAAATTATTAGATTGTAAGTAAAATTTCTCCCAAAATGTCATGACAAGTAAATTGAAAGGAACTTGGTGGAAGAAGGACATATGCCACGTGCATAGCTTTGTGAGGGAGGGAAAAAAAGCAGTGTTAAAGTTTTCAAGACCGGTAACAACGCATGATCCTACAAATTTTTGGCATATCCCACAGATAAAAAGTTTCATCAGTTTTCATATAATGCATGAAAAGCAATGGCTGTGGAAGAGTGGGATAGGCCATTTTTTACATCAAGCTCTTCAATTACTTTGAATCTGTTGTTTCCAGTCAGGATTTTTACATCGTAGTTAGTCCACTGGTAGAGCTACCATAGACTGGATTCACTGTATTACAAGGGGGAGTTATAAGTCTTCCAATATTCTAGTACCAAACATAACGGTATTCATTACAGTACAGTGAAAGCAGGATAACATTCAAGGTATAGCTCCTTGTATTGGACTGTCTGCTGTCACCTTCTTCCCAGTTCCTCGATTCCACGTCTGTCTTGTTCTTAGAGGCAAAGAATTAAGTCACTGTTGTTTCCACTCCCTGCTGGTTGGTGAAACATTGTGATTTCAGGAAGTGCGCCATGGACCGAAACAGGAAGTAGTAATCAGAAGGGACAAGGTCAGGACTATATGCCGGATGTGGCGTCAATTCGTTGGCACCAAGTTCTTGAGTGTTTTGTTGCGTTTTTCAAGCCGAATGTGGTTTTGCATTATCCTGTTGCAACAGGACGCACTTTCGGTCTACCGATGCAGGATTTTTTTTTTTAACCGTAGCGCAGCATAGATCTGCTCCAATTGTTCGAAATAAAGGTCGACGTTGATGGTGCGACCATTGGGAACGAAATCGAAATAATTATCCCTCGTAGTTCTACCACATACAGAGCAGGATCTTATGCTCGAGATGATCCGATTTGGTGACCGATTCTAAAAATTGGACCTTACTCAACAATTGTTTTTGCACATTCAGATTTCGGAAAAGCACCCACTTTTCGTCGAATATGACAACTCGTTTCAGGAAGCGCATATCACACGGGTTTTGTAGCAGTTGTCGGCATACACCCACTCTCTTCTGGGCCTGAGCTGCGGTAAACTCGTGTGGCAAAATACGCTAGCTCCTGATGGTTTTTCTGAGTTCGTGAAGGTGACGCACTAAAGTAGGCTTTGACATGCCAAGTTGGTGTAACTATTGTCGTGTGCTGATGCATGGATTTACCTCAATGGCATGTGTCGTATGACCTCAGAATCATCTTGGCTCATCTTTGACATTTTTACAACTGCACTAAATTTCTGCAACCAACGAGTTGTTAGCACGTGAGTTCGAATGCAAACAGTAACAGTTGACGTATCAGACGTTATCTCTGCCACTAAAAACTGACTGAAGATTCTGAGGGAGTGGCGACCTCCGTGATAAATAGTCTGCTTGCCACTCTGTCTCTTGGGGCAGTTTGATCTTGTGTTTACAGTCGATCACGGTGAATACACGCTCCTCTGCCGTGTCGCGACAAAACGCTGTAATTTGAGTTACATTGTTTTGTCGCTATAAGCATTTTTGAATTTCCCGCCACCGATATTTTTCACCAGGCCCAGCATTGAGCTGAGTCAAATACTTTTGAAAATATACCAAAGAGAATTTCGATGTAAGTAGGAAATTAGCCGGTCTGTGGCGACTTTACGGCTGTTTTTCTCAAAACTGCTCCACCAAAGTTACAGCGTTTTGTCGCGACAGGGCAGTCCTGCTGTTTGGGTTGTAGAAATATTGCAAGACTTACGATTGTTCTTATATTTGTATTGCAGTCAATGTATTTGCCCAAGTCACTCAAAACCTAAATTGATTTAAGTTTAGATCTTAATTGTAAATGTTATTAATCTTCTAACTATTACTATTGTTCACTTATTCCAGATAGAAGAGGAATAGTAACTCCAGAGTACGCAGCAAACATATCCAGGTTGACAGAAGATCGAGATGCAGTTGTTGCTAACAATAAAACGTATGGCACAGTCAAAACAACACAACCAACTGTAAGATATACACTTAATTTTATTTTAGTCATTTTAAAATTATTTATTTAGAACAATATATATATATATATATATATATATATATATATATATATATATATATATATATATATATATATAGCTATTCGGCATTCTATGTTATTGTTAACTTTTCTTATATTTGAAAAATATTTTAGATTTGCCATCTTCATCAGACATAATCTATATTATAAAATAGAAAGTGACTATGTTTGTGACTTAATAACTCTTGAACCACCCGACCGATCTCCGATCTCAATAAAATTTTCAGCATAGAAAGGTTCAGGCCTAGGGTGGCTTTTATAATTTCACTTTGACGGTGCAATGTACGACAAGGGCAGGATATATATATATATATATATATATATATATATATATATATATATATATATATATATATATATATAATGTGGATAGATAGATAGATATGATGATGATAAATATCGATAATTTTCAATATTATTGTGCCGAATCAATAGTTTTCGGGCTTGCTGAGATGAACAGTGATACTTCCGATGCTGTTTAAATCCAAATTCAGCCCCGCAACTTGGGGGAGGGGGAGATATATATATATATATATATATATATATGAAAATGATCTAAAATGACTGATATCAGAGAACGCTTCAGTAATAGTAAAAAGTGACTGACTAACGAAACATATTATTAACTGTTCCTATTTTAACCCAGCGAAGCTGGTAATTGACGCTAGTGATACAAATAGTCTAGCTTTACTTATTAACCAACAATACAATTACACTATGATCATTTTGTTACAGTAACCCAACATTGTTAGGGTCGTCAAGTCTAGGAGGCTTAGGTGGGCGGGTCATGTAGCTAGAATGGAAGAAAGTAGAAACGCTTTCAAAGTCTTGACTGGAAGACCAATCGGAAAACGACCATTAGAAAGACCTAGGCGCAGATGGGAGGACAATGTTAAGATGGATCTCGCAGAGATAGGAATACAAAGTAGGAACTGGATCCAATTAGGTAAGAATAGAAGTCAGTGGAGAGCTTTTGTGAACGCGGCATTGAACCTCCGGGTTCCATAGGCTATAGAGTTAATTAGTTAGGTTAGGTACGTACTGACAATTATACAATTTATCAAATACACAAGTTCACGTTCTGACAAATTAAATACAGAAAAGCGGGAACATGAAGAAAATATTGTGTAAGTATTGGAAGTATTTTTTACGTACACTTTTCGCGAAGAAGAATAAAATAAGGTAAGAACTTTGCCTTTAATTAGACTTCTCCACTGGTCTAGTGGCTAGCACGCGCCTCTTTAGTGCAGGAGATCCCGGATTAGCTACCCAATGAGAGAGCATTGAACGCATTAGGGTGGTTCAAGTTGCATCTTATACTGTACGTCTACGCCTTACATAGCCTCGGTGTGATAACTGGTGCTTAACTTCAATAATAAAAAAAAAAGTTGCTTTTTAATTTATGGAATCTTTCGTCATAAATTTGCCTTCCGTAATACCTAACAATTCCCTAACACAGCATTCCCCTAATTTCTTTGACAAAGGTGAAATTCAAAAAAATTACTGAAATAGAAGCAACCTGAGGGAAGTAACACTAATATAGAACGCTGAATAAGTTAGCTTGTTGTGTACTGTTTAAAATATGTTCTTTTTTGCGAACCTTAACGTATTGCATAAAGTACTGGCTCGTTCTGCTCAGTTATCTTCTTAATACTCATTAATAATTACATTCGAGAATGCTCATTATTCCTCCACAAATCCATTTCATAACATTAAAAAATATAAAATATTTAAACAGTTGCTCTACAATTTATGCACGGCATGTAATTTTTCTATTGTATAAACTACAGCTGCTGTTGCCGAGATGTTCACTAGTCCAGATGACACACTTACAAAAAATGTAGAAAAGTAAATTGAAACGTTCTATATGATTTGTGAATATACTTCTTTTTATGTACTGCAAAACAAAATTCTTTGCTATCGTGTTCTTCAGCCTTAATGCCTTTCTCCGACCACAAGGGTTCAGAATGAGTAAGTGTCCACCCAGCTGGGAGTGACTTTGGAAGTCTCAATTTTTATTTCGTTCATTCTTTTTTTTTTTTTTTTTTTTTTTTTTTTTTTTTTTTTTTTTTTTCTCCTCCATTATAAAAATATTGTTCAAATCAATTATGATATCATTCCCTCTGGCAGTCAATTGTTAAACATTAAATAACACATCTGAAACTGATGCTTTTACAATATAGTACGTATTTGTACGTATTTTCATAAGTGCTGGAAAGTTAAAAAAGAGCGGGAGTGAATATTGACTAAGAACTTTGATTCATCATGATCCATAAATACTTTTAATTATGCAGTGTGTTTCCCTAACCTGGGGACAAAATCGAAAAGTGCTTTCGCAGACCCGTTTTCTCCTCATTTGATTTAGGTATTCGACATTCGTCTATTCGAAACAACTATATTGCGTAGAATTGACGAATTATCGTAGTGTTTTTTTTTTCTTCTTTCTTTCTTTCTTTCTTCAGAGATACGGAATATCCTGCTTTTTCTGTTGAGGCTACCCCTGCGTGTTCCAATCCATTCCTTGAACAATGAAATCACAGATATGAATAATGCATAATTGGCTGTGACCGGAGCTTAATCCAAGATTCCGTTCTCGAGTTATGGCCAGTTTCGCCCCAGTACGACAAATTTTTGGTGGCCTCTATCTACGATACGACGCACTTTCAAACACTTGTTCATACTCTCAAATTGCTTCTTCTATCATCGTCCATCGTTACGCTTTGAGTTTATACCTTATACGCAGGTCACGGAAACACCTTGTATATCTGAGATCTATATAGGTTTTTTCATGGCACAGTAGTTAATATAAATGACGAATACTTTAAGGCAGATTTACCGATGGAAACTTTATGAACAAATTTAAGTTGTAATTTACAACACGTATTAATAATTGAAAACTCTAGAAATCGATTACTAATATAACAAGTTGTAGTGTTACGTATACACCAGGTGAAGGAGTTTTGGTTTGTATAGGGTGATATTTTCTCAGTTAATATTGAAGCAGGAAGAGGCATTATATTTCTACAACCTCAGGTTTTAATAGGGAGATTACAGTGAAGATGCAATGTTCTTGGAACGCTTAATTGATCCAGAAATCCATTACTTGCTATTTATTACCGTTTTTACTCTATAGCAATCACAGTTATATTCTTAGAACGCTAAATTGATCTAAATCGAATTAGAAAAAACTACTTCTCGAAAGAGTGTAAAGATGATGATGAAACGTATTCTTGGGATGCTTAATCGACGGCTGGAAACTGCTTCTCGCTATCTAATAATGTTAAAACCAGATATACTTGATTTCGATTGGATGGATCACTTCCCTCCTCCTCCTCCTCATCATCATCCATCATCATCAATCATCATCAATCATCATCATCATCATCAACATTATCATTATTATTATTATTATTATTATTATTATTATTATTATTATTATTATTATTATTATTATTATTATTATTATTATTATTATTATTATTATTATTATTATCATTATCATTATTATCATCATCATTATTATTATCATCATCATTATTATCATTATTATCATTATTATCATCATCATCATTATCATCATTATTATTACACTTACCGCACTGAGAAGCTTCCATGTTCCACGTTCTTAAGCTAACCTCTTCGTCTTCACATACGATTTTTCTGTTTTTATATGGTCCATCGCCACCATTCCCTCTAAGCACGTCTTTCATCATGCAGCTCCTTCTTAGCTAATGTCCCAACCAGTTTTATCAACGAACTATATTTCTAACTTTTAACCCTCTATATTCCGGCGATCCATCATATAGTTCTTGATTTATATATATATATATATATATATCTCCCGGACGGACACATGTACACGACAACGGGGTAAATATAAATGTAAAGGAGTTTTGGTAAAGCAAACTCCTTAATAAATTAAAACTTTAATATGCCCATGAAGCTTCCATCAGTACGACTGCATTACAGTATCTGTCATTTACATTAAACCATTCTTCCACTTTTTTTTCAAAAACTTCATAGACTCGCGATATATAGTTAAAAGTACTTATATTTGAAATCGAAGCTCTTAATTCATATTAGCTGTATCCACTCCGGCTCCCTCTTAACATAGGGAAATTGTGAGAGGAGTTATGCAGTATTTAAAATAAATAAATAAATAAAAAATAAAGTGAATGGTAAAATGTGAAAATTTATTCATTGCTTTTGGACATCTTCTCCCTAGAATTCCAATATATTTTAATCTTTCCTTTCCTTCTTACAGAATGGCATAACACCATCTGCGAGTTTGATGAGTGCGCACAGTGATGCCTCAGGATCCACGCATAACCTTGTAAAGAAGAAGGCTCCTTCAGTGCATTCCATAAATGGTGGGTATCACGCTGTTGCTGGAGAAAATGTTCCATTTTCGTACCAAAACGCAGTTCAAGGGGGTTACGTGTCAACTATCAACTCAGACGATGTTTGACGGTGGTTTAATCGCCTACCTGCTGTGATGACGTGATGCAGACGGCGTGTACTATGCAACTTGCACATAGAAATAACGGCTTTTGTATTGGTTGCGTGAAATCGTGTTGTCAAACTCGGCTGGATAAAGAGGAATTGATCTGTTAAAGTTCGTCCGTGATGATATATCTATTTATAGCTCGCTAATTTTTCGTTTTGCTATTCTGTGTGCCTTCAAAATCACGTCTAAGTTTCGAATAAGTTGTTGCAGAAAAACATATACATAACTGCACAGGCATGTAATTGAAAAACCAACTTTTTAAAGTTAACCTGCAATTTTGCGAATCAGGGGCACATCTGCAGAGAGGAAATTAGAGATATTTTTCCTCTCAAAATACTTTTTAAAAATTCCCTTGAAACAGCTTGTTCTCCTCAACCGTCCCCAAGATTCTCTCTCAACCGAATTTCGCAGCTGTTATTTTGAGACATGAAAGCAAACATATATATTCTTTCGAAAACTCATTTTTATCACGTGTGAAATTACATTAAATAAAAGAAGAAGAAAAGTAGGGATTAAGTGAACTTACAACATTAAATCCTTTAGTATGAGTTGGTGTATTGCATTGTATTTCCATATTTTGGCTAATACTTTTTGATGAATTCAAGAAGAGTCATAGTATGAATTTAATTGGAAGATAATCCAGATTATTAGTAGTAAGCAACCTCTATAACGTAAGCCTCTTGAAGAGCGATCTTGTCAATGGACTCAAAAAATATTCACCTTTTTCTTCTGTATTTTCCTTTAGTTAACTTAAGCAGTCAAATTAAAATGTTGAATTTTTACTCAAAGCGATCAGCATTATCAAGATGGATAAGAAGAGGCTCGAGAGATGATGGGACTTATGGGAGTGATTTACTTATGGGAGTGAAATAAAAAAAGTTGAAATTATTTGAAACTATTTGCTGCTACACAATATACATCTTAATTTCCTTCTTTTGTGGTTGGTGTCGATGGTGGTTGTATCAATGATTTTATTCCAATTTCTGTCCTGAGTATTTGTCTCAAATTTCAATTTATATTGTAAAGAATTTCCATACATCCTATCCCTTCTAAAACCTTTCCTTGAAAATGCTGGCAGCTGTCAGCTCAATTCGACAGTTAACATGTTTGTTTAAACTTACGCGAAAATACACCACAACCTTTTGAGTTTATTGCTTTATAATTACCTAAGAAAGATGCTTCTTGACAATGTTCCATTCAATTCCCATACAACAACAATCAAGTAATAAAAAAAAAAAATTAAAAAAAAAAAAAAAGTTGAAATTCCTCCTTTTCCTCCTCTGAAAATTTATGTGTAGCTCTCTCAACTTGTGCGCGTTATTCTGTCCTTTTGAATCACGCCATAAGAGAAATATTTATCAAAATCATAAATTGAAGATAGTTAAATGAATTCACTTGTTTTGCATATGTAAATACATAGTACAACATCAAATTTGAATGTCCAATATTTTAAAAATTTCGATTGGTCAACACTTATGCTCTGCAAGCACTTAACACTAGAATGATATATATTTAAGAACTGGTCTTCATTTTAGTGCCTTTGATCACGTCTCCCTTTACTGTTATATCGTGACAATGGATGGATTCCAAAGCCTATCGTAACGTTGTAGATTCTTGTAATTTTAGTTTTATTCGCTCGCATCGTGACCTTCATTTTGGAAAATCTAAGGGATAATTATAATGTCTTCGTTATAAACATACCTCTAGTCCGAGTTATAAAATTGGATGAAATGTGATAACATTCTAAACAGCTATAGTAGCTTAATATAATAGACGTTGTTGTATGTGTGTTGTTAGTCTTTTCCCTTGAATGTTCTGTCATAACAATTAACATGCAGCCTCTAGCAGATTCTAAATAACATCACAGCAATATTTATCATGACTGAGTCCCTTCTTCTGTCGAAATATTATAGTAATGTAGTATTGTGGTAAACGTTACTAACAGTAATACTTTTAAAGCAGTTTTCCCAGGGAAAGGAGGGACTTGCAATAGACGGGGAATTGAAAGTACTACTGAGAAAGTTTTGGTAATCCACTTGTGCACGATCAGAGATATAATTAGGGAAAGATTTAGAAGCTTTTCGAAATCTTCCTCCTCTCTCCTCTTGGTCTGGCTCTTGAAATCGAATAAAATAGAAAGCAGCATAGTGGAAATAAATCCGTATCAGATGACAATGCAAAAATATGTACTTACGGTTTCGCCAGGTTTAGTGTAATTTTCCCAGTAGTTCAATAATCTATGATCTTTAACAAGTGAATAAAAAACTTACTGTATCAGCAAGCAAGCAAGCAAGAAAGAAAGAAAAAAAAAATCACTTGCAATCTCTTTGCCGGAAACTGAAAGGCTTCTATGCACTACAATCACCACTAAATCGTCGCCTTGACTTAGTCTATCTGTTAAAATCTTGTTGTTCCGCTCCCTTTTTCCGTACTACATATTTTCTGTCACTCTCGGGTCATTCCACATCAACTCAACACACCGTTTTATACTGACCACTTCAGATTTTGATGATTTATACGTTATATAAAGATATCATATAACTCTATATATATATATATATATATATATATATATATATATATATATATATATATATATATATATATATATATAAAGAAATTCATCAGTCGCAGCATATTCTGAGTAAGTAACAAATATGAACTCAGTCCCTGAGAATACTCTTCTTTGCCCAATGATAAAGTTGTAATGGTTCCAAAATTTGATCTGAAAATGGGCGCTGGAGGCTTACTGTTTTGCCTTCTCTTCATAGTGCCTCCTAGACCATCGCATGGGCCTTTACCATGGGTGTGGCAAAAAAAATAGTGCCACTCAGCCTGTATTCCTAAGTCTAGTTGGTGTAAGCATAAATTTAGAAAGTACTTACCATTTTTATACTGTGCAGCTGAACCATCCGAAAGTATAAAATTTTATCAGGGGCATCAGTACTATGTTTGCTTCGAAGGAATTCCACAAGCTTCTTCTGAAAAGGGTAGAATCCCATGGTATTGTGCTAAGGACATTCACATATTATAACCACGTTATAGTGGTCGTTTCTGTTACATTTTCGGTGATAAATTCCAAAAGGATGAACTGTAGCTTGGTTGGTATTCCAGTGAAATGATTGTGCCTCATCTTGTACAACAAAGTCATAATTTTCCTCGAAGTCACAAATAACAACAAATTCACTTTCAGAAATTTTTCCTTTAACATGGTTGAAAAAATAAACGTCGCTTCCCTCTGAAGTCATGATAAAGATCATTTAATTTTTGACACAATAGCTCAATAAATTCTGATGATAACATCTGAAGAGTTTGTAATGTACATCTATCAACAGACAACCATTGACGGAAAGTCACAGTTTCGATTAAGTTTTCCTGTAGGGTTCCTTCAAGCAGAGCTTTGATGACGTCAGTTCCAGCGCAAGAAGAACAAGTTCCTATAGAACAGTCATCAGACACATGTTCACACGTTATGAGGTGTAGGCAGTCCTTGTAAGTTATTATGAAACCTTTGAGTTGATTGTAACGTCCTGTTCAGCAGCGACGCTATATGAGACATGGAATTACTGATGAATGTGGAATCTGAACCACATGAACTCGCGCCGGCAATCGAACCCATTATGGAACCAATGGCGAGAGTTTGTAACTTGGTATTTTCTATCATTAACTTCACCTTTTGATGTGTCATACAAACGCAAACAGTGTGCGTTCCATTAGCTCCAGCTATCAACATTTTTTGGGCGAAGATCTGAAAATTTGGAAAACCCTGTGCTCATGTAAAGAAACCGCTTTTTAGCCAACTGATATACCTCCCGCAAATTTTACAAACGACGTTTAGAAACTTTAACTTTCTTCCCACTGCTCTCTCCTACTGAAAGACAGTCTTTTATGCCTTGCATAATCCTAGAAATGTCAGCAATTTGGTAGAATTCCTTGACGGCCTGAGAGTTTTCTGGTGGAAGAACTAGACCTGGTTCGTTTCTATTATTTGTATCTCGCGATCCCAAAATTATATTTTGACCGTATTTTTATAAAGGCCTAACCTACATATAAGATTTTTTTCAGAAATTTAAAATTGCCCTTTTTCGAGAAATTTGAATTCGAATTTTCGAAAATTCTTTTTAGTATACCCCATTGATTTATATATCTAAGAAAAGTTTGAAACAATGGCTTTACAATGACGTAAGTCTTAGTTCGGTACGTTAATTAGGAGTCGAGATATATCAAATTAAATAAGCTAATATATGCAATTTTTGGTCTAAAATTGGAAATTTCTAACCGTAAAATTTCGAATACTAATCAACTTAGAAGGTTGAAATTTGGTATATTTCAATCTTGCTATGATATTTTCATGTGACGTAAAAATCAAAATCCGAAAATGTGAGGGGAAAAGTGTACTTTTTTTTTTTTTTTTGTATTGATTTCATATGGAATGACTCTCTCCTAAAAGTACAATTTCTTCGCAAGTCTTCAGTTCCTTTTCCTCTTTTTTTAGGGGGGGTATGGTGACTCAGTAGTAGGGCGCATACCTCTGATGCTTGAGGTCCCTTGTTCTAGGGGCCGCGGTGACTCAGTGGTAGAGCGTTCACCTCTGGTGCTTGGGGTCCCGGGTTCGATCCCAGCCCCCGCCAAGTGAACTTTGTGGTGGACAAACACCGTGTGCATGGGTTTTCTCGGGGCTCTCCCGTTTCCTCCCACTTTCTTCATTCCACCATTTCATTCATTACTCATCATCACCGTCTCCTTTAGCCTAACCGGCATAACTGTGGGACGTAAAACTCAAAGATTTCATTTTCATTTTTTCGCTTATCCCCTGTCAGTTAAGTTTGTTTGTGGTGAATTTTCGCAAGGTACTCCCATTTCCTTCTACATTCTCATTCCAGCATTTCTTTAATCATCATTCAGTTGCCTTAATCATCTGTCTCCCTTAGCCTAACGGGCATAATTGTGCAATGTTAAACTCAAAGATTTCATTTCAATTTTATTTTCTCTTCTTCTCGGCAGCATTATTCTCTTTTGCTTTTCCTAATACTTTAATTGTTTTACATTCCACTCAACAAATATTGTCTGTTCTTCGCTATACCCATAAATCGAACCCTTGTTGTTTTCAACAGAATTCTTCTTATTGTTCGTAGGTTACTACGCTACTGTACACGAACTGCTTAATGGTGATTAACTCTTTCATTAATGACGCACAATGACCATTATAAGGTTGTAAAAATAGACGTTTTAGAAGATAATGTAACCGTATTCCAATCGTGAGGGAGTACTTTGAAATAGATGGCATCAATGAATCATTTCTGATTCCAATTCAAGTTCTACCTTATGTGTAGTGTTTTAAATGAAACAATAAAAAAGTATGGTTTTACAAGAATCGTACATAATCTTTCTTAATCAGGATAGACAGTAATGTATTTAATAAAATTACACTATACGTGGCGGATTTTACATATTTGTAGTAATAAGAGTACTTTCGATACGTTTTATATTCATTGTCGTCGTCTCTCAAGTGTAGAAAATGGAAATAGAATAATGTAGTACTAGGTCAGGATTAAACTGTTTTCTGAACACTCCATTTTGTCCCATGTTGTGTACCGTACTTAAAAATTCGATGTTTCAAGTACCATTACGATTTTTTAAAAGAAAAAAGATCATATTTATATTTGCTTAAAAAAACAGTAGGTGGCATATCAAATAAAACCGTCCAAAACTCACCTGAGACATGCAATTAAATACCAGTTACAAACAGTTTCATTGATAAATCGTCGCCATCATCAGTGCATTTTTTGTTTTAAAAAAAAAATATCGATGAACGTCTTTGACAAATTTCTCCTATAGAAATAGCTATGCTATTAAAAATGCTGTGTTCACCAGCAGCAGTACGAACATCTAGACCAGTGCTATCCAAATGGCGGCCCGCCCAAACTATTTTCTGCGGCCCACAGAGCTCTCACGATTTACGATTGTTATTGCTGACACTATTTTCATTTATTCATTCTTTTAATGTTTCCACTCTTCTTTCGAAATAAGGTATTCAGTTAATACTTCTGTACAACAGAAAGCGGCATCCACGGCAACACGTTTCCCTTACTTTTGTGAGTTTGGTCGGAAAAGAGTGTCAATGTTTGGTAGTATTTACTTCTGTGAAAGTGCATTTTCTACCATCAAGATTGTGAAGAATCGTTTCACAAGCTGTCTAGTAGATTCTTCTTCTTTACATCTCCTTCGACTCGAAACAACAGAAATGGTTGTAGATATCCCAGTCTTTTAAACGCTACTAGTCACCCTCATTTGTCACACTGAATAGGTAGGCCTACGTAATATTTCAAATACATTTTTATTTTTTTCTTTTGTATAATAATAATAATAATAATAATAATAATAATAGCTGCGGCCCTCCACCTTACTAGTAAAGACGGTTATGGCCCTCAGGCTCATTACAATTGGACACCACTGATCTAGACGATAGCTAAATTCCACCATTTCATCGGCGGCCTGGACTCTTACCTTTGCATAAGCATCCTGTCTCTTCATATTGGCGATATCAACGACGAATGTTTTTGGATGCAGGCGGATCAATGCCAAAACGCCGATGAAAAGCACGCTGGACCGAAATCACTGACTCAATCTATGCGAAGCGCAGCACCCAAAACGCCTTCTGTTGAGCGAACGATATTTTATATCTGACTTGACTGCAAAATGAGAGGACGGATTGACTGACCTCTAACGACGATTTTCTGAAACTCTAGGCTATGCCCATTAGGGTGGGCCGAAAATGGCCGAAAAAATTTTTTTTTAGAAAATTAAGATTGAGTACCTTGCAAAAGTTGTAAAGTGTTATATTATGTTTCCTCACCAAAATAGAGCCGGATAGAAAGACATTTAACCGGGCCCCCCGAAAGAACGCTAATTTTGAAAAAAAAAAAAGTAGCGACCAATGATTTTTTTTTTTTTTTTAAGAAAGTTAAGTTTCAGTACCGTGCAAAAGTTGTATAATGTTATGTTATGTTTCTTCACCAAAATAGAGCCGGATAAAAAGATATTTAACCGGGCCCCGGGGGCCCGAAATAACGCAAATTTTCAAAAAAAGATAGTTGTGAATAGTGAAAATATTATTGAAATATATTTTTTTTTAGAAAGTTAAGTTTGAGTACCCTGCAAAATTTATAATGTCATGTTTCCTCGCCAAAACAGAGCCGGATAAAGAGATAATTAACCGGGCCTCGGGAGCCCGAAAGAACGTTAATGCTGAAAAATATGGTTGTGAGTAGTGAAAATATTATTGAAATATTTGTTTTCAGAAAATTAAGTTTGAGTACCATGCAAAAGTTGTATAGTGCTATGTTTCTTCCCCAAATCAGAGGCAGATAAAAATATTTCACCAGGCCCTGCGGGTCCGAAAAGTGTTATTTTGTTGTTTAAAAAATATATACCATTAGTATAAGTATGTATAGAAAATTGGTTAAGATTCCTAATACTTTAACTTGACCCCAGAATTTTAAATTTTCTGATCTGATGTGCAGCTCTTCGTCTGATTGGTGTTTACGGACAGAAATACATAAGGGAAGATTGAAAAATTGACCAACAAACACCAAACCAGCCTAGAACTCACTACTGGAGGTGGCTACACAGTAAGTTCCTCCCACCCGCCCTCCTCTTACTTAAAGCTCCTTTGTTGAATCTTGCAACAAAATATTGAGATTTATGTTCGAAGCTTGGTAGATACTTTCGTATTTCCAGTTTTGCGCGAATATAACCGTCTCGTGGAACACTACCGCATACTTCTGAAGAAGATTCTGTTACTACCTTTACACACCTCTCCAAAGCCTGTGTGTGGAAGGGGAACGTGACAAACTGTGAAACCTCCTCTTTTCCACAATCATTTCGATTAGTTCTTCTGTTGATACGTTAGCCGAAATTGGAGGTTTCGTTACTATTACTTCTGATCAATCGGTCAAATAGATATAATCCGCATATTCTTCAGTGCCTTGCCTACTGTAATTGTCAATTAGAACTATAGTTTGGTATTTTCGGCCATGAAAATAGACCCTTAAAATTAGTAGCTTTAGTAGCTTTACACTGTAGACGTTTATTATATATATATATATATATATATATATATATATATATATATATATATATATATATATATATATATATATATATATATATATATATATATATATATATATATATATATATATATAATATAGTTTCCTACGGATTTTGTTTTTATCTACTACCTTGATTTGGTCAGTTTTGTTCAGTAAATGCATATCTTCTAAAACAGCGGATACAATTTTAGCAGCCGACCTATTCGAGACATCTTTTGCCGTACTCATTTGTTTAGGGCTCACTATTGTTTATTTAGGTCTCTTCTCTAAACGATAGCTCCATGCGAACTCTTCATCGCCTGAATTCGGGTTGGAAGCACTTAATATATTTCCAAGTGCGGGATTGAGGCTAACGATTGTAACCCTCTTGTATTTGGTACCGCAGCATCATAATCAATCTGTGTGTCATGCTTTCTTTTGAGCCTATTGGTTTCTGCTTTATCTACATTGCAATTCGTCATTTGTCTCTGATTTCTCTTATCTAATATGAGCTCCCACGGCGGTATTTAATTTGATTTATCACACTTACAGGTTAATCTATCGCAGCATTTGCAAGAGAAAATATCAAATAACTTCTGAGCACCGTTTTTAAATTTCTTTAATTTGGCTCTTACTGGAGGTATGTTGTTTCTTAATGGGGTTAATGATCGTTTTGCATTTTGAGTTGTAATTCAAAATCATATCGTTAATTCAAAGGCAAGACAATACAGGAAGAGAGGCTCGCAGCCATATCGTTTCTGGTTTATTTGAATTCAGCAATGTAAGCGCCGCCTTCGGAAAGACAGTGTTGTGCATTTTGCATCCAGATGCGAAAAAGTGATATTCAGTGCGAAAAAGTTTGAGAGTTCTGACCTGGGCTTAATACGAAGGTTTTTCGTATGTTAATATGGTAGTTACGAAAGTCAGTTAAGGTCTCAATAGTTATTTGCGTACATTAAAACCATGTATTTCATGTTTTATATATTAATAGTATTGTCTGGTAAAATGTTCTTATTATTTAAAATCATTTTATCTGAACAGAAAATTAGACACTTTAGGACCACGGGGGCCCGGTTAAATATTGTTTTAAAATCAACATATTTGACATGGCTTCATTTCGTACCAATTCACAACTTTTGATAACTACTCAATCCTGAATATCTGAAAAAAAAATTTTTCGGCCCACCCTAATGCCCATTCAAACAACACTCATTTCCTTGCCGGCACGCCCCATGTTCCGTAATTATTACCGTCCAATATCAGATCATTCTTTTTGAAACACGATGTAATAGCTGTGAATTGGTAAAGAATTTTCCTTAGGTTTCCGTGCTTTATAACCCGAGTTAACTTCTCAGTATTTAGATTTGAAGTAAATAAACGATTTGGAATAAGGGTAAAACTGAATTCCATGTATATGTGTTTTCGTTAATAAAATACAATATTGAAAAATTATGAATTAGTTAGTAGCAAGTAGCTGATATTTTTCGACACATCAATTAGTTTTTCAAAATAACCAATAGCCGTAACGTTTCAGTTGTTACTTTTTCACAAGCGGTGGTAACATTTACATATACGCCAATTGTGGACGGAAGTGGTGTGGAACGATTTTTTTTTTTTTTTTCTTTAAATAGATGAATAATCTGTTCGCGGTAATTTACTTCAAGTCGAGATACCAGTAATTGGAAGACAACTCTGATTATAAAGTAAACCAAAGAAAAGGTCTTTATCAAGCCACAACCATTATTTCAACAAGTACAAAAAAAAAAATGTACTTGTTTGAGCAACGTAAATTTAAAATATATTTAAAATATATATGTATCATTGATGGCAAGAATTTATCGCTGAAACTTCCTGCGATTAGTTTTTAGTCGGATGTTTCAGGAGAGCATTGGACTTTTACCGTGTCTATATTTGTTCTGTGCCTCTTTATTTGCTTTCGTAATTTTCCACTCACTAAGATTGAATGTTACAAGTAAAAGAAGCCGTTTGACTTTGTGCAAGTTATCTTTAATAAAGATTTAAAAAAATGCCATAACAATATACGTGTCATTCTGTATATGTACAGTATTATGTATTTAAAAACTGTGGCTGTAATCGTGAGAGGCCAAAACCAAGCTTTTCTGTCGCAGAGGTAGAAAGTTTACGGAGTCTACCTCAATCTCACGTATGCTTATCGATAGTGTGGAAAGTTTAGGTCATAGGTTGAATGTGTTTTCACGTTGGATGGCAAGCAAATAACGTCACGTTTGATCAATTTTCGAATGTAGAGACGTAAAAAAGATTCTTCACAAGTTCCACTATGTTAAGGTCATATAATTTTAAATGTACTACAGTTAGGCCCAGTGAAATGCCTTTTCTTAAACTTTTCTTCTTGCACGCTATGAAAGGGAAAAATTACGTAAATTAAAACATATTTTTCAAAAACATAAAGTACCTCAAATTAATGTAGACCTCTTTAAAATAGAATAACACATTAATTAAAGCAGATAGGTTTAAATTTTTTGTGGTATTGTATACCGAAAAGGACGTAAGTGTTCAAAATGGCCACCTTACGCCGCAACACGTTGTTGATAACGACTTAGATCAGAGCGATATACTGATTATATTGTTTCTAATTGTATAGCACTACTGACCTGCTAAATTTGCACTGATCGTCTAGTGTTTGTAGTTTTTCAGCATATACGGTCTTCTTTACAGTTGCCAAAGAAAGAAGCATAGTTAGGTTAAATGCGGAAATAGAGGTGGGTACTTCGCAGTACTTAGTCTTCGTCCTATCGAGATAGTGGAATCGAGAAAATATCTCACATTGAGGTGAAAGTAGAATGGTACCCGTCCTGTTTAAGGTAGCACCCATCTTTATTGTCGAAGTAACATTTATGTTCTCAAGGTACCGCAAAAGTTGTGCACCTATCTGCTTTAGTTGGTGAGATATTCTGTTCTAAAGAATTTATACCTAGGTACATTAATTTTAGACACCTATAATTTAAAACTGAATTACGTGTCTATGAACATAGAAAATCCGATAAAAATATTTCCTATCGGATGCATATTTAATATTTAAAGAAATTAAAGAACACCCTACATCCTTAGAATAATCTATAACACTTTAAGACTTCGTTCCCTTTTCCTTGGTGTTACATTTTTCAACCGTGCTACTAAACTATGACATGACGATGCTGGGCTTTTGAACTAAAATACCTCGTATAATTAAATACTATGCACGTTCATTCCAAAGAGGAAGATGAAGCCTTCAAACTACGTGGTAATGTTATAATTTTTGTAATGATGTAAAGTAAGATGTTATCTTTTTTAAAAAAAATAAATCGTTAACAAGTTACAAAATTACATAGTTGAATGCGATATACAATCAAGTAATCAACGAACTTATGTGAGAACGTAGCGGTACATATGTAAACATAACTTAAAGGAGTGTTAAAACTCGTATTTAAGAATATACGGCTATTTCGTGAAATTCTTACATCTAGCTTCTTGTAGAAAATTTCTTTCTGAAGATAAATAAAATTTCCAGCATCCAAATTCAGCCCAATTCAGGATTCAAAATAGAAAGGTACGTTTGGATCTTTCCTGAATATAATTAAGCACAAAGAAACCTTCACATTCACAAAATGGAGATAAGAGATACTTAAGGTAATCTTGGGATGAAATCATACGTAGTTTCGGAAACAAATTTCAATAAATAACAATTGTTTTCTAAAGATTTGTATATCGAAATAATAAAAATACATATTTTTGAAATTTAATTTCAGCATTTGGAAGCTTTTTAATAAGTGATTTCTCGAAGAAAATTGGCTACTCAGATCGGCATGGAGAGGTGGGGGGGGGGGAGTAAAATCTCGTCACCCATAAGCAAAAATTTATTTTTAAATTTAGGCAATGTAAGTTTTCCTATTCCCAACCCAACCTAACAACCTAAAGATTCTCAGCCCTTCTTGACATTCGAATGAAGATTGCAGCCGTTGTAGCTAGTAACTTGCGTACTGAAACTTACATGATTGTATTGGACACTTGTTGGAAGTGAGGTTCTGTTCTAGAAATAGCAAGGAGGAAAGTCAGAAAAGGCGTTGCTACAATGTCAAAACGTATCAAGTAATACTTAACTTCGTGACATCCTTGACTCAGTGGATCTTGTGTCCAAGATGGAATTAAGGGGTGACATTATACGAAAAGTAGATTCTCGATTGCAGATCGTTTGTGCAGACTTTTAATCTTAAGTATGTACTTAGTGGCATAGCGTGACAGATATTTGAAAGCGCTCTCTCTCTAAAGATCATTAAAAAAGATCCGTCATAATTCCCAAAGAAGGATGGTCATTTCCCAAGAAAAGATTGAATAACCACGTGTTTATTCGACGTGACGTCTATAATTAACAATTTGTATGGACAAAAATAGTTGAGCAATCTCGTGAGATATGAGGTTGAGGTGGGCTCAGAAGCCGAGAAGAATGTAAGGTTGACGAGCTTATACATGATGTGAAGTTGAGGTTAAGTAAAGTTTGCTGCCTATCTTTGCTTTGTTGAAATGAAGCTTCTCTGTGTTCGTCATGCCGCAATTCATCACAGTGGGTATAGGTATATTTACATGTGCAACATGTATATTACTCGTTTGTCGTAACGTATATAAACCATACTTATACATGTGGCAGTTACTAACATACTACCACCAATTGTATGTTGCCAGATTACAAACTAAAAAAGAAGAATAATCTCATATTTTGTAAGAAGGAATGTTTTTTAAAAAATGATTAAATACTTTTAGGATTTTGCTCAAGAAAAGGATACTAAAAATATTTGGTGATATTTAAGGAAATAGTGAAGTAGAATATAGATTTTGTATTTACAGTTTGTATTTTATTACCTAAATCAATCGTAGAGTGTTTTAAGTGTTGAAAATTTGAACGCAACATGCGAAGTTTTAAACTATTGACTTCAGTAGATGCAAGGACTTACAATACTTACTAAGAGCTAAATTTTACAAACTAAAGCTTTCTTCATAAATGTTACGATACCTAATATCATTGTCATTTAAGATTTATAAACTTTTCAGTAGTGATACCTCTATGTGGTAAGGAATTTGCATGCCAAAAGCTTTGCGAAGATCATAGGTAAACGGCATACGTCGTTTAGTAATGAATGCAATACTAGTTTTTAAAATGTAGAAATTTTTCTTATTAGAAGAGCAGTGGGGTAGGGAAAATGTAGTAGAAACAAGTTCATACCCATATTCTCGCAGTAGACTAGATTTATACATTTTGCAGTGTTTTATATATTAACTGTCAGAAACTTTAGAGCTATTAGCGTACGGTGCCAATAATAAATTGTAATTTAATATGTTTTTTATGATAATCGTATGTGACATTCTCTCACTAATAAGCTGTGATTCACTGCTCAGAATTATTGAGTTGCTAGCTGAAATAAGTCTTGCATTAATACCAGATCCGTGTGCAAAGGGAGGAACTCGTTATATATAAAGCTTTAAAAATTACGAAATTTGTTTGTACAAATAGTATATGAAGTGTGTTCCGTACATTTCAAAATTGAAGAGTGACGTTCGACTACTGCATCTCTTGAATCGCCTCTCCTTTCTTCGTTGTCTACGGATCTGGTTAATATGTATTACTGCTATTTAAATAGATTTACCACACTTGAAAAGACCTTTCAAGTATATGTACCACGTTAGAAAACTGACTAAAGTGAAAATTGAACGTATTTCCCACTCCATGGGTGTCTATTAGTGATGTTTCGGTCCTAGATGTGATCCTTTCTCGAAAGGACAAAAGTGAGGTAAATAGACGGGATAAAAGGTAAAAGACATGGTGAAAACGAAGATGCCACTGCCGCGAATTGAGACAGTTTATAGGACTCTTATTTGCGAGTTCTCCTATAATTATGGAGTGGTGAATACGTTTAGTTTTCAAGTATCTTAAAAAATCTCCAGCGTAAATTTGACAAACGTAGCAAACATCTCCAGCGTAGAATTCAAGTTTCGTAATAGTAAATAATGATGGTATATGTGCTATTTCGGAAAAGGTTAGGCAAATGGATATAAAGTTAATTTCCATAGTTAGTGTTAGTTGTGAAGGGATATGACGATGGTTTCACGTAATTTGGAGTGTCATTTTTAAAAATATAAATACTTTAACGCATAATAGACCCAGTTTGCATTAAGTTTATATCAAAGGAAAGGATTTCCACTATCTCGCGTTTCGTTTTGCTTTATATCTAATTATACCTTCATTTATTGGTTATGTAGGGTGACCAGACGTCGCGTTTTTAACAGGATTGTCCTTTTTTTCTTGGTGTCCAGTGTCCCGACAAAAATCACAAGAGTAATGCAGAATGTCCCTTTATGTAAAGAAAAGCGTCCATTTTTGACTCGTAGTTGCATAAAATAATTTTCATGTTTTGAAACCTCGTAGTTGAGTCTTCGTTTGGAAATATTTCGAAATTTTGTAACATATTTTAAATGTTTCGAACAGATGGCTTTGTAGTAAACTCCATGTTTTGATATTTGATAACCTTCCGTGAGTAGATAATCGAAGGTTACTTCTTCCTGATTGGTACGAATAACGAGATATAACAATGAATATACGTAGGCGGATTGTCAAATTATGCCAGTTTTCTGAATGTCCTTCTTTTTCTTTCTTTTTTAATCTGGTCACCCTATGTTCGTGTCTTTTAAAATCTGTTATTGTACTATCAATAGTGAAGTATATCTGCAAATTTCTGCAGATATCGCTTAATATTTCGATATGTATGAAATGCATTATGGCAAACTAAGATTGTTTCGTGTGAGGAAAAGTAATTTCATTCTGGAGAAATCCTGCTTGTTTCATTAATAGATCTAATGATCGAGTTAACTTAAGAGGGCTATTTTTAAGTAAGGTCCGTTTTGCAATGAAAACGAAACAAGTACAGGTTGTTCGAAAACCGTTTATTGTCTGAACTTAAGTAGAATTCTCATATTTTTCTACGTTATTTTCTTTCCGGTTTAAACACTTATCGTAACGAACAACGAGCTTTTGGATACCATTCTCATAGAACTTTGCCACCAGTAATGATAGCCAGGTATTTATGATCGTTTTGACTTCTTCACCAGTATCTAAACCCTTGCCGCCCAGGAAGGCTTTCAGGTGACGGGAGAAGTGATATTCGCGGGGCGCAAAATTTGAATTGTATGGCGGAAAATCGAAATCCAAATCATCAGTCATTATAAATGGCAAACTAGAGCGTCATTGACAATGAATATTCGCAGTTGTCATGTTTCTTGCTATTAGGAGCCAGATGACTGGTTTATTTCACAACTATTTTCTGTAAACATGGTAAACTCATACTATGTTGCAAGCAGACTGACGCTGTGAATGCAAATTGCATCCGATTCTACCCAAGGAATGCCGGGAGCCAGCATGCACTGTCTCAGGGGCACGCGAAATTTTTAATTGTATTCACAAACTGACCTTACTTAAAAAATAATAGCCATATTTTTCCTTTGGACGTGTGTCGTGTTCGGGAGTAGAAAAATAAATTGTAAGTGATGATAGGAGATTATAGTTGGTTATAATAGATATAAATGTTGCATACAAAATGCTTCCAGAGTTATCGTCATATGTAGGTATCACCACTCGTTCCCTGTTTTGTTCCTCAATAAGAATAATCAACAAGTAGACTGCCGCTTTTCCGAATATGGTTGAAAATATACAGGATACTTCACAAGGAATGAAAAATTTGTTTAAATTTCTTTAACTATGTCCCTAAAATTACACTTAATCTATCACTAGTAGAGATGAAACGAAACCACAATGCCATAGTTAGCAGTAATATAATTAAACTAACATTTTTCTTACTAAATTTTTATTTTTTCTTTGAATAACTAATATCTTTGCGTTTGTATGTGCATATTAATAATTGTGAATTCTAGCTTTGATTTACATAATATACAGTTCTTATGTTTGATTTTCAAATATCGAACTAAAATGTTTAAATATTTCTTATGAGGTACGTAAAAATGCGTGTTAAGCACCCAAAAATGATTAAGTATTAGTATTACTTATACTGTATTAGTAGATAATTTCGCATGCGCAGTTCTCTTGTGAAATCCGTTCAACATTGTGAATATTCTGAATTTCAAGTGTAGGGGGTGAGTAAAGTTACTTCCTCTTAATTGATCGATTAGAAGCGTTAAGAAAAAAAAAATAATTTTCGTGTATTTTTACAAAGGCCCGAAATTTGTAGCAAAATGCGATTGTCACATTTCCCGTATCTTAAAATTCTAAGAAGGATGCCAATTTGGTGTTTCCAAGCTATTGTATCCTTTCGTTTTGTTATGAATAAAAAATTACAAAAATCCGATTATAACCTGACATTTCCAAGGAAGAAAAAAATGTTTTTATCTGTCGGTGATAGTGATAAGTTACTTTACAGCTAGTTTCAACATGTGGCAAGACCATTTATAATTAGGGAAATTCATTGGAATATTGACCGCAAAAGAAACAAGAAGATAAAGCATTTTTAGTGGCAGTGGTGAGAATTGATTCTGAATGTAAATAACACATAGTTGAAACTGAAGTGTGTTAGAAAATCGGTATTTCCTTGAAACAGAAAATGGAGAAATTGTTAGTGAATCTGATGCAGGGGTATTTTTTCAGAAGATAGTTCTTTGCCTTTTATGTAGTTTGAAGTCTTACTAAGGAACCTACTGACACAGCATGTAAAAATCTAATTGTAATTGTAAATCAATGTAAATCCCTAACTGTAAAATCAAAAAGTATTTTAAGGTAGTTAAAGATTTATTTTACAATGGCTAATTTATAACTTGTATGAGTTTTAAAGTTATTTTTAATACCATTTTACACCTTGCGATTATACTCATTTAAATGCATGTTTCACTTCATTTCCTCGTCATTTTCTAGTTTTACTTTTATCAAGAACACTGGGTTTTAGTCATTACTAATATGTCCCTTGACAATGGAAATTATCGTTGGTTTAGTATTATAAACCGTCTTAGAGGAACTTTTCGTAGCGGCGCGTCAGATTCAAATACGCGTACTGCCCACTGCTTCAGAGCGTTCTACTCGCAGTGAAGGTACTTCTCGCGTGACAAACTTGTTTGGTTCCTCCACTGTAGGCGTTATTGGTGTTTCAGTTTTGTAGTCTGTCTTGAAGGCGATTTTACCTTCCAGCATGTTAGATGCAATTATGAGCTGCATGTCCCCAGAAGCGTTGTAAGCTAGAGAGTCGTGTATGATTTAGACATATCGGATATGTTATATTCGTTGTTGTTTGTTTGGGTTGCAATATTTTTATTTCTGTAACTCACGATCGTATTCTGAATTAAAACTAAAGCACAGTTTTGGACGTCCAGTCAGAAGAATCCCCTGATCCTCGAGTCATGAGACACACCGCGAATTGAAGAGCGAAAAGTACAATCTCCAGCAATCAGAGTATATTAGTCTCTATGTTATTTTCTCAATAACTTTGAAAAAACATATAGTTTTCTTTGAATATGAAAAATTACGTCATTTGTTGGAAATAAATTATCCAAATTGATCCATTCCTTCTCGAGTTAATAATTAAAAAGTACTTGTGATTGATATATGATCATTCCTTGTGATTACCAATAATCATGATGCTCAAGTACGCCATTTGTTCAAATAAGTTCTGTTCTGTACAGCTGTCAATATTTTCTCTGTCAGATTCTTACTTCATTTTCCTGTATTCTTCATATACTTTTAGTAAGCAGTTTATAATAGTTTCTAATTTTAAGCAAGAATTGTGCGTCATTATGCAGGAAGCTGTGTTTTATTGCTAGTCAAAATTTGACAGACTTATTATCTACAAAACTCTGACTTATGATACTTTTTACTTCACTGAAGTGTCAAGACAGCGCATCTCAAAAGAGTTTCCAGTAAAATTTATGCTTTCTTTAAATTTCTTTAATAGAAAATTTAGAATTAGCATCCTGTTCCTTAAAAAATACTGTAAATTAGATTTTTATTTACAGCCGCCTTGAAAGAACCTTCAAAGTATAATAATAATAATAATAAAGGTAATTAAATTAAAACAGAATTGAGAAGTAATTGAAACAGAGCTTGCAAAAGAAAGTAACAAACAAAAACCTCGATTAGAATTTCAATTTTCAGTGACGACAGGCATTTACCAACTACCGTATAATGAACAGTGATGATAATTATTTTCGAGGTGGTTTCTTGATAAAATTTTCTAGTAGAAAATATTGACAAAATTATTTGGAATTAGAAATATTTCAGACATATCACAGTTTCATGCAATTGTTTAAATATTAGAAAAGTATTAAAATTTCAATTGCAAATCTGTGTTACTTTACCAAAGGCTTCAAACTTAATGTGTGTGTGTGTGTGTAGGCTGCAGTGTCTTTCTGAAAAAATTATACTCGAGAATATAATACAACAAGCGAAAAAGGATATAAATATACATAGAAATCGGTTTCATTTGTAAGTTAGTAGTAGCAATGTAGAGGAAGACCTACTTGTACTAATTAATGTTATATTATTCAGTTGGAAATACTATGCAAAAAAATTTTTATAGTTGCATATTTTAGCTATGCAAGATTTCCTTGCTCCTTTGGGTGATCCCTTCCGCAATTTGGACAACGGTTTTAGTTGTGTAGTATTGGCAAGTCCAATTAGTTCTACACTCTGTAGTCCTAACAGATTTTTTTTAATTATTTGTTTTTAATTTAGCACTGAAGCCTACTTCTAGTTTTTTTTTTTTTTTTTTCTTTCTTTACATATGTATTGTTTTGGTTATTTTCGTGTGTGAAATTCTCAACAAATTTTGTGAGTAATAATCTCAACAAAATCAGATTCTAAATGTTAGAAACAGGAATACGAACACTCCTGTATACTTATATTTGTAAGATTATGCCATGTTGTACAGACACTGAGATCTGAAAGTAGATTTTTACTGTACTTCGGATGACTCATTATTCAGTATCTGTTAGTTTTCCGTGTGAATTTTTGGTAACTTTTTTTTTTTCCCCATATCACACTTAATGAAAAGGATAAAACTTTTATTATAATTTTAAATTAATCGATGTATTTTGTATACTTTTTTAAACAAAAATGTATCATAATTAACTCGGATATGTCTGTCAAGTATAATAACTGTAAACAGGCGACAAAAATCGAAGATGTACTAAAATGTAGTGATATGAATTTCTTATACTTTTGCGTCTTAATACCGTTAATGGAGTCCATTGTCCCCGTACTTATTTTAGTATTTGCAGTAGAAGAATAACTAATAGCGAAAATTAATTATGTTAAACATTTAAAAAGAAAAAAAACATTGTTTCAAATATTATGAAATACTTTTTTTTCTTTATTTCATTACTATCAAGGAGTAATGTAGCAAGTAAGTATTTAAAAAAAAATAATCATCCTGCTTTTTTGAAACATCCTGTTTCGTGATATGCGTAGAGGAATTGTAGTGCATGTAACGTCCAAGTTCTTGAAGAGTGCTGTTGAAGAACGATCTAAATGTATTAAAAAAAGAGCTCACATTTTTTGCTTCTACGTTTTTGAATGTCTTTGGAAAGATGCACTTGCTATGGCATTGGATAATAGTTGATAAGTGAATTTAAACAGTGTGTTTTGTATTTGAAGATAGTAACGTCGCTTTCAAGTGTGTGGGATTTTTGAATGATTAGTGCATGTAGCAGTTCCCTGTCGACGATCTATATGCATTCTTGTTCTTAAGTTAGAAGTCAACAAAATTCCTCTTGTATCTAGTATTCAATCGTTGTGATATAATAACACTTTAATTATTGTTAAACACAACTCACAATTTCAGTTCGATTATTTCTTAACATACGAGTGAATGTTTAGCACAGCCTTGCTTGAAAGAAAAGTGTCTTCTCATCTTTATTAGGTAGCTTTCTGCTTCTCCATGTATTGTGTGATAGAGGTGAATTTTTACTTTATTATGTTTTAAGATGTATTATCAGGTTATGAATTCAGTGCTTTTGAAACATGTGTGAAAGTTGGGAATATGTTTATTTAGGGCTATTCCTCTTAACTATATTTAAAGAAAAAAAAAAATATTTCTTGAAATTCACTCAGGTTTACCTTCGAAGTACGCCTTATTACTGTTCATGAACCATTTTCTACAGTAATATAGTTGGATGGAATTTCATTGTTATATTGGCACTTTGTTTTCAGAATTAGTACCCGTATCCGTTATGGACAGAAACAATAATCTAATTAATTAAATAAACAGTCCTCTTTCATCTGAAGACTCTGCTAATTCTAACAGAATAGTTTGATATCGCATTAAATGTACTCCTCGTTCCCAATTTCTCTGTATTTCATTGAAAGGTACCAAATCGTACATGCGCACTTTCGGATTTTATTTCTGATTACAAAACTTTGTATACTCCTTCTCAGACAAAATTGTTGGCTTTCATTTTTTTGTTTTATTGTCCAGATCATAGAGAAAGAAGAATGAGTATAACTCACTCACTCACTATGGCCTATAGAACCCGAAGGTTCAATGCCGCGTTCACAAAAGCTCTCCACTGACTTCTATCCTTAGCCGACTGGTTCCAGTTTCTACTTTGTATTCCTATTTCTGCGAGATCCATTTTAGTATTGTCCTCCCATCTGCGCCTAGGTCTTCCTGATGGTCGTTTTCCGATTGGTCTTCCAGTTAGGACTTTGAAAGCGTTCTTACTTTCTTCTATCGTGCCTGACCTGCCCATCTGAGCCTCCTAGGTTTGATAACCCTAACAATCTGGTAAATCGTATAAATTATGTACTTCCTCGTTATGAGGTTTCCGCCATTCCTCATTCCCGTTCCTCGTGGGTTCGAATATTCGTCTCAGGTCCTTGTTCTCAAATACTTTCAGTCTACGTTCTTTTCTCAGAGTAAGCGACCATGTTTCGCAACCATACAGAACAACAGGCATGATTATCGTTTTAATGCTTTAAGCTTCACATTCTGCGACAGAATTGTCGACGACAGAGATTTTGAACTGAATAATAACACGAATTCCCTGCTTTTAATCGACATTTAATTTCTTCGTGAGTATGGTTTTCGTCTGGTAATATTGATCCTAGGTATTTGAAAGCATCCACTTTATCAAAAGTCTTATTTGATATTTTAACGCATCCATGATTTGCCGTATTACGATCCCGACGAACTTCTGTGTATTTAGTTTTCTCTGCCAGGATTTACTTCTCAATCAATGTCGCTGCAAGCATTTAATAAGAGCTCTGCATTTGTTTCTATTGTTTTCCTATCATCCTCTATTAAATTTACATAATCAGCATACGCCATAATCTGGTGAATATCATTCAGCTCTAGGCCCTGGTTGCTATCTTTGATTTTCCTTCCAGTGTACTCCAGGACAAAGTTGAATAATAATGGGTCTCCTTTTTTTGAATTAGAAGAATGAGTATAGTATTTTTTTAAAAAATACCTATCGATTGCAATATACATGTGTTGTAAACAATGTAGCAGTCCGCGAGAAGGCCTATCATCCTTAAAATACCTGGTATGTTAAACTGTATTAGTATAGGAAATCTGGAACTCCTTTAGACAAGGATGAAGTACAAAATCTTAATAAAGAAAATTTGGATTTAGCTAGTTTCCATTGGGTAATCTTTTTCTCTTTGTTCTTTTTATTTGTATTTTATGGATAATGTTCTCGTATTACGATACTCTCTTAATTTTGTATGTATATACATACTTGTATACATTTGGAGTTTGTAATGTACTATTGTAACTGGTACTTTGTTTCATTGCATTTTTTTCTCGTGTTTTCAATAAATTTCAATTTCAGTTTCTTGGGTTAGAAATTTAAGTGGCCCATGGCAAAAATGCGTGTCGGTAATCTGATACGATAGCGCATCGTTGTAACCTGATACAGTAGTGCAAGCTCATGGACTACAAGTATTACTTTGTAGAAATCAGGAGTTTTAAGAAGTAACCTATGATTACGATACATAATGGCATGATAAAATGCGGTAATAAAACTACGATAAAGTAACACGTGTAGGATTCCAAAGAGAAATAAACGTTCACATCAGATCTTTTGAAACCATTACTTGAGCATAAACGTAGAATTTCAGTTAAAATTGTCACTGCCCAATACATACGAATCTTTCACAGTAATATTTGAAAACTTTTCTCTAAATATTTCATAGAGGAAATGTAATGAAGTTTTTGTTTCTAAAGAATATAAGAATTGGTTACAATAATAGTGAAATGTTGTGTGTCTATATATACATAATGTAGTAATTTTAGAAGAAAAAATTATGATTACAAACATGACTTAATGGTCATACGAAAAAAAAAAAAAGGTAAGCGATTACACACTTGAAGTATTAATGATTATAGTTCTACAACGATTTATTCTTTTAATTCGCTGATTAGTGAGTTGTGTTTATTTGTTTTATTGTATCTCTTTTTTAATCTTGTTGCATAGAATGCAGTAGCTCTTATGCTACCGTAATCATTGAACTGAAATATTAACTATTGGAACATTAGCGACTTATTTTTTGTACAATCTTTCATTTAAAATTGTTTGCAGGGAGCCCACCAAACCATGAGTAAGCCGTGAATTTCGTAAACTGTGAAAAAACGTGGAAAAAGCAATGAATTCCGTTTTCATATCCTGAAAATCATAGAAAATTTTCAAATCTAGAAACAACTTGTTAGAAACTGCATTGAGAAGTTTTTATTGTCGTTGTGCATTCAGTAGGCCGTGAGATTGAAAATTTTTGGACCGTGAAAACCGTGAAAAAGCCATGAGTTCGACTATCCTACGTCTTATCACTACTCGCCATTATTTCTCGACGAAACGAACATGATGTAATAATGTCATTCTATGTACTGTTTCATTGGGTTAGTTGAATTGCTTTCAAGTTACAGGATTGCTTCCTTTTCATAGCACCTTAATTATTAGAAGTTCAAACAATTTCGCTTTCGCTGCACTATGTTTTGAGTGATAGCAATCACCCTGGAGATACGTTATAGGCAGACGCTCTCAGATAAGCCAAAGCATTAAGAAGTGCTTCTTCATTGCATGAAGCAAACCATATGTGAGAAAATTGTTCAAAATAATTCTCTTTTTGGTACTAACTGAAAACATTAATATAATTGCTTTTGTAAAATGAAATACCGTTAATGCAAAGGCTTGTGCAAAAGATTGATGCTCATTAATCAATGTTCATAAAATTAAATATGCTTGCATTGCACGACTTTTTTTTTTTAAACGCAAGCGCTATTTGCGTGCTGCTTGTGCATTTCGCTTGTCGAATGCGCTTTCGAATTATCTTCGTGCAGATGACATATACAGGGTGTTCCAAAACAACACCGACAGCGTTTGGGAGGTGATTCCTGACACTGATAAGACAAAAACTGTAGACCAACCTGGGTGAACAAATGCCTTCTTTCGAAGTTATAGGCTGGCGAAAACATGGAAAAATGAAATTTAATGGTCCATAGCTCTAAAACTATGGGACTTACCGTAGTCGGGTCAAAACTTCACTTAGGAAATAGTATGTGTCCTATCCAAATATCTAAGTTTCAGAATCCTGTAGTACTTCCGCAACAATTTTTATAGAGGTAGTTGTTGAGTACTTCAAATTATATGCCCGTAGCCAAACTCTCTGTATAAAAATTACTGCGTGAGTACCTTAGGATTCTGAAGCATGTATTTTTGGATATTGCACATATTAGTTCCTAAGTGGTCTTGACCCGACTACTGTAGGTCCCGTATTGGAGCTATGGACCTTTTAAAGTTCATTTTTTCTTGTTTTCGGCAGCCTAAAAGAAGCATCTGTTCACCCAGGTCATACTTTTTATTTTGTCTTGGTGTCAGGAATCATCTCCCAAACATTGCCGGTGTTGTTTTAAAACACCCTGTATATTACTTTAAAGATTGTTCTAGAGAAGTATAACAAACTACAATTGACAATGTACTTATGTTGAGCGAATAGTATTACTATGTTGATTCCGAGGCGGCTGGTGATGGAAGTCATACGGTAAATATTAAAGTTTTATCACTTGAAACTAAGGTAATCTGATGTATTAATTGTGTAAAGGAGTTAATACTTAAGAAATTTTTACCGGCGTGACTTCCCTCACGAACCTCCTCTTGGTATTTCTTGATATACTATTCATTTCGTTGAAAGCTTGATTATTCTTCTCAAATATTAGTAATAAATTATAATGTTTTAAATTGTCTTTTCTATAATACTGTTATCTTCAATCAATTATCTTGTTTAGCCTTAGTAAGCTCCGTCATTTCTATTATTACTCTCTTAAACTAAGGTAGAAGAGTATTCGTTAGTAATTTTAAAATGTTCCGTTATTTGTTGTTGTGTGTGTGTGTAGTATCGTTTTGCTTTTTGTATGATGTAATCACAGTATTATCCTTATTGTAGAAAATTTTTTGTTTAAATTTTGTGTAAATTATACGTTCATTTTTAATGTTTTCTACTTTCATTTGTTTCTGGTTTCGTTATATGATTTATTATACCTCTTTCGGAAAATTGTACTGTATTTTTTTTCTTTTCAAACTGGAACACAGATTTGGATATCAAAACTTTTAAAGTCTATTCACTAAGTACTAATTCCGCTGTATAGAAAACTCCAACACTTAAGTATCGAAACAGTCCTGTCCTCTAACTTTGTCTAGGAGGAAGCGTACATGATGGCTTTTATAAAAGTCTGACATGTCTTCATGAATTAAAAATCTTCATGCTACCGTACAAAATTAGTATTTACAAGATAATGCACATTCAAATAGATGATGTATGATATGGTTAATGACAGCGCATCACCAAAATTCCTGTACGCTCAGAGCAATTCGAATTCGGAACCATGGCTGCAAATCGTGGGGCTGTACGTAAAGATGATGATGTCTCATACATTGTTCAAGCTTTTTAAAGTAATAAACGTAATCATTTGACAAAGCTATCTGTAATTGTATATATATATATATATATATATATATATATAAAATCACTTTGTAATATTTTGTTTTAGTTATACGACTTCTTAAGGCGATGGGAAATACAAATGTATAACGATAAAAATAATAATTTGCGATTACTGAGAGATCATTTTGACGGTGAATTGAAGATTTCATGCCTTGCTACTTCACTAACTTCTTAATTTTTTTACGCAAAAATCGTAGTATGGCTAGTTTGTATATTTTATACTGTTCTGTTTCTATCCGATGAAAGAAACAATAACACTCTACACTAAATCTTTGATGAGAGAACTATTCAGTTATTTCCTCTAGAAACTATTTTCTTTCCAAATACTATTTCTATCTGTACTTTTATTTCCTGATCGAAAGTCAAAAAAAAGCTGCTCATGAGTGAAGTCACGTCGTTAAAAAAATATTGGTACAAGCTAAGGGAAGCCCTGTTATATATAAGAATTAGAACACAGGTAACTTTTCTTTCCTTATCTTTTAGTGATACGTAATTTACTTGATGAGGCTTCCCTCATTAGTCGCCACTGATTAACGAAATAATTAGAGAAACATGATGTACACTAAAAAAAAACTGACATTAAGTCATCAAATCACATAGTGCGACGCTGTTGAGCGAAGTTTTCTAAGAATTTTCCAGCACACATTAAATTATACATATAAATCTGACACGTTTGAACTCTTGGGGATCCTTTTCTTTACACTAATCACTGAACAAAGAACTGCCATTCTTTTAAAGGTTCATTTAGAATTAAAACTTTGACGAGAATAGTACTTTATCCCATAATAATGTCTTATTACCATTGCAGATCTAGCTTTACTCAGGAATGTCTAAGAAACATGGCTTTTTGGATAAATTGTAGTTATTTGATTGATCGAAGATAGTTAATAGTTTCTGGATAAATTCTAGTCATTTATTGGTTGTAGGTTTATTGATTTAAGATATTGAGTAGCTTCTGGATAAATTGTGAAGTTAATTTATTGATTAGTTGGTTGATTGGTTGAAGATATTGAGTAGCTTCTGGATAAATTATAATTTTTATTTGATTGAAGATACTGAATAGTTTCCGGAAAAATTGTAAAGTTATTTGATTGACTGAATATAGAGAATAGCTTCTGGATAAATTCTAGTCATTTGATTGATTTATTGGTTGATTGATTAAAGATACTGATTTAGCTTCTGGATAAATTGTGAAGTTAATTTATTGATTGGTTGGTTGATTGATTGAAGATACTGAATAGCAGTTGATAGCAAAAATTGTTTTGAATTACAATGTGTTGTCCTTACTAACTAAAAATATATTACTAAAATTAATTCCTTCTCTTTACAGGATGTAATACAAACTTAAAAGAAGGAGAAATAAGTTCTAATGCTATACTACCTGTACGAACGCCACCAGACATTACTAGTACAGAAATTACTGAAACTAACACTTTACCACTAAGTGCAAGCAGATTACGATTGCTGCAGGACACGACAATGATCGAATCTGCTTTAGACCTGGATTCGTTAGAAGAATCATCAGTAGGAGCAGGTAGTCAAGCTGGACTCCTTAGACAAAATCATCAGCTCACGGTGTTGTGACAGGCGTTTACGTTATAATGTATATAAGATTACGTGCACGCTACAAGACTGTTTTCAATCACAGTAAATTAGTGGACCTTTGTCGGGATCATGAGGTTGTTCATAAAAACTTTGTTTTATATACATAAACGTATATTATTACCACATTATATACGCGGACAGAGAATCAAGTTAATTTTTTTTTTTTTGTAAAAAAAAATAAAAAATAAACTAATATGACAAGAAGCATTTTGAAGTATCGTAGTAGTGTTGTGACTACAAATATAAGACTGCTTTTCTTTCTGAAATGTGTACAATGTCTGGCATATTATATTCCATGCTGTAAGCATCACAAAGTAACTGCTATGTATCTATATATACTTGTATATATGGTTGTTAATGTGTTTTAACTTATTGATTTGGGATGATTTTGTGAATGAGCATTTAGATAGCATGACGCATATATTGATTATTATTACTATTAATAGTTTTTTTTCAAAGGACTCCCTTTTTTTAAAAAAAAAAGTCCTGTTTCATTTTTTGGAAACAGTTATTACGATTAATTATCTAGTGTTAATGATATAGTATTATTATGCTTTTATTGTTGCGAATTAATTTCTAATTTATGGTTAATATTTTTGTACAATAATTGTTGGGAAAATCAAATGTGATCTGTTTAGAATTCGGAGTGGTTGAGTGCCAAAAGAAGTCTTTAGTATTTTTTACGAAAATTTATTGGAATATTTCTATCTCAAATTCAAGAACAGGATTGACTTGTCATGTTTCACAATACAAATTTTTGTTCGAAATTGAAGAGAGGAACTCCTTTATACTCTCGTCATGTCTGTGCGTGTATTTTGCTAGTTCATTCTGTGAGATCTTGGTCAATATAATGAATTCTAATAGTACAGTGCCGGGTCCGTATAACAAACCAGTGTGATTATAATATTTAACTTTCTTTCATTTGTTCTTCAATTATTCGTTTCTTGTAAATTAGTAATAGGATAATACTTGGTACTAAAGAAGTAAGTTGTAAAATATGAAATTAGATTATTAAAAAAAAAATAATAATTTATTAGAAAAGATAAGTCCGGAATATGTATCAAACGTAGAATTTATTGTATTGATCTATCTCCAGCTAACAACGTACTTTTTTTTTTTTTAAACTATATATTTTGGTAAATGAAGATGATATTCTTTCTGTAAAGATCAAAAATTCAATTTCTGTGGATATTGACTCTGCGTGATATGTTCTTGCCATAAATGTACACCATGTGTTATTTACTATATACACATATAAGGTTTTATGCCTTATTCTGGTTCGTAGTTGGAATGAAAGTTATTTTTGTAACGAATAGAGCAAAATAATACTAACATAAAATCATTGAGTTGGTAATGTCTGATACCAGTACTAGTTTCATTTTTCCTTTTAACATATGAAGCAATGAAAATACCATAATGAAATCTGAGACTTGAATACCATATAATTGGCTATTGCTAAGATTTAAATGCGGTAGATGGTAAATTTCGCGATTTTTTTTTTTTTTTTTCATAACGTTTTGAACAAAATCAATTATGAAAGAGAGAGGAATCATATCCAAAGAACTTTTAAAAAATGACTAAAAGCAAATCTTAACCTCTAATTAGAGTTTTTCAATCTGATTCCCTATTCTAATTGTTCAAATCGCTTCATCGTTCTCAGAATAATAATAATAATAATAATTCGCAATGAAGTGTCGGGTACTCAATAAGGCGAAAGCGCAGTTTATCTATTGTACAGTAACTAAGATCCTATTGCCTCCTCCGTAAAACAGAGTAAGTATTCGATACCTATTGTCGAAATATAAATGTTGTTTTAAAATTTACTTCCTCATCGAACAATAATGTTATTGTTCTGTAGATTCTTGTGCTGTAATGAATTACGTTCTCTCTATTATTCAGCAGCAATAGATCTTGATTCACTATCATTACTACTAAAGTTAGATGACATAAAATCTGTTTAAACTAGGAATGACCAATTCTGGAATTCGGAAAAAATGCCAATCTCGCAAAAATTCCGGAATTTTTCCGAAATTCGGAAAGTGAAATTTCCGGTTCCAGTAATAAATTATCGGATTCCGGAAAATTTTGCTATCCCTAGTTTAAACATAATTTTGTGTACTTCAAGTAGCTGAGAAAAGTACATCAACCAATAGCGCAAGTGTAGTATGTATAAAACTGTGTTGCACTTGCATTGTCTATTGATAACATTTGTAAAACGATTTATAGAGTACTAAATTCGTTATTTTCAATTCCTCAAATGAAAGTTTCCCCTGTGTGTGTTATTTATAATAAAACTTTATGGAAGTAAAAACTGATAGAGCTAGCATCTATCAGGCAAATATTTTCCGTAGTAATACATGCTCTTCTATTGAAAACTATTCTCTTGGAACTATTCGTGTTGACCTATCGCCACCGGAAGTACCAACTGCTGGTGTTACAATGCTGATGTTCATTCGTACACTGTACTATGTCCAAAAAGAAAAAAAGGTTAGGTGACTTTTAAGAAAGCTCATTCTTAACACAGTTGACCTATACAAGGTGTATTTGTAACAGGTTTATCGAGAGAGGAGATCCATTACATTAAATGCAATCAAAAGTGTTAATGATCGTGGTTCGAAATGTACATTGCTTTATTGGTGGTGTAAGTTACCAAAACTATGGTAAAATAAGTGTTGAAGATAACCTAACTCGATAGTAATAGTTTCTACGGAAAGCACGTTGAGGAATTATTTATATACTATTACCTACTTCTTTTAGTAACATAACCGTGCGGTAGAGCGTAACGGTTTTCGTACGGCAGGCTGTCTTTTAGGAGTGACTACAAGTCGAGATCTTTCTCCGACAACTTTCCCGTCTTTTTCACCGATAAGTTTTAATTTGTATAATAATGACGAAAAATTGTCTTGTCTAAGTGTTCTGCATGAAATCAGATTTTAGCTAACTAGAACAAAGATAAGATGGCCAGTTTCTTTCTGCTTTGATTTAATAATGTATGAAAAGTTGGAAATTTAGTGTGCTAAAATAAGGGCGGGGGAGGGGGAGGAGAAAATTATGGAATTACGAAGTGCATGTACAAAAACTAGGTATTGCGGCTTCAGTTCACAGCTGTTCACTTGCCTGTCACTTTTCGGTTAAAAAAACAAAACAGTCAAGGAGCCAGATTCCTCTTACCAATGAATGACTATCAAAGAAAACATAATTCACTTATTCAGATGCTTATCAATTCATTTTTTCTTTGTATTTGTAGATCTTAGCGTTCAGTAAATTAGTTTTTTTTTTATTTTTTTATGATACTACTACTGTTTCTACTTTATTTTTAACCAATTATATAATTGTGTTTCTCTCAACCCTAAAGATAACTAGACTCTATTGTTTTCAGTATAACGTGCAAACAACACTTTCGCACGAGATAGTGAGCACGTACAAAACAACCACTGTACACATTTTATTTATTGTTTTCTCAAATTTCCGTAAAAGAAACTAGTCCGCCTGTATGTGCTAATTTTCCGTCCATTCTCCACCGCAAAATTCTAATATTGTATTTTGCTCTCAAATTTTTACTTCGTTGTATTGTTCTGGCATACCGTTGTGTTTTGTGTAAAAACCTGTAATTTTATCCAACCTTCTTATTTTTTTATTTATTAGTATTTTAAGAGCAAGTTAGCAGATTTATTCTCTGACACGAGAATAGGAAGGTTACAACCAGTCAAGATAGTTTTCGTTCTTATTGGTTTGGGTGTGTCTTTTAAATGAATTACTTGAAAGCCTATAAATAGAAGAAAAAAAAACGCTCAGTGGGTATATTCCAGCCATCTATGTATAAAATATGCATAGCATAAAAAATATAAGAAATGTTGCAATCCGTGCATGTAAGTTACGAAAAGATGGAATTTTCTGAGAGGGGGGGGGGAGTTTGTCAGTCGCTGGGTAGAGATAATATGAGCCACTATCTCTAATTAGGACTATTTGTAAAAAGGAATTGGTAAAAGGTAACATATAAGGGATGTTCCAATGATTACTGAAATGATATTTGGGACATACCTAGAATGTACGAATATTTGTGCTGTGTAGAGAAGTACTACGAAATGAAATGTTTCTTGACATATCGACAGGTAAGGAATGCACTATGACCATACTAAGAATTTTTCAGCTGTAAATATTCCCAAAATTTGCCATTTTATGACTACTTTTTATCTTAGGGTTCTAAATTCTCCAAACTTGAATTCTGCTTTTCCTTTGTAATTATTTTGAGAAACAAATTACGCCAATTTCGATTGGAACAACTCTTAGGAAGAGAGTAATAAATTTTTATCATAGGGTACATATTACTTATCGTATTGTTAGTTTTTTCCCTAACGCAACCTTATATATAACACGCTATTTACTCTGAAGTAGGCACTGACATAGGCCGGAGCAATTCAAGCTTTTCCGCAGTGCCCCAAGCTAAATGAAGACACAAAAATACGTCATTGGCGACGCAACTTTGTCCATGCATATGAACATATTTTATTTTAAATAATGTTGAATAGAAGACATGATGATAATATATTTCGTAAATAGAAGATGTATACAAAATGCAATTGGAAAAGTCATAGGATTGATTGTTCTGGTACCAAATATACCGCAGATATTTCTTTCTATTTAGAGAAAGAATGATTTTTCCAAATTATTATAAGAATTATCATCTTGCAATGTAATTGCATTGCTTTCATTACGTCTTTCCATTAATTTACAAACATTCAAGAAGGGCCTTCCTTGAACACTATATTTTCGCTTTCTCTTGGATCACAAACCTACTCTGCAACAGGAAAATTTTAAAGTAGGGCCTGCTATACACTATAGGATGGATCCTAGGAAATCTCTTACGATTTTTCCTAGAGTCAAAATCTCAACGTGTATGGCATCAGATCCATGTCATTTCCTATGTTCTGAACGATCCTATGAGATTTCTCTTTATAGTACGCTGTATTTCGAAAAGAAAATTTGTAAGAATTCGATTTAACCGACATCAGGTGAGAGAAAGTGAAAACAAAATTGTTTTCTCCTCGCCAGCCATATGTGGGTGAAAGAGTAAAAATACTCGACGAAATGAAGAGTGGTGCAGGGACTGATGAAGTATGTTTTGCTTATTTATCGTCTGATTTTTTTTAGAGGTGTGCAATTTAACAATATAGCGCCTGGTATCAATATCAGTAGGATGTGCAGTGTAGTTACGTGTATGGCACAAAAGGATAGGATTTCCTACGAGATATGTCGTAACATTTTTCCTCAGACAAATCCTAAGATATTTCCTAGGACTTCTCATAGTGTTTAGCAGGCCTAACAAGGGTTGGTTTAGTTTATTCTTTAAAAATTCTATCGTGTACATTCTGACATGGAAGCAGTGAACATTTCGTACGTTAGTTACATGGTATAGTGCTAGGTATTAGCATTATTACAATTACATCATTATTAATCAAAATATTACCAAATAAATAATAACTTATAAAATGACGACAGAGTCGGTGCAGAAATATCTTTATTTTGTTAGTGACAATAGTTTTTATTTTTTTTAAAAAAAAAAGGCCTTTTAAGGTGGGTTTTATTTTACAGAGGAATATATTTGCCTATGAAGCAACAAAGGTAAAATTGTTTGTTGGATATAGGAATGTGTGTACACATTTATTAATAGTATATAAAGAACAATTCTTCAGTATTTCTTGCCCTCTATACGCGAAATTAAATAATTACATATATGCGGAAGTATTGTTACTAAATAGCAGAAAAGCTGAAAATACCAATATTAATAATCGGAGTGCTTCGTGTGCAATATATTGATGCTAATTCCTATGTGTACGTAATATTTCTTAAAGTAAATTTGTTATAACTATCTTCTCGTAACATTTGTAAATTCGGTTTTGTGAATTGATGTGCACGCAAAATATATCGTCCTCAAAGAAATTGAGCTTGAAATATATATATATTTTATACTTAATTACTATAAAATGCCAAAGGAATAACGGTTAAATTAACCAAACATTAAAAAAAGGTGTTGTGAATATTGGGCTAAGGCGCTCTTAGTAAACTATGGATTTCTTAAAGCAAATATTTCAATCGAATTTCATGGTAAAAATGTAAGGCAGCTGTGTCTATATATATGTGTGTATATATATAAAAAATAATTTTGATAATCATACGTAATGTATAGATCACTCTTAACCTTTTCCTGTTATGTTCGGCGTATATTTACTTCTGCGTCTTAGTGTGTGTGTGAATGTGTATTGTATGCGTGTTTGTATATACACGATTGCATGTCTGTTCGCGCGCTTCTGTTCGTAAATTAACTAAAAGGAAAACAATCAATTGTATAAAAAAAATCAGTTTATATTTGCTATATTTTTTTAATAAAAATTGAAAATTTCTAAACATGATTGATGTATGTGGGCCAATATGTTTTAAAAAAATAATATGCGGAAACAGCATATTGAAAGTGTGATCGCAAATGATTTATAATCATTACTATATCTGTACAAAATGTCTCTCAATATTGAAAATTAAAAAGAAAGAAAGATAGATTTTAGCTTTTATTTTCTCCCCAATAATCTGTATACAGGTATATTAAAATGCTAAGTTTATGTGTTTGTGGTCAAGAAAAGTTTATATATTTTGGAAGTTTGTGGTCAGTTCTTTCGACAGTAAGTCCTCGGAAACCACAAGCTCTAGAAAGATGCAGTTTTCACTGATCGATTGCAAATTTTGTGTAGATTATCCAGTTCTGAATGAATATTTAAAAAAACGTGTCCGTTATTTCTTTATTGCATTTTTAAGGTGTACGCTGGAAGTGTTGAAATTTTAAAAAAGTAAAGCATCATATCCTACGCCTGGTATCATATCCTACGAGTTACACATTCCAATATCACACAATTGTATACAGGGTTAGTATATCTCTGTGGCATTTGTTTCATGGACAAATGATAATGAAAAGCGAAGGATAACCATTTTTCCAGTCTAAGATGAATCTTTATTGTTTGAAGCGTTTTGTCCAATGAACACTATATTACTGACATTATAATTAATTGTATGTGTAATGTATTTGCTTATTACATAAACTGCATGCAAGAAGAAAGAAAAAACACTGTTCATACATGAACTAGAAACTCCAACGGGAAGTAGGCTCAAGTCTTGCAAACGGTGCGAGATATTGAAAAAAATCTCCCCTTTATGGTAACCCTTGCCGATTTTTATCAAGATGTCATTCACTTGTGTCTGTAAAGGGACATGTAGAGATGTGAGGAATGACAAGGAAATTCATGCTCATATGTAAATGATCTGTGTAGAGAGCGCAGATTCAGCTAGTGTCCTTTAAAAGTTGAATTCTAGTATTTTTGCTAATTGGAGCGCTTAGAACCACACACCTGAGTTAGCCTCCTTAAAACTGAGGTGAAAATCTCGTTTTTACAGTCAAATGTTTCCTAAGTTAAACTTCTGATATCACAGATACTGTTGAAAAGTTGAATAAGAGGACCTTTCCGTAATATCTTTAACTGTCCATAATGCTGAGTAAGATTTAAGCAAATAAAAAGTAAAATCTTTACCATTGGGATTTAGAGGTACTAAGGGCAAAGTTCAGCAGAAAAGATATCCTTTTCTTACATCTTTAACTCACGGTGATTCTAAGCTTTTATACTGTTTTTACATTTTTTTTCAACGTTAAACTTAGCATCGTCGGGAGTTAAACCTATTAAGGAAACGGGCCCTTTTATTTAATTTTTTAAATAGTATCTTTAATTCTCGAAAGATAGGAGTTAAACTCAAAGTGCATAACTAAGAGTCATCAAAATTCTGGATTTAAAAAATAGTGTAAAAATTCAATACAATCGGGAGGTAAAAATAGTGAAGAAAAGATAGATAGATAATAACTTTCCCATAGTAACTTTAATTCTCAATGATGCCAAGGGCTTAACATAGCAAGAAGATGAGTTTATGCATGTCAGTTTTCAAGGACCATCCATGTGCATTATCGTCTATTAGAATTCGTATTATTTGAATCGTTGCGAATTGTTTGCCAAAATATCGATAACCTGTTCCGTTGTTTGTGAGAATGGTTTCTCACAACACGAACTCTTGCAGCATCACTACATCTCGCTGCTGCTGATGTATTAGTTAAAGAATTCTTGTCTCGGCTTTGGTGTCGAATCCAAAGTGAAGGATTGAGTTATAAGAATTAGGGCAACCAATTATGATTGAGTTATTCAAATTGAGTATCAAACACACAATTTTTGAAAAACTAAGAAAACCCATCCCTAATCAAAACTAAAATGTGTGAAACGATAGTTTTAGTTTAAAACGGAACTAATTCTTATAGTAATATTGCCCACTTCAGACAACCAAATCCATGTTTACATTAAAATGTGAAGTGTTTATCGGAGCCAAGGCAATAGCTTAAAGAATAGGCACAGGAGTGCCTTTACTCACATTTTTTTTTCTTTCTTCCATGAAACCAAGTTACGTCTCACACTACATACATTGAATGTACTCATCACTATTTTGGTGGTTTTATTCCTTCAAATGTTGAACATGTAATTGTCTATCGGAGAATATATAAAGGAGAGGGCTCATTATTCAATCTCCTTTGGTCCCATGGCGTACAAAGATAGTCCTGATTCAATTCCTCTACTCAATGACGAGATAAAAATTGTCCTTGACGAATTTATCTAAGCGAAACCCGGAGGAAGAAAGCAGTCCAGATGAGAAAGGTGTCGATTCGAAGTTAATCCTGTTCCTGGTGTCAAATCCAAATCTGTTCGTGCCAAAATTGGGTCCTCTTCACACTAAAAAATGGTAATATTAAAATTCTATGGATTTATTTTACATACAGTTCATTGTAGGAGAGAATGTATCCAATGAAAGATTGCACAACAAAATGTAAGTCACTCGATCAACCTAATCGTCGAAATGATTTATTTTCGAAGTACACAGTACTACGGTTGCAACAGTTCTGACCCATTGTCGCGCCAATCAGTTTTGTTGAGCAACCACAGCTTCTGATGGCGTTGCGACACTTACCTTGAAGATTTCATATAAAGAACATCGCCAGGTAATTGCACTCCTGTCATTATTTATCTGTTCGTAATAGATTTGTTTCCAAGAGTGAAAATGGAACGTTTTAACGTATGTTAGAGAATACTCAACGAAAGAATTTTATTCCCGGATTAATATAAGAAAAGAAAGATAATAATCAGCCGTTGAATAGATTTAAAGATTTAAAATTAATTCTAAAAAGCGTACCCAAATTAAGGATAGTTTTCCTGTCCCGCATATTTTTCTTATTTTTTCTGAAAAAACAAAATTACAAATTATAATTCAAACCTATTGAGGATCATAATCTACTTGGGGTTCATTTTACAGCCCCACATCCTCCATGTTTCAAAATACTTTAGGAGATCGAATTAAAGGACTGATGGTCCAAACAAAACTAAGATAAAAATATCCATAGAACAACTTCTAAAATAACTCTGTATTGAAGCCCTGTGAACCCAGGCCCGAAGACGGCCCAGCTGGATCTGTATTCTGTGTCCGACTCGACCCGGCCCGGCCTGAATCTCGGCGAAGAACGGACCGGGCGTAACCGGCCAGAGAACAACCAAGTCTGATAAGTCTCAATATTCAATGGAAAATGAGAAAAGTGTCCTTATAACATTGTGGTTGTGTCGGAGTGATCGTGGTTGGTAACACCGGTATCAAAGTAGGGGCTGCAATGTCCCACCGCATGTGGTAAGTAACGTCAGAGACCATCTCTTGTTGGCCGTGCTATAGTGCTAATTCCACTATTGCTGCCACTGCTACTACTATTACTACTACTACTACTAATTACTATACTAATACGACAGCGAATACCATTACTGCTGTTACTATGAAAACAGTACGACTACTAATACCAGTACGTCTACTATTAATACTACTACTGCTACTAATACTACTGTTGTTACTAACACTACGACTACTACTACTATTACTACTTTTACAATTACTATTACTATTAATACTACTACTACTAGTATTACTGCTACTACTATTAACACGACTACTACTGGCACTAATACTACTACTACTAAAATACCATGAAAAATACTATCACTGATACTATTTCTACTATTACTACTATTTTGTTTAACGCTTTTCAATATAACTTCCTCCGAGATGAGCTGCCATCAGTAAAAAACCTTTTTGATTGCGTTAGTAAGGTATTTACATATCTCAAGAGATCTGGATTGGTAACCCGGCTGCCACACAGTTATCCAAGACACTGAGGTAAGATGGAACACTAAACTCATCATGTTGAAATCTGTGGATTCACAGGTCGTCGACATCCGGCGAATACTAAAGTTCATTCAACGAACCTTCTGACCCTGATGTAAACATTGCAGAATGGTATTACTCCGCCAGTCATCGAATGATTGGCTATCGGTCAGCGCTTCTTTCGAGAAGCACGTGCTTGTACCCTGTAGGTGTTTTACATATTCCTCGCACGCAGCCATACTGTAAACCGTGATTCGCACGTAAGGTGGGTCAAATCCACTTTCTACGCATGCGTATTCTCTTTTATTGCATTAATTCAATTTAGTTCTTAGACACCGTATTGTTTCTGTTATATAACTGTAAGGAAATTGCATTTCTGGTAATGAGCCTTACAAGCAACAAAAACATTGAAAAACAGCTTATTTGACAATGGACTATTTTCTTCTGCCGCATAGATGTTCCAAGGCTTTTTAACCAATAAAGTGAAACAATTACCACGTGTATCTGTTTACATGAGGTACTGAACGTTCCTTGAATAAACTATAGAAGAGCACAAAGATGATCAACGCTTAGATTGCTTTGATGAATCCTTAATGAAAGAAATTACTGCATTTTTAGAAGATTTCTACGATGCCACCAAAGCACTGGAGGCAAAGAAAACTGTAACAATGCATTTGATACTGCGTTGGTTTGGAAGACTAAACGAATTTTGCAAGCTAACGAAGTTGATTCCAATGATATGTCACAGCTTAAGGTTCGGGTGGAACAGTTTCGCAATGAGAAGGTCGACATTAGAATGAATCATAAAGTGGAGACCTTCAGTCCCAACTACAGTCATTTCCGAGCAGTGTTTGTATATGAGGGATTATCTGTCCATACAGAAGTACATCTCATTTCGTCAGAGTCATCTACTGCAGTTGGCTTCTTCGATTCCCTTGCTAACGATAGTAGCTCAAGTAGCCACGGTTTGGAGCCACCTACCAAGAAGAATAAATTAATGGAATGGGAAAATGGACCTTCAATTTCTGGTACATCAGGTCCGTGTTGGTCCATCGGGACGTGTTCCGGTGCGCCCTGAGAAACACCACGTTATAAATAAAGGTACAACTCTTTTTCATAATAAATACTTACAGTTATTGGTAAAAAAAAAAAAAAAGTAATAAGCAGGGGCGGAAACGCATCACTAGAAGGACGCGGGGGCTTTTTCCCACAAGGACCACTGGTATCTCACTTTCAGAAATCAAGTTGCACAGTTCTTTCTACAATAAGTCAATAGTATTAACAATTAAAACCTTACGTTCTTTCATCAGTATATTATTCCGAATTCTTCAAAGTATTATATGAAGTACGTTTACTATATTACAAAATTAGAGCAGATGTTTTAGTGTACTACTTTTTGATGCTGCAAGGTCTATCACCTTTTCATTCGAAATATTCCTTAACAAACCTTTTTCAATAGACATCAACATAAATGTTTTCAAATGTTCGTGAGATATGGTACTAATTAACCTATTTTTAATGTATTTCAATTTTGAAAAACTTCTTTCACATGTTATCTGAGTTACGGGCAAAGTTAGTAAAAATTTGTATGCTAGTATCAAACCTGGATAAGCATTACTGTACAAATTACACCTCTGCAAAATTAAAAAAGCACATTGGACAATTTTTGCAACGCGTTTTGCACTCGCCTTCTGAAGAAATGTATTTTCTTGTAATTCTGAATCGCTTGTGCCATCAGCACAATCTGTCATTTCTTCTCTGTTGTACTCATCGTCAAGACTGACTTTCAAGAATTCCCACCTCCTTGAAAAGCCCAAGAGAAGACTTTTATAGAATCCTTGGAAACTTCTTTACTGAACTTTTTCAGAAGGTGAGTAAGTTTAACGGAAGCTGGAAGTTCTGAAAGTTCTCTTCCTTGGTTGAAGTTTCTAGGGTCCAAACAATCCATAAAGTATCTTGCTTCTTGAATCTTGAAGAAATACTGGAAATTATCGTATTCAATATTGCATTGAATGCTTCGATGCAGTATCTTGTCATTACATCAGAAGCAGGGCCGCTTCTCCGCTTAGGCACGTGCCTAGGGCGTAAAAGACCTGGGGGCGCAAAAATTGGAGGGCGAATAAAGGGGAAAAAATTAAAATACGCTGGTGCAGAAAACGTCTTTTCCGTTCCGGTTGAGCTACCTGGTTTCGAACAAACTACAGGGTGTCCGAGAAGTCCTTCCCTAATTACAGAAATTGATAACTCAGGCTAGAAATAAGATAGAAATATGAAACTGGTGTTGAATTGTTTACAAACTATAAAAGTTTTTGTCTGTGTTAGGTTTGTTCTGTTTTACCAAGTCTCAATTTTGTTTGTTTTAGGTTTGTAGTACGTAAGTAAGAAGCCCAAGAAGCCATGCCAACCAACCAGGAGAAGGCACAGTGTGCCCTGTGGTACCATGAGACACGATCACCAACCACGGTGCCGAGACAGTTCCAGACAACACGTGTACCAGATCTTGAAACCCTGCAGCAACGAATAACCACAGTCGTTGCATCGATCCCTCCAGTGATGTTGGCTAATGTGTGGATGGAAATTGAATATCGCCTAGATGTGCTACGTGCTACCAAGGGTGCTCATGTGGAAGTGTACTGATGTGACCAAAACTTTTATAGTTTGTAAACAATTTAACACCAGTTTCATATTTCTATCGTATTTCTAGCCTGAGTTATCAATTTCTGTAATCAGGGAAGGACTTCTCGGACACCCTGTAGATCTCAGCGGCTAATGTAAATATGATACGTATAATTTAGAATACAAGAGTGGCCAAACCATGCCATTATCCTTTCCTTATGGCTGCCGGTTGCCAGTCCGGTCCATAGGTGGTGGATAATGGAAAAACATTCCAAAGAGCAAAAACAAAGAAAGGGAAAATTCCTCCCGAACCAAAACTGGCAAAACAATAACTGGAGGAGGAGGTGCTCTGGAAATAGTGGGGGAGGTAACAATTTGAAGTACCTAGGGCACCGGGGAGCTTAGAAACGGCTCTAATCAGAAGCAGTTTCCTCTTCACATTCATAGGGAAACGTTCTTTACCACCTCCGAAGGTAAGTTGTCGACAGGTAAGTAGACACAAAGAAATCATGTTCTAATTCTTCAAATTTATTATTGGCCCATTCTGCAAATCTTAGTGCTGCATTCGTAACCAATTCAAAATCAGCTCTCTGCTCTTTCAGTTGGGACAGTAGTCTGACTATTCGATACAACTACAGTACACAAGCACCCTGTGTTTGGAGATAGTTTGACAGAGGGGTCGTCACTTGAAATTTTCTCAGGAACATCTGTGCTGTCAGAATTGTTTTGAACTTGAGAACATCTTTTATATATCCTTTCGCTTTATACTTAGCTTGTGATTTGACATTTCCTGCGGAAGCAATGTGCTTCGTTAAGGTCAACTCTATGTACAAAGCACTTTCTGGGTTCGAAAAATGGCCAAACTTTTTCTCCAAAATAGAGTGTTTTCCACCATCTTGTTTCCGCAATAACTGTAAGACGACTTTGTTGACATTTGGTCTTTCAAGTGACCATTCGCAGATAATATTCACGAATAAATATCGCACAGTCATTCAACAGAACAAACAATGACACAGAATCAATACAACTTTTTGTCAGATCGCATATAACAAGATTGAGTATACGATAGTAACACGACACGTGTAACTGATCGTAGGTGTTTTAAAAAATCCGAATATTGTCCTTGTATGTTACTTGTGCAATCGGTTGAATTTCCAATACACTTCTTAATATGAAGGTTCAACTTCTGCTGAATTTCCAACAGTAAAACGCAAAGATACTGGACTGTGGTGAATATGCATTTTACAATGCCAACAATTCTTTCTTTAATAACATACTGTAAAACAGTGGAGCACTGGCCTGTTCAGTAGTATCCAAAAGAACAGAAAACATTCCAACGGAGAGACTTTATTCGGAAAATCTTCTCTGATAAGTGTGTTGATAGCATCCAAAACATATTCACCGTGTATTTTGAAAGTTATGTGACCATCATCCTGCTTACTTCCTGATACATGACTCAGTTTACTCTTTTCGATGACCTTCTCTAAACTAATTTTAAGCGGAAAGTCAAATTTGCTCAGCAAAAGAATAATATTCTAAAAGTTTTCATGATCTGCAGCTGTATCTTCCAATCTATGGGCTGCTTCATTTCCTTTTCCTCTGTAACTGAGCTCTCTTTTACCAATGAGTTTCAGCACATCGACAACTCAATGCATTACTTGACTGTTGTTCTCAATCTGATTCTGCCGCTGTTTTAGCTATCCATGAGGAAGTAGTTTCTTAACACTATGTTTTCTTCTGTTAGATACGTAAGCATCCACGTTGATCTGATGTATTTTGGAAGACTCATGTTCTCTTACTCGCTGATGTACAGAATCTCTTTGTTCAATCTGCAGAATAAGCTGTGCACACGCCGCAAAAAACGCATTTTGACTAGAACAATATGACAGCCGATGGTGCCATCTCTCGTTTATAAGTAAACTCAGGATTAAAGGGTATGTTCTATTTTCGTTGATGGAGATGGAACTCAAAAACTTGAGGATCATTCATTTGTGGACGTATGAAAGAGTTCGTTGCTATGTTCCCTGCTGCACCACGCTTTATAATGTTTTCACTGACTTTGGAATCTGCATTGCTAGAACTGAAGCTTTTCTATTCATTTTCTGTTTTGATAACAACAATCGTAACTGATGTTGGAAGGACACTAATTTCAAGACTCATGGAAGTGGAATCTTCTTGCTCATTTTCCTCTCTGACAGTGGCATTCTTATCAGATGAGATAGGATTGCTAACTTCAATACTATATTCAGTTTGTTGGCAGTCAGTAGTTGATAGTTTTGCAGGTTTGGGGGCACTAAATAGGTATATGATTATTTTGCAGACATCAGCATAACTATAAACTAATAACTTTGCCTTCTTTCCACGATGTCACATCAATTTTTACGATTTAATGCTTAGTCCATTGTCCAAAATATTCTTTTATGTATTGCATCTCGGGAGCAATTCGTTGAGGGGGCGCACAGGGCGCTGCCGGGTAGCCCGGTGGGCCTATCCGCCCCTGGTGATAAGTACAGTGCTCTCTTTGCATAAGGCGCCCTTGCCAAACCGCATCGAACATACACGGTTTTATTATTCTTCTATGGCACAGTTCTGTACAATGAATACATACTGTTACTTTTGGTAAAGTGCGCCCTGCGAAATATCACATCATAGATAAGTGATTTTAGTTGTTTTTCTGTATACTACTGTTGTATAATAAATTCATATAATGGCTGTTGGTGAAGAACCTGTGAAGGGTACAGTGCACCCTTATAAAAGGTGGACTGCGAGATATCACATTATAAATATTTTTTAAATTCTTCTGTATACGTTTTGTATTATACATTCATACAATTGCTATTGACAGAGAACAGTTAAAGTGTGCAATCACTTTTGAAAAAAAATGTGTATAAAGCCAGTAAGCCAATTAACATGTAGGTGGAAACTCAAACTAATCCCCGCCAAAACCCAAATGGCATTATTTGCCCGCAACCGCAACAAATTTTGTCCAACAAGAAATCCTAAGCGTCTACATCTTACGCCTTTCGGTTCACCGTTGTCCTTGTCCAACAGTTTGAAATATATAGGCGTCATTTTTGATAAACATCTCACGTGGAGAGCCCACCTTTCTCAGTTACAAACTAACATTCGACGCCGAATAAATTTGTTGCGAAGCCTCTGCGGCACCAACTGGGGTCTCAACAGCAGGCTCCTTCTCCATACGTATAAGGTATTTGTCCGCCCAGCTCTTACCCGTGGTCATGTTGCTTGGCTGTCTGCTCCACAGCACTTCTACATCAAATTATAAGTCCTGGAGCGTCATGCTCTGCGCTCCGCTTATTTCTTACCGGCAAATACTCCTACTAGGAAGATCTATCGGCACACCACCATACCCACGCTTTTACAACATCTCTATCGTCTCCGCACTCGCTATATACAGAGCCGTATAGCTGAGGCACATCCAATTCTTGGTGCTCTGCTCGATCAGACTCCTGCATGACCACGGCATGCCTATCCACCAGTTGACCACCTACTTGCACTGCATGAACTTGACCAGGCCACACCAACCTATAACCCACGTCGTCGCATCTATCAAAGCCATCTGCATATCTATAGTCCATAATTTCTCTCCTACACTGCACTTCTTCTACCGCATCTAAAGATATAATAATGAATGTGCACCAACGCCATCCATAGTTTTTTGTATACCATCTATAAACAGGCGCTTCTAACAGTTCTGTTTTCCCCTGGCCCCAGAGAAGGCGTTACCTTCTGTGGCCCGTCCAGTTTCGACGGGGAATCAAATTGCAGTTTTAAAAAAAATAACATGTAGGTCTATTTGGTAAATTAATATAAGAGTTTTTCGTGCTCTAGTCATTTATTGTTAAAAAAAAAAAAGCGAAGCGCAATCGATATAGCGCAATTTAAGAATTCCATTTTAAAAAAAGTTCTTTTTACAAATTTAATTGTTCCTGTGTGTTTTAGAACAATGTTCGAATAATCAGTGCCTATTGTTTTTTTTTTCTAAAATATAACTATATTGATTTATTGGTATATAGTTAGCTTCATTTTGTTTGACAAAAATTTACAAGAACTAAAAATTGTCTCTCAGGTGAAGACGCTTCCACAATGCAACCATTTACGTTACTGAACAAATTTGGTCATTTTGATACATAAAATGATGTCCGTATATATACAGAATGTAATACTGAATAGAATATCATGATCATTGCAGAAAATATATCGGCTTTTTTTTTTTTTTATGTCCGGGTTTTGCTCCTTTTTAGTCTCATTGCACTGAACTATGTATGCAGTATCATATTAAGATATAATTATATAGCATCACACAATATCTATGATGGGTAGAGGCAACCACTATCAGCAGGGATATTATAACATAGACCAATAAAAATAATCAAGAGAGAGAGACTTAGGAAGGTATTTCTTTTCTCGATATCTCTCAAAATGAAAAAAAAAAAAATGTTTCAAGAATATTTCATATCAATATATTATTTTTTTAAAAAAAATAAACATTAAATTCGTATTTATGTAAATCCTTATTTAAATTCGGAGAGGTATAAGCAAAATTTGAGGCTTCATTCCGTATTAAACTTGTCAAAATTTGTGAACCGCAACGCAATGAAAAAACTGTTAACATTTATCCCTTTGGGGATCTTATGGTACAATTTGTACCATACGGGGTGTTTCATGGTACATTGCGTTATAACTCTCCTATTTGAGCTTTTTCGTCCGGGTTTTTTGTTTTTCAAGTCCAGAGGCATTGCAGAAGACATTACGTATGGTTTCACACCTTCCTGCCTCGAGACATAGGAGGTGATGACGTCATAAGTCTAAAATTTATATTTTCGTGTAATACCTTTTGGGGGGGGGGGTTATGTAAAGTATTTTTGGCGGGCTTATTTTTGCACGTAGACGATTGAAATTTTGCACAAACATACAGTCCACCGAGTAGTATTTACCTGATTTTTTTTTCAGATTTCTGCGTTAAAACAGGGGGGGATCCAGAGGGTCAAAAAGTTGAAAAAAGGGATATTTTTACCAAAAAAAAAAGTTTTTCCTCATTTTCCCGCCTTAGATACATGATGGAGACAAGTGAATGGTACCGCCTGAAAGGCAGTTCTATTCTGAAGAGAATGATGTGCGACACATGGCCCTAAGGTAATTAGGGAAGTGTCAGGGAATTTTTTATCAAAATATACTTCTGAATAGGGGAATTTTGGACATTTTCGGTATTATTTTTTGCGGGCTTATTTTTGCAGCTAGAAGATTGAAATTGTGCACAAACATTCAGTCTACCGAGTAGTATTTACCAGATATTTTTTTTCATATTTCTGCGTTAAAACAGGGGGTACAGAGGGGCTAAACGTTGAAAAAGGAAAATGTTTACCAAAAAATCCCTTTCACGGGATTTTCCCGCCTTAGATACATGATGGGGATAAGTGAATGGTACCGCCTGAAAGGCAGTTCTATTCTGAAGAGAATGATGGGCGATACATGACCCTAGGGTAATTAGGGATGTCTCAGGGAATGTTTAAAAATTTCCCTCTGTATATGGGAATATGGGACATTGTCGGTATATTTTTTTTTGGCAGGCTTACTTTTGCACCTGGAAAATTGGAATTGTGCATAAACATTCATCCCACCGAGTAGTATTTACCAGATTTTTTTCAGATCTCTGCGTTAAAACAGGGGGTCCAGGGGGGCTAAAAGTAAAAAAAAAAAGATATTTAGACCCAAAAAATCCCGTTTTTCCTCATTTTCCCGCCTTAGATACATGATGGAGACACGTGAGTCATACCGCCTAAAAGGCAGTTCTATTCTGAAGAGAATGATGGGCGATACATGACCCTAGGGTAATAAGGGATGTCTCAGGAAATTTTTTACCTGAGATTATGGTGTTTTACGGTAATTTGGAGCATGGTGGGAATTTCTGATAAAATTTCTCCCGCCCTTGGTATTCAAGATAGAAACTTGAAATTTGGCACACACATTCAGTATATCAGGTACTATTTATCAGATTTTTTTTATATGGCTACGTTCACACAGGGCCGCTCCAGAGGGGCCCAAAGTGCGAGAAAAAATTTCCCTCCGAAATTTTCCCTTTGACAAAAATTTTTTCCGCTCCTGGTATATGGTATGAGCATGCAAGTGGTATCATTTGAAAGTCAGCTCCATTCTGAAGAGAATGAGGTATGAACCATGGTCCTAGGATAAATAGTGACGATGCAGTAGCTGCTTGACTGAAAGTCTAAAAAATAGAACATAGGAATCACTTTATACTAGAAAATCCTTGGTAATCCCAATGTCCGAATGTTCAGTGTTGCAATATAAGAACGTTTCAACTTGTGTATTTAATAATAATATATTAAGAACTTTGTTTGGCAATGAGTTGACAACAATGGTTCTTAGGAATTAGGAGCATTTTGAATGGAAAAATTTAGCTATACATGTATTATTCCTAATTATACACAAATTATTTGTGTTTTTGTGTGAAATTGAGTTTTGTATTTCGTTGTAAACTTAGATAAAGGGATGATTCATGCTGCACACCAAGGTACTTTCAGTGCAGGAATGTTTACCTGTAATGATGTAGATAATGAACGCAAAACTCTACAAAATGATGTCAACAAATTGTGGAAAGCTGCTTCACTACCTAAAGTAAATCTTGCCAAAGTAGTGGGATTTTCAGAACTTATCGTTGAACCAGATAAAATACAGTTTTGCGTCAAAGTTGAAAGTACAAAAGACACAGTTGAAGATGCAAGGAAGAGTGTTTCTAAGAGAATTGATTACATAACACAAATAATAAGGAACAGTAAGGTGAAGGTAAGAATAAATGCATTTAAAGATCCCTCAAAACAAAGTATCCAGAAAGCTCAAGTGTAAAAATGAATACCAAAATTATTCACTTTCCTAAGTGGCATCCACAAGTTGCAATATTCGGTAAAAGTGCACTTCGAGCAGAACAAGTGATTTTGTCACAAGATAGCATTATTCAGGTAAGGTGAAGTAGAAATAAGTAGGGTAGGGTAGGGTAGGGTAGGGTTAGTTTAAGGGACACGTCTTTATTTTGGCCATTTTATTCAATGAATCGATTTGTAACGAAGAGAAAAACAACACGCCATCACTCGCTGACGCTCGCTGGGCAATTCTATATAAAGGAAATAATAACCTTTGGTACAGAAAGGAGCTAATGTATACATATGGGCACACAGGTAGGTTCTCGAAACCGGAAACTAAAAATCAAATCACTGTATCGAAGATTAAAATGAATGAAATGACCAAAGTAAAGACTGCTTAGTCTTAGGGAAGTTTGGACCCACCTTGGTGGGAAAAAAAAAAAAAAAGGCTTGTGTATAGCCCGCTCCCCCCAGTTCTTTGTCACAGGAACTGGAAGAGTCACTACTACTACTTATATTGAGAACAGAACCCAACCAACCACTGCGGGGCTTCTAACCCGTTCCTACTACTACTACTACTACTATTGCTACTAACTACCACTACTACTACCGCTACTACTACTACTACTACTACTACTACTACTTATACAAAAACTTCCTTACCACAGGATTTACATCTTAAATCTTTATAACATGCGGTTCCGATTCATTATGAACTAGTATCAATCGTTAGAATCATTATGATTCGTTAAAAATCACTGGGGGGAGCGGGCTATACTCAATCCAAAAAAAAAAAAAAACTGTAATTCCTCGTATTGCTGTATATTAAGAATCGGGCCTAGTGCTGGTGTAGTTTTGGCGCACCACATTTACAGGTGAAATTGAGTAATTTGCCGGAAAAGATATATCCATAAGGAACATATTTCTGCAGTCCACAAAATTTTACAGAAAGTAATAGAGCTGTATTTCAGGTTTACATGTGTAGGATTCCTAGTGTAAAATCATTACAAATGCTTTACGGTGGATAAAGTAAGTGAGTCCATATGAAAGATGACTTTATTAGATGTTATTTTCCGCCGGCGGTGTATTTCTGTACTGTGTACAGACGCTATATTTTACGTTTACAGGTGAAACGTTACTAGTGTAAAACCACGACAAGTGCTATTGAAACTGGAATATATGCCAAAATCCACTTCTTTTTCTCTGTCCTAGCGTACGCGTATATCCATCATCGCTGATGCGCCCGCTCCCTTCGGACGCACCCTCGCGCTATTCCGCAGGCCCACCAGCTTCGCCCTACTCTGTCTCGGTTAGCATTCGTGTATTTTAGTAGCTACCTAGCACAGGTTGGTTTGTGCTTTTGCACTGTAATTCTTATACCATGCCTCTGGAAGCCGTATTTATACGCAAAGCGAAAAAGAATTCTAATTTTTCAACAATTATCTATGGGGGTCCCTTTGAATTTTATCAATGCCAAGTGAGCTATTTTCATGTCGCCCAGCGCAATCTTTTAGGAGACAATAAGAAGTAAACTAGTGAAAAAATTACAATTTATCAACAATTATTTTTAGTGGTGCGCCAAAAATACACCTGCATGTCAGGTCCTATGAATGTTCCGCTCAAAGTGCACCGGTATCAAAAAATTAAAAAAATGTGCAGGAGAAAGAATGGTGAGAATGGTTTCTAATATTACATCGTTCAGATTTTGTTCATTGTGGGGCGATTAAATTCAACATTACTTTTTTGCAACGGCCTTTTGTACATAAATACCTACTGTTGCTGATGTACTTGGTCTGTACGGACTCACCACCGCACTACCATGGGCCCAGCCTGAAGAAAACCGTTTTTTTTTCGGGTTACACCCGCTTGCAAAAACAAAAAAACACCTTGGCTTTTTCTTAGTATATTACTGGTACAACTAAGATGATCACATTGAAAGTGATTTTTATAAGGTTTTGGGCTTTCCTTCGGTGAATTAGAAAATGAAATGAAATCTTGGAATTTTACGTCCCACGATTGTGCCGGTTAGGCTAAAGGAGACGGTGATCATGATAAATGAATGAAATTGTGGAATGAAGAAAGTGTGAGGAAACGGGAGATCCCCGAGGAAACCCAAGCACACGGCGTTTGTCCACCACAAAGTTCACTTGGCGGGGGCTGGGATCGAACCTGAGATCCCACACTCTACCACTGAGCCACCGCGGCCCCTTTGGGTGAATTAGATGCTTTCACATTAAGATATCCAACAACATTCAACATAACACCTTTATAAAGTTCTGAATGCACTAAATTAGGGTTGCCAGATTTAGTAAACGAAAAACTGGGACACTAATCTCGGGCTATATATAAGGTCAAGCTTCCTACTTATTTGGTCAGAATCAATTAATTACCTGTCTTTCTCAGGTTACTAGTTACAGTTTTCCAGTTCATTCTATACATATTAACACAAATGAAGCGCCACAAGGAATATGCAAAGAATGTTAAAAGGTAACATAAGAAGAGCTGCCTGGCGTCCCTTATTCCGAACTCCAATTTGTTGTGTTAAACAGGTCCAAAATATTGTGCGAATTACGAAACACTCTCCCATTTATGATTGAGGAGATACTTTTTTTTTTCTTTGTCACGTCTCCACCTGAGTCAGAAACACTATCCTAAAAGAAATACAAATTTAACAAGAGAAAAATACCTTTATGGTAAATTCAGAAGTATAAGCAAAAAGTAAATCTCTTTAAAGACTTACGTAGGTTCTCCAAAAGTTCGGCAGAAGAAAAATCCAGTATCAAAATTAAACAAGAGCAACAACACCTTTATCGCTTTGCGTTTTTAAACTGCCACTTCTTGTGCTACACTAAATGGTTACGGAATTTTAACCTGAAAATTACTGAAAATTTGACTTCACTCTACACACACTGGACTGGGCAAAACGCTTGTTTGTAAAATTGTTCGTCAGAACACGGCATCAGGACGAAAGAGACAGTTTAAATGCGGTTAACATGTATCGACTGAGAAGTAACTCGTCTAAATGTATGAATCGAGTTGCAGGATGAGACATACTTCGCCTAATAGAGAATGTGAAAATATATGTATGTGCAAAGTTACAGCGGCTGAACACATAAGAAATTTAGAGAGTGGGGCTCAAATTTGGTGGGAGAAGGGTTATGCTGTGTTATGAAAATACATAAATAAACTTGAATCATAAAAATAGTGGACGATAGACAACACAAACGGTGGTAATTTCACATACTGGCAAAAGAAGGATGGGCACAGTAGATCACGAACCTCCGCCGCCATCGTGAAATCCGCCATTTTGGATATGTGATGTTTTTTGAAAAGGGAAGGTAGTCATGCGGTACATGTGTTAGGACTGTTTTAATCAAGAATTCAATGCTTTTTTTTTTTTTTTTTTTTTTTTCATATCACTAACCGTTGATGAATTATTGCCTGTTTTATCTTTTGGATACCATCACAACATATTCTCGGTAGTGCATAACCACCCTGTGCAACAATGGTGTATGCCACACGCCTCTTCCACTCCTCACGCACAGCCAGCAATTCGTAGGAGTCGAGATCCGGAGAGCGTGGCGGCCACGCCACTGATCCGCGACGTCCGTTCCACTTTCCAGTTAACTGTTGATCTTCGATCCTGCTGGAAGAACTTTGGATATAAACCGTTCTCCGACAACGTTGATGGCAGGATATCCTAGTCCGGCAACCGTAGGTATTGTTTGGCTTCCAAATTACCGTAGAAAAAGAATAGACCAATAACCCTTGTGCCAAAAATATTACACTATACCATAGTCTGCTGCCCAGAAACTATCCATGACGTATTACTCCAATGAGAGTTATTTCCATTCCACCAGCGGTGTTTTTTGTCTGTTTACTTCTCCGTTGATATAAAAATTCGCCTCATCGGAGAACAGCACGGTCAAGGTGAATCTGGATTCGGTACCAGTTGTGCTGTTGCTCATTCTGCAAACTGCACCCGACTGTCTAGATCGTCCTCTGTTAGATGCTGGAGTTTGTATGGGTGCCATTTGTTAGTAGAATATATCCTCTGAGTGGACGTTCGACTAACTCCACATTCATCCAGATATCATGTGCTACACGTCCAAGTTGCTATTGCTTAAGAAGATAGACAAAGAAAGTTGAGTGAAAAAATATAGCGTGTGATGAGTAAAGTAGTGGTTTACTTACAGTACGTAATAATTGCATGTCAATCTATCAGATTTTATTATGTTATTTTCTATATTAGTAAGTATGTCGTTTAACAAAAGGTAGCTATATGAACTCCATATTGTTTTTGACCAAAAGCGGAAGTGGCTCTTCAAGGCAGGAACAGTTCTCTTCGCCACTTGTAGTAGTAGTAGTAGTAGTCTTCCAGTTCCGGTGACAAAGAACTGAGGGGAGCGGGCTATACATAAGCCCTACGCGATATCATTGGAAGATCAATTAGACATAAGGAAGCAGCAAACAGATATATGGCAACATGCAGTACATATACCGTAGAGCCCTGATACCAATTTCAATATCTTCTGCACGCATAATTACATATAGATCCCAGCCTATTAATAAATGTAGGGTTTAACTCTTTGCGGTACGGAGTTTATGTAAAAGGTGGTCTAATACAAGTACCATCGTGCTTCAAAGAGTTAAACCATATCAGTTCCTTACTTTAGTTGAAACTAGTTTAAATAAGGTAACCACCACATACTACTATTCAATCGTAACAGAAGAGGCCAAATTAAAAGTAAAGCTTATACTGCGAATTTTATTGATACATATTGTTTAACGATAAATCTTTCATATTAAATTGTTAGCTCTTATGAGGGGGGAAAGGTTTTTCACCTTCCGAACCTGATGTTCTAGTAGACTAGCATTTTAATCGCCATCATCCTTCCATCAAAATCTAAAACTTACAATAACAAACGTTGCTTCTATTTCTTATATTACATAAATGCTCCACTGATAAGTCTATAACTCGTTCACTTTGTTGAGATCAGCGAAATTAATGGTTGTATGATTTTTCTAGATCTTCTTTAATTGATTATTCCCTTCCTATACATCTAATTTATATCTTTTTAAATTTTTTATATCAAAATTTCCTCTTCTTTTTGAGGTGCAAATTTATTCCATTTCGACATTTTTTTAAAGAAAATATATGAATAACAATATGGTAAAGTAGAACTGTAAATAATAACACAAGTAACAACAAGAACAAAATGTAGTTCTGTAATGAGGTCATGAAATGACCAACAGATTACATAACTAATACAGTATTAATATTCTTATGAATGAGTTGTGGGGAATCGGAGACCTCCCGTACTACAGTGCTTCCGGACTCCGGTTGTAGTACCTATCCGCCCCTGTGCAGGAGGAGCAGAAGAAGAAAAAAATTGTATAATTGTATGGTTTTGTATGCATATAGTTTGATAAAAGTGTTTAGAAAACTGTTAATCTTACCAAAAATATTGTACTAATACAAATTCCTATAAAAAAAATCGTCGATTTTCCTCAACAAACCCATGACTGAGATACGAGCATCATTCGAAACATTAAGTTTCTCTCAATTTTTTTGTTCCTCGTACTGTGACCATTACTGTCTTTGATAGCCAAATTATTAGAACCAGGGCTGTAGTCGAGGGTACACGGCGGTAGACGCGTATACCCTCTGCTTAGTCATTAGAGTGTACCTTCTGCTTCAAAGGGTATAAACCCTGGAACACATGGTCTCAAATCACCGTGCTGTAAATGACAGTAAATCGACTTTGTACAAAACGCGCTAGTGGCAATTGTTGAAGAATCAAAAGGGCATGTATACTATATACGAGTTCAAATTGGGGTCAAACGCCGCTGCAGCGGGGCGGAAGGTATGCCAGGCCTTTGGTGAGAGTGTCGGGTGGGTACGTGGACAGTGCATCGGTGATTTAACAAGTTTAAGGACGGTGACAAAACACTCTAAGACGCACCACGTGCCGGAAGACCAACGCATGTACAAATGAAGATCTTCAGGCAGCAATGGGGGCGAACAGTGGGCAGACATTTGAGGAACTGGTATTACAATTCAATATGAGTGGAGAAATCATTCGGCACCACCTTCATCAACGTGGGAAGCACTACAAATTGGGTCGATGTGTCCCACATGATTTGACTCCGGGCCAGAAGGCAACGCGAGCAGACACGTTTGTTTCTTTGCTGTCTCGTCTAAGGAGGGAGTCATTTCTGGACAGGTGTTAACATGTGATGAGAAGTGGATTTTGTACGAAGTTCCAAGGCGCCGTCATTATTGATTAGCACCCCAAAGAACCAGTTCCAAAACAGCCAAAACCAGCACTGCACCCGAAGAAGGTTCTTCTGTGTGTTTGGTGGACTGCTCGCGGCATCGTGCATCGGAACTACTACCAGCTGGTCAGAGCTTCAATGCAACTGTCAGCAGTTGAGCCATGTTTAAGAAAAACTCAAAACTCTAGAGCCACCTGTTCTGAATCGCAAAGGGGCCCTCCTATTACGGGACAACACTAAGCCCCATTTGGCTAGGATGACGCGGGACACTATTCTACGCCTTGGATGAGAAACACTATTGCATCCACCATACTCCCCGTACATTGCACTGTCCGATTATCATCTATTCCATTCCTTGGGCAATCACCTTAGAGGACGCCAATTCAAATCCCTAGTAGAGGTCAAAATGCACTTGATACCTTGTTCGCTTCACGGCCCACCAAGTTCTAGCGCGATGGAATCCATGGCCTTCTAGAACATTGGCAGAAGGTCGTCGATGCTGATGGGGACTATTTTTGATCTTCCAGGAACGTCTTAGGTGACATATCAGTGTTCGAAGGTGGTGGGTGAAAAGGCGACAGAACTTTCGTGGTTACTTTTATATTATTTGGATATTATACAGGAAGGAACGAAAACACAAAAGTGTTAGTTTTAGGATGAAGGGCTAGAGCAATTCAAGATAGCGCATTATTGTTCTGAGAGAATATCGAAACGTCTTGAAGATCGATGGCTGTGATAGCTCAATTGCTTAAAACTTGTTCTCTGCTGAAGAGGACCAAATTTGTTCGATTTTTTAAAACTAAGGTATGAATATTTTGAACAACACGCCAGTGTTGATACGTAACTTTGAGCAATGCAGATCACAATCTATTAATTGAAAAAAAAGTCTTAATGATTTTATAGAGTTAAATTTCGGCACTTTTTTTTTTTTTTAATTTTGGCATACCGGGCGTGTTTTTTCTGTTCCTTCTTGGAGTGAGTTGGTTCCTTCTCCATACTTACACCCGTTTATGTTATTAATGGTGTAATTTAAGTAAGGAGTGTCATAAAAAATATGGTGAAATGGTTTTAGATTACAAAGCGATAACGTATCCTTTATATTTTAATTGAATTAATTAATACATACGTTTTACATTGTTCATTAAAAAATGCCTTCTATGATATTGACAATCATAGATGATTAGAAACACCATATACTCTGTGAAAATTTTAGGACTACAGCACTGATTCGAACATAAAACAAAATGCGGGAATCAGTTCTATTGACTCGGCAGACGAATATGAAACACATTCGTAATCTTAGATGTCTGTGGTGTAAGACTTATTGCGAAACGTTGCAGGTAAACTTGTGCTCATATTATTTATGCTCAATGACTCATCATTCTCGCCAATAATATTAAATACTGTTAGTTCATCTTGATTATGTCTAAAAGCCACCACCTCGGACTCATAATCTTCGTAGTTGACCTGAAAAATGATCATCAAATAACTAAGTTAAAAAATGAATGAATGTTTTGTCTACATAGAAACAAAAATAAATTTTATATTACATAGATTTTTAAGTATTTTATAATAGTAGTATTTACATTATATTTTATAACTTTGTGAAAAAAATTGAATAGTTCAGTTTTACGTTCCAGTTATGCCGGCTAAGCTAGGGGAGGCTTCATGAAAAAATACATCTTGTATATTTTAAATATATTTCATCATTTTTAGGCTGTTCTTTCCAACAAAAAGATGAAAATAATTTCAAAGTTAATTAAACATTAATATTAATCCGTAAGTACGAGATGAGAAAGCCGACCTTTAATCTCCTATTCGTGTATCTAATATCGTGTTCAAGATGTGCATTTTATATGTATATTATTAAAACTACCTATATAATTTCACTGAGAAGTTTGGAATTACGTGTACTTATCGCTAAAATATAGGATTAAACATTATAATATGATGAGTCAAGATTATTTTCTATAAACCTTTCAAAAGATGTATATGAAAATTCCCAGTTTTTTTTAACGTTATAATGCACTTAAAAAAATATTAACATTAACAAAGGGCTGGAAATAAATGAGGGAAAAACCAAACTCTTGGTTGTGTCTAAGATCAAGATACACCAGAGAAGACTCGGAACACATCTTTGCACTGATCCATACAAATTCGAATAGTAAATGAATACATCTACCTGGGATCCACAATCACGTCAAACAATGATCAGAACGCAGAAATCAAAAGAAGAGTCATAACCGCAAACAGAGCCTACTTCGCACTACTTCCCCTTCTAAGATCCAACTTCATCTCCATAAACACCAAGACGAAAATTTATAGAACTTTAATTAGGCCTATAGTTGCATAAAGATCTGAATGCTGGACTATGCGGAAAGAACTATTAGGAAGTTTAGAACGGAAGATATCAGGGTTGGCAAAAACCATGGTTTTTATTGAAAAAACCAAAAAAACATTTTTTTTTGTTTAAACCAGGTTTTTTCTGGTTTAAGTAATTTGTTTTATGCATTTATAATACATATGAACAGAAATAAGTTTGTATCGCCGTGGTGTTATTATGCAACAACGAGGTTATGCTGGAAGGGGCCACATAAACTTAAAACGGAATCCAAACCGCTTCTCGGCTTACATCCGAGAGAAATTATTCTCTATTTAGACTCGAAACCGGGACTAATTGGCCACAAATGCGATGAATCTGCTAACTCAATCACGAAGGACTCCTGATAAAAATACGTTGTACTGATCTTTACATACTTGTTAATATAATTGTGAAGAGTCATTTCAGATGGACAAAAAGATAAACAGTTGCACAATTGAAACCATTATACTGAATTATATACCTAGGTATAAATTGGGAAACTCCTGCCTCAGACATTGGGAAAATCCTGTTTTTACTTTAAATGTAAAGCAATAACGAAAAAAAAATCCCCTTATTGCTTGCCATGTAAAATTTTATGGTCAACGTATCATAACCAGTACGCTAAATCTGAGATATTAAATTACAAATTTAGTATGTAGATATCATTCAATTAAATTAAAATTGAAAGTCCAATCCAAGCTAATGCTGGAAGCTACATGGGTAGTTGATAAATTTTGCCAATTTCTATCAATATATTTAAGCAACCTTGGGTTCTTTATAAAACAACAGGCATTCAGGGAAGCAGAAATATACAATTTGGTTTCGTTTCGTATGTTTAGGCTTAATATCCTTATGTAATATCGAGGTAAGAAGAAGACTTTCGCTTAAAGTGACATCCGTACCACTACTTGGTTTACACTTGAAAGAAAGGTTATGGTTCGACAGAGAATTGAACATGGGACGCCTTGATTAAAAGATGAAAAGGATATAAAACTAATGCGGATGGTTTGATATGTGGAAACGTCACCATGAAGTTCATACGATTTAAAGCATTTTTCTTTTTCTTTTTTGTTTGGTTTAAACCAGTTGGTTTTTTTGAAGAAAAAAAAAAACAGCTGGTTTTTCAGCCAACCCTGGAAGATATTAAGGAAAATATACCTATGGAGCAGTGAAAATAGATGAAGCACATATCGAATCATATACAATAACAAACTATACAATAGATACAACGATGCAGACATAGTAACGCATAGCCGTTTACAATAGGTAGGGCATAGACCTATCATCAGAATGGGAGAAGAAAGAGTAGTAAAGAAAATTTTCTTAGCTGACATAGAAGGGACCAGAAGGGAAAGACCGAGAAAAAGAGGTGGGACATGGAACTGAGGGATACCAAGGACGCCAGGATTCTCTAATTCTAATTCTGATACTAATGTTGTTCAAACTATTAGTCTAATATGACTGAAATAACATTTGTTCTCTCAGATTATAGCAAATTTGATTGTTCTTCTAATGACAAATATATTAATTTATACATATAATATATTCGATTTAATATTAGTGAACCCATCGTAGTTGACCTGAAAAATGATCATCAAAAAATTAGTTAAACAATGAAAGAATATTTTGACTACAAAGGAACAAGAATAAACTGAAGATAGAAATACAGGGTGCGGAATAAGTAACGCCCTTTTTAGCTTTCATTGCTTTATATTATTATTATTATTATTGTTTTATTTTTGTATTTCGTTTTACCATGTATTACAATATTTTAAAATAAACATGTTATTCATTTTATATATTGTAGGAATTTGACCTTAGTATGATCTTGCGATTAACGAAGGCGCAGAGAGTGCGAGCGATTCAACTTTATTACGAAAACAAGAAAAATGATGCTGAACCCGGCTGCTTGTTAGGTGCAAAATTGAACATTTGACAGGTGTAGAGTCGAAGTATCACAATTTTAATAAGGGAATTTATTACTCAAAAATCCAGTAGGTGTATTTTCAATAATTAGGTTCTTCTTGTTCTTGTTCATAGGTTGCTGGGCAACATGGAAATTTTAAAACTTCTCTCGCTTGGGAGAGCTGTTTTATACTTTGATAAGGCCTCTTCTTCGTAATTGCGCCTAAATATTCTATCCTCGATCTTCCTCTCCCTGGTTTTCCTTCTTTCTTTTCTTCTGTCAGCACGGTGATTCAATTGGAGTGCCGAATAAAATGGCCAAGCATCCTGTTTTTTCTTTTTCCTATTATCTCCATGATCTGTCGTCCTTCGTTAGCTTCCCTTAGTACGTCTTCATTCCTTTTCCTTTCAGTCCATGATATGCGTAGCATTCTGCGCCCACACCACATTTCAAATGCTTCCAATTTGGATATTTCAGATTTTCTCAATGTCCACGTCTCTGATCCGTAAAGCGCCACGCTCCATTCCAGTGTCTTAATAAATCGTTTATGAACATCCATTTCTTGATGTTAGTCGTCCTCTTTTCCTATTGAATGTTTATTTAGTCTGCGCTATTCTTGAACTTACGTCTTTTTCGCTTCTTCCGTCCGAGGATATTAGACTTCCTAAATAGGGAAATGTCTTAAAGTCTTCGATTTTCTCACCATCTAGCCATACGTTTGCCTTTTCCTGTCCTTCTCTTGTTCACTTTATCACTTTGGTTTTTTCTTATCTTCATTTTGCATGTTTTTTTTTTAGTTGGTCGTTCAAGTTTGAAAGCTAATACGCCCCCCCATATGCCTCCTCTTAAATATTTTTTAATCCTTTTTTTCCACTCTGAAAGCTAGGCAAGCGATAGGATGAAAGCATGGATGTGATTTTAAAACTCCTTGTTGTTTTGTAAAATTAGCTACACAAATCTTCCGAAAGCCTTCCGTTTTTAGGTGAGACATACAAGTTCTTTCAGGTTATTTTTTTTCAATCTGAAGAACGAAAAGCGGGACAAACAGGCGTCCCGAAAGTGTTCATCGGGACAGTTAATTTTTTCATTGAAAAACGGGATATCTGACAACTCTACACTAGATGAATAAAAAGAAAAACTTAACTTCTTTAGATACTTCCAGGGGTAGTTGGTGAGTACTTCAAATTAAATACCCGTAGCTAAACTCCCTCTATAAAAATTGTTGCGGAAGAACCGCAGAATTCTGAAACTAGGATATTTCAATAGAGCACATACTAGTTCCTAAACCAAGTCTTGACCCGACTACGGTAAGTCCCATAGTATTGGAGCTATGGACCTTTAAAGTTCATTTTTTCGGCAGCCTATAACTCCTAAAGGAAGCATTTGTGCATCCAGGTTGGTCTATATTTTCGTCTTATTTTGGTGTCAGGAATAAGCCACCTTGTCGGTGTTTTGAAACACCATGTATAATGTTGGCATTACTAAGCATTTAGTCGAAGTCTGAGACTAAACACAGAACTTCAGAATTCAAGTATTTCAAACATATAAAAGAAAAAGTGTGTATTGAGAGCGCAAAATTTTCACCGATCAAGGTATAGTAAGATAGTTCTGTAAATTCTGTTAATTATGGTAAAACGGAAATAACTTACACTTAACATTGATCAAGAATTTCTGAATAAATCTTGAAATACTATTATTTTTATTTTATTTTATTTTTGAGATCAGGGCCGTAACCTTCGAATAACGTTGATTAAAAAGATCAGGCTCTTTCTGTATATATATACAGGGTGTCTACTGGTCATGAAAGTCATGAAAAAGTCATATATTTTGCTTAGTAGTCATGAAAGCCATGAAAAAGTCCTTTATTTACCCAACTGGTCATGAAAATCTGAAATCTCAGAGTATATTTTTATACTTCATACTTTTATACCTCATACTGCATGTACTGAAACAGTTGTACCAGGTCAGTAATTGTGAGAATTTCCCCCACCAGTTAGTGCTGGCTAACTGGTACTTTACTGTCTTCCTAGCTGCTCCCCATTTCATCTTCTAGTCTCTGTAATATAGTAACAACTTTTTACTGTCCAACTTTCTAATCTGCTATATCTTTACTTCTAAGAAATGTAAATTGTGTATTTTGGGGCCTTTAGACTTATGCAAATAATATTATTCGTTTGAGTTTGCAGATTTTAAATTTGATGATCTATTTTTTTAAAACGAATTTCTTTCATAATTTGTTTTGTCTTTATTATATATATAATATATAATAACCTATATAATATAATAATCCTCAACTTATGTTTAGTGATAGCGCCATAGCTCAGAAATTCCATATGCAAAAAGATAAGCTAGCATACATGATAACCTATGGTTTAGGTCCCTAGTTCCAGAATTTGGTTGTTCGTGAAGTTAAATTTCTTTATGGTATACCGTATCATTTGATGAGAGTCTAAATAAAGTGGCTCAGCAAGGACAAATGGATATTGTTCTTCGGTATTGGAACAGTGACGCAAATTCTGTATCAACAAGCTATTTGACGTCTGCCTTTCTTGGACACTCAACGGCTGTGGATTTAAGTGAAGCATTTAGAATAGCTTTGGGGAATTTTGGACTTTCTCTCAACAACATAATCCAAATTTCTATGGATGGTCCAAATGTCAACCACCGATTTTTGACAGATATGAAGAACATGTTGAAGGATGAATTATCTCCAGACAATCCTGAAATGCTTGAAGCAGGGACTTGTACATTGCACACTGTACATGGTTCATACAAAACTGCTCATGAAAAAACTGAATGGGAAATGCACACATTTTGTCGCTCAGCTTATTATCTCTCTAAGGACTTTCCCAGCAGAAGAGCTGATTTTATTCATTATTCTGGACCCAACAAAGTTCCCGAAGAAATTCTGCGTAATCAGGTGGACACAAAACTCTGATGTTTTCCAGCGAGCCATTGAAGTTCTTGGTGCATTAAAAAAGTATGTAGAAAGCGTAGAAAAAAATCCACCTACATCAAAGAACTTTGGAAAGGTGCAAGAGTTCCTGAAAGATAAACTCCTTAGTGCGAAGCTAAATTTTTTACTGTCTGTGTCCGTTATGCTGGAACCATTTCTGATACTGTTTCAATCTAATGACTGTCTGCTACAATTCATGTACCAGGAACTCTTTTCCCTGTTGCGAAAGGTGGCTGATCGTTTTGTGAGGGAAAATGTGATGGGAGAAATGACAAGTCCTCCAAAGTTAATGAAACTAGACATCCCCAAAGAAAGTAATTTGAAGTTGGCCCGTGATATTGATATTGGATTTGCAGCAAAAAATGCATGCAAGAATTTGAAAGAAGCTGATGTACTACAGATCAGGAATGACTGCAGAATGTTTTTAGTTACTATGTTTACAAAGTTGAGTGTTAAATGCCCCCTCAAGATGAAGCTTGTTAGAGGCGCAACTTGCTTGGATCCTGAAGTGATGTTGAATGAGGACCTCCCATTCTTCACCTGTGAATTCAGCCCTGGAAGAATTTGTGAATAAGAAGTACATGGCTTCTGAAGTTGCTGATCTGGTAAAAAACAACTACATTTGCTTCTGTGAAAAAAGCAAGGTGAAAGAAGCTTTAAAAGCTTTCTCCAGGAAAGATTATAAACTTGACCAGTACTTAATGAAGCTGATCACCGAAACCAGTCTTGTTGAACCAGCTACACTGAAATTCTTCAAGCAACTTCTGATCTTATTTCATGGTAATGCTGCAGTAGAAAGGTGCTTCTCTGTCAACAAGGAATGCCTTGTAGAGAATCTGGCAGAAGACTCTCTCATTGCTCAGCGGTCAGTGTATGGTGGAATCCAAGCAGCAGGTGGTGTGAAGGCCGTTGCAGTCACAAAGCCTTTGATACTATCTGTGCGAAATGCATCGTCACGAAGGCGAGAAGTCCTCAAAAGGCAAAAAGACACCTACGAAGAACAAGAGAAAGCAAAACGCACCATGTTGAAAGACTTAAAATGTTTGGAACTGAAACGTAAAGCTCTCAGTGACTCAGTAACTTCAGAACTTGATGGAATTGATGTTCAAATTAACTCATTAAAAAAGAATTGAACTTGTAATATTCAATCAAGATGTCCATTTTTGTGTTCACTTTTTTTTTAAAGTTTTGATGTGATACTAGTATGCAGACTGTGAGAAAAAAATATTTGTAAAAGTACCCTTGAAAAAAGAGAAAAAAAAAAGGCATCAGACCCCATCCAGGATGAAGGTTCCATTATGAACAAATTCAGTAGGTCTTATCAGTATGTTTATGTACGCTAATTTCAAATATGACACGATGGAAAAGAATTGTATATTTACGTAATCAGTCTTTTCTTGTAAACGAAAATTATAAATTTAGAATTCAGAGTACATAAAATGCAGATAAAAAACCTAGCTAATGTAACGGGATTGTTCACAAGATTTTTTTAAATCTATAGAACCTGGTAAGCCTTAAACCCATACTTGAACCGCAATTAAAAATTTCTTTACTGCCCTTTAAATTGCTCTTGCATTTTAAAATTAGTTGTCAGCTAATCGACATTATGTACATTAGACAAATAAGAACATAATGTGATCTTCATCTTAACCGATGCACCACTGATGGTAGGGGTTTATTATTACTAATGGTAAATTTTTATCGCCATGGTCATGAAAATTTGAACAAAAAGGTCATGAAAAGTCATGAATTTACTTTCTGGTATTCCAGTAGACACCCTGATATATATATATATATATATATATATATATATATATATATATATATATATATATAAAGATATAACGCTGTATTGTGATTGTATAATTGTCATAATGTTATTGATTTAGCATAAAACTTTGTTCAATGTTTCAGTGTGCTTCCTTCTCCTTTACCATTTATATTGACGGCCGCGTAATGCTCTCAAAATGATTGGGGGCCGCGGTGGCTCAGTGGTAGAGCGTTCACCGCTGGTGCTAGGGGTCCCGGGTTCGATCCCAGCCCCCGCCAAGTGAACTTTGTGGTGGACAAGCACCGTGTGTGGGGGTTTCTCGGGGTTCAGCCGTTTCCTCCCACTTTCTTCATTCCGCCATTTCATTCATTACTCATCATCACCGTCTCCTTTAGCCTAACGGCATAACCGTGAGACGTAAAACTCAAAGATTTCATTTCATTTCATTTTTTGAAAATGATTGGGACAGAGCTCTTTTCGTCACTGGACGGAACGGAAATTGCATTCTGTATTTTATTTAGGAATAGTTCATTATAAATTCTGCTGTACATACCCACTTCATGGACATTCATATATATATCATTGCCGACTAGTTGATTTCACATTTTGTTAATTGTAGTTCTGTTATAGTATATCTAATAATTTTATAATTTCTTTCTTCAGCATCCCCAAGATTTTAAAATCAAATTGGTGATAAATAGTATTGTAATATTCTGTTGTTTTTATGTTCCAGGGTGAAGAAAATATACAAATACATAATATTTTGAAGAAAGAAGGAGAACAGTATCATTTATCGGGTGAAGTGTTTGTAACTTGTGATAAGTTGCATCAATATGAGACTATCGTGAATATTATAGTGGAAAAACTTGTAACTGGGTTTACAATCACAGAGCCCATATTTCATCATTCAGCTGAACGGTTGCAAGAAGCCATGTAAGTATGCAGTGTTTCATTATAAATATGGTGTGAAATTAATGAGGAGTTTATGCGGTACTCATAAACAAAACTGCTAAGATTTTAGTGTTTTTACTAATTTACTAGAAATGTATTACTAAAGCAACTGTACTTAAACTATTCCAAAATAGTTGAATCGGTCTTATAATGCGTTAATAATGAAGTAGGATTAGTGGGTAGACATTTCTAATGACATTGTTTTAATGCAGTGGCGGTTTCTCTTAATGTTTGCATGTTTGTACAAACCTCCTTCCAATATTTTCATTTTTTATTTATGCTAAATCACTTTTCGTTTTATTGTCGACATCATCTTTCCTTAAAGAAGTGCGTTTCAAATGGGGCTGGCTCATAGCTTTCGGGAGTTCGACAAACTCCCCAGCTGGGCTACTGCGGGGGCTGCGAGGTGCGAGGATCCTTATAGTGCCTCATAGGAATCTATATGTTTGCAGATCTTTTGCAAGCAAGTCTACCAACAAAAACAACTTTTCCAAAACAAAACGCTTTGGAACTGGAAATTCTCCACAGTATTTCCCCCGGCAATTTTGGTTGACACGGTTCTCGCCTGAAGGGACACGCTCCAAGTCGTACCAGAGGAGAGAGAGAGAGAGAGAAAAAAAAAACTTGCGCCTTGTCTAAATGCGAGATTGCCAAGTGGTCATAACTATTTGTTCTGTTAACCAAGTAAGGTCAAGGCAGCTATGGAGACAGTAAAGGCGACCCCGTGAAGAGTGAAGACAGATTGAGGATATCAGTAGTTAATACACTCGTGTTTGAATGAGTAGAAATTTGGCAGCATAAAGAGAATATTTTCCTTTCCATATGTGTATAGGTAAATGAGAGAATTGGAGAGCAGTTTTTAGAAAAAGTGTATTAATGGGGAAAGGGGTGAGATTTTAAAGGGGACTGCAATCCCTGCCCTCAACTCGACTGACCAATGTCCAATGTAGGAAACCCTTGTCTTTCTTCACTTTCCTCTTCCGCCTACTATCACCCACGCCTTTGGCTACTTAAATAGGGGTTAGCACCCCTCTCACTAAAAGGTCTTTTGGGGGGGGGGTATTTGGATGGTTTCTTTTGGCGCAAAACAAATCACACCGGAAAAAATCATGTATTTGGAGTCGGACAGGAGTATGTTCACGATCAAATTGTCGAATCTGTTCGTACTTTGTAGTGTTGTGTGGGTGCGTGTGCCGGTCTTTGTTGTTCATTGAAATTGTTGCTGTAAATGCATAATACGTGTCTGTCCCTGATATATGTGAAGTGACAATGAATTCTGTAACGTCTCTGTTGAATGAGCCGGTTTCAAAAAGAACTTTATAAGCCAAGCTACTTGTGAAAAACATCGGAGGGCCGATTCCGACTTTCAATATAACGCAAGTAATTAGAAGTCAGAAACAAACATTTACAAGGAAGTTTAATCTCAATTTGTACGAACAGCATAAGTAGTTATGTGGATGTGAAATTTAAAATGCTTTGTTTTGTTTTCCGTGTTTGTTGTTCTGGGCGGGGGAAGATGCATAGAGTAAAAAAGGTGTTGTGGATATCCAGCATTAAAAAAAAAAAAAAAATCACCAGCTTATATAAAACACGTTAATCTCACTGTGCTGGGAAATGTGAATATTGGTGCTCAACTAGATGATGGATATAGGCTGTCCATTGAGAATCACAATCAAAAAGTGACGCAAAACAGGTACGTGCTCAATATAATCATCAATTCGGTTTTGTGGCGTCTTCAAACTGGCAAACGAGGACATGATGAAACAAACTCTTTTTCAAATCCATGCGTATCTCTTTTTCAAATCCATGCGTATTTAGTGGATTAATTAATTTCAGCGCTGAACTTAACAGTGTTCTCAAGAGTCATTAGAAAACGCAACAATTTTTAAGGGTACGTCAAAAATCATACAAAATAAGCTTCTCCATTGCATGTTAGAAGTATACCATGAAGAAATCGCTATTATTGTTTATATTATTATTATTTATCATTATTAAATTATTATTATTTATAATAACATTATAATAATGAAAAAACGAGGTCATATATTGTGCACCACCTAAAATTCAAAGCACGAGCCGCCACTGTTTTAACGTAAGAATAAAACGGTTCTTTTTGGGAATTTAAATCCGATGACTGCATTAAAGTTTAAGTTTAAAGAAAAGGAAAGCAATAGAAATAGAAACTAGTAGTAACAATAAATTCAAAAGATATTTGTGCTCCTCCAAGTTTTTATAGATTGTTAAAACGTTGACATTAAACGTCGAATTTTCGCTGACACTATTGTCAAGACTTAAACAACCGTTCCTTACCTAAGTTTTGTCAACGCGGCGTTGAGAATGTGGCGACCCCATCGTCCAGTTATTCGGAACTGCAATATTCATTAGTCCTCCAGATTGGGGTAGCTCATCACCCATCCCGTAAAACTCTGCTGCGGACGATCACTTCTATGTCTAATCTGTTGCAGGGGAATGACGTTGTTGTAAAATATAATGCCTGAGATGGAGCCGGCCTGATTTTATGTTGTGATCTGGCAAAGATTTATGGACTACGATGTGGTCCGGATTTCCATTTTTTAATTATTTTGACGTGGCTATGATTCTTGGATCTGAGGTCTTGTGACGGCGAAGTAAAGTTTGTTAGCGCCTAATCGTATGGGTGGAGTGATATCCTAAAAGAAGCATGTTGGACCTCCAAAGAATCCTAGCCTCTACGATGAGCCGTGGGTCGGCGGTCTCCTTAAAAGTACCCATCAGTTAAGGATAAAAGTAGCCCCTGCTCCTCGCATATTGGGCCTGGAGTCACCGCTCACCTTTCTGATGTAATGGAACCACGAACTAAGAATTTAAAAAAAAAAAAAAAAAAAATCTTTATTAATCTTATTCATAAAAATCATAATGTCAATTCTGTGGGTGAAACGGAACGATTTTTTTTGTCTTTTTGTAATATCTTAAATTTCGTGTACATGCATAACATAATTTTTAAAAATCACAAGGACAGGATTTGTAATCAAGAAATTGTTAGAACCAGAAGCAAGGTGTTTGCAGATAGTCAAGAATCACCTGTGGTAAAATAACAGTGTTTGTCAGTAGTAATTAACATTTCGGATAAAATGAAAAAAATGAAAGCAAACCTGAGGGTAAATTGAAGTTCAAAATACTTATTTTTTCACCATTAGATAACAGTATTTTTGTTATTAGGATTTTCCTAAGATTTTGTAAATTTTAAAATACAATTTGATGGCTTTTGAAAAATTAGAAAGAGGAAATCATTGAGACAAACAAGGACAATTACTTCATATAACATGACAACAGAGAACTTAAACTGTCTATTTGCATGTGACATAATATTAGGAGGTCTGTAAAAGTGACGGGTAAATTTGAATGTTTAAATATTTAGCTTCCTTCTATTACAATTGGCTTAGCATGGAGTGAATTGAATTGGTAATTTGGATAAAGGCGTATCGACCTATTTCCGGTAAAATGAGATTACATATTTTCTGCAAGTTTGAGCATGTCCGCATGTGTCTAGGTGGTGTTAAGGTAATATATCTGCTCCGTAGCGAACGCCTATCTTCAAAAATATTATGTGAATACGCTGGTTAATTGGATAAAGACGTTTGTTTTTCTGCTTTCCTGAAAAAATTGAAGAATTGCTAGTTACGCCCTTATCCAAATTTACTCCTCAATTTATAAATTATCTGTTATGCAATTAAGCTAACATACTATATTTGGTTATGAACTCAATACTCTTGCATATTCACAGATGAATAATTAAATTGTTACAAAAAGTATCCACTATACTACCATTATACGCCAATTGGGCCATCAATAAAATATTGTCATTTATGACAATAAGAGATTGTAAACACTACTCGTTTAATTTCACTGTTCAGTTTGATTCACTAATTCACTGTTTCCTTTTTGTAATTGATAAAACACAATTTAGTTAGATCTTTATTTATTTAATATTTTTAATTCTTTGGAGGTGTGCTCACTGGGAGAGAGTTGTAATATGTAGTACCTGCCTGGATCGTTGGTTCTCCAGAACGATGAAGGGGAAATGGGGGATATTATGGTTACTTCCACTACATGACACAGTATCAAATCTCCTTAAAAGCCAGAGATACAGTTTTGATGGGTTGTTCACTTTCACATTAATAAAAACATATCAAAGCTCATTATCAATCAGTGCTTCACGAATTAAGTACAGCCTTTTGAAGAAAGCAAATTTTCTTTAAGTGTGATGTCCCATTTGGCAGCACGGCAAATAATAATTGTATCGTCGTTGCAGCTTACATTCATTAAATAAAAATTAACAATGTTTTTCTAAATATCTTTTATTATTATTATTATTTTAATATCAAAAAGACTTTGTAAATTTGTAAAATAACTTCTCATCCTCCAATACTCTTAACCCGAAAGATCTGACATAGCAACTCGCCTTTAGCATGGGAGACCCGGGTTCGATTCTCGACAGGAGGTCATGTGGCTCGGACTCCACGTTAATCAGTAGGTCCCGTCTTATATAGCCTCGCTCCTGAAAGGGACATTAAACACAAAATCAACTCAACTGACATAACACCTTAGGTGGAAATTATGGAACACAAAAACAAAAGCTGCGTTTTAAATTCTGACTTAAATAATCATTTGAAACAGCTTCACCGGTACTACTTTATTATTATTATTATTATTATATACATTTTTCTTTTTTACATTGAAGCAGTCATTTGTTTGCATAGTGTTTGTTCGCTAATAGCATGTAACCGTACAGTTGCTCCAATAGGTGTAGATGTACTGACAACTTTGTAGTGCATTCTCAGTAGTTAAAAAACAATTTTTGCTCTGCTGGAAACCTACACTCTGTTGAATTCAAATTCAACACTCATTCCTTCCACTCCAAGACATTTACCGCACTCCTGGAAGACAGGTGTCATTTTCTTCTGAACATAGAATTAACGAAAATAGGTTAATTATGTCAGATTCAATACATATTACACCTTCCATTTGTTGCAATGCAGTAACAGTTAACTTAAAATTAGGATAGTGTACACACACATACACCTCCCTCGCAGATTATAGTCGAGACGTTCTATTGGTCCCCAACCGGCTTCCTTCGTACTCAAGCAGAAAATTTACCCTAACCGCCCTTATAAATAACACACTAAATAAGCCATAAACGGCACGTGTTCGGTGTCGAAATAATACGTTGTTGCCATCGTTAAACTTTTATCGATGGATACACTATATAATAATAATAATAATAATAATAATAATAATAATAATAATAATAATAAAACACAACAATCATTAAAGGAATTCAGTATAATAGTATGGACAGGTGCGGTCAAGGACGGATTTCTGGGAGTGGCAAAGAAAGATTGTATTTTTTCCTCATCGGGCTTTTGCGGCACTGCCTTGCTGGGGGGGGGGGAGAGGACTGGGGCGAACCACTTAACATGTTTGGTTCGTACAAGCGTTATCGTTATGGAAGTTACATAATATTAACAGTATGCTATATTTAAGAGTAATATAAGCACATATCATGAAACTAATAATCGATTTCTTTTTTCTCTTAACCTTTACACGACGAAGTTGGTCGTTTTCGACCAATAGCGATTTTGGCTGAAAATACGGTTTGGTCCTTTTCGACCAAAAGAATTATTCAGACCAATAACTAATGTAGCACTGGCTATCCTGCATCAAACCTTCCGCTGCTAGCATCTGTGTGTTCTAAAACGATCATAGAAACACGTGACTGAAATATGGTTCACCAGTTGTAACCCAAACAAACCATAAAATTGGTTACTTTTCCTCCCTTTATTTTTTTTTCATTTCTTCACGTTGACTTTTGTGACCGCTTGTTTATCAATTATTTCTGCTGACACGAGGAGATTGTTTCTCTTGTGAGGAACTCAGCTTACACTTCGAGGTGTTTATTACCAATGATGTTGATGAGATAAGGGAAAATGTGTGTGCGTGAATGCGTTTGTGTGTGTGTGAGAGTGTTTCTGTCCAGACAGTCCACACTCTATCCCTTTGTGTGTTTCATGGTACATTGCGTTATAACTCTCCTATTTGAGCTTTTTCGTCCGGGTTTTTTTTTTTTTTTGTTTTTCAAGTCAAGAGGCATTGTAGAAGACCTTACGTATGGTTTCACACCTTCCTGCGTCGAGACATAGGAGGTGATGACGTCATAATTCTCAAATATATATATATATATTTTCTTTTATTAAGCCTATGTTCATTATTTTTTGGCGGGCTTATTTTTGCACGTAGAAGATTGAAATTTTGCACAAACATTCACTCCACCGAGTAGTATTTAACAGATTTTTTTTAGATTTCTGCGTTAAAACAGGGGGGGATCCAGAGAGGGAAAAAGTTGAAAAAAGGGATATTTTTATCAAAAAATCCTTTTCTTCGGGATTTTCCCGTCTTAGATACATGGTGGAGACATGTGAATGGTACTGCCTGAAAGGCAGTTCTATTCTGAAGAAAACGATGTGCAAACCATGATTCTAGGGTAATTAGGGATGTCTCAGGGAATTTTCAAAAATATCCCTCTGTATACGAGAATATGGTACATTGTCAGTATATATATATTTTTGGCAGGCTTACTTTTGCACCTAGAAGATTGAAATTGTGTATAAACATTCAGTCCACCTAGTAGTATTTATCAGATTTTTTTTCAGATCTCTGCGTTAAAACAGGGGGGTCCAGAGGGGCTAAAAGTTGAAAAAAGGGATATTTAGACCAAAAAAATCCCTTTCTTCGGGATTTTCCCGCCTTAGGTACATGATGGAGACACGTGAGTCGTACCGTCTGAAAGGCAGTTCTATTCTGAAGAGAATGATGGGCGAAACATGACCCTAGGGTAATTAGGGATGTGTCAGGGAATTTTTGTCAAAATATACTTCTGTATAGGGGAATATGGGACGTTGTCGGTATATATAATTTTTTGCGGGCCTATTTTTGCACCTAGAAGATTGAAATTATGCACAAACATTCAGTCCACCGAGTAGTATTTAACAGAATTTTTTTTCAGATTTATGCGTTAAAACAGGGGGGAGCCAGAGGGGCTAAAATTTGAAAAAAGGGATATTTACACCAAAAAATTCCTTTTATCGGGATTTTCCCGCCTTAGATACATGATGGAGACATGTGAATGGTACCGCCTGAAAGGCAGTTCTATTCTGAAGAGAATGATTGGCAGATTGTAGTTCTAGGGTAAATAGAGATGTCTCAGGAAATTTTTTACCTGAGATCATGGTGTTTTGCGGTAATTTGGGGCATTGTGGGAATTCTTGATAAAATTTCTCCCGCCCTTAGTATTCAAGATATAAACTTGAAATTTAGCACACACATTCAGTATACCAAGTACTATTTACCAGATTTTTTTTGAGATCTCTATGTTCACACAGGGCCGTTCCAGAGGGGCCCAAAGTGTGGAAAAAAATTCCCCCCTACGAAATTTTATATTTAAAATCATTTTCCCCTCTCCTGGTATATGATACGAGCATGCAAGTGGTACCATTTGAAAGCCAGCTCCATTCTGAAGAGAATGAGGTATGAACCATGATCCTAGGATAAATAGGGGTGAAGATATGGATTTGTTTGTAAACTCTTACGAAAACGCTTTAAATGGCGCCGTATAAAAGGGGCTGCGGCATTTAAATCCCTCCGTCGTTTAAAGGTTAATTACAACGAATTCAAATTAAATGAAATATTTCAGTTTAACAACCCAAAATTATGCCCTTCAAGCTAAATGAGACGGAAGGAGGAGGATGCAATGAAGACAAAAGTAATGAAAAAACTAGATAAATCTGTCCTTCTGCGAAGATTACTGAAGAATCAGTAAGCAAGAAGGTGAAAATTGCAACATCGCTTTCTTTTTCAGCAGGTCAACTGGCAGGCCACCCTGAACTGGAAGGACATGTTGAATTATCCCTCCCATGTAACAAAGAAACACGCGGTTTCCTTCAATTGTGTTCCGCTTCCTTTGTAGCCGCCTGGGGACGGTTCGAGCGATTTTACTATACGAACTGACCCATTTCGGTCGAATACTATATAAAATTTCGAGTGATCCATTTTTATATTGGAATTATTCCGTTTAAACAGTCTAGATTTCTTTGAACGCGTGAGAAAACGTTTTGATCTTCAAATTTTTTGTCTATTTTCAGTATCTATAAAGACATCGCATTTATTAGGGCTTTGTCTGGAGTATTCCAAATCATCACTGAGATAATAATTAGGGCTATTTGGAGATAATCAGTGTTTATTGAGTGGCCGTTGTACGGATCTACGCATCTGTATACACCCCAGGGTTGGCAAAAACCATGGTTTTTATTAAAAAAACCAAAAAAAACGGTTTTTTGGTTTAAACCAGGTTTTTTTGGTTTAAACCAGGTTTTTATGGTTTAAATAATTTGCTCTATATATTCATATCATATATGGACAGAAATAAGTTTGTTTCGCCTTGATGTTATTATGCAACAACCGGTTTATGATGGAAGGGGTCACATAAGCTTAAAGCGGAATAAAAACCGTTTCTCGAGTTACATCCGAGAGAAATTGTCCTCCATTTGAACTCGGAAGCAGGACTAATTGGCCACAAATGCGATACCTCTGCCGACTCACTCACGAAGGAATCCTGATAAAAAAAAAAAAAAAAAAAAAAAAATATACGTTGTACTGATCTTTACATGCTTCTTAATATAACTGTCAAGAGTCATTTCAGAAGGACAAAAAGATAAACAGTTGCACAAGTGAAACCATTACACAGAATTACATATGAACAATTTCAAAGGACTACTGAGTACAGAAGAAATAATTTAGTTCAAGTTAGTTAACAACGACTTTTATTGTTCAAATTAAAGAAATACAACGACTTAATCTGCATATCAATAAGAAAAGTGAATAAAGATACGAATTATTTGAGTCCACTTTGGCTCAGGCTCATTTATACATAAATAGATACCAAAGATACGAGGATCATTCAATAAGTAAAGAGACAAAGTCTATATTTTTAACACTAATCAATTTTTTTTTTTTTTTTTGTTTGTTTGTTTCAGGGGTGTTAGCTGGCAACCTTGGGATATGCTCTGATCTGCTGTTTCGTAATTTTGTTAACATAACTTCAAAAATATCAATTCATCATGGCAAGTCCTCTAGAAGATTGCACCTTAGAAGAACAGCGCTCAGTCATTACGTTTTTAGTCGCAGAAGGTGTAAAACCAAGTGAAATTTTTTCTCGAATGTTGAGACAGTACGGTAACAGTTGTATGAACCGCGCGAATGTGTACAAGTGGGTTGATTGGTTTAAAAGTGGCCGAACAAGTGTAGGTGATGAAACCCGATGTGGACGTCCAGTGGAAGTTTCTGGTTCTTCGTTGGAATCGAGGATTGACGGACTTATTCGTGATAACAGAAGAATTACTGTTGAAATGATAGCTGAGGAAGTTCAAGTAAGTGTTGGAACTGTTCACAATGTCATTAAGAACATTTTAAAGTACAGAAAAACGTGTGCCAGATGGGTTCCCAGACAGCTTACTGACGCTCATAAAGAATCAAGGCTTTCCATTTGTCAAGCCTTAACGCAACGAAGTTTGCTTGAAGGAGACGCTTTTTTTGAAAGAATAGTGACTTGCGACGAGGCCTGGATCCATCACTACCACCCTGAGACCAAAAGGCAGAGTATGGAGTGAAAACACACTAGCTCTCCAGTTCGCAAAAAATTCAAGGTTCAACCTTCCGCTGGTAAAGTGCTGCTGGCCATCTTTTGGGACTCACAGGCTCCAATCTATTGCGATTTCCTTGAAGATCAACGAACTATCAATAGCGTATACTATTCTGAGATGCTAGAACACAAAGTTAAACCAGCTATTAGGAGCAAACGCCGTGGACTCTTGTCAAAAGGAGTCATTCTTCAGCACGATAACGCCCGCCCTCATACAGCCCAGCTGACCCGAGATAAGCTTCGAGAATTGGGTTGGGAGGTCTTACATCATCCTGCCTACAGCCCAGACCTCGCCCCATCTGATTTTTACCTGTTTGAACCACCCAAAGACGCCCTACGTGGAAAAAGATTTGCTAACAATGAGGAAGTTAAGGCAGCGGTGCAGAGGTGGCTTCGGGGTAAATCGAAAGATTTCTTCGCCAAGGGAATTAGGAAGCTGCAAGAAAGATGGGACAAATGCATAACTGTAAAGGAGGATTATATTGAAAAATAGCCTTAGTTTTGAAAGATTGAAATAAATCTTTATTGAGCTATAGCAATTTGTCTCTTTACTTATTGAATGCCCCTCGTACTTATTTCACTAAATGCCTCTCGTGGGGTCTGTATGACCCCCCCCACACACACAAAATACGGCATTTTCGATTTATTTTATCAATAGTAAACATTGAAACGAAACAATATTTAGAATTTTTCTTCAACTGCAATTACATAACAATAATAACTACAAAAAAATCTTAAACATTTATAAACTTGTAAAAAAAAGTTGCTTTTGTAGTATAATTCTTTTGAGTAATGAATGGGGAATTTAGGTCTGAATATAATACGAATAATATACGGGAGTGAAACGTGATAACCCACAAATGTGTTTTCATTAAGATTTTACAAACACTTACAATTTTACGAACATTTTTTGTTTTGTTTTTTGGTTTAAACCAGCCAACCCTGATACACCCTTTTTACGTACAGGGGTTAGGGGTTTGTTATATGCTTCAGGGTAGCAAGGTAAATTTGATCGTTGTATGACCGATTCGATTGAAGAGTACAGTTTAAATCACGCACGTATGAAGCACAAGTTTCATTTCTTCCCCCATAGATTAAAGTGTCTTTTACGGAAATATTGACGTTTTAATTTTATTTTATTTTATTTTTTCGTGGTGTGCTTTGAGAAATCTTCAGCTACTGCAGTTTTTTCTCCGAGCATAGGCCACCCTTTGATGTTCGTTAAGAGCTGAAAGAGTCTTCAATGGTGTTACATTGAACTCCATTTTTTCAGATGTTTCATTGAGTTCTTCAGTTGATTGCTTGGGTTTTAAAACATTTCATCATAATTACCGGTTCCTTCTACCGATTTCAAAGAAGATGCCAAATCTTCATCGCTTTTTGGTCTAAAATATACACTCAGGCACCGAACATATAAAGAATTACCCATTCTTGAATTAGTGTATGAAGTGTACAGAGCTATTCACTGACATCAGCATCGTTAAGCACTTGAAACTTCCGACTATTTGGTTTGTACAAAATTTTCTTATGTCGTTTTTCATAATCTGCACAACACGAAATTTACTGTATTGTCCAACCATATTCATGCACGCTAAACACTAGTTTCGACAAATAGTTGCAGCAATGTTAACTCACCAAGGAGGAAGTTGAAACACACTATGCGTAATCGCAACTTCAATTATCACTGAAAAGACAAGCATGCCTGCTTTAATCCGGGAAATTTCCGTTTGCTACAATTTTGGTATGAACAATCACCATGCAGTGACGTGTTCAAGTTGTCTGTTGCCTGCAAAAAAGTACGGGCCAACACACTAAACTTTTTCATTCCAATACCTTAAACTAAACCTTGTTATGTAGCAATTGTTAATGAAACATTTACTTGTGAAATACGAACAAAAGTATATGGTAGCATATATATATATATATATATATATATATATATATTGAAAATAGATGGTTTTCAATCTAAAATGGTGGATTTTTTCAATCGTGCCAGCCATTTAGTTTCCTCACTGGTAAGGCGATCTATGTTGGCAATGAAAAAGTTTCCATTTCAGCAGCCTATTCGAATGGAACGTAAGGGCACGCATAAATGACGCGCACCTTGATCTTGATATAAATGACACTTCGAATTCCTTTTCCCAACAATGCTGCATTGTTGGTGTGGCGAGAGCCCAAAGAAACAATCTTGCTGAACCGGCAACGCTACTGCTTCATTTTACGTGGGGAACCTTACCAATATAGAGCCTAAACGGTCGGTGCGATTGGAAAAATTCCACCACTTTAGATTGAAAACCACCTATTTACAAACTTTCCTCTCCTTCCATTTTTCTCATCTATAGTCATGGACCCCGACTTTTGATTTTTGATCTGATTTTTAGTTTATAGTCCCGTTCAGCAGCGAGGCTATATAAGACGTGGAGCTACAGCCTAACGTGGGATCCGAACCACGTGTGCTCCCGCTAGACTTTTAAAATATCCAAAACAAATTTCCAGATACATCATAACTGCCATTTTACCCAGGGAAATGATAACAAACAGGAAAAAAAAAAAAAAAAAAAAAACAGCATTCTCAACAAAGAGTGAAAAAGTAACATTATTTGCACTGTCAAATACTCGATAGCTCGAAAAAATGTCCACCTCAGTTGTTAGATGATTATAATAGTTCGGTATTCTGTGAAAAAGAGACCTCTGTATAATTGCCAACTTGGGGCGGGCAGGATGGAATAGATGGTTATTCCGGGTTATGCGGGAAGGGACACGTAAGGATAGTTCCTGAAGTAATGTTTTCGATCTTAAGTTTTCATTAACTATCATATGAAGAAATTTCAGGTCAGAGTTATTTCTGTGTATTCCCGGAATCCGGATATCAAGATATCTCAAGTTCCTCATAAGATAATAAGAAGTGCGGAAACACGAGTGTATAATATATATATATATATATATATATATAGCCTTTCAGTTTGGTGCAGTTTGATTAAATATTTTGTACATAGGGAATTATATAAGAGAATTTATTAAATGACTTTTTTTCGAAATTGTAACATCACTGTATCGTCCCCATTCCGGCAATAGTCACCAACTTGTGGAAAGGTCCGATTACATGTACCATAGCAAAACTTGTCTTCCTACTGCGTATGATTCCTGAGTTACAGATTTTAAATATTATCAACGTTTAATACGTAGATTAGATAGGGAAACAGATGACGCCATACTAAAAATTGCCCAAGGATGGCAAGGTTTCATCACTCGGAATCTGAAAGAGGTTAGTCCATTTCATAATGAAAACCAAAGAAAAAACTATACTACATCGTTGTGTGCCTATGCTACTGAGGCTTACCTGGGCTCAGAGGCACAGCGCACACTAAACGCTCTTTTCCAGATGAGGTTTCCATACCTACAAATCTAGAACGTATCCTCATGTTTATTTTACTAGGGAGATTATTAGAGTAAATGAAAGGTACACAAATTTCGTGGAGGAAATTGTGAGCAAAAGGAAACATTCATTAATAGCAAAGGTAGTGTGTGAGGCTCAATGCGAGTACCTTTGTTCTCTAAAATGAATCTAATTTGGAATTTAGTTTCTAGAAAATTTTGATTAGTGTCGGACTGAAAACAACACTTAGCCTAAAAACAGACATTCAGACGGGAGAGCAGAGTTATAGGCATTTGTAAAGAAACTGCAATAGATTCAGATTTATGTCAATGAATGCTTACTACTTACGGACTTAAAGTTTTCCATTCCAGTTCGTCGTAATTGGCAGCAACACTCACACAAACACTTCACTACTGCACAGTTTGTAGAAGTTGTTCGGTGGCACTTGTTTAGTCCACAAAGGTGAATGGAAAGTCCTCTAATTCATTGGACATCAAAATTGCTAGAAGTTCAATCCCGTGCGGTGACCAATGAGGAGTCGGGGTCCCAGCATCATAGGCGGCTAGCAATCGTCTTTTCCCTTCTCTTCTGTGAGGGCGATGTTTTCCGGTGACTTTCCTCTTTTAGGGCGGATGTCGAGGATATCTTCTAAATACTCTGAAGTATCCAAAGAATTGTAAAACAGTCTTTTTACGTATTGGATGTCTTCTTCCTCGTATTAAATTTATCTTTCGATGATTAAGTTAAACAACTAGGATGAGCTCGCACACGGAGATCTTGCGCGACTGAGTTTTGGAGGCAGAAGTCATCATGTTACAAATCGTTGGTCTTATTTGTAGCTTCGTATGGCGTTGTTCGAGTGATGAAGCGTCCATATCACAGCAAATTGATTTCCTGGCGGTGAGAGCGGTCTCTTCAATGCATTTCTATCTTAGGTTCGCAGTTTCGTTGATTTTTTTTCAATCTTATGCTCTGTCTGCATGTCTGTTTCCCGGCTAATGTTGAAGGCCGATTTAATGAAGTAAGAAAAGTAATCGTTTCTATGCAATCAAAATTAATTTGGAATAGTTGCATTTTTCTCCGATTATTTCCTTTTACTCATTCTTATTTATTTTTGCTTTCTTTCTATAAATTACAAATTAGATGAGTTTTACGACATAGTGCAGTATGGCGAATTTTATTTTTTTATTTTATTTTTTTATTTTATTTTTTTTACTAGATAGTTTTGGAGTCTGAACATTTTTAAAAGGCAACTATGAAATACCTGATCTCTTGTTATTCTTTCAGGCAGGAAGCTGTAAAATTAGCAGTGAGAAGTGCATACGGTAAAGCGTCAGAAATGGCATCTGCCTCTTCGCAGAGAGTTGGGCGTGTTCTAATGATAGAAGAAGAAGAAAGCACATTAAATCCAGTGGATTTGGTGAACTCGAAAACTTCTGGTTTCTATTCTTTGAAACCTTTGCAATCTAGTCAAGTTGTTAAGAGCAAAGTATCTGCATTGTATGAACTACTACCGTGTAATAAAGGCACTAAAACATGAGATTAATTTGTTCTTGTTGTCTTACAGTAGTTAATGTAGATGTAATCTGGAAGTTCCTTGGTTCTGTGCTTGTCATAGGAAGTATGTAAGCTTTTAATGTGGATTGAACGCAATAGTAACTTTATTCGAAGGACAAATTGTAAATAAAAAAGATCTCATACTTTAAAACATCCAAAGGACATAAAAGTTGCTTACAGTTTCGACTTACTCCTCTCCTCTTCTTAATTAGTGATTCACTGTAACAAGATCAGTCTATTGCATGTTAATTTATGATCCCAGATACCAAGGATTTTTTATTACATATAAAATCGGTAGAGCAGAATATCTTTCTATGAGATTTTATGCTTACCCCGTCGCTTTTAATTTTCAGAAGAACTTTATACGTCGTTTATACAGTAGCAGTTTTCTTGATATGCACCGGGAGTGTCTTGAAACTGTACGCAGATTTAACGTCTATTGGTTGTTTTAGGTATAAGAATAGGAGCCGCATTGGCTCAATAGTAGAGCGATCATCTTTAGTGTGTGGAGACCCTGGCTCGATCCTAGCTCGCGCCAAGTGTCCTCTCTGGTAGAGAAGCAACCTATGCGTAGGTTTTCTCGGAGTTGTCCCGTTTCTTCATCCCACCATTTCGTTCATTATCATCATTACTATCTTCCTTAGGCAGGGAGCATAATCGTGAGACATTAACTTATTAAATAAAAATTCTCGTATTTCTTTTTCTTAAGAGTTACTGAATAAGCATCCTATTTCATGAATTAGGAAATATTCAGGTACTACATTTCACGAACGACTGCGGCGCACATTCAACTGGGTGATATATGATTATCGCAAAGCCTATCAAAACCATTATTAGGGTTTCTAAGCCGAAGTTCGCCAGCTGTAAATTCACGTAGCCTTTTAATTATGTACTTCATCGGAAAAGAATCGCACGGGCACAGTGGTTCCGAATCCGAAAACACACACACAGTCATTTTTTTTATACATTTAGGTATGCCACTAGTCAATAAAACTTACTGTCGTTTGGCGCTATTTGTGCGGAATTATAACATCATGCTATCCCGAAATGGCGCGCGTTTGATGCTCGAGTGTTAGCATACGAGTACGCGGAAACAATTAAGTGAGTCATGTCGGAAATAAACTGTAAAAATGTTTCGTTAAATCTTACGGGATTCGATGCCATTTAAGGATGACAAGCCAGGTGTGTGATACAGCTGTATTTCGTGTTACTGTCTTCGTGATATCGATTATTAATTACAGACAAGGAGATAGTATGCATGTAGGACGTACGATTTTCAAGGGAAAATCCAGAAGTATAACAAATAGTCTGTGAATATCGCTGCCGATTGTCACACCATTTTTACACATGACATTGGCTCTGAGAAAGGAAGTTCCTCACATTCATCTCTCTCACAGGCCAAGATGCAATTACCAATCGGAGAGATGATTGCCAATGCGGACTGTGGTCCCTGAATCGTAAGGATGACTAATCATGATGTGTTTCAGATTTGATCCACAATTAAAGCGTCAATCTGCTACCTGGTAGTCGCCCATGTGTCCACGCACAAAACAATGCCTAGACCAGGGGCCTCATTCCGTTATAGTTTGCATTGTGGTGTGCAAATTCTGCGATGGCTGGTACGAGATGGGCCCCCAAGCCATGTTGTTTTCTGATGCCATGAGAATCGTCTACAAGGAATTCGTACCGACTGATTACCAAAGAACATCCTTCATCATCTTCGTGAATGCATCTGTTGGAAGTGCCCTAACCTATAGAGAAACAACGATTTAACTCCTCCAAAGTAAATGCTCATGCGTATCTCGCATCAGCGTAGAGTCTACACTCGGATTTACACCCATAAATTTCAGTAGTTGTGTTGGAGTTGGTAGCACTCTATTGTAGTCCAATACAGTTCCCTTGTGGCTATATAGGAATCATGGGTTCGAATCCCGGCGGAAGCTCATGGTCGGATCCCATGTTTTAGGTCCACGTCTTATATAGCCTCGCTGTTGACAGGGACGCTAAACTGAAATCCAATTGTAGCCCAATAATGTTACTTCGAACCCAAGGAGTTACTGCAAACTATTACGTGAACCTGATATTATAACTCAGTAATATTAATTAATCTTCATATATGGAAAAATGTGTTGAAAGTAACGCAGAAACCTCAATACGTTAGTGATTCATAGTAGTGACAAAAGTATTATCAATCACTTGAAAAAACATTCTAACAAGGACAGTCTGAAAGTCAAGGTCAAAAACCTTCTTCGGGGTGTAAAGGTTTCACCCAATATTTAAAATTTTTTTAAAAAAAGTTTAATTTTCTACAGCTCTTCAGATACAAATCGCTGCTTAGTTTAAGAATAAAGAATTTCGAACGTGAAAACAGCTTTTGCAATGATACTGTCAGGAAAAATAATTAAAAAGTATAACGGGATACGTGAGTTGTCGAACTGTGTCCAATCATACTGAAAAGACAATAGAATAAATCCCAGAAAGAGAATACTAAAAGCGATAAACGAGTTATCAAAGTACCAAAGAAGAAATATGATGAAAATTATATCTGAAATAGTTTATTATATTATATCTGAAATTGAAAACGACGACCTCTCTCGTTGAGAACAAGAAAAGAAAATCTACATAACTAGGAAGAAAAAGTAACAAAAATGCTTGCTGACGGCGAATATGAAAAGCTTACACAAGGAGTTTCAGGCTGAACATGGATACAATATACCATAATCAAAATTATCCGTGTCTCCTTTAGCCTAACCGGCATAACCGTGGGACGTAAAACTCAAAGATTTCATTTCATCTCTTTTCAAAATAATCCGAATTTCAAGAAAGAATGAATAATATGTGCTTGTGAAACAGAAATTTCGATATGTTGTTTATGAAGTTAAGGACTTGAGGTAATTAATTACCTCGATTCAGATCAAATGGTACAGTATCTATTTTGCAGCAATGATATTAGGACAAAGGAAAATGTTTGGAAGAAATATGTCAAAAATAGAAGAATAAGATTAAAATTGAGAATTTCGAAGACTGGGGAACAGATTGGATAGTAGACAACGAAAGCGGTAAAAGTTATTGAAGGAGAAAGAAGTACTAAAACTGCGAGGTGTTAAGAGCCTGCCTTACTAAAAATAATACGAAATTTACCATTTTCTTTTACTTGATTATTCATCAGTGAAAGGAGATAATGAAATGCAAGTCAAAACAATCATAGATAATGCTATTCTACAACATAAAATATAAACATGAAGAATTTTCAATGTTGCCATCCATAGAAATTACAGTGTTGCCAGAAAAACAATTTCCCTAAAATCTAAGTTAAGACAGCGAGTAGAGGAATGAACTCAACTGCATTTGATTACGTATCATGTTGTTTTGGTTCCTTGTGAACTACTTTGTAATTAACATTACTATTAAGTTTTAATGGCTGTATGCTAAAACTATTTTGTTTATTACAAACTAAATACACCTATTATTTAAAAAGTAGTTCACAGGAAACCATGATAGTAAAAAAAAAATTGTATAGATTTAATGTTATGGAGATATTTCTGCCAGCTAACATCTGATTAAGATAACGTTATTTAAACTGTTACGACTTATTTTGATTTTAATAAAATAAACGTAATTGTTAAAAAAAAACAGAATGATGATTATATTTTTGTTAAACTGCTTTTTCGCTTTTGTATTTCATCATTAAATTACATGTATCATTTTTCTTTAACATTAAACAGATGACTGTAAATTTCGAGTTTAAGATATGTTCACTGATTCAGATTCAGAGATCAGAAACTACGTACTAACACTGAAGCAAAAGTAATTATCTATTTAATTGTTAAAAAGTATTCGGTCATGAAAACAGTATGGAGTACTAAGTGACACAAGTAACACATTGTTCAAGAAAATCATACAACGTTCGTTTCATGTCGAAGTGCCGTGATATTTTCCATTGAAAAAGCACTTATAACAAAAGATAAAAAAAATAGTGGCTATCCTGCAACAGCCGGCCATAAACACTTGGTTTCTGTATTTATTTTTGACGAGTTAACAGAAGGGACTAAATATTCATTGATAAGTTCGCACTTATATAAACTTCCAGTACTTTACAATCATTTTACAAAACCTCTTATTCTCTTTTAATATTTCCAGACTATTTATAATAGTTTGTGATGTTTTAGGTCTGGAATATTCTGTATTTAGAAATAATAATTGAACCAGTTACACAATATTAAACAATATTATATAATGATTTCTTGCTACGGAATAAAAGTTGTTCAGTTATATATGTAGCCAAGGACGTGTAACTATATATATATAGATACTGAAGAAAAGACTTTCAAAATAATGGTAACATAATATATTTTTTAATATGGGTTATTATATATAGCATGTAATACGCAACTACTATATATATTTCTTTAATAACAAACCTTTATTGTATTAAGACAGCTTACGTTTCTTCCTTTTTACTAAATACTATTAATTCAGAGTCAACAGTCGTCTCCATAATACAACTTGTCACTTCCAGGCATAACATAAACTAGAAATGTCCTATTTTTCAGTGAATATATTTTTCTAGGTCTCTGTCTTTAGTATATATGACTTCGATACATAGTAAGGAATATAAGTACCAAATTCCGTCCAAATCGGTTGACACATTTTGCTATTCAATTTTGGCATAGTTATTTTCCCTAAATTTAAAAATCACCCACACAAGATAATGCAAAGGTTTTTGTTTAACCTAACATTCTAACTCTTCTTGAACACGGACATTAAGTATACTGAAAATCAACGAAAAGGATATACTTTATTCCCATTAACGAAATGGAACGTTAAGAATTCCACTGAATTAACACATAGTTTCATTGATTTTTGCTGACGATATACTTTGAGGTTGATTCAGGTTAAATTTATTGTCTGTTGCAAGCCCATAATTCTATGAACTGACATCTACAAATTCATGGCTGGGTAGATTTTCATTACATATTCTAAAGACAAGTTAATTTGAAAGGAGTCAACTCACAGATATTTGATTTGAAGAATACTAGTTCTGAATTTGCATTTTGCAGAGATATGTAGTTTATCAACTACTGCTCTGCGAGTGTTCAGATCGAGTTTTGATAATCTATAAATAACAATGGCCATCTAGATGCCACCGAAAAATTTTATCTCTACCAGAAATCCATCAGTTAGCATGCGTGGTAATAGACTATTCACTTCAAACAATATACCACAACTATTTGCAAATATTACGTGATCTCGTGTTTTCCAGATTTTTAAAAATGTATTTTAATACCTACTTATGTTGTTATTATTTTAAAACTCCCTTTCTTCAGTTAAGGCTCATGGTCATAACCATGGGATTAAATAGGAACCAAAACACATGGTGATCAGATCCGAAAAAACGAACATGATAATTCAGATAAACTCTCATTTACTAACTGTCATAGTTAACAATTTATCTACAAGTTGAACCTACAATGTCAGAGATACGCAAAAATTATCCGGCTTTCTAACAGAATTTCTCTATAGTCGTATTTCTAAAATTTGAATCCTTGCAAAATACAGCAGAAGTCAACTTAAGGTAACAGTCAAAGACTAAAGATATGAAGAATAATTATCCAGGTACTAGAATACTGTGCATAAGGAAAACAAAAGTTTCTCTTATTACAAAATTATTACCTTGTGTTCAAATTATTCATACGGAATGTTAAGAACCATTTTGAAATAAAATCACTAAACCGTAAGTTTTGCAGATCACCGAAAAAAAAAAAAAAAAAAAAATCGATATTTCACCATGTGATATTTCACGTCACACACAACTATGTAAAAACACTGTCATTTGATGTCCAACTTACATTTCAGTTTAAAAGACGACGTTTATAAACACATTCATTCGAAAATCCATAATTTCCAAATCAAATGCAACTGAAATTATTTCCTGGATCGTTTCCTGCCTCTTGTGGCATTTGGCATTTCCGTAGCAGTAGGAGGAGGAGTAGTAGTAGCAGTAGGAATATTACTACTATCATTTGTTGCCTCATTTCCCTGATTTTGTCCAGGTTCCCACAAACCACTTCTGATAAATCTACGCGCAGCTGCCTGATCAAGACGAGGCATATGTTGTCGTTCTTGAAGTTGCCGAGCCCTCATCATGTATTCTTTTACACGATCAAGTTCTCCTTTTACACTATGACGCGTTGGATCACGACCTTGTGTCCGCATATAGACGAAAAATAAAGTGTTCAGAGCATACGCCAAGAATAGATCATACTTTGCTTTATCTGCAGCACTGAGTCTGGAGTAAGCCTCTGGACCGCATGACACGTCTAAAACCTTTTTCACTTTTTCAAGTGCTGTGTCGAGAGCGTTTAGTTTTGAAGAAAAAACAGGATCTCTCATTAAATCATCACCTGCTGGAACCTCTTCTGCTTGGTCAGCCATGTTGGAAGTACCAGCTTCTGCTTCTGACAAAGAAAGAAAGAGAAAAATTAGAGCTGAATTTAGGGAAATTACGGCGTGGACCCTAAGTCACTTGACACCAATGTGATCGTGATGAGTCATAAAGCTTGACTTAGATTTACTAATTTCACCACCCAAAAGAACGCGAGTGTGTGTTTCAGTCGTCAACCCCCACTCATAAAATTTTGCCAGTGTCCTCTCGCACTATATACTTCAAGCATCTCCTGAGAGTGCAGTGTTGTCGGATTGCCACTAAATTTCGTTTTGTTTATTTTTGTTTTTATCGTCGTTTTATATTTTTGCTATGATTATTGTTACCATTTAATTCAAATAATTGTTAACATCCGTATTGTAGTTCTTTAAATGCTTTTTTTTTTTCGCTCGTTTGCCATGTTCTTTAAGTTTGGCAACGTTGTTGGTGCACTTCAGCTGTTTCTAAAATGTGCATTCAGAAGACAGCTCCACGAATCGTGCGAATACTTTCGATGCACTACACGTGAGGGAAAGCAGTTCTATGATTCGCGTAGAGCCCTGGCTTCACGAGTCGTTGGGGTCACTGAGTTATTCAGTTCTCATTGACCAGAGTAGAGGTAGCTGACTGACGCAAACAATACGGTACGGCAGTAATTCTCAACGTTTTTTTGACTGACGACAAGACACATTTTACAGAACCTTCACAATATCGCGACACAGTTATTAGGTTTTCACTAATGGTAATGTAAACTATAATAGTACAAAAAAGGCTATATATTTTCATGTAGTACCTAAGTATCTACATCCAGAATTGAGCATTGTTGTTGCCGTTCCCTAATACAGTCTATCGCAAAAATAATTTTAACTCAGGGATGCAAATAACCACTCGGTGCAACTAGTTTTTAATATCACTATTAAAATACCGAAGGTAAGTAAATGATTTCTATTGTGGGATGTAGACTAGTAGCTTTTTTTCTTGAGCTAGTAAAATTTTGTTGCTTATTTGCATCCCTATATTTAACTCCTTACTAAAAATAAAGTGTGTCGTATAAAGTCTGGACTTTATAGGCCAAGTGATTCTAACTTAAGAGGGAGAAGGAGTGCGTCACAGCGGCCGGAATATTGGTGTTCAATTTAACATGGGATCTCAACCATTTTTTAGGCAAATCACGGTTTCATTTCGTTCTTTCGCAAAAATGTCTCAGTAGCGCACTAAATATGATGCATCTCATTTTAAAGGTGCAATTTGAACGCTGTGCGTGATATTTTCTTCTTATAAATACAGATAATTATAATCCAAATTCCCATAAGAAAATGATCAAAATCAGACGGAAAAGTCTTCTGTTTTTTTACAGTAAGGAAAAGAGCTAAAAACTCCGGACTTTTTTTTAGAATGGAGTACAATCTTTGTATTTGTGCGCTACTGTACTATTTTTTCGCTGTTTCCAAAGACATTCATTTCACAATCGATGAGAAATTATATCCTTCATCATTGAATCTACAGAAATCAGAAATCAGATTTTTTCGTGTTCACGTACTTGGCCGTATAACTGCTAGATGGCACTATAGTCATTCCTCATCCCCCTTTCCTTCTCAGCGGGAGCCAGTCCTTTTGAAAATCTACTTTGAACTTCTTAACAGGGGCGGGAGGAAGGAAATCATTGTGTAGAACGGGAACTTCAAACACGAGGAATGGCAAAATTTATGACCTCTTTGGTTGATGGTTTCTGTTTCAGCAGTACAGTGTGTTTGTAGATGGTTTCTGTGAGAAGAAGTAATTTGTGTTTGTAGCGATAAAGTCAACCTTTCGACAAAAATTTGTGAAGGAGAAGCCGAACCAAAGTCTTCGTTTATCTATTCCAAGAAAGAAATGAAAACTTCCTGCAGGCTAAGAATATACATGCAAGAGAAAAAATAAGATACATTATTATAATCTTTAGGATAGATTAATTCCCGAAATATTCTTTGTTTACCTGTCAAAAAATCAAGAATAATATGGTATAAAGCTCTTTCATCAGCTTCCATCGTACAACATACTAGACACACACATTTATATACATACATACATGTACATATATATATATATATAGTGGCGGATCCAGGATATGATCAAGGAGGAGGTAAACCATAGTTTGCCTCTTTATCCAGAGTAAACAGGATTGAAGCCCATTTTATCCAGTGTATACCTGAGCGTCAAGGGGGGGGGGGGCTATAGCCTCTATAGCCACCCTTGGATCCGCGCCTGTATATGTATACTATTTACAGTGCCGGAGTTACGTGTAAGCGAAACGAGCTATAGCTTAGGGCCCCGCTCTCTTGGGGGCCCCAAAATCTAAAGAAAAATTGGATTTCTAAAATATAAGAAAATTTAAAAAAATAAAGTAAAATTTATATATACGTAGCAACAGTGCTTCCTGCTGTGTAGCCTACGTTCGTGTAATTAATAGGGCTCCTTCTACCAGTCTGCTTCCTAAATTATCTCTAGTTTCTTCATTGCTGTATGTAGGGTGCGTATGTTCATCTGGACACATAAAGGACCCCATTACCTTCAACAGCTTGGGGCCCCACTAAACCTAAATCCGACTCTGACTATTTATGCATGTTTGCTCCCTCTTTTTTCGAAGCAGTGCTTCTTTGATATTGCTTCCAATTTCGGCAGGTTTTACCAAGGGGGGAAGAGTCCTTACTCATTCCAGGCATTCAAACTAGGGACTGGACTACTTGCTTCCAACATTCTGTCCCCCATGTTTCCCGGTCTGAATCAATTGTCTAAAGCCCATAAAACATTCAAATTCATATGTAGATGTTGCTCATCAGTGTCGACACCTAAATATTTCTCAATCAACGGTAGGGGTGTTTGGTATCCTCAATCTGTCTCCCTCTTATTAGCGGAGCGGTAGTAATATTCGGTAGTAATTCTTTTAAAAAAATGTTTTTTAATGTATGTAGTAACGCATAGGAAACTAAATTTTAATATACCCTAGTAGTATAGAAACGTACCATACGGTACCTTACCAAAATAAACACCCTATGCCAAGGACGCAAACATTAACAATAATTAAAAAAGATAATAATAAACATTTTAAAGATATTCTTTCATTAATCAAGTCGCACTTAAAAGTTTAAAAAAAATGTTTATGTGTAACTAAAAAAAAGGGATGCGCTCTCATATAGGCTTACAGTTACTTTATAAATTCTTAAAATGACGCACTCCATTCTTTTTATTTAGTCTTGCATAAACAAAATTATTTTTAACTTTTTAGTGGGAATTTATTAACAAAAGAATGTCTTTAAAAGATGTCTTATCATTTTTTTTTAATTCGTTGGACACCTTTTCCAAATCCTAAAGTGATATGCAACCAGGGATACCAGGGCTGGTTAAAGGCTAGTATTTATTTTAGGATAAGGAAGTTGAAAATAAAAACATATTAAAATTTGCTTTTAAAATAAATAGATATATTGCAAAGTATGAAAGTAAGAATGGAATATTGTATTGTCACCGGACTTACATCGCTCTGCAACAGTTCTTAGTTCTATGACGTCAGGAAATAAGTTCAATTTATACGAACACTTATTTAATGTTTGAAACAAACACCTGTTACATCCTTGTACACTCATGTCCAAAATGATTGTCGCATTTCTATAACTGTCTTCTTGTAAAAATATCATGTAATAATGATTTTGCAGGAGACTTTTAATACTGATACTATGTGTACAATCGGGAAATATATGTAGTAAATTTCATAGGAAAATACAGTAATTATAAATACGAAGATTAGAATGAGTAAAATAAAATGTTGCTAAATGGACACGAAAGTTTTGTTTTCGTTTTATTGTTCTTATTTACTGCTCTTTTGACATGAAATTTGCCACATACATGTCTTTGCCGATTGTACGCATACTAACATTATAAGAAATACCGGGTGAATTCGTTATCAAATTATATTCCTACAATAACATATTTATAGACATGCGACAATAATTTTGGACATGAGTGACACATCTTTTAATTCTATTGTTAATGAAGTGGTCTATTTCCCCCCAATAAAAACCAACATCAAGCAGGGCATGTGCTCCCTCCTGTCCTTCTAAGCCGGCCCCCAAGGCTGAATGTAACATTGCGGCTTTTTTCTGTTATAATAGGAAAAACTCAGGATGGTCAGCAACTGGTATCGAACCCAGGACCATTCGAATGTGAAGGCGAGAGAGAGGGTAAATCTGGTGGTCATATTTTGAAAAGAAAATAAGGAAATGGATTCCACTAAAAAAATGATTCACATTGTCAATACATTTCAAATCTTTGTCTGGGTTTTCTGCCTTTCAATTCCAAGTTTTTTTTTTTTTTTTTTACCACGAAGGCTCTAAATAAATTAGAATATCGACTCTCCCGTGTGTGTACTTTTTTTTTTTTTTTTTTTTTTTAAATATTGGCATGGTTCTTCATTTTATATCAGATTCTTCCCGCACTATTCTGTTATTTACCATAGGTGGAATCCTTTGAGAAAGAGACAGGCGACAAGTGCTTTAGTTCTCTATGGTATGTTTGTGACCGTTGTAGATATTTGAGTTGCTCTCCGACAGGGAGCTGACGGCTGATATCATGTTGGTCCCTCTTATTTATTTGTTTCTTCAGTTCTGTTTCTCTTTTAGCCAAAAGAAAAGAATTTCACTCTTCTGTCCCATTTACAGCCGTAACCATCCCCCTCCTACGCTGTCCAACTTTGACCACATGCAGGGGAAAACGAAGGAAAAGGACGGGTGCATTTGCTTTGACGGCATTTCAGCGACAACCCCATCTGTTGCCAAAATAAGGAAACACTTTGCACTGCGATATCTTCGATTTGTCAAGGTCACTTGACTCCCGCCGGCTCTTAATAATAAGACTTCATGGTAAAAATAAAGTGTATCGCATGTGTCTAGATACCTTCTGAATAACATAATATTAATTTTAAAATTCTAAAATTTCACGACACTTCTCATGGAGCTGCGCAACACAGTGTGTCTCAACACACCAGTTAGGAATCACTACAATGCAGTGTGGTTCCTAATCCGACTTAATGCTAAGGTATAACTAATAATAATCTCATAGTTAATAAACAATTCATGTTTGTCAAGTGCCTTATGGCCACCCTGTATATAGTGTTAATAATTGATCGAAACAAACTTTGGTAAATAATTCATTATATCAAGTGGAACAAAAACAGAAGTCTTTAAGATAATCTAAAAAGACCCAGTTTGAGAAACTATACATGAACTCGCACCTGCTCCAGTGACGTAACTAATGGATCGGTAAAATAATAGGTATATACCTCAACATATTTGAGTTTTAATTTACGTCTCAATCATTTCAATGTTTTACTGACAATTTCTTCTAAAGGTTAAACTTTCAGTTACTTGTTAAGCTACTGACAATTTGTTATGTTAGTTCTTTGATTTTCTTTACTGCCATCTTGTGGTTTTGAAGAAAAGTAGTTTCATAGTGCACAGTGACTTTAACTTAAACTGCCTTTGATATTTTCTAATAGTGATCGGTGAGTGTGAAAACATTTATGGGGTATTAGAAAAGTTAAATATTTCCAGTGGATCAAGAAATTACAAGATCAACATATAAGCTCAACACATTTATGGGGTATTAGAAAAGTTAAATATTTCCAATGGATCAAGAAATTACAAGATCAACATATAAGCTCAACACATTTATGGGGTATTAGAAAAGTTAAATATTTCCAGTGGATCAAGAAATCACAAGATCAACATATAAGCTCAACACATTTATGGGGTATTACAAAAGTTAAATATTTCCAGTGGATCAAGAAATTGCAAGATCAGCATATAAGCTCAACACATTTATGGGGTATTAGAAAAGTTAAACATTTCCAGTGGATCAAGAAATTACAAGATCAACATATAAGCTCAACACATTTATGGGGTATTAGAAAAGTTAAACATTTCCAGTGGATCAAGAAATTACAAGATCAACATATAAGCTCAACACATTTATGGGGTATTAGAAAAGTTAAATATTTCCAGTGGATCAAGAAATCACAAGATCAACATGTAAGCTCAACAAGTAACTAACAAGGTTTAATGATCGACGCTTAAATTAAAAACTCGAATACGGTCAGGTACGTGTCTTTATTTTCTTATTACTAGCTGAACTTGCGCTGTCTACTCAGCGCATCGCTCTGTTATGACCATGAATCTCCTTCCTACTGTCCATGTCTCCTTACTCCACAAGTGAAGGATAGGAGACTCACAAAGGAAGTGAATTGCTATGTATAGATGTTGGAGTGAGTTTGTAGCAAATTTGTAGAAGTAACACGATACCAAATGGATTTTTTTTTTTTTTTTTTTTTAAATAAGTCTATATCCGTCCGAGTACGCCTCATTGCGTCTCTTGAGGCCTTTGAAGTTGCCAGCATGCAATATGTTTTACCATTCAGATTTAAGCAAAGCGCTTGCAATGTCCGTCACCCCACCATACGTAACTTCTCTACTGGTTGCCTCACACCGTAGTTTCGGCCTGCAACAATGTTAAGCTTATGGGTTCAAAACGGCCCCTAAAATGTCGAATAGAACAATAACGACACAATTTTTTGAAAATTTGAATGATAACTGGACAATCTAGAAAATTTGGAATCGACTAGTGAAAACGGCACATTTCTACAACTTGTGGATTTCGAGATCTCATTGTCGAAAGGACTGCGGACAAACATATAAAACTAGCATTTTATATTTGTTCATTATTTTATATAACCAGCGTATTATACAAAAATTACATTAGCTTCTAATGCCTCGCTAGGTTCAAAGGGATAGATGAAGAAGCTACATTTCTGCAACGGTAGACAACGTTTCAATATATGTAGTTATTTTTATTTATATCATCATGCTAATTTATGATTTTAGACATTAACGTCTGGCGGGATTACGGAGCCTTTACTTACACCACTGATCCACTATATGCAAATTTCTGTTTGGGAATCATGACGTGCTTGCACAACGAATTTTGGTTGAGGAAGCTTAGTTAATGTTGTTCCGATACCCTGTTTTATAAAATTCGTTGTGCAATATAGGAATGAGTTTATACGAAAGACGAATATCGGTGACCGCTTACTTTACAGAAGCCAGAATTCAGTAAATTTACAGCTGAAATCCATTATTCAGCAATGAAAGGTGAGGTATGTTCAACACTGCCAAGCCAGGAACGTTTCTTTTTCCTATTTAAGCTATAAAATAGCATTATTTATCCCACTTTTTACCATTACAATATGAAGAAAGATTTGATGACTATATCTGAAGGCAAACTACTAAAAAAATCAGGAATCAAGGAAATGGACCATTACATATGAAAGAAATAATCAAATGTATAGTAAATAGATTCAACAACAAAATCTTTTAAAAGATTGTGTCAGCAATAACTGCACTGAAACCGGAACAGTTTCACGCAATTATTTTACAATGTAAACAAAAACTTAAGTTAACTGGAAGTTTGAAGAACTAGAGTAATTTTAAGAGGGTTCATGGTCTGGAGGTTATAGCGAGAACGAGTAAGTTACAGGTATAGATTAAAAATTTGTTTTCTGATTATATAACAGATCTGAGGACACAGTTTTCTCAGCCTGCATATGTTTGCCAATGAAATAAGGGCACAGATGTTAAATTGATAGGTCACAAGATACTAAAAGTTCTTTGGGTACAGTTTAAGCGAAATGAAACACACGTGAAACCAGTGAGAATTCAAACTAATATTTCGTTAATTATCAATAACCAGTTTTATATCCTGTGGTTATGTTTATGGTTTATACATGAAATATTAATTGGGGTGCATTGCGAGACGTTTTAGCAACTTAAACATAACCAGTTTATATATATATATATATATATACTTTAATAGTAGAGATTTGTGACATTAAGTAAACTTCTTAATTTTAGGCGTCAATAAATGATATAAGCCTCAATGTGTAATTAATTTAATGTTTTTGATTGTTATGTGGTTAGTGAATTGTTACTGTGATGTGACATGCATGGCAGTTGACAAATTGCACTTTAGCCAGGGGGCAAATTTTCGGTCGCCAGGTCGTAATTGGCAACTAGAAATTCAGAGCTGGCGACCAATGTTCAATAGGAATAGTTTCTGCCTAAACTTAGAGCTGCGCGATTTGTTTCGCATGAAAATAATTGTCACTGAGTGAGAGAAAACACGGAATGTGAAGTCTTCACAACGTTCTAATTCGCCCCTCCTATCCTTAAGGACTCAAGGACATAGGTTCGACAATTGCAATCGACGACTGAAACTTCAGTACAGAGAGAGAGAGAGCGTTACATGTTTTTTTAACATGTATATGAACTGTCCAATTCAAAATTGATTATCCTGAATCTAATTGTCTGGTTTTGAAATTTTATGCCCTGACGTAATCTGTCAGACTAAAGGCCGTGGGGGAGGGGGGAGACTTCTCATAATTTTTACGTGAGATATCTGGCGAACATCATTTCTGGATTGGCGAGTATGTCTGACTTTGAAATTTTGCGCCCTGACTTAAGCACATACCTGCTTATTTCCGATTGAAATGATTGTCTTCGCAATTTGGTTACTTTAAAGCACAATTTTAGCACAAGTACTAGATATATTAGAACTTTACAGAGAGGTCTGCCGTTTGATAGAAACTGTTACCTTTGAAGTTAAAATGTAATTTTAGTTTTAGACTGACATTAAGACAGAGGACGATATAAAATTTGGTTACATACCATACCATTTTGAAAGTATTTTGATTTTTTACACTGTTACCTTTGCTGAGTTGTTACTCAAAGTGCTTGTGATTATGATGTAGAACCACGCGATTAAAAGACTGATCTGGAAATTTAGGTTTATGCAAAAAACGGAATTTGGTATAGATGATAAAATTTGCTAATGCAACATTTACATAGTGAAGAAGTTCATTATGTAAGTTAAGCTGTCTTCAACACAAAAAGCAAATTTGCAGACAAAATTACATAATAATTTTTAACATTTTATAATATATTTTCTGACCTGAAATTATGTGTAGCAATCTATATTAAATATGAAATAAATAATGTTTATAAGTGGCCGGTTACAATAGTTACAGAAAATGAAGAATACGGGTACAAGAGAAAGTTTGTTGAAAGACTACAGGGAAAGACTAGCAGAACCTGTCAAGATAAATTACTACACATGTTAGTAAGAGATCCATCTATCATTGCGCAAATTTTTATATGACTAGCACATCTCTATCATGATCAGGGTAAGAACTTTCTGATCTCAAAATGTACAAGCAACGTTCGTTTTCCAAAAGGATTTGTGCTGAGAATGGCTATAAGCGTTCACAATTGAATTATAATTCGGGTGTTTTGGATATGTACTAACTAACTAACTAACTCTATGGCCTATGGAACCCGGAGGTTCAGTGCCGCATTCACAAAAGCTCTCCACTGACTTCTATCCTTAGCTAATTGCATCCAGTTTCTACTTTGTATTCCTATCTCTGCGAGATCCAACTTAATATTGTCCTCCCATCTGCGCCTAGGTCTTCCTAATGGTCGTTTTCCTATGGGTCTACCAGTCAAGACTTTGAAAGCGTTTCTACCTTCTTCCATTCTAGCTACATGACCTGCCCACCTAAGCCTCCTAGACTTGACGACCCTAACAATGTTGGGTAAACCGTATAATCTATGTAGTTCCTCGTTATGAAGCTTCCGCCATTCCCCATTCTCGTTCCTCTTGGGTCCGAATATTCTTCTCAGGATCCTATTCTCAAATACTTTCAGTCTATGTTCTTCCCTCAGAGTAAGCGACCATGTTTCACAACCATACAGAACAACAGGCATGATTATCGTTTTATATATTTTAAGCTTCAAATTCCTCGACAGGATTCGCGACGACAAGAGATTTTGAACCGAATAGTAACACGAATTCCCTGCTTTTAGTCGACATTTAATTTCTTCGTGAATATGATTTTCGTCTGTTAATATTGATCCTAAATATTTGAAAGTATCCACTTTATCAAAAGCATTATTTAATATTTTAACGCCTCCACAATTTGCCGTATTACGGTCCCGACGCACTTCCATGTATTTAGTTTTCTCTGCATTTACTTCTAAACCCATGTCCCTGCAAGCGTTTAATAAGATCTCTGCATTTATTTCTACTGTTCTCCTATCATCCCCTATTAAATTTACATCATCAGCATATGCCATAACCTGGTGAATGCCGTTCAACTCTAGGCCCTGGTTGCTATCTTTGATTTTCCTTATGGCGTATTCCAGCACAAAGTTAAATAATAATGGCGACAACGCATCTCCTTGTTTCAGGCCATTTTCGACGTGGAAGCTCGTGGACAAAAATTTTCCTACCCGGACTTTACTTTGGGATTCACTTAAACATATCTTAATTAATCTAATTAGCTTTCTCGGTATTCCAAGTTCTGTAAGAACGTTGTATAATGTTTCTCTATTAACCGAGTCGTAAGCCTTTCTAAAATCAATAAATAGTTGATGTACCGGGGTATTGTATTCCCACTTCTTTTCGAGTATTTGGCGAATTGTAAATATTTGGTCGATAGTTGATCGATTTCGTCTAAATCCGCACTGATAATCTCCAATCATTTCATCTGCGTATGGGGTCAATCTTGCTAACAGAATATTTGAAAGGATTTTATAGGATGTTGACAGAAGAGAAATGCCTCGATAATTATTACAGTCAGTTTTGTCGCCTTTCTTGTGAATTGGAACAATGATTGATTCTTTCCACTCTTGTGGCAATTCTTCCTTGTTCCAGATAAGGAGAATGAGTTTGTGTATCTTGTTCCACAATTTTTCGCCTCCAGCTAAAATTAACTCAGCCGGAATTTCATCTACACCCGGAGATTTGTGTTTCTTCAATTTCTTTATAGCGGCTTCCACTTCTATTCGATTGGGTTCTGGAATATACGGTTCTGCGGTGTGTATCTCCTTTTCTCCACGCACATTAGTTTTTGGCTGCGTGTTCAGCAAATCGTCAAAGAAATCTTTCCATCTATTTAAGAGGCTATCCGTATCGGTGAGAACTGTTCCGTCAGATTTCTTTAATATATAAGCACGAGGTTGATAGCCTTTCTTAAATTCGCTGATCCCCTTATACAAGTCCCGAATATTTTTATTTTTACTATTATCTTCAAGTTCCTTAATTTTAGCTTTCAAAAAATCCCGTTTCTTTGTTCTAAAAGTTTTGGAAGTTTCCCGCCTGATATCTGCGAAATTTTGTGTAGTTGTTTCATTCGGATTTTGTAGCCACCGTAATTTTGCCTGTTTTCTCTTCTCTGCTAGTTTAATGCATTCTTGGTCGAACCATGGTTTGTTCCTACGTATTTCCGCGTGTCCCAATTTTTCTATTGCTGAACTTTTAATGCTATCTCTAATTTCAATCCAAGTATCCTCAACACTAGTGCACTCCGAGTCTTCTAAGACCGAGAATCTATTCGAAACTTCAATCTGGTATTCCTCTCTTACCTGGCTCTCTTCTAATTTCTTTAAATTAAATCTCTCCGTTTTCGGACATTGAATATTACCTTTATTCAACGATAATCTCTCCCGTATTATCGCTACTACCAGGTAGTGATCAGTGTCACAATCAGCCCCTCTAAACGACCGGACGTCAATTATGCTAGATTGTCTTCTTCTATCTACTAAAACGTGATCAATTTGATTATGTGATTTTCCGTCTGGTGATGTCCAAGTGTATTTATGAACGTCGCGATGTGGGAATTTTGTACTCTTCACGATTAGGTTTTTGGATGTTGCAAAGTTCACGAGTCTAACACCGTTGTCATTACTTTCCTTATGCAAACTTTCGTTCCCTATAATCGGTTTGAAAATATCCTCTCGTCCTACCTTCGCATTGAAATCCCCTAATAGAATCTTCATATGGTATCGCGGGAGTTGGTCAAATATCCGTTCCACTTCTTCGTAAAAACTATCTTTTATATCGTCACCCTTATCTTCAGTTGGAGCATGTACATTTAAAACAATAATATCACACCACCATCCCTTAAGAGTAATAAAAGAAAGTCTGTCAGTAACAAATTCAACCCGTTTAATTGCTGGTAATATTCGTTTGTGAACGAAAAACCCTGTTCCTAACTGGTGATTTTTATTTCCTTCCCCGTAAAAGAACGTAAAATTTCCGGAATTCTCATATCCATTTCCTTCCCACCTAACCTCCTGAACTCCTACTAAGTCCATCCTGTATTTCTCTAACTCACTCGTTACAGATTTTAACGCGCCTGCCCTATAAAGACTTCTAATATTCCATGTTCCAAATCTCATGTCCAGTTTCTTTTGCTGATGTCGTGCCAAGTTATCAGTCCTTGTCCGAGGCTTTTGTGAATGTTTCTGAACAAGTACCTTTTTTTACAGGATGAGGGTGTTAGCCTTACCCAAACCCCCAAGCTGGAGGACCACTCCTAGTCGTCTGTCCGCGACTGCTTATTCAGTATATTCGCAGCTAACCTCTATATCTAGAGGCCTTCTCCTCGATCCGCAACCTGAGGACGCGCCATGCCGTGGTGACAGGAACCCACGTTAATGTAAATAATGTAAATTAATGTAAATATACATTGCTTTATGATAAAAGTTTTATAATCAGCTTCTGGTTTTGTATAACTTTTACCAGCTACTTATGAATTTGTGCAGTATAAAATAAACACTATTATTTGGTATACACAAATACTACAACTGACAACACTACGCAGTTATCGTAGGTAGAACTACTTAGCGAATTTGCAATGACTCTCGCATCTATGTGTCAACTTTAGCCTAATATCTCAAAAACTACAGTTTCCTCCTTGCCTACTATTCATAAGGTTATGAACGGGTTAAAATGACATCCAAACCACTACTAGGTTTGCACCCGAGACAAATACCTCTATTGGGTATCGCATTAGGAACCATGGGAAAAAAATCACATATGTTTGTCACTTGTCATACAGAAGAATAGGCAATAAAAAAAACGATTTTAACTTCTGAAATTAAATTAGTTTAAGTTCATTTGACATTTTATTATTTAAAAAACTAAATGTTCAAATGACCATCCTACATCTTAGAGCTAGATACAAATTTAAAATTCCAAAAGCTTAATGTATGCGTTCTAACGTGTTTGGAATGCGTCACGTATTAGAATCTCAAACGCTACCAAGAGAATTACAAGCCAACAAATTCCAAAAGGTCAATTTCCATCACATTGGAAAAGCATTTGGCAAATATGTCTTCCTGGTTATGCCTACTGAATGATAGCTCTAGCGTAATAATAAAAAAAAAGTAACGTGCATTCCTTGGCGTCAATAGAACGTTGAAAAACGGATTCGCAATTATATATAAGTAGTTGTTTTTGTTTATATCTTTGTTACGTGCAAAATCCAACGCTACTATGCTTGGACTCCAAGCAGGTGCTTTTTTTTTTTTTTTTGTTTTGGATATGTACAGTTATAATAAATACTTATATAGCATTTATAAAAAAATTAACATTCAAGAGGAAAGTCATGTATACGCTATTCCCCAGGTTTCTATTTCAAAAACTGTGACATGATGCATACACAAGAAAGGAAAGATATTGAACAAATAATAAAATAGGAATAGCTAAAGATAACACCAAACTTATCAACCAAACTCAAACTCAATTACTGAGAGATGATTCTCTTAAGAATGGTCTGATCGACTTTGAGTGAAGTTATTGCAAAATGGACATTCTGCTGTTGTGTGGTTAACTTACACACTTCTGTTCACAAAAAGCTAGAATCCCTTTCAGAGTTCAAGTCCAGAAAGCAGGGTAGAAAAAATTATGATTTAAAAAAAAAATCATTTTTGATGATTTTTTTAAAAATCATTTTTGATGTTTTTTTTTATTTAAATTGATTTTTTTTATTTAAATCAAATCTTTCTCCTCGTATAATACAAGTCGCGAACTGAAGAAAAAGCATTACGAATTAGTATTAAATGCCAATTATGCCATTTACGTGAAAGTGTTAGGGTTGAATTTTGAATTAATCCCCAATCGTTAACCTATACCAATCCCAAACAATTTTTCTTAACAATTTTAAATTATGGCTTCTTTTTTTTGGGGAGGGGGGGGGGGGGAAATTATAGACTTTCAGTCGAACTTCATCCCTATTTATCCAAGGATCATGGTTCATATCGCTTTCTTTTCAGAATAGAACAGCGTTTAAAACGGTAACATTCACATTTTCCCTATCAGGTCCCTGAAGCGGAAAATTTTGAGAGAAGTCGGTATTTTTTGATTTTTTTTTTTCAAATTTTGATTCCCTCTGGACTTCCCTATGTTAACGCACAGATTTCAAAATCAACTGGGAAATACTAAGGGTGTACTAAATGTGTACAAAATTTCAAACTTCTATCTTGAATAGTAAGGGCGGGAAAAATATTTAACAATGAGCTAAGAACATCCCCACAATACCCCAGATGACCCGGATGTAATATAAAAATTTTCTCAGACATCCCTATTTATCCTAGAATCATGATTTGTACATTATTCTCTTCAGAATAAAACAAGAGTTTCAAACGGTACCATTCAAATGTCTCCATCGTGTAGGCTACCTGAGACTGGAAAATCACGAAAAAAGGGATTTTTCTGTTAAGAAATATCCCCTTTTTTACTTTTTACCCCTCTGTTTAAAGGCAAAGATCTGAAACAAATCTAAAAAATACTAAGGGGTGCAGTGAATGAGTGTCCAAAATTTTAAACTTCTAGATGCAAAAGTAAGCCTGCGAAAAATAATATCTCCAAATACCCCAGATTCCCGTATAAAACAGGATCTCAAGTAACAGTTTCCTGAGACATCCCTATTTATCCTAAGATCATGGTTCGTACATCATTCTCTTCAGAATAGAACAGCCTTTCAGATGGTACCAGTGATATGTCTCCATCTTAGGCGCAACAATCGCGAAGAAAGCTATTTTTCGTTTTTTTTTTTTTTTTTTTTTAAATACATTTTTGCCCCTCTGGACCTCCCTGTTTTCACGCAGAGATTTGAAATCATCTGAAAAATACTAAGGGTGCACTGAACGAGTGTACAGAATTTCAGTCTTCTGAATGCAAAATGTAGGTCCGCCAAAAAATAATAAAAATAGGCAGAACAAAAAATATCTTTTTTAAATTTATGACGTCATCACATCCTATATCTCGACGCAGAAAGGCGTGAAAACATGTAACGTGCTCTACAATGGTTTCAATTCTGAAAAAACGAAGTAAAAAGATTTATTGGTACTTTTTTAATCGAATAATGAAGATTTTATCCTATCACCTAAAAATAGGTGATATAATTTAAAAGGTTAAGTGTTAAGGAAAAAGTACAGCAACGCTTAACAAAGTAACACTTTTTTCCACAAAAGTTACTGATATTTGGCAGGGGCATATTTTTAAGGAAATTGTAACTAGCTTGCGGCACGAAATACACAAATTTTGCCTTAAGTTATAAAATCTACGAAATTTTCGGAGAGGGGATAGGACACTTCTAAATACGCCCTATTATCTGGGAACAAATATATAGACGCGCACTCAAAAGAATCTTCGTCTTATATGTCGATGGTGATTTTCCCGTTGCAATAGGCAACGATTTACAATATAAACCCTATGTTACGAAAAGAAGAAAACAGGATTGCCCTGTTACCCGTTCGAAACGGGATTTTCCCTAATCATCCTCTGCATGACACTTGTTTTCATACTATGCTGTACACACTGTACATTTGAGTCTCATTGTATTATGATTATCATCTTCCATAATCGAAATAACAAAACAGAAACGCAACTTTACTTATTTTCACTTTAAATTATTTCGGAATTTGATTTAAATCAGCGATTTTTATTTTAAAAAATCAAGTGATTTAAAACTTGATTGAAATCAGACTGATTTAATTCAATCCACCCTACCAGAAAGTGAGCCTTGATCCATCACAATTCCCACAGATCTGTACACAGGAAAATGCATTTTCCCTCCGTTCTTTATATAGCGGTAGATACTAATACTTGCTTGTAATCACCAGGCACCTATCATAACCTGGTAATGTTTCTTGCATGAATAAACTTTTTTTATGGCATTTTGGTTTCCAGATGTATTATCAATCTGTACACAATTATCCGAGAATGCGCAACAAAATAAGTCTAGAGTATATTAGGGCATCATTTACATCAAGTATAGCGTTAAAATTTTTTGTAAAAAATGTGGCGTCCGTATTCTTAATCTGGAAGGCCTTTCCTTTCGTCGTCACGCATTTAATGACACGTGGGAGTTTTGCCAATGTTTAGCACAATGGGTCTAGACATTTTTCTTTTTAAAAAAAATTGATATAATTTTGGTGATTACATTAGTTTAAAAAAGTTACAATTTCGCTGCTTTCTGTTCAAATTAGCGTAGTTTATATTAGGTTTGATTACGATAGTACTCTGTTTACACGATGTTCACAGCAAAACATGTAAATATTTCCACTCTTCTTTATTCTCAAACCTCTATTACATTTCTCACACTCAGTTCTAAACTTTATTAATCCGTGTCTATGTACAAACCTTAATATATCATCTTCATTACCAACGTAAGTGCGAACATAGTTGAAAGAGGAAATGTTACATCCGATATACGAGCCCGCAATATTTCAATACGATTAACAACTTGAATCAGTGCATTCATATTTCTTTGTGTCACCTCCCGGTAAGTGAATACAAAATGTACTTTCATTTCATTCCTATACAGGGTTTAAAAAAAAATCTTAAAAAACCATCTGGGCCTATATAGGGTTTAATTGGATTTTTTCGAAATATATCATTATCTTTGGAATAAACGAGTTGAAGCTTGTCATTGTCACAACTTGGAACAATTTCCTATTCACTGCTGTTTTGAAAAAACTAGCCGCCATTTTGAAATTTTAAGCTGGATCGCCGAGAAAATCTACACTGCAATAAAATGTCTCGTGCTTCTACCCTCAAAATTTAAACTTAAAAGTCTGAAAATTGTACCCTGTAATGTGGATACAGCAATTTTAAAAAATGGCCGCCATTTTGAAATTTTACGTTGGATCACCGCCAAAATATATATACAGCTAATTTAGAATGTCTCGTGCGCCTACTCTGAAAATTTCAACTTAAAAAGACGAAAATTACGCTTTGTATCCGCTATTAGAAAAAAAAAGCCACCATTTTGAAATTTTACATTGGTATGCTGTCAAAATCTATACAGGAAATTGAGAATGTCTCGTGCTTGTACCCTGAAAATTTAAACATCACAGACCGAAAGTTGTATCCTGTAGTATGTGTGATACAGGCAGACAAACGAACAAATGTACATCGAGTCATCCCAGGAGCCTCACCCCACGGTAGAAGTCTGCACGGGCTTACAAAGTAAAGATCACTCCGGGCTCGGGCCGTATATTTGTAAATATACATCCACATTTTCCGGGCCTAACTTTATAAATATAATGTATCCTCGTCGCCAGAAGTGCCTTTACATCGCAGTGACGGGTATGTGACCGCGCAGTACTCCAAGGAAGGGATGGTTGTATAAGAATTTTTGATTAATTTTGAAGAGTTTTTATTTTGACTAGGGAATTAACATAGGTATAGGGAGTAAAGACACAGATTTGAAGCATCAGTGCACGAAAAGATTCGTATTCTCAGTTTTTCTATTTATTGTTTTATATGTTAAGTTAAACACCACAATATGTATCACTGATATCGCAGATCGTATCATTTTGTAAAATCGTGTCTGTAACCTATTGTCAAAACATTCATCTCAAGACATGATGTAGAGAAAAGAGAAAGAGATGAGACATCTGTAATATATGTATAATTACTCAATAAGTAATTATAAGTAAATTAGACTCAATAAGTAATTGTAGAAATTAGTTAAAGGACACGTAAGAGAGCGAAAAGGAGGTCTGAACTTTTTAGAAACGTCCTAGATAGGTGAAAATATAGTTAAAAATTGCAAAAGGTATCATGTAATTTATCTTTCTTTTCTTATATCCTAGTATACTTTTTTCTTTCACATCCAAACATCTCTATTCAGAATTACGAGATGTTTGTGAAGAGAGGTGAAGAGAGAAACATTTCCATCTCAAGAATTATATCAGAAAAAAATCTTTTGACTTAGGCTAGATTCGAACTCGTAACCCTTGAATCCATAAGTCTGCGCTCTACCGATTGAGCTAACAATTGCTGTTGCAAAAGCCTGATTTTTACAACTACCGGTTGCTGAATGGTGTGTATTAACGAAATTGGCCGAGATAATTGCTTCATATAGCTATTGCAATAATAATAATAATAATAATAATAATAATAATAATAATAATAATAATAATAATAATAATAATAATAATAATAATAAAGAAGATGAACAGAATTTAAAATGTCGCATTGTTAAAAAATTTGGTGTGCGAAGTTAGTCCTAATATGAGATTTTATTAATTATATATAATAAATGTAAGCGTGGTTTATTCGTGCGTGCTACTCAAACTGCGCAACTCATAAGGGTTGTACGCATATGGTACAGTAGCCTTGCGTCCTCCAACCGTGAAGAAAGATTCGGTTTGAACCTATGCGTGTCCTAAGAGGAAGGAGGAGATTCAAAGAAAGAGAAATGGTTTAGAAATTATGCAAAAATAGAATATCTCACGAGGTGAGGTGATATAGAGTTCAGCGTGTCTTTCAGCTGTGACTCTATACAAGATATGCATCTACGACTTAACGTGGAACCCGAACCACACGACTCCTGCCGGGAATCGAAACCCATATCACCTCTAGCTCTATCATGGGTGACACAGATACATGTAAAAATAATCGAAAATAAACGATATTAATGTTAAATCCATAGCTTTCGAGGTCCTAAAAAGTCCTAATTGAAAGATATGAGTGTCTATTCAATAGTTTTCGGGGTCGCTGAAGTGAATAATGACACTCCCGATACCATAAAAGCCCAAGTTTTTATTCTTCGTTAGCGGCAAGTTAATTCATTTGCTCCTGCTGGAAATGGATTCGTACTATTTCATTCCGATTCAAATATGTATTCTACTGGGAAAACTAATCTCAAATATATCTGAAATATAAACCCATTCTTCCCGTGCAACGCCGGGTATTTCAATTAGTAAATAAATAGTTTAAGAAACAATGAGTATATTTAATGGAAACAGACATATGTATTTTCGAATGTTGTATATGAATTGCTAATTCATACTTTATCTAGTAGTAGATATCTAGTAGTATTCTAGGTGCATCCATTATATATTCTGAAGCAATAGGGAGAACTATTGGAGGTGTATTTTATTTATCTACTGTCGAATTTAGTGTGGAATAATTTCAAATAATTTATTTCGAAACTATCGAGACGAGACTGAGACCGCTATTTGTCGGTTGAAAGGAGACTAATACTGTAAATAGTCTCGTATTGTCTCGTTTTCATACCAGTCCTACTTCGGGGTTTGTTCTCTAGTAACTGGTTGCGTAGTGCACCTACAGCATGTAAGACGTCGTATATTTAAATGTTTGAGAACTTACCCCACCTCCACTTGACGGATCGTTCTAACTAAAACTGCCAGACCGTTTATGTAATTTTGCGTTTAAGTACAGGTCCTATCCTCATGTCAATTATTTTCTTGCAACAGAGAATGAAAAATGTAACAGTTATAATGTTGATCGCGCATAATCCTGTATAGATAAAAGGCACTTTGTAGAGTGTGGTGTAAATACAGTAGTTACTGGCTTGGTAAGTTCATCGCTGAACGCGTTTCCGTCATATCGTGCAATGACGTCACCTTTGACACATGCTCGGGACAGGACTACAGGAGGAGTAACGCTGTTGTTTGCTTACTCGGTGCTGTTTATTCTCTTTGGAACCTGATGTGAAATTACTGCTTTCTTCTTACTTTCAGCTGTTTTTGCTATTTCTAATTTAGATGTCTATTATATTAGTGGAATTTTATTCCATCATGGAAATATATTTTATTTCTTTTTAAATGTAAATAAAAAGAAAAGTCTATTTGGACAAGTTTCCCCACAACTCTAAAGGTATTGTCTTGGGTGCGCTTTTCTTTTCTTTTCCTTTAGGGCCGCGGTGGCTCAGTGGCAGAGCTTTCACCTCTAGTGCTTGGGGCCTCGGGTTCGATCCCAGCCCCCGCCAATTGAACTTTGTGGCGGACGAACACCGTGTGCGTCGGTTTCCTCGGGGTTCTCCTATTTCCTCCCACTCTCTTCATTTCATTCATTACTCATCATCACCGTCTCCTTTAGTCTAACCGGCACAACCGTGGGACGTAAAACTTAAAGATTTCATTTCATTTCTTCAACACAAATGCAATTAAAACCTGACTCTGAGAGCGCAACAATGTTATCTTGTTCGAAGCAGCGTTGCCAACCTCGGAGAACAAAATTATCGATTTTCGTCCTTAAAATTATCGTATATAACAAAAGATTATCGTATATTCGTTATAGGCGTGATAATTGTATAAACAAGTATAATACTACTAATAATAGCAATAATATATAATAAACATCTAGTAATCTTCAGATTAGAACTACATATCGGTGTCACTATCCTTATCATACCTAATTACGGAAAGTAATTATGCGATACTTAATTTCACTTGGCACAAAACGATTCTAACTTCTTTGTTTTTCACATCCAAACAAAGGCACTAACATTCACGTGAGCGAATAATAGAGCCATCAAGAACAAACAATATTGCCAATTCCACGTAAATGTGATGGAGGCAGGGTTACCAATTCTCAAATCGTTATTGATTTATTTTGGCGAGAATGACTGTTAAAAATATGTGTTTTATAATTCTTTATTGCACACCTACAATTTATTTGCACATTCAAAAACTGCTAAAAAGTGTACGTTCTAAAATTATCGTATATTCACCTATTATCGCAAGGGCATTATCGTATATCGTATTAAGGCTTAAATTATCGTATATCACGATAAATTATCGTATGGTTGGCAACCCTGGTTCGAAGGGTCAGTGATTTTGTGTCGAAGGTAATGCGTCGCTGTTTACGTTTGGCAACATTGCTCTTGGTCAAGTGGCCTATTGCTTATGCCTTTAGGTATTTGCCCTAAAGCCATACAGCGAGCTGTGTGCGTTCTGTTACTCCCTCCCTGCCCCTCGCGGTGTTTGCGAAAATATAGTTTCGAGGTCGCTGAGGTGACTAGGCGTAAAGCTATCAGCTATTTTTTGTTAGTGGTTTCTTCATATACGTCTACCAAGTTAACGAACCTGGACTTATCCGCGTACAGTAGTTGGTTAGTGTGTCCTCGATGGCTATTTTTACTTTTTCCATGATCATCCCATACCATACAGTATTTTTTTTGTTTTGAAAAAGCTTGATTTTATCAATTCGTTAAACAACAATGTTTCTTTTTTTCTAACCATGTTTCTTAGTATTATTCTCTTCATTCTAACTAATTTAAATATTTTCAATAATTCAGAATTTTGACTAAAAAATGTTACAATGATCAAGATTTGTATAAGAAGAGGAGCCTTCATTTCTAATCATTGTCATAAACGGAAGGGAAAACTTATAAAAAATTGAAATAACTTAGTAGACGTAGAAAATCGATAGAAATAATGAACATCAACTATTAGTTGACTGTTAGAAGTATAGTAGATATAGTTCTCAACCCAAGTAGAAGATGCACTCTTTGCTTCATGAAAATAATAAACATTTTTGAAAAATAATTACAGAAAAGTAATTTGAAGACATTTACTGAGCGAACGAAGGTTACTGGTTAGTGTTGACGCTTCGTAATTGAGAGTCTCCCGGTACAAATTTCGATACGAGGCATCCTGACTAGTGATTTTGCAGTACCACTGGGGGAATACCAGGATACCTTTAATACATGAGCTTTGGCAAATTTTCTTGAAATCTTTGTTCTTATGTTGTTAATGTTTCAGTGTGAAATGGCATTTTGCTGCATGGAAAATATTTTTAGTAAACAAAATATAATAGATGAATAATTAGTGTAAGGAACTCCTACTTGTGTGGCTTAGGTTCAAATCCCGACTGTTCTTATTGATTTTTTCTTTTAGCTACACTCATGTGTTGCACTCCAGAAGTTCAATTTTGAATTAAATGTAGTCGCAGCTAGTTTAAACTGAAATTATTTTCAAAACTATTTGCTATTACATGTTTTTGTTTTACTTGCGATGTTTCAACTTTGATATTAGATCTTAGAACCCTAATGTAACTCATTTCCCTACGTCATATCATGAATGTTTTAACAACAACGATAGTCGGGCGGTAATACAGAATTTCATTGTTACTGCAGGGCCGGATCTTGAAGCCTGCGAACTACGCGTTCGCAGGAGGCGCCGGGTGAACAGGGAGCCAAATTAGAAAAATGAATTTTGTTTTAAATGTAAATATTTATTTCAAAAATGTTATGATAAATTTTTTTCCTCATATAGCTTCAAATAAATATTGTACAGACTGAGATACAGATAAAATACATCAAAAGGACAATAAAGTCGAATCTTTGCGTGGTTGGCTGTAAAACACCCTTTACAAATGAAATGGACTCGTACATCAATTGATGCCAATACCACACGCACAAGTGATGCTAGTTTGAGGAAAATTTCCACAGCACAGGATAGATCTTTTTAAAGAGGGAAAAGGGATATTTTACGAATATGAGATAAAATGAAGGTAAATTTAGCTTTCCAATAGATGTTGTATTAAGCACTATGACCGTAGAGCTAAAGACAGTGGTATTCTTTCCACAATCCCACCATATGCACAAAATACAAATATAACAGACTCTTCATTCCTTCCTCAACAATCCTTCCGACACCTTGCTAGAGAATATCATTGCCAAATATGTCTTTAAAATCCGAATGGATCAACAAACGAAAGGAATTCAACCGCAAGTATTGTTTATGGATTGGGTGGCATTATCACAGTAGAAAGAAATGTCTCTCCAAGGGTGCTCGTCCATCTTGTCTTAAACAGTGTCTTCGCATAGTACTTTGGTTCAATGACCTCAGTTAAGGGTTGAGAAAGATCACCGTAAATGAAATTCACATTATCAAAGTTGAAACAAGCATGGGCGTCCAAAAGGGGACGAGGGGGCCGGGCCCCACCTGGCTTACGACAAGTATAATATATATGTATAATTTCTTAAGATTTTCTTAATAGAAATAAAAATACCAAACGTAATATACCAACCAGGAAGATGACCCCTCTAAACAATTCTTCGGGCCCCCGTGCAAGCAAGTAGGCTTTTCTTGTCCATTCGCCCAGGGAGTGGAGCGAATACTAAGAAAAGACGGGCAGTACAAATGGATTTTTTTAAAATCATTTCTGAGGGAAATTTTAACTTAAGTTCCTAATGGCTCAAATCGCTGTCCACTGCTTAATACTCACTTTGTTTAATATCTATTAGTTCATTTGTCGTTCGTCAAGATTTTCATTTCTATCCTAAGTCATTTCGTTTTTGTTTTATTTTTTAAATTTATAATGATGTGTGCTTTCACTTTTTAATAGTACTTTGTTTTTCATGTAATAATAATGAGCAACGATATAAAACCAAGTGAGCATTTTATCGGAAAATAAAGCTACAAAACATGAAAGAAGATAAGAGGCAACCGAAGGCTCTAAAAGGTTTCTTTCGCGTTCTGGACAAAATCATACAAATGTTGAGGTGGGGAGTTGTCAATACCAGTCACTGTTAACGAAGCATTTGCAGGTCGACATTCTTTTGAAACTGTAAGGTTATTTTACCTGATTGCAGTAATTTAATTGTTGAATTAAAATGGGACGATACGGTCATTTCTGTTACGGGTCTGAATTAAATTTCATGTATTTCAAAATATGTTTGAATACAATTAGTTTTCACGCGGCATATAAGTATATAACTTGAAAGGATATAATCGAAAGCGATGAAAGGTCATTTGGATGACAAGTAGTTTTTTTTTCAGTACTCTCACTTTCAATCACAGCAGCATATACAGATGCTTGTTGTTTATAACAGTATAACAATAAGTATTAATCCATTCTCTGTTATTAAATTTAGATGGAGCGATATTTTAAATTAGTAATAATTCTAATGCAAAGTAGAGTTTTGATTATTAGTTACTTGTGTTCAGGGATGCACCGACATAGGTGCTAGGGATGCGCACGAGACGAATCGAGACAGGATTTTCCAAACAAAATTCGAGTCGAGACACGGTTCTTCCAATATCGAAATATACATTTTTCGAGTCGAGACATCATTTTTACAACACATTTTCGAGACGAGACAGCTACACATCTTGTCTCGTGGGCATCCCTAATAGGTGCAGTGTTCCTTTCAGAAAAAATCTTCCGGGGGGTACACTTAGTATTCAGAGGGCCACTGCTGCTATTCTTTTATTTATTATTATATTACAGACGTATTATTTTGATCTCCTCCCGGGGGAAAATGGCCCCCTAAAAATATGTGTGGACGAAACACTGCACAGGTAGTCTGAGAGTCTGGATCCTTCAATTAGCACAATTTCAGGGGCAGATACACAAAATTATTTGCATTTGTAGGCTATTCCGAAAAATCTTCGAACCCGAAAGAAAAATCTTAGGTGCATCTTTGCTTGTGTTTACATTGTGTTACTGCCTGATTTCGTACGTTTATGTTGGAAAGAAACATGAAAGAATTGAATTGTTCTATAGGCCTAAAAGGCCCTGAAAAGAATTTTTGCGAAGGAACCTGATTTTAAAGTGCTGCTACTGGATCGAGGACAAATTAAATATCAATTAAGACACACACTTTTGTCATTTGTTGTGTATTGAACTAGTTTAACTAAAATTAATAAAGAATTATTTGAAATCAAGTACATCTCAAGAACGATTAAATGGACTAGCTTTGATGGCCATTGAAAATTACATTCTGAATGAAATTGATATTGATGCAATAATAAGAGATTTTGCCAAATTGAAAGCCAGAAAAGTGTCTTTATAACATGAACTTTACAGTAACAAAGAAAACGAGAAATTAATCTCACTACAATATTTGTATCACTGGAAAACACTATTTTAATATGCTTTTAATGAAGTGTAAGAGCATATCTCTTTGTCAAAATCAAACCTGTGATAATGTTAAACTTAAAGCTCATTAGGTTTATTCTATTTCGGCTTTTATGTTTCAACTGTATTTGTCAAAATACATCTTAGGTATACATTTTAGTTGTTTCCTGTGCTTATTTAATAAAAAAATATATAAATTATTAAAACTGGAACTTTGGTCATGATTCATCCACAGTTAATTAGGTTTAATTTCGCCATTTTCCTTTAATACTCACAGGAAGACTGAATTATTATATATTGAAGAAATTTGTAACTGTAACAATTATCTGAAGAATTTTTGTCCATTACAGCATTCTATTCTTTTATTATCATTTAGGCGGGGGCGACTAAATATTGTTTATTTACACTTACAAAATGTCTACAACCGATCCTGTTACTGTTTTATATATATATATATATATATATATATATATATATATATATATATATATATATATATATATATATATATATATATATATATATATATATATATATATATATATATATATATATATATATATATATATATATATATATATATATATATATATATATATATATATATATATATATATATATATATATAGAGGGAGAGAGAGAGAGAGAAAGAAAGTTTTGATTCAGAAAAAAGTACAGTTGAACGTACGATGCAACATGGGCTCCTGGAGGGATTTTAAACGAATTTAGTATACGTATACATTACCATCTGAACAATTTAACCCTAAAAATGCTTTCGATCACTGAAATAAATTCCTGCCTACGCTCCTGTAAAGCAGTAAGAATTTTAGGGACTGATCATGGGGTAATGCCTCCCTGGAGCAACGACAGTTCCCCAGAAATACCTCTGATAGGTCCGGATGTGACACCAGTATTTGTGTATTACCACTCCTCACTCTAAGTGTATTGAAACTTAAGTCAAAGGAACTGTTCTGAAATCTTCACCGGTTCTCTCCTCTGAAACCGCATGCGAATGGGGCCAACCTTGGTCATATACCACATCTGGAATATTACTGTTTATGTCAGAGATCCCGAAAACTATATATTCGACACAAATAAAGGATGTTTTCGATTTTATTTTATTTTATTTATTTATTTATTTGCCTGTCACCCTCCCACTCTGACCTCCATGCCAACCAAGGCTTAACTGGAACTTAAGCAACATCGACAGCGTCACTATTCATCTGCGACTACGAAAACTAATACCATAACGATTTCGATATTAATATTGTTCATATTGAGTACTTTTACATGCCACTTGCCCCCTTATTACGGATGACTTCAGTGTCTCGCCCCCACAACTATGGAGCAATTTCAACAAACTTACATATAGCTATAAACCACCATCTGTAAAATAAATGTGCGGTGACCTTTTTCGGGGAGGAATTCATTAGCTACTTTTCCAATATCAATGTGGTGGCTTTTTTCTCTTTCCATGCTAAAGATTGCCGAAGAGCTCAACTGCATTTGCACCACTGTCCTATGAATATAGATTTTAATTGCATTTACTTTACTAAGTGCTTGCTTAGGTGTTACAGGAAAAGTGAGATTCTGTTATAAATGAGTAGGGGTCTAAACAAATACGGAAAACTATTAGCAATGACACTACTCGAAATGAGTTTTCACAATATAATGGATCAATATTTTATTCGAATGTGAAGGAAATCATTGCATAAATTGGCCCTTCCCCTCCTTAGAAGTCTAAGCTACAATACGTATCTAATAATTTTGAATTAGAAATATATGCATGGAGTTTCATATCCTTAACTTTAAGGTCTCCTGAGTTAAGTAAATGAATAACGTTCCTGCTAACGAAAGAGTAAAGCTTTGGGCTTTAATGGTATCTGGAGTGTAATTATTAATTTCAGCATCCCCGAAAACTATTGAATAGACACTCATATCTTTCAATTAAGAATTATTAAATTTTCACCCCTCCCATTAAACCTCCATGCCGATAATGCTAAACTTTGATGTGAACGATATAGAAGGTTTCATAATTCATGTACTCAATAGCTATGGATTTAACATTAATATCGTTTATTTTCGATTATTTTTGCATGTCCCTGTGTCTCCAGGGGCGCCCATTAAGGGAGTAAGAGGGGGCGATTGCCCCCTCTAGAGGAAATTATACTTTGCAAGATCAAAAACCCAAAAATTGTTTGAATATTTACCCCAAATTTTGGAACTATATTTGAAATGTCGCTTATACTTGCCCCCTTTGAAAACCACAATATGGGCGCCCTTGTGTGTCTCTCATGATAGAGCTAGAGATGATACGGGTTTCGATTCCCGGCAGGAGTCGTGTGGTTCGGATTCCACGTTAAGTCGTAGATGCACATCTTGTATAGAGTCACAGCTGAAAGACACGCTGAACTCTATATCACCTCACCTCGTGAGATATTCTATTTTTGCATAATTTCTAAACCATTTCTCTTTCTTTGAATCTCCTCCTTCCTCTTAGGACACGCATAGGTTCAAACCGAATCTTTCTTCACGGTTGGAGGACGCAAGGCTACTGTACCATACGCGTACAACCCTTATGAGTTGCGCAGTTTGAGTAGCACGCACGAATAAACCACGCTTACATTTATTATATATAATTAATAAAATCTCATATTAGGACTAACTTCGCACACCAAATTTTTTAACAATGCGACATTTTAAATTCTGTTCATCATCTTCTTTATTATTATTATTATTATTATTATTATTATTATTATTATTATTATTATTATTATTATTATTATTATTATTATTGCAATAGCTATATGAAGCAATTATCTCGGCCAATTTCGTTAATACACACCATTCAGCAACCGGTAGTTGTAAAAATCAGGCTTTTGCAACAGCAATTGTTAGCTCAATCGGTAGAGCGCAGACTTATGGATTCAAGGGTTACGAGTTCGAATCTAGCCTAAGTCAAAAGTTTTTTTTCTGATATAATTCTTGAGATGGAAATGTTTCTCTCTTCACCTCTCTTCACAAACATCTCGTAATTCTGAATAGAGATGTTTGGATGTGAAAGAAAAAAGTATACTAGGATATAAGAAAAGAAAGATAAATTACATGATACCTTTTGCAATTTTTAACTATATTTTCACCTATCTAGGACGTTTCTAAAAAGTTCAGACTTCCAGACCTCCTTTTCGCTCTCTTACGTGTCCTTTAACTAATTTCTACAATTACTTATTGAGTCTAATTTACTTATAATTACTTATTGAGTAATTATACATATATTACAGATGTCTCATCTCTTTCTCTTTTCTCTACATCATGTCTTGAGATGAATGTTTTGACAATAGGTTACAGACACGATTTTACAAAATAATACGATCTGCGATATCAGTGATACATATTGTGGTGTTTAACTTAACATATAAAACAATAAATAGAAAAACTGAGAATACGAATCTTTTCGTGCACTGATGCTTCAAATCTGTGTCTTTACTCCCTATACCTATGTTAATTCCCTAGTCAAAATAAAAACTCTTCAAAATTAATCAAAAATTCTTATACAACCATCCCTTCCTTGGAGTACTGCGCGGTCACATACCCGTCACTGCGATGTAAAGGCACTTATGGCGACGAGGATACAACGATATTTACCAGGGTTGGCAAATTGAAAAAACCTGGTTTAAACCTGTTTTTTTAAACCACTTTTTTTGTTTAAATAATTTCCTCTATGTATTTATTTCACATATGGACAGAAATAAGTTTGTTTCACCTTGGTGTTATCATGCAACAATCGAGTTATGCTGGAAAGGGTCACATAAGCTTAAAGCGGGATCCAAACCGTTTCTCCACTTACATCCGAAACAAATTGTCCTCCATTTGAACTCGAAACCGGGACTAACTGGCCACAAATGCGATACGTCTGCCGACTCACTCACGAAGGACTCCTGATACGTTGTACTGATCTTTACATACTTTTAATATAAATGTCTAATTGTGAAGAGTCATTTGAGAAAGTCAAAAGATCAACAGCTGCACAAGTGAAACCATTATACAGAATTACATATGGACAATTTCAAAATATTGCAGAGTACAGAAGAACTAATTAAGTCCAAGTTTGTTCACTACGACTTCAGTAGTCCAAGTTAAAGAAATATAACTCCTTGCATATCAGTAAGAAAAAGAGAATAAAGATAAGAATTATTTAAGTCCACTTTGGCTCTGATCCATAGATAACGCAGATACTTCTGATTTCAGTAAATGCCTCTCGTGGGGTTTGTATACTCCCCCCTCCCCAAAAAGTACGGTATTTCGCTGTATTTTATCAATAGTAAACATTATTAAAACGAAACAATATTTAGAATTTTTCTTTGATTTCAATTGCATAACAATAATAACAATCAATTTAAAAATCACAAAAGAAACATTTATAAACTTTTTTTTTTTTTTAAAAAAAAAGTTGCTTTTGTAGTATAATATCTTTGGGTAATGAATAGGGAATTTAGATCTGAATATAATACAAATAATATGCGGGTATAACACGTGATAACCCACAAATGTGTATTCATCAAAATTTTACGAACACTCACATTTTTAAGAACATTTTTTGCTTTTTGGTTTAAACCAGTTGGTTTTTCTCAAAGAAAAAAAAAAAGCTGGTTTAAACCAGTTAACCCTGATATTTATTGAACCATTTTTTTCCGGAGAACTTTTAAAGTACATCTAAATTTGTAACTTGAGATGCCCACACTAAAAATCTGATTATCATTGTGCAATTGAAAGAAACTAAAAGTAACAAAAATAAATATGCTTAGCTTATCTGTAAGTGAAAGTTTGTGGATTCCATTCTTTCTCTTCACACCAATCGACAATGACTGCTTTGAGTCCAGTAGACATGCATTTGCATAAGAATTGCACACATTGATATATATATATATATATATATATATATATATATTACGAGTATTCATTTGATGTTGGGCATTTCACGATAATTTATATATAAATGAAATATTTAGTTTTACGTCCCACGATTATGCACCGAGGCTTAGGGAGACGGAATTTATATAAATGATAATTTTTTTAGAGAATTCATATAGTTAGTAAGTGTAAATGATAACCTTTATTTCGTTATTCTCTCTGAATCATGCAAAATTAAACCTCCAATTGTTGTACATAAAAATAGAATTTTGCGTTAATTTGGGCTTATTTTGGGTTCATTTGATTATCAGACAAGCTCGGGCCTAAAAAGATAAAGCATATTTCGGACTCGGGTCGGGCCTCATATTATAAATTCATGGACCGGGCCGGGCTAAAAATTCCGGGCCGTGCAGACCTCTACTTCAGTGGCATTCTCCAAATATGAATACCAAATATATTAATTTAAAACAAAGATATAATCATGTTTTATAAAACAACTGGTTTTATTGTTGAAGTTCACTTCCAATACTTTGTGCGCTCAATTACGGGAATTTCCCGAGCACTTGTTGCAAGACGGTTCTTTCCGAAAAATTAATTTAAAACACTTAACAAAGATTTTACGAAGTAAATGTTGTTTCAAAATGTCTTAAATGAAGTTAAATATCTTCCATCGTAAAATAAATAGTTTTATTGTTGAAGTATTCTCTTCCGATGATTTGTGCGTTCAATTAAGAGAATTTCCCGAGCACTTGTTTCACGATGGGTTTTTCAATGCAGCTATCTTTACTGTACCTCGAAGCTTCTACGGTATGGAAGTCTGAATTCATCATTTGACATAGTAAGCGTTATGTAGTCTTCGGAATTCTTAAGCATTAAGCTTCGTAAATTTGACAATAATTTTTATGCTATTACTGGTGTTGATTCTACAGAATGCTTCCTTAAAGAGTACGAACAAATGACTGAACTAAACTGAATTTTACTGAAGAATACTTGTGTTACCATCAAAGATCAGAAATAATACTAATAGCTTTACTAATTTATTTACATAGTTACTGGCAGTGGCAGCACCTATGGCTTTAAACCAGTCAAACCTATGAAGGATAATGTCGGCGAGCACACTATTTATGGAAAGCATTTTCTAAAATATAAAATTGCAAATTTTACTTCAAATAGACTATAAGCATAACCCATGCATTAATTTGTTCTATAAAAAATCTCAATCTAAGGTAAGATTTTTTATTCATTCAGCGCATTTAAAAGTATTATAATGGTCTTATGTTGAATGTTGTTGTATACTTTAACGTGAAAGAATCCAATTTGTCCAAGGGAAGTTCAAAATCTGGTAAAAATCTCTTTCAATGTGATCACCTTACTTGTATCAATAATATACTAACAAAAAGGTCTAAAACCCAAGTGGGTTTTACGGTGGGTTCAACCCGAACTTGGGCAAACCTTGTTCCTAACATCAATTATGCTTGTCTTACTTCAACTTATCTGTATAGATAGATAGATAGATATCTAATTCTGGGCCCCTTCTGCTACACATTTACCCAAGAAGATTTGGTTAAACGTGGGAGTGTGAAACAAGAACACGGAAAACCAAGCAAGGAGACACATCACGAAAAGTTACACGTAATGTAAGCTACCTAATATATCATAAACTGGCTGTTAAACTGTCCTTAACCCGCTATGTTACTTTTATCTTCGCTCGCTCAGGCTCCTACATTCTCGTGAAACCACACAGCAAATTCACATTTTTCCAAAAAGGGAACTTTTAAAAGAAAATGCGGTGCAGTTTTACTATACGGATCCACAGATTGTAAAATGTACAGGAAAATTTGAAGAAGTCTTTAATTTGTCAATTTTATGTCGAGAACAGAACCCAACAAACCCCTCAGGGGCTTCCAACCTGTTCCTATTACTACTACTTACACTATGGATCCGTATAGTGAAACTGCACGGAAAATGCTCCATTTCTTGTAATTGTACATATGTCCTGCACCGAGGAATTGAAGGCAGCATACGATTTTTAAAGATGTCAACATTAGATATTATACAAAATGCAAGGCTCACATTCGGTTAGTTTAGGGTAGAGTTGGTTAGTTTAAGTTAGGTTACGCTAGTTTAGGTTACGTTAGGTTAGTTTAGTTCATGTTATATTAGTGTAGGAGTCCTTCATAATTTTCCAAAAAATGATAGAATTTCGCTTATTTCTACTAATATTACGTTAGTTTAGGTTAGTTCTGGTTAGTTTACGTTAGTTTATGTTAGGTTAGCTTAGATTTGGTTACGTTATGTTACGTCTAAGTACTTGCATCACTCATTTCTCCTGTAAATTTTGTGTTTTTTACGTGCTTCTGGACCCCTTGTACTAAACATACTCCAAAAATATTCCGAAAATTTAGTCTTCCAGTTCCAGTTACCTCCCTTACGGGAGATTTACAGAAAGAAAGTTCTCGGCCTTAGAGCCCTGTGGGCTGTTTCACTAATGTTGTTTTAAATGAAAATTGTTTGAGATAGGATTATGTATTAAGATGGCTCGTGCCAAAATGGCCCAATTAGCCTGTTTTAAGTATAATTGTTTTTCACACTGGTAATGTACTAAGGAAGGATAAGCGGCGCATGAACATATTGAAATTGAATCACAGTATTTTAAAATTGTAATAAAGAACAAAATTGTCACAAATATTGAAATGTAAATAGTAAAAATTGAATAAAAACTAAGAGCAAAGCACTCCAATACTTAAGTGTTTACAGCACCATCTCTGGGTGATACCGCCCCAAATAAACTTTTTGTTTGGAAAATAACCCAAACAGTATTATACTAAGTTAAGTAACATTTTTTCTACCAACTTACCTATTTACCTACACTTGTCACTAGATATTTACAATTGATAACGTTGATACAAATTTCCCTCACATACGGCCCACCGTGGTTACATGTTCCAATGTTTATACTCCTTCACCTTCATAATACTACCAATACTGTTGATAAAATCATCTTCTTCTTTTAAGAAAAAATATCAAATATTGCGGTCGCTTCATTACCACAAAGTCGACTATATCACTGAAATTGTTATCTGTAGAAAAAGATTATAAAACGATACTTGATTAAAAATATGCGGTAAAACTGCAAAAGTAAGAAAAAAATAGGCGACATGGACTTACCAAAATTGCCTGATTGTAGCAATTAAAATACTGATTAAATAAAGAGATAGGAAGGCACAAAAATGAATTATTATAAAACACACATATAAAAAAATGCACTAGTCAAAAACAGTCAAAATGTAGAAACAAATTAAACGAAAAAAATTAATACGAAATCACAATGGAAACCAAGTAGAGCATCTTCGTAACAGAAACCACATTTAACTACTGACAAATCATCAAGAAAAGTGATTTCATCTTTTTTGATATTATTTGTTTAATACTACTTGTAGACGATCCAAGAAAGTTTGAACAAGTCTTGTTCAAGACAATTCAAGACTATTTGATGAAAAAAAAAAAAAAAAACGTCAGCACCGACGTCAGTTTTGTTTCAATTGAAAGTTTCGGACAAGAGATTTCGTTTCGGTCCTGTTCTAATCAATCCAATTCAAGAGCATTCAATAGCCAAGCAGCGCTCGAATTGAGTGCAGGAAAATACGAAACAAGTATGATCGCGTCGTGAGACAGTGCGGCAGTTGTTGAATAAATGTCTTATTATTACTTTTTTTTCCATAATTACCTGATGTTCAAAGTGTGCGTATAATAATAAGATAGTATTATTATTATTATTATTATTATTATTATTATTTTATTTATTTTTTTGTTGATAATATATACGACGCTTGCATGACCATAATTATTGTTAAATTTTAGGCAATGCTAGGTATAAGTTACTAATTTGAGAATTTAAAATACAAGAATATCGGGTGTATATTAAGAAAGAAGAGTTCATCAAATAAAAAATATATATCTGACTTTTCTTGCTTAATAAGACGTTTCGTACTGTTTTAATCTGGAATTATAAAAAATGCATACAGATTGATAATATGCTCGAGAGTACATCTGTCAGGCGAAGGCGCGTCATCGTCGGAGGTTATAGTGGAAGAAACATAAGAATAAGAATAGTTCAAAAAACCCTTGACATCATATTCACTCATTTGAACTCAACTATAGCCCTTGTAATGATTTGATACTGGTAACACTTAACTTCTAAACATAAAATTCTGGTTTCCTACATTATACAGGCATGTTCCGACAGTCGAAATTATTATCCCAAACAATCCCTTCATACGCAATCACACATTTTAACTGTAAAATTGCTATTTGTTTGACAGGTTATTCTCAACCAGTACCAAATATGGGGTAGGTTTGTAAAGCAAGTGTGTTGCAGATATGCGCGGTAAGTCCAGTGGCTGAAAAAAAAAATATTATCATTACTTCGTTTGGTTTCCTGTGTTTTCACCCTTTTCTTTAAACAGTCCCCGATGCCATAGCTTAAATAACATCTAAAGTCAGTCATTGCCTCGTGATACAATTTTGGAAAACAGTTCGATTTTTCTTTTTGAGTGTGATTCTGCCATCTGTACGCCATTTGAAGAATCAGATTTTTAAAAAGCTTAGTACAGGTATTTTATATCTAATTAGCACTTTACTCTTTTAACTTAAGCTAACCTATAGTGCGTCCAGTAAGAGAACGTCTCTGACAGCTCGCAGTGACATTGCCACTACTCGCGTGTCAAGGTTTTTTTCGATGCAACTGTAGTGGCAATTTAATTAATAATATAAGACAGAGTGATCGTGGTTGGTAACACTGGTATCAAAGTAGGGGCTGCAATGTCCCACCACATGTGGTAATTAACGTCAGAGACCATCTCTTGTTGGCCATGCTATAACACGCATTTAATGTAAAAGGCGCAAAATACTTAGTGAAAATTCGAAGGGAGTTTCTACAAAATCAATTGACCTGTTGTCTAAATAATTTAATATGCCAGTAATCTATTAAATTCCAAATGCCTGCAGAAAGTTAGGAAAGATATGCTAATATTATAGCTATTCATGTTCAGGTCTGATCTAAATCAGTACGTAGTTTGTTTCGCTTACATTTGTTTTCACAGTTTCATTCACTTGTTTGCTACTACCACCTATCAACAAAAGTATAAAACATGATTCAATACGCTGGTGAAGAAAACGTCATTTCCGTTTCCTGTTTAGCTAGTGGTTACAAACCAAGGATGTTATAAAATAGAGCGCATACGTATCCATACGTGTCTTCATCGTATGAACTCAGTGAAACTAAAAAAACAACCGAGCATCGGCTAAGCCAGCACGTCTGATTGGCTACTCTCGTTTCGCCCATGATTGTTGGCTCGAAACATTGCGATCTTAGTGGCGCGGAGTGGGCAGAGTAGGTGTGGCGAAGCTGTGACGTATGGCTTCACGATTTTGTGGTTTGGTCAGATCCTCTATTTTGTTACAAACATCCTTGTTACAAACAAAACAGCTTTGAGCGGGCTATCGCCTCTGAAAATGATTTGTTTTGTTTTCGGATATAACCATAATAGTTTGAGATACATGCAGTTTTTTTTTCGTTTTACCAAGAATGAAATTAAAAATATTGTACTATCTAATAATTAAAGAAGAACAATAGCAAAGCTACACTATACAACAAACGATTGGGCGAACAGTTGAATATCTCAACCTTTTTGAAGGACACTTTCTCTCTTTGCATATTCTGCCACAAAGAAATTAAAACACCTTTTTTTTAAATCAAAAGCACCCTTGCTCTGTCATTTCTTGTTTGTTTGTTTGTGAAATTTTTAGGCTAATTTCACTAACTGTTTAATATATATATTAATACTGAGAACACTGTAATACAGTGGCGTAGGGAAGGGGGGGGGGCGGAGGGGCCGGGCCCCCCCCAAAGAGGTCCGACAATGTACTTTGGTACTTTGATGTTTGTAATTTTTTATATATTTTTATGTTTATATATTTTCTTGTTTGTAATTTTTCTATATGCACCTATAACAGCACTTGGACCCCCCCCAAACACACATCCTGGCTACGCTACTGCTGTAATAATGTTTTTAGTAGTGATAAATGAATCACACGTTAAAAAAAATACTATAATCTTCGAACAGTGCCTGCCCCAGCTTGGAGTGTGATACGTCAGTAGTAGGGACCCCGTTATGGCTCGCCGAGTCAGCAAAAATTTCTCGATTCTGATTGGCTGAGAGAGGTCACGTGATGTTAGGCCCCGCCCACGCGGGAAATTCAAATTTTTTAGGTCACGTGGTATGACGTCATGAGTCACCCTGCGGGGAAATCCCTCATTCTCTTTTATGACATGGATTTTTGAAATTTGTTCCCTTTTACGGGTAAGATGTGTGTTTTGATTGGTTGATAGCTGTCACGTGATTTTAGACCCTGCGATATTTGAAATTCGTTCCCTTTTACGGGTAAGATGAGTGCTTTGGTACCACGATGATGATTGGCTGACAGAGGTCACGTGATCTTAGGCCCTGGGATTTTTAAAATTCGTTCCCTTTTATGGGTAAGATGAGTCCTTTGGTACCACGATGCTGATTGGCTGATAGAGGTCACGTGATCTTAAGCCCTGTGACTTTTGAAATTCGTTCCCTTTTTATGAGTAAGATGAGTGCTTTGGTACCTCGATTCTGATTGGCCGACAGAGGTCACATGATCTTAGACCCGCCACACGGTGAACAGAATACGTGGGAAAACCCCTCACTCATTTGTTTCCATTTTACGGGTAAGATGATTGCTTTGGTACTACGATGTTGATTGGTTGATAGAAATCGCATAATCTTACACACCCACCCCAATGCTAGACATTCAGAGTGCTATGACGACGATCCACCCTAGACCTGGATTTTTTTTAATGGTTATCCTTTTTGGTACCTTAAAGTTCCCATGAAGGGTTCAACCCCATCCTTAAATAACCCTTTTATGGTATCATGATATTGTACTGAAGTTTACATTAAATATTATCATTCTCTTTGACAGATAAGATGATTACCAGCTTTTTTACCTTGATGGAGATCCTGTCCTTGAATTAGTAGCCTATGTCTCTGGAAGTAACAATGGTGAAAGAGAGGTGTCGCTTGTAGATTTCTTATAACACATTGTTGTGAGTTTAAGCGATTTTTTAAACGCTCAGTAAGCGCTTCATTAATGGAAACAGCGTTGCCAGATTTTTTTCTACCTAAACTGCTCCGATTCTTTTCGAAACGGTTCCGCAGAGTGCAAGAAATTTTAAACTAAAAATTTTTTCGAACTAAAAAATTTCAAAACTAAAAAATTTTAAACAAAAATTTTCAAACAAAAAATTTTCGAACTAAAATTTTGAAACAAAAAAGTTTCAAACAAAAAATTTTCGAACCCAAAAAAATTCGAACTAAAAAAATTAAAAATTTTTCGAAAAATATTTTAAACTAAAAACTTTCGAACTAAATTTTCAAATCAAAATTTTTCGAACTAAAAATTTTAAAAAATTTCGAACCAATTTTTAAAAATAAGTTTCGTACTAAAGATGTAAACCACATTTGAAAATTTTCAAATCAATTTTTGAACTAAAATTAAAAACCAAATTTTGGACACTAAAAATTTTTTAATTATTTTTCGAACAAAATCATGTAAACCAAATCTTGAATATATTTTCCACCTTAAATTTTCAAGATTACCATGATTTGAAAACAAGTGTTCAAGGTTTCAAGAAATAATAAAACATATTTTTTTTCAACTTGTGTATTTAACGAAAGGTATGTGCTCTTCCTATACATGTTTATTAACATAATAAATACAGGATCTAGTTTAATGAATATGTTGGACGTGTCATCATCTTCGAATGTTGTAGACGTATCCTGTAAAGAAAAAGAAGAAACAACGGATTACTTTAAGAATTTCTTTTTTTTCTGAAACAATAAAAATGAGTCAATATTGATAAGAGAGAAATAAAACTTACTCGTAAATGATGGATGTGCTTAGGCTCATCTTCCTCCTCGGGTACAGGATCACTGCATTTTTTCACCGATGGATGTTTACGAACTCTTCTGGGTACTGCATTTTTCTAGGTGTTGCTGCTTTATGGTCAAGGTTCCACCCTTCGGTACGGGATTCTGCATTTCTTCCACTGATGGTGTTGGTGGTGATTTATGAACTCTTGTGGGTACTTCATTTTCTTCTTGGTGTTGCTGCTTTGTGGTTAAGGAGTGGAAAAAGGAAAAGGAAAAAAGAAATGGCGGCCTTATTGGGTATTTACAGTTTTTTCTTCTTCATCTTCTTCTTTTTCCAGTTCCATCTTCTGTTTTTTAACGTACCCGTACGGAACCGTATCATAAGAATTGAGTTCTTTAAATCGACGTTTTGTGTACTGAATACTGTACATTTTTCTTCTTTGCGTGTGACGATGGTATGGTCTTTGGTCCTGCATATTTTATGGGGGATAGTGATGGTGACTTGTCCACGGCATTGATTTGTAATCATTTCTTTTAGCGTGTTGAAATTTAATTGTTGTCCTGCATTGTAATTTAATGTAAATCCTCTAATTTTGCATATGTAGCTGGTGACGTTGGTATCCGGATTGTATATTTCTAAGCTGTAATTTTTCGGTCCTCCACTGACAAATGTCTTGATGTATGCTCGTTGGCCGTAAGACTCCATCTCGTCCGATAAGCATCTCAAGTACGTAGAAGGTTCAATGGTTGGCTCCCCGGGCTTCTCTGTAAATATCACAGAATCCGTGTCGAAATATAAAACACGTTCCTGCAACATTTCCAGGTACTTGTACAGTTCCAGACGTGCCTGACATGTTGTAAATGCGCCTAACACGACATTGGTGTTTCGGTTTTGAACAGGCACGTGTTCATTGTACTCCCAGAATGCATACAACATCGTATCATTGATGGGTACAATTTGATGGAGTTTAATGTCGGGGGAAGTGAGTTTTTCATAAAATTCTTCCGGCCGATCAATAATTGTGGTCTGGCTAAAGTTTGAACGCTGGCAAAGCTTTCCCCATAGAGAGTTCACACAAAGCTTAGATAAACTTCTTCGTGCAGGATTATTTTCAATTTTGGACGGATCCAATGCAATACCTTCACGCTCCAGGACGTTTTGTATGAATTTTGATTTGTCTTCTTCGGTCACACAGGAACTGGGCCAGCCAGACGCTTCCATTTTTGATTTCAAAAACGTATTGATATATTCCGTGAACAAGCCACCTGTTTTCGTGATGGGATCATATTGTTCAATGTCATAATCCCAAATTTCAAAAATTTCCACTGGTTGATATCCTAATTCTATTGCTTTCTGTATTTCATATGATACCCATGTTCCAGTGAGGCACCGCTCCTGATCGTTGTGTGTACACGTTGCTGTAGGGTCTGGGTTCATTTCTTCGGCACAAGCAGCACACAGTGGAAAGAGTAGTTTCTTGTTACATCGGTAAGGCAGGAGACCATGATAAAGATGGCGACTTGGTAATATCGTCATTTTGATCAGACCATTGACTTTATTTATTGGTGGTATATTTTCATCACCCTGTAGATAAATTCTAGGATGGCCTACAGGGTATTTAGCACACTTATTTATGTAAGGATAAAGCGAGACAATATCGAAATATTTTATTACTTCTCCAGCTTTTTCATCGACTTGGTGGTACAATTTCACGCAATTGGTCCTTCCTCCAAAAAAGCTATCTCTTGGATTTAATGGTCTACGGTTCATGTACGGGTGATTCTTCAGATACGTCGCCATTGCAGGATTTTGTTTTAAGAACTGATTAAATTCACACTCCCACATTTCATGTACAATGTACCCCAATTCACGCAGTCTTGCATTTTTTCTTTGCGTTCGTTCATAACGGAATTCCATGGTGTCTTCTGGATTGCTGTAGATGGGCTGATTACGGCCTGTAGTAAAACATACTTTACACCCGTGATAAAAGCAGCCGGCATGCTCGTAGACGTGCTCCTCTAACGTCTCAGGATCTTGGTAGTAGCCATCAACATGGAATCCCGCAATAAACACTTCCTTTTGTCGGGCCGCATGTAAGATTTGTTTTTCTTCGGTTTTTTCAATGTAGGCCAGCCATTGCATTGCAGCGATCGATTGGGTACTTCTCCATCGATATCCATGTGCCGGTAGAATTCCTATGGTGTTGGGTTTGAGGAAATTCCGGCGGAATACTAGATTGGAAGCACTGGCAATTAGGGGTGGACGGTTCCTGAAAACGTAAACCGCGGTTTCGGTTTGTTACTTAAACCGGTTTGGAACGGTTAACCGAAACCGAACCGAACCGTTTCCAAACCGAACCGTTCCCAAACCGAACCGAACCGTTCCTAAACCGAACCGAACCGAACCGTTTCCAAACCGAACCGAACCGTTTCCAAACCGAACCGAACCGTTTCCAAACCGAACCGTTCCCAAACCGAACCGAACCGTTCAGACTGAACAGAAACCGAACCGAACTGTAATACAAATTGTTAAATTTCTTGTAGTTTTAGTACTCATAAAATAGTATAACTGTAATATTTCCATTGTGCGACTCTTCACACTGGTTCTCATACTAAAATATCAACAGATAAGAAACGAGTCAGTCTTTACTCAAAAATATTTATCTTTCTTTTCCTTGTATTATAATATAGCACCACGATATATTTTTTCACAGTACAGTAACATTCGCCATCATGAATATTTACAAGTTACATATTATCATTTAACATTTATAATTTTGAATACTTAAGGATACCTTGAGTTCTCTCGGATTTCAGGTAAGGGCAAAGTCGATTCACTGAACTATTGAATACAATAATTGTATACGATATTTATCCTAAGACTGTTATATCTTCTACATCAAAATTCTTTCCACTATACGACTTTTATTTCTATCTTTCCTTTCTTAATTAACTTTCCCACATAAGAACTTTTAGCCCCAGACAATTTTTTACACAGATTCCATATTCATTATACAGTACAGTAAAACCTGTCAACTTGGCCACCTCTCTAAGTTGGCCACCTGCTTATCTTGGCCTGGTTCGTCTTGAACCTGCATTTTCCCATAAGACATTCGTTACTTATTACTCTGTAAGTTGGCCATCTGTCTATCTTGGAAGTTGGCCGCATTAAAGCAATATTTATCCTATTTTGATAATGATAAATTTACCTGCGTATCTTGGCCATGCAAATACGTTTTGTTATTTTTTTTTAACTCTTTCGTATTCCCATATGAGAGCCAAATGTTCTGTATTTGTTACTGGAGACAGAGAAGCATAGATTCCTACGATTTGTTCTTGGAGGTCAATGGCCAGAATACTACCCTGACAAAGGGGTGTTGAAGGAAGATACGAATAAGGAAAAGCACGTACAGGAATTCAGGAAATGGTTGTAAGTATTTGTTTACACTGTCTGTTTTGGTAAAACCATTAGCTATATCGGCTTCTTTCATCACTGGGGAGCTTTAGTAACTGCGAAAATTCAAGGTTAAAGCTAACCATCTCAATTGTCATTTATTGGCACGTGACTGCTTGTCGAAAGGTAGCGGAAGTCTGGAAATACGAATTCCCTTAACCCTTTTAAATTATGTCTTTTTTTGAGGTATTTTGTAGACTTTCACTCAATCATCTATTGCGTCAAGACTATTTATCGTAGTCTTGACCCGTTTTGTTTCTAGTAAACCAGTGTGTCAAACTGCGTCCGTAAAATTTCCCTAAAGTGTACCAAATGCGGTAAATTTCCGCTCAAAGTGGGAAAAAGGGATTTTCTTTTTAAAAATCCCTTTTTTATCGCAAATATCTCCCCTTTGGTATAGGATACGATCATGCAAATGCTACTTTAAAAAAAACTTTGCTTTATGGTGAAGAGAATGAGATACAAGGAGTGGCTTTGGGATGAATAATTTTGATGCTACAGCCAATTTACACATTTCCCTTGATAATACCTTTTTATTGAATTTCTATACATCATCATCATCATCAAGACTGTTCATTCTGGGAACATGAATTGTACCTCGTTTCCTTTGCCATGAACCACTATTTCAAACGGCATTACTCGCATGTCTCTAGCATGTATCATAGTGGAGAAAATTTGAAAAAAAGGGAAATTTTTGTCAAAAAATCCCTTTCCCCCCGATTTTGGGCCCCTCTGGCCGGTCCCTGTGTCAACCCACACAGCCCCAAAAAATCTCTAACGTACTACATACTATGTGTAATAACTGTACGAAGTTTCAATGTTATATCTTTAAAAATTAGAGAGGAAAAAAATATTGCATGTGCAAAATGGGTTATCCATTGCTCACATAGGGGAAAGATGGTATTGTTTGCATATGGGGCAATATCATTGGGAAGGTTCAGCCGTGCCTAGAACTTCTGAATGTTCAAATGGGAATTGAATGTTGTGTGGTTCAAGTGTAAATTGAGTTGGAATTCTGAGTGTTCAAGTAGTTAAAAGTATTGTTGGGTTTTACTTAAGTTAGAAACGCTGTGTTATCATTCTTACTTATGTATTTTGTAAATTGAAAACACTGCTGAGTCCCAAAATGTAATGTGGAAGTCACTCCCCCCCACCGGCGCCGATTCGTATGCGTCCCGTTTTTGAAAGTAAAAGTTCTGGTCACCTTGATGAAGGGCCAAGTGAAAACTTCTTTCTTTGTTTTTAAGAACAAAAGACAATGTCAATTGTTTTAATTATTCTTAAGTTAAAGGCTAATATAACTAATATATGTTCACCTCTACTTTTTCGTTGCAAGAATTAATAATAGACCCCCTATTAATTTAATAACAGCAAAAGTTGCCGAAGATATATTATTTTGCCCATTTTATACAAAAGCAACGTCTGACCGGAAACATATGAAAACAGGCACGAGAAAAAGCAGGCATGTGCACTGCTCTGTATTTGATTTCACCATACAGGTCGTAAACCATTGGCCACTCAGTCATTTCAGGATGAGTTTAATTTTCATTCTAAACGAAGCTTCCCCTGGAATAACATCCATCTTTCAAGTAATTGTCCCCCCTTCCAGGGTATTCTAAATCTGCATATGCTGTAAAGTTGTCTTCCAACTGATATTAAGAGTTTTATTTCAATTTCCAAAGCATCAGTAAAAGTATCCCCACAGTATAAACCCAAAATTGTTTCAGTAATATCGAAATAATTTTACATCTGAATAAAGTTATACCGAAAACATAACATTACACACTTATTGTAATCTCAGATTGGACGATTCCTAATAACGCAAACTGCATTTCCATCGATTTCGAATATTGAACTGAAACTGAACAAAATAGTCCACAAACAGGCTCCAACAGTTTTTACACCGAACCGAACCATTCTACAAACCGAACCGAACCATTCTACAAACCGAACCGAACCGTTCCCAAACCGAACCGAACCGAACTGTTCCCAAACCGAACCGAACCGAACCGTTCCCAAACCGAACCGAACCGAACTGTTCCCAAACCGAACCGTTCCCAAACCGAACCGAACCGTTCCCAAACCGAACCGAACCGAACCGTTCCCAAACCGAACCGAAACGGTTTGAAGTCCAAACCGACTGATTCGGTTTAAGCTACAAACCGAACCGAAACCGGTTAACCGGTTTTTGGAACACCCCTACTGGCAATCGTGATCGTCTCCAAGAAGGGATTCACTTTGGTTTCTGTTTCAAATGACGTCATAAACGAAACGCATGCTTGTCGCAGTACATTGACATCTTGAATACAATACTTGAGAATTTCTTTCTGAAAATCAAACGTGTCATTACGATGATCGTTGTACCACTGCATGAACTTGTTTCTGTCTTCGACGGCCATTTCATTTGCACCATAATACTTCGTCTCTGGAAGTGGTCCAATATACGATTGATTCTCCTTGGTGTTGAAGAAATGCGGGAAGTAGCCTTTGGTTGCGGGTAAATTGAACGCTTTTGACAATTTACTTAATGCCATAGGTAGGAAGTTCAACGAGTCAATGAACGTCAGATTATTCAAGGTTAAACTCAGTATCTTGGTTCCATTTAATATGACGTCAGGTCTCCATTGGCATTGTTCTACCATGGTCTTTAGGATAAAATGTCCATCGTATCCCTTAGCGTTGTGAGCGAGGCAGAAAATCCTATTTATATTGGGACGACGTTCCCGCAAGTACTGGAGAAAATCATAAACTGGATCGTCTCCTTGGAAAATATGCTGGCGCTGACCACACGTACTGCAAGACTGGTGGATATTATTGTTTTCAACACATGCATAACATACTTGTTGTGCAACCAATAAATTTGGAATGTGTACATACGTATTATCGCCAATATTCGTGTCCTGCATAGATTCTATATCATAGAATATCAACAAGGCTTTCTTTGCGTGCATGAGTGAAGGAACACCAGGTTTCAAGCATTGTCGATCGGGAAGCATAAAACATTGATGGGATCCCGGAACAATCTTCTTACAAACATTGCAAAAGATCTCATTACAATCATGAATGCGTTGTCCACTTCGTACAAAAGAATATACTCTGTAACATCTAGTACATTGCTTCACCATTTTGCATACAGGTTCCCCTTGATGATATACAATATTACGATGATTATTAAAACATTCTTCGCCGTAAAATTGACGATCGCAGTCTTTGCATAATATCGGCGTTTGATTCTTGTCGCATAGAGGTCTCTGTAGACATTTGGAGCATGTTACAGGACAATTTTTTACATGTCTGTTACGCTGATCATACTTTTTATGGCACGCTTCACAGTAGAACTTGGTTGCAAAACAAGCAGTTAAAGATTGGATGATATCAAAATGGCCAGCCAAACAAAGCAAATTTATGGGAGTGCGATTTTCATCGTTGGGCCCCTCGTACATGATGTCACGACCTGAGAAACTGGTATACACTGTAATTTTATATTCTTTGAGGTATGCCTGGAATTGTCGAATTTCATTTACACTGGCACCATGATCCAAATTCACTCCTGCATTTGAACATAATGCATCCACTTCATCGTCCACAACACATTTTCTCTGATTTTTATACTGCTTATGTCGTTTCATATCTGTATTCTTGTATTTTTTCAGGCCAATAGCAATAACAAGGGCGTACGCCAGGCACCTTGAGTCTTGATTTTTTACACGTACAATCCCACGCTTGCTTCGTAACAATTCTTCATTTTGAAGTATTCCTTGTGCTAAACGATCTCCATATCCGTATCCTCTTGGAATATCCACACGATGAAAATGCACGGTGAATGGCTCGTGCAGGAGAAATGCATTGTTACTTTGTAACACTCTTTCGAACGAGGCCCACATCGTTTCCAGTGTCAGGTTTCGTGCTTGGCGAAAACTCACCCAAAATGGTTTATTCGTGTTTCGTGGCGATATTACCGATAAACCAACCATCGCCTCATCGTCGACATTGGCTAACAAATGGTCCAGCATTGCTTGGAAACTATTATGCACATACTGTATGATATCGGTTCCTACGGGCGGTGCGTTGAATTGAACTTCGAGCATTCTGCCTTCAATGTTAAAGCGTCTATAATGACGAGTGATTTCATTGCGAACAGTAAAACCCGATTCGGCCATGATTAATAAAAGGAGAAAACAAACAAACAGGTACGGTAAAACAAATATGTAATGGGAAAAAAGGAATTGAGCAGCGTGAATTTACTACAAAAGAAAAGAAGAAAGAAAAATCTTAATCACCTGATAAACAGGAAATCATAACATTCATGATAAATTCTTAACTAAGCAATTCATGTAAAGGTCCTGAGTTTGATTCCCTGGCGGGGCGTTCAGAATCTCATTATGAAAGCATATGTACTAGAAATCAGTTTTTTTAAAAAATAATTATGTTACTGAAATGAGTGTTTTATTGCTGTCAAACTCGAGACCATTACATCAGCATTTAACAGACCTATCATTCTATAGTGATAAAAAGAATGCATGAAATGAATGAATGTTTCATCAGTACTGAGATGTTAGAAAGTACGCGTAAGCATTTTTCTACTCACAACGACCTTTAAATGATGCGTTTGCAAGTTGAAGAGATTCATCAAACATTAACGATACACATACGTAATTGTCGAAACAAAATCTGTATAGCGTATTTTTTTTTATTATTGTGACTAAGCGGTTAGCGTACATGGTTCGGACGTGGAAGTCCCTGGTTCAATCCTCGGTGGGTTTGCTTTCCACGTCGGGGCATGTCAAGCCTTTTCTGTAATTTAATATTCTCATGCGTTATCATACATTCTTTTCAAAACTAAGCTAAATGGTTGACGTACACACCTCATAATACATAAACGTACATAAATCGTCTATAATGACGAGTGATTTCATTGCGAACAGTAAAACCCGATTCGGCCATGGTTAAAAAATGAAAACAAACAAACAGGTACAATTGCGATAAATGTGATATGGAAAAAAGGAATTGAGCAGCGTGAATTTACTACAAAAGAAAAGAAGAAAGAAAAATCTTAATCACCTGATAAACAGGAAATCATAACATTCATGATAAATAATTAACTAAGCAATTCATGTAAAGGTCCTGAGTTTGATTCCTGGCGGTGACGTTCAGAATCTCATTATGAAAGCACGCGTACTAGAAATCAAAGTTTTTTTTAAATAATTATGTTACTGAAATGTGTGTTTTATTGCTGTCAAACTCGAAACCATTACATCAGCATGTAACTGACCTACCATTCTATAGTGATAAAAAAAGAATGCATGAATGAATGTTTCAACAGTACTGAGATGTGACAAAGTACGCGTAAGCATTTTTTCTACTCACAACGACCTTTAAATGATGCGTTTGCAAGTTGAAGAGATTCACCAACCATTAACGTTACACATACGTAATTGTCAAAACAAAATCTGTATAGCGTAAATCTTTTAACCAAATATTCATGCACTCTTTTTTATTTAAGCGGTTAGCGTACATGCTTCGGATGTGGAAGGCCCTGGTTCAATCCTTGGTGGGTTTGCTTTCACACATCGGATCGCTGTCAAGCCTTTTCTGAAATTTAATATTCTCACGCGTTATCATACATTCTTTTCAAAACTAAGCTAAATGGTTGACGTACACACCTCTGGCCTTGGTTCAATCTCGGCTGATTGCTCGAATATCACGTTAAGCTGAAGGGGACGCTAATGCTTTCAAAGGGTATCGAACAATATTATTCTCAGGCATAGTTTCTGAAATTTTGTAATGTATTCTTTTCAAAACTAAGCACACACATTTTTAGCCATGGTTCAATTCCCGACGGGTGCTCGCTAAAGGGACGCTAAACCATATCATTTATCGTGCTTACTTTTAATGTGTGGGGTTCCTGATTCGTACTCCCACTTTCCCATTCCACTAATTCCTTCATAGTCTAAATATTTCGTACTAAAAGTAAAACAGTGTATTCGTGATCCGCCCACAAATATGAAATAAAAATGATTTTCGAATCTTGTGTGAAAAATAAAATCTCACTGAACTTACCTCAAATTCAATGAACAAAAAGTCGGTGCAGTAAAGCTTCTTAAATGAAGACACTTTTTAAAAAGTCTACCTTCTCACTCGATAGTTGAGAGCGATGTAAGATTTGAAAAATGAAATTTAGATTTTTATTTAGGTCGCTGCGAAAACGATGTCACCGTCAGCCAATCAGAAACGAGGAAATTTATAAAATGACATCACAACGAACCAATCAAAACGCTCGCTGCTCTTGTCATGAATCACGAACCAAAACGATGTGTAACAATCGATCGTGACGTCATTCACGTTTCTCAATAGTATCGCAATTCCGATCCCAAAATGCTTTCTGTCAGGATCATGTCACTACTTGTCGTAACTGTGACGACATTTCATTTTCCTCATATTCCATACGAGAATGTCAATGTTTGCTTTTTTTCATGAATCATGCTGACACGTTCGTAGTAAAACAAAAGTAATGCGATCCGTTGACGTTTGCATTTTTCAATCATATGTGCTTCTATGTCGTCACACAAAGAAGTCTATCAGCATTTTATTTTAATCCACGAACGGAAGCGTTACACTGTCAGATTTATTTTCTTAAAGTATGAGTGTATCGTTTTCAAGGACCATGGTCCGAAACCCACCAAGCATGATTAAATTCGAATTCATTCATAGCTAAGCGGTTAGGATACACATCTTTGGTTTGAAAGACCTGAGTTCGATTCCTGGAGAAACATTTCTTAGGATTTTTCTAAAACTTGGTTTAAATTTCTAGTTCGAAAATTTTAAAAGTTTAGTTCGATAAAAAGTTTGATTTGAGAAGTGTTACACTGTCAGATTTATTTTCTTAAAGTATATGTGTATCCTTTTCAAGGACCATGGTTCGAAACCCACCAAGATCGATTAAAACCGAATTCATTTAAGCGGTTAGCATACACATCTTTGGTTTGAAAGACCTGAGTTCGATTCCTGAAAAAACATTTCTTAGGATTTTTCTAAAACTTGGTTTAAATTTCTAGTTCGAAAATTTTAAAAGTTTAGTTCGATAAAAAGTTTGATTTGAAAATTTTTAGATGTGATTTACATCTTTAGTTCGAAACTTTTGTTTTTAAAAAATGTTTTAGTTCGACAAAATTTTGTTTCAATTTTTTTAGTCCGAAATTTTTCTTGGGTTCGAAAATTTTTTGTTTGAAACTTTTTTGTTTCAAAATTTTTAGTTCGAAAATTTTTTGTTTGAAAATTTTTGTTTAAAATTTTTTAGTTTTGAAATTTTTTAGTTCGAAAAAATTTTTAGTTTAAAATTTCTTGCACTCTGCGGAACCGTTTCGAAAAGAATCGGAGCAGTTTAGGTAGAAAAAATCTGGCAACGCTGTTTCCATTAATGAAGCGCTTACTGAGCGTTTAAAAAATCGCTTAAACTCACAACAATGTGTTATAAGAAATCTACAAGCGACACCTCTCTTTCACCATTGTTACTTCCAGAGACATAGGCTACTAATTCAAGGACAGGATCTCCATCAAGGTAAAAAAGCTGGTAATCATCTTATCTGTCAAAGAGAATGATAATATTTAATGTAAACTTCAGTACAATATCATGATACCATAAAAGGGTTATTTAAGGATGGGGTTGAACCCTTCATGGGAACTTTAAGGTACCAAAAAGGATAACCATTAAAAAAAATCCAGGTCTAGGGTGGATCGTCGTCATAGCACTCTGAATGTCTAGCATTGGGGTGGGTGTGTAAGATTATGCGATTTCTATCAACCAATCAACATCGTAGTACCAAAGCAATCATCTTACCCGTAAAATGGAAACAAATGAGTGAGGGGTTTCCCACGTATTCTGTTCACCGTGTGGCGGGTCTAAGATCATGTGACCTCTGTCGGCCAATCAGAATCGAGGTACCAAAGCACTCATCTTACTCATAAAAAGGGAACGAATTTCAAAAGTCACAGGGCTTAAGATCACGTGACCTCTATCAACCAATCAGCATCGTGGTACCAAAGGACTCATCTTACCCATAAAAGGGAACGAATTTTAAAAATCCCAGGGCCTAAGATCACGTGACCTCTGTCAGCCAATCATCATCGTGGTACCAAAGCACTCATCTTACCCGTAAAAGGGAACGAATTTCAAATATCGCAGGGTCTAAAATCACGTGACAGCTATCAACCAATCAAAACACACATCTTACCCGTAAAAGGGAACAAATTTCAAAAATCCATGTCATAAAAGAGAATGAGGGATTTCCCCGCAGGGTGACTCATGACGTCATACCACGTGACCTAAAAAATTTGAATTTCCCGCGTGGGCGGGGCCTAACGTCACGTGACCTCTCTCAGCCAATCAGAATCGAGAAATTTTTGCTGACTCGGCGAGCCATAACGGGGTCCCTACTACTACGTCACTAGCGCAAGTTTGATAACAATTTTACCCTTGTGGTAACATATAGGTATAAAAATTTGAAACTTGAAACCATTGAGATTTGCAGGCAATGGATGATTTTAAAATTTGTAAATCGGCGTTACACATAAAATTATATGTAAGACAACCGCATTTAAATGAGTACAAGCTAAACTAATCGTAACTGACCGCATATGAATATTGGTAAGGGTATAGTAGAGGCAATATAGTAGACTTTAAACCGGACTTGTTAATTTATCTGATATCGTTTGACATAAACTATAATTGTTCCATACTATCGATCTACACTAAGTAGGCAGTAGGCATTTAGATTACGGGATTATTTTTCGAAAATTAATCTACAAGAATAGTTCTGTGCAACAAAAGTATTTATGTAGAGGAAGAGGATGGAAACAGCGTTATAAAAGTGTCTTGGTTACTAAGAAATTGAAATACAAATCCACTTGTAGTGATTACTAGCTCAGGCTGGTGTACGCTTTTCGTACCTGTCTTTCTTTCCACATACACCCAACTCCACTGATCCGCCTGTTTCCTACAGATGCATCCAGTGCAAAGCAAGGAATGGACACTCGCTAACAAAAGAATGAAGAATAAATTAGGAAATTATTTCCATAGAGATGTTAAGTTTCTGACATCAGGTGTATTGCTTATTCATATTAAATGTTTTCACTGAAGATTAACAAACAATATGACAAAATTATATAGCATAGCAACATTCCATAATTTTAATTAATCTCAATCTAAAATAATTATTATGGGGCCCTCAGGTACATGCTTGGGATTGTCATTCACTTGTTGTCACACGCCAGCAAGTTATTGGCAATCGCAGTAATTAAAATGTAGAGTACTTTTCTTTTATATTATGATAAATATAGGCTTCCTGTACGCATAGAGTAAATATATTAATTGCTATTCGTGAAAAAATTGCCTTTTTCATAATTTTAAGTTTATTTCACAAGACTCTCAAGTGCTACATACGAAACTGCCATTGAAACTGCCTTAGCAACCACCTTAAGACTGTAACAAATTTGGCTGCGCCCAGTAAAATTCACAGTAGACTACTTCAGCAGCGTATACCTTTGTGATCATGTAAAAGTTGTTTCAAAACCATTCAAGACACTTGTTCAAGTGTCTTGAATAATATTCCTTTGAACGTGTAAATTTGAGGTATTGAATGGTCTTGTTCAAGTTTTCTTTGATCGTCTACAAAAAGCATAACAAGGGACCTATGCGAACCGTGACAGCTAGATATTTATGAAAATTGGTATCCTGACTAACTGTGAATCGCTAAGGATCGTAGTGATTAACACTCGGTGCAAAAATGCCTTGTTTACCCGCCACATATAACACATATACCAAGCAGTGACTAGGTGGGGCTGTGCCGAGTTATACCCAAAGAACTTATAAATCTTGAAATAGAATTTATACCGTTTTATAGTTTTGAAACAATTCTCATAAAACGTGAAAGAAAAGCAAAAAGTGAGTTATCAATTTTGCCAAATAAGGAAGATATTAGGCTCTAAAATTGAGAAATTATGGGGTCCGTACAGAAAACCGAAAAAAATGTACAACAACAAGGTTGCAGAAGGAACAAATGTACAGTAGGGAGTAAACTACAGCATGCACAGCATTCAGTGACTATCGGGTTAGATATGTTATATAGAGTATGCGGCTAGGTCGAAAAATGTACGTATTTTGCCATACTATATATGGCTTTTCTGTTTATATATTGGTATATTATGTTAAAATATTTTTCGTCTATATATTACTGGTAACCTGAATGCACTCTGTTTTATATTCATTGTTGTCTCCACCTATCACAAGCCATTAATCTTTGCGAATCGATTCTGACGTGCTTTCTTGTCACATATTTGTTACCTTTAGTGCAACAGCTTTTCTGTACTATAGTCAGGTGCTATGTTGTCGTTTCTGTGGTTTGTAAGTCATGCAGGATTTTATGCAGTGTTGCAACCCCACAGCATGTTATTTTATAGCTCTCGGGAAAGGTGTAAGATATCGATTCCACACTAACGCCATTGGAATTGCTGCGCTAAAGGAAGACTTGCTTTTTACGTTTCCACATTATGAATTTGGGACATATTCTTTCTACGGCTACTCTAACATGTGCCTTTTTGGGTGAATTCTCTATCAGGCTCATTCGTCACTGGATGCTGTGCATGCCGTAGTTTACTCCCTACTGTATATTTGTTCCTTCTGCAACCTTGTTGTTGTTGTACATTTGTTCGTTTCTCTGCACGGACCCATAATTTGTTAACTCTACAGCCTCATATCTTCCTTATTTGGCAACGCTGATAACCTACCTTTGGCTTATTTTTTTTTTCACGTTTTATGCCATCAAACGGTATAGTTCTATTTCAAAATCTGTAAGTGTGTGTTGGAATGGCAACACTGCTTGAGTGACAGTACTGCCGTGTTCTCGCTCACATGGCCCCCTCGCGTAGGCAGGAGTGCCCACAAGGGGGGTTATGACGCAAACTGCGTCATTGAAATATTTGGGGGTTAAAAATCTATATAAATATGTTTGAGGGGGTGTAAAAATTAATCGAAAAGATTTTTTTTTCATGGAAGAACACCTACGGATAGACAATTGGGGGGCGTCATGGACATAAGGGGGGTGGGCACCACTGGCGTAGGTATGAGGTTACCTGCATACATTTTTCATTTTCTGCCTTTTTCAGCGTTTTTGGTGTATAACTCGGCACAGCCTCATCCGGTCACTGCTTGGTGTATGTATTATACCTAGCGGGTAAACAAGGCATTTCCGGGCAAAATAACTATCACCATGATGATTAGCGATCTAAAATTAGTCTGGATACCAATTTTCATAAATATCTAGCTGTCACAATTCGCATACGTCCTTTGTAAGCAAAGATCACTCTCCCAGCAACTAAAATCAATAAATTCAAAAGACAAAGATGAATGAACGAGATAAATCTATGAGATGGTCAGAATGTGAAATTAAGCTAATTGTTATGAATATAAATAGTAAGGTTTAAGAATAAGTGGAGATAAGGAAAAAGGTATGGAATTCACATTAAAAGGACCAGAACCATTATGAAGTATTGAGGGAAAATGAAGACGATGTTGCTGGTGGAGAGGACAGGAGAAAATGAGAGTATTAACAGTGCCAACTTTCTGACCACAATTTATTACATAGAGGAGTAGTGCGTTTTCGAAGTAGAAATAAGCGTTGGGGAATAGGAAAAATATGAAGTCTGTTATGAAGGAGAAAACGGAGCTGAAAGGGGATCATGTTGAATGAATCAAGATGCGAAAAGAGAGAACAAAGGATGGTGCAAATATCAGCGCACTTTTGTACAAGAAGCGTAATAAATCGTGCGTTGAAGCTGGAGTATAATGTGGCACGGAAAAGGATATATTGGAGATACTGATAGTGGGACATCGATTTAAGTACCATGAAATTCTCCTTATTGTGCAGCTCCATCAGTAACGAAGTTTCCAAGGATACCAACATGCACTTTGCAACAAATTAGGCAACTAGTATAACTTAGGGAAGTACGACGATAAAGAAGAGATGGATTTAACAGAGAATCCGGAAGGATTTCGAAGTCTAGAGGGAGGATGTAAGGATTGAAGTAGTAAAGATTTAGAATCTGTATCTATGCAGATGGACAGACATTGATGCTGAAGAGAGTGAAAAGGGATCCCAATGAAGGCATAATATTCAGTGAGAAAAGTAGAATCATAACTAGGAAGTTTAAAGCTAAGATATTGGTGAAGAAAATACTTATGGAAACCTGAACCGAAATAAAATCTCTGACCAGGACCGTCGCAGTACAAATATACAGTGCTCGGAGGAAGAGGAGGAATAGAAGAGTGGAAACGATGTATAAACATCTCAATGTTGAAAATGGCGTGACTGCCATTGAAATAATATATGACAAATGTGACAGAAACAGCATTGGACAATGGAAAACAGTATATGCCACCTTCTCCAAAGCACCCCAGTGTGGCAGTGTTGCCAACCAATGCGAACATTTAAGATTTTCGCATGAAGTCTACCGCATTGGCAAACATGGCAACATGGGTGCTTGTGCGTTCACTAACATACTACAGACCTAGTATGGGCCACAGTCTAATTATATCCGCCACACTGAGGTGCTTGGGAGATGGGGACACTCACACTATCTTATCCGTTGTCCAATGCTGTTTCTATCACTTTTGTCATATATTCGTTCAATGACATTCACCCCCATTTTCAACATTGTGATGTTTACACTTGTTGGCAACACTGACAACCTAGAATGGTTGGGAAACGGCCACATCAACATCCTTTTGCTATAGTTCGTGTGATGTTTCTGCAAAGCTTGGTGTATAAACATCTCATCGTACGGTTTTACAATTTCTTATTTTTATACTTGGTTGTCAACACTGATAAACTGGGATCCTTGGAAGAGGAATATGTCCGAAGTATATTTTATCTAGTGACGAATGATGTTTATGCCGCGTTTTCATGAATATACATCGAGTGGTACAAAAACCATCTGCCACGTTGTATTTACAATTCGTTGGCAACACTGATGAAATGGGTATGTTTGAGTGTAAAGTGATATTATCAAACCCTTACCCGAGTCACGTTCTAGCAGTGAGCCAAACAGGAACATGATGGGCTCAGAGGCTTACGTGTGATGCATCGTAATATTCATTTTTATTTCTGTCGATACTATGCATAGGGTCACAAACACCAACAAACTGGTTCCATATAGGGTCAGTTTCCGGGTTTGCCCATGATTTGAAAACGGTTTCGTACTTCTCATGGCAAGAGCTTTCAGACGATATATAGGTTTTCCCCAGGTACTTGGTCCCGGTATGGAATCATCCCTAGTAAGATAGAAACGCACTGAGGAGAGCTTTCTTATCGCCAGGAAATCGATTTGCTGAGGTATGGACGCTTCATCGCTCGAAGAACTCCATACGAAGCTACAAATAGAACTAACGATTTGTAACATTAAGCTTTTTGCCTCTAAAACTCTGTCGCGCAAGATCTCTGTGTAAGAGCTCATCCTATTTGCTTTACTTCATCACCGAAAAACAAATTAATATGGGAAAGAAGATATCCAATATGTAAAAAGAATGTTTTATAAACCTTTGGATCCTTCAGAGTACTTTGAAAATACCCTCGACGTCCTCCCAAAAAGAGGGAAGTCGCCGAAAACATCGCCCTCATAGAAGGGAAGGGAAGAGACGATTGCTAGCCGACTACGATGCTGGGACCCCGACTCCTTATTGGTCACCGCACAGGACTGATCTTCTAGCAATTTTGATGTCCAATGAGTTAGAGGACTTTCCATTCTTCTTTATGAACTAAACAAGTGCCACCGAACAACTTCTACAAACTGTGTTAGTAGTGAAGTGTTTGTGTGAGTGTTGATGTCAATTACGACGAACTGGAATGAAAAGCTTTAAGTCCGTAAGTAGTAATCATTTATTGACATACATCTGAATCTGTTGCAGTTTCTTTACAAATGCCTATAACTCTGCTCTCCCGTCTGAATGTCTGTTTTTAGGCTAAGTGTTGTTTTCAGTCTGACACTAATCAAAATTTTCCCAGAAACTAGATCCCAAATTAGATTCATTTTAAAAACAAAGGTACTCGCATTGAGCCTCACACTACCTTTGCTATTAATGGATGTTTCCTTTTGCTCACATTTTCCTCCACGAAATTTGTGTACCTTTTATTTACTCAAATTATCTGCCTAGTAGAATAAACATGAGAATACGTTCTAGATTTGTAGGTATGGAAACCTCATCTGGAAAAGTGCGTTTAGTGTGCGCTGTGCCTCTAAGCCCAGGTAAGCCTCAGTAGCATAGGCACATAACGCTATGGTCAAGTGAGTGAACAGAAACAAATCCATTGATTTGTCTAAAATTGTCAATGAAGGAAAATAGTTCAGTTGTTTGCAAGTAAAAATTAAAGTATACATACCAAAGGAAGCGTTCACGCAATTTAATTTGGATTTGGACTATGTGCTTACCTGTGCTTTTAGTGCCTTTTACTAGATGCTCTTTGATATGGCGAAGTATTGCATTTCAGCATAAGAAGATTAATTAAAACATCGTATATTATTCATTATTTGCAAGTTATAATAAATGACACTATATAACGTGTGCCAGATAATAGTATTAATTTTTAAAAATATAATTTCACTTATGATAGGCTACTGTATGTCCCGAACATATAAACAATGTTTCTGTGCTCCAATGAGGCCACGGGTCTGGCGCGTCTGCATCTACTTTGTTTTTATCCATTCATCTACTTTGTTTTTCTGTCCCAAATTACTACTAACGCGCCATTTTAAATATAATTTGATTCTCTTATTGAAAGGGGGAACGCTTTAAGAGTTTTAACCGGCAGTCCACAACAATTAAGAAGACTTAGGCGCAGATGGGAGAATAATATTAAGATGGATCTCGCAGAAATTGGAATACAAAGTAGAAACTTGATCCAGTTGACTAAGGACAGAACATAATGGGGAGTATTTGTGAAGGCGGCATTGAACTTCCGGGTTCCATAGGCCATAGAGTTAGTTAGTTATATTCTTTGCCTAAAATAGATCAATAATAAGGATATTGAGCATTGACATGAGCAAACTACAGAAAGATTATAACTAAAAATTAAACACATTTGGAAGAATTTGTGGAGGGAAAAAATTGCGAGGAAACGAGAGAACATCAAGATCTGTCACGAACATCATGATGTTCACCACAAATACTCTGGGTCTAGTTTCGAACTAAGAACTCCTTCCACAATATTTTTTACGTCCCATAATAATGTCCTTTAGGCTACTAAACGAAGCAGATGGTTCATACAAGTGAATAAGTGTCAAATAAATGGTGGAACGATAATGCGGAAGGAAACGGGAGAATCCCGAGGAAAACCACAGATACCATGTAATCAATTACAAATTTACATGCTGCGGGATCGAACCAAGTACCACTTGTCCCGGAGGTCAGCACTCTACAATTGAGTACCGTCCTCTTCAATACACTATGTCTCCCCCCGAATGGGATATTTTTTATTTATTTAAGAAGAACCCAACAGGTAATTCTACCCAATTACAGTGTTCATATCAGAGTTACATAGAATATCTATAATATATTTGCGAAATCTATTCTGACTCATACTGTGTATATCCAGAACTTTTTTTTACATTTACTCAGTTTGTTGTACACTGCACCCATCCTCCACGTTGGTGACTGTTTTGTTGCATTTGTTCGAGATTTCTTACAATAAAATAACTTTCCATTGCCCACACGTATGTTTCCATTGGGTACCCTGAAATGAAATGCAGAGACCAAATCCTTACTATTTAATTTGTTATTTAATATTTTGTATAAGAATGTCATGTCATTTAACACTCTTCTGTGATTGAGAGACATTGTGTTCAAATTCTGATTAAGAGAAGTATTATTTTTATATGTGGGGAAGTGCCTGTTCTCTTGTACACCAGAAACCGCAGAAATTTATTTTGAACTCTTTCTATTCTAATAGAGTCTTTCTTCGTGGGGGGGGGGGGTTCCATATAATAGACGCATATTCTAATTTTGATCTAACAAATGAAAAATATAATTTCAGTAAAACATTCGACTTATTTAATTTCCTTCCCATTCTCAAAATGAATCCAAGATTTCTGTTTGCGTCATTTACAATTTGATTTATAAGATGCTCAAACGATAGTTTGTTATCATATATTACACTCAAATCTTTGACAGTTTGTTTCCCCTTTAATTGTTTACCATCTATCTTATATTGAAATTTAATAACATTCCGTTTCTTAGTGAAGGACACGGTTTTGAATTTATTTGAATTTATGTTTAACAAGTTGCTCTTGCACCATTCATTTACTCTGTCTAGATCCTCCTGCAAACTGACACAGTCCTGTGCTGTTATAATTCTCCTATATAATTTTAGATCGTCTGCATAGAGTAGTTTATGTGATGTTTTAATACAATTAGGAAGGTCATTAATGAATATTATAAAAAGTAACGGCCCTAAATTAGATCCTTGTGGGACTCCAGAAAATTGAATGTATTCAAATGATCTACAGGATTTATAAACCACATATTGTAATCTGGCCATCAAATATGACTTCATAAGAGCAATTAACTGATCAGAAAAGTTGAAAAATTTAAGTTTATTCTCTAAAAACGTGTGGTTTACCTTATCAAATGCTTTCGCAATATCTGTATAAACTACATCTATTTGATTATTACTCTCCAATTGTATCAACTAGATGGTCAGTGAAGACATTTGTTACAGTGGATCTGCCAGGAACGAATCCATGTTGATAATCTGATATTACTGGTTTAATGTGATTTTCAATGCGCTTATAAATTATGCTTTCAAATATCTTTGCAAATGAGTTTAGAATACAAACCGGCCTATAATTTTGAATTTCTTTACTGTCATTATTTTTAGGAATAGGGCAAACTTTTGTAAGTTTCCATTTTGCTGGAAACGCGCTGGTTTGGAGTATTAGGTTAAATAGCATGTGTAAAGGTAATAAGAAGCTCTCCTCACAACCTTTTATTACATATGATGGTATATCATCGATACCTATCGAACACTTTGATTTTAGTTTTCTGATTGCCATTCGAATCTCGTCCACTTCTATTACCGCTATTTGCAACATATCAATTTTTCATACATTTCAACTAATGTCGAATGCGGTGGACAAACGCCTTATGTGTAGGTTTTCTCGGAGTTTCCCCGTTTTCTCCCGCGTTCGTCATTCTACCATTGTCATCCATCTCATCATCACCGTCTTCTTTCGTCTCGGCGCATAATCGTAAGACGTTAAACTAAAGAAAAAATAGAAAAATTGTAATTTAATTTCTTTCGAAATATCTACCATAATCGTTGAATACTATAGGGCATAGATCAGTTTGGATATTGCTATTTATTACTGTTTTGCTTGATCTATATTTTTGTAATTAAAATTTAAATAAAAAATGAATTCGAACGTTTATATCTTGCTCGATGTTGGCGAAGGGTGCATACAATATCTACGGTAGTCAAACAATTGTATGATAATCATCAGTGGGAAAATTAAAACATGTTATGTGAGGGACAGTTTGTCGTAGTTTTGGCATTTGTGACGCAATCACAATGAATCTTGTACAGCATAGCCCTTATGTTGCCTAATTATGAATATGACACGCACCCCCAGAATAAGACTGTCGTAACTCAAAATAGATTTTTAATTGTTATCAATTTTTAACGTGTAATAATTGCAATGTGTATGTATTTAAGAAAGGCTTTGTCTGCAATAATTATTACTATACATATTGAAATAACGTTACAATCTTCAAAAAGAGACGAGATAATGAAGTTCCTTTAGATATAACAAATTTCTTTGGCTTACTTTTAAAATTGACATTTCAGAGTTACGACAGTTTTATTCTGGGGGTACGAGTGTGAACAGGTCATAACAGTCAGTTCACGAGTAGTGTAGCCAGGTGCAGATGCAGAACGGACTTCTGGGGGGGGGGGTGTAATACTGCTACTTACACCTACTTTTAAGAGCTCCAAACTTTGCGGTTGGTTTTATTTATATATAATAAAAATGTATCTTCTTCTGGGGAGGGCGGTCGACCCGATCGCCCCCCTGGATCTGTCCCTGAGTGTAGCTAAACAGAGGAGTATGTGGTGAACAGCTGGTGCATTGCTGCAGAGTTCGAGCAATGTGCAAACTAACTCTATGGTCTATGGAACCCGGTTCACAAAAGCTCTGCACTGACTTCTGCCCTTAGCTAACTGGATCCAGTTTCTACTTTGTATTCCTATTTCTGCGAGATCCAACTTAATATTGTCCTCCCATCGGTGTCTAGGTCTTCCTAATGGTCGCTTTCCGATTAGTCTTCCAGCAGTGCTCAAGCATCTGTGCAAATTGGGGAAATCTGCTCCAGATACCTCCTTTGATAGCCTTAAAATCAGTTTACGGTGACAGTGCTTTAAGGAAAACAGCATCGGTACCCGTGTCGTCACCGTAGAAGAGATAAAAACCAACGCGAAGGCTGAACTTAGGAAGATGCCGATAGAGGACTTTCGTCAGTGTTTCTATCAATGATAAGAGCGATGGAGGAAGTGTCAGGCCCGTATCCAGGGGCTTCTACAGGGTGCGGGGCCCCCTAAATTTTTAGCGGAACCCTCCTAAAATTTTTACGGTAGGCTTGCAAATGAATTATAATATGGTACCGGTAATGAACTATATGGTTGAATCGTGTCCCCCTAACTTCAGCCGGGCCCCCTAAATTTTTGGACTGGCTACTGGCCTGGAAGTGTGTGTGTTCCGAAGGTGTCTACTTGAAGGCGATTAAGTAAATGTATAATTATGTTGTGGTAATAAAGAGCTACAATAAAATTACTGGAATTTTTTGACTGCCCTCGCATACTCTGACCTGCATATTATAATAATTGAATTTATGACATCCAAAGGGAATGAGGGGAATTGAGTATCGTACCATAATGAAACCTATGGTGTTCCCAGTGGCGTATCTAGGATTGTGTTTCCGGGGGTGAGGTGGGGGCTATGCGCAACACGTGAATAAGCATTTATATATATATATATTTTTTTTTTGCTTTTAATGAAGTTGTGCATTTAACAAATTTATTTCGGGGAAGGGGGCTTGAGCCTGATAGTCCCTCCCCTAAGTACGCCACTAGCTGTAGCTATTCATGTAAAATAAATTACGAATATACAAAAGCGAGAATACTCATTGCCTATCTTAATATCTAATAAATTAAACGTTTATACAGGGTGGTTCAGTAATGTTGGACAGCCCTGAATAAATCGGAAACCGGAAGAGATATTAGCAAGAATTTGGTGGATCCAGATACTTGTGGAAGGGGGACGTCCTTTGAGGTAGAACACAATGTTACCA